>NC_071540.1:9546663-10237913 GCF_026979565.1 Vidua chalybeata
CAAAACATGCTGATGCAGTGTGAGGAACTTTTTTCCCTATTGATCTTTAGGTATGAAACTATAGCAGAAAGTTTTAACAAACCGGAATTCAAATCAGATGCAAGAAATTTTCACGGAGCCACTCTATGGATTTGCTCAAAATTCTGCCCAGCAGTACCTTACTGCAAGTGTCTGCAGAGGCAGCGATGCTCCCCTTGCCTGCACCCTGCGCAAACCAGACATGGTTTAGCAAACCTGAACTCACAGGATGAAAGAAGAAAGAAGCACCCGGAATTTCCAAGTTTTGTTTTGCAATTTCACACGCACACAACGCAAACTCGTCCCCGCCGTAGCTCTCCCACCCGGTCTTGCTCAAATGCGAAGCTGCTGCCAGGGCCGGGGACCCCGGAAAGGCGGGGGTAGCTCTATGCTAATGTTTCTGCAGCGTTCTGAACCCTGGAGCACCATTACAAAGCACACCTTCTGGGCAACTGACTCAAAACTTAGCGTCCAGCCATGTAAACCAGCCACAACCCGGCACCAGGACGAGAGAAGGGAAAGGGGAGGCTCCTACAGATTTTATAGTAGAGCACACTGCTTTTCCTAGGAAACTGGTCGATAGTTTTAGAATAAACTTGGTCATTCTCTTCTTTAACTTACGACAGCCACCCAAACTAAACAAAAGCTTCACTTCCATGCCATCATTTCAGGCAAGATCCAACTTACTTCAAGGACATCCTTTAGCAACAGGCAGGAAAGCTGCTCAGTTAACATTCCTTTCTCACACTCCCACTGTACTTCATTTGAAAACGATGTGCAAAATCAGATCAAAAGACTAGAAACAGAAGAAAACGGCTACTTTAAAAAAAGATACTTTGAAGTGTTTTTGACCTGTTCCACCAACTAAAAACAAACAAAAAAAGATAGCAAATATCAAAAGATGCAATCATATACGAAGTGAAGATGTAAAAAAAATCCCTCTCTGCTTTTCTTTTCCCTGCTCACTTTAAGAAGTTCCAAATTCTTTCACAGGAGGCCGATGAAAGACAACTAAAAACCTAACGCTGCTCCAACTCCTACTACAAACTTCGAGCGGAAGTGGAAATAATATCGTAAGAAAAATAAATACGTTTACTAAGATGAGAAAGGGGATTATGCTGAGGAATCTGTAAAACTCGAGTGCGTTCAAAGCTCACAAAACTCGGTTAAAAACCCCAAATCGACTCTCAGGACCCAAATGACTTTTAAGAAATGTTTCGCAGAGCTCCGCGGAGCCAGCGCTGATCTATTCGCTGGTGTACGAGAAGGGCATTCAGGGGATTTCGGAAGCCGGGTAAATGCTCCCAGCGAAGCACAACATCCCGCAAACTTTCCGCCCCGTTTCCACGCGCGGAGCCCGGACTCTGTCCCCGGCGGTGCCCCGGCGCGGCCGAGAGGCGCGGGCACGGCGGCGGGGGCCGGGCGGCGGCTCGGCGGGCCCAGCGCTGCCGGCACCGCCGGGCGCGGAGCGGCCGCGGCAGCGGAGGGTCCCGCGCCGCCGCTTCCCCGAGAAGTTGCCGCGGGAAGCGCCCGGTGCTTCCGAGCGGCGGGGCCGGGCCGGGAGGCGCAGGGGCTCCGCCGCGCCCGGTCCTCCCTTACCTGCCCGCCTGAAGCGCTTCTGCGCCGCGGCGCCCTCCGCACCCGGCGGGTCCCCCCGCGGCCCCTCGGCCCTCACCCTCCTCATGGCCGCCGGGGACCCGGAGCTTGCGCTGGCAGGGACAGGGAGGACGCTGCCCCGGGCCGCCCGGCCGCGCCTCGAGTCGACCACTTGTCGCCCCGCGTCCCAGCACAGGTACGGGCGGAGGCACGTCCCCTCCGCCGCCCGCCGAGCTGTGCCGAACTCCTACGAAATCCCCCTGTTCCGGAGGGGAGGGAAAAAGGGAGTAAGGAAAAAAAAAAAAAAAAGATACTTCACACGCTCCCTCTGCAAATCCTGGCGGACACAAAGCCAGCGTTTATCCCTCGCTTACCGGCTTGGAGGGAAGCGGGAGACGCAGGGAAAAAAAAAAAAAAAAAAAAGAGAAAAAACCCAACAAACCAAAAAACACAACCTTAGGGAAAACAAATCGGCTCCCCGCCGCCCGGAGCGTCCGCGCTGCGGCCGCCAAGTCCCCTCTGAGCGCGGCGGCTGCGCGGAGCCCGGCGCGGCGGCAGCAGCTCCCGGGACGGGGCGATCCCCCCGCGGCCCGGCCCGGCGGCGGCAACTTTTCCGCCTCCAGGAAGCCTTTGGTGCAGCCGGAGGCCGGGGCTGCGGGGCGGCGGGGCAGCGTCCTCCGCCCGGCGGGACTGCGGGGGAGCGGGGGGTGCGGGAGCGCTGGGGTCCGCGGGGGGGTGGGGGAGGCGGGCGAGAAAGTGGGTGCCCGGGGGGGATTTTCCGGCCCTTTCGGGGGGACGGCGCGGGCAGCGTGTGTGGCCGGACGGGGCATCCGTCCCGCGGGGCTACGGGATCAGCCGCCCCACCGCAGCCCCACTTTGTTTCCCAGCTCCGCGGGGCGCGGAGAGAGACTCCGTGCGGGGGGCGCGGATCCATCTCCCGCGGGCTCAGGATGCCAGACCGCCCCGCTGCGAGAGGGCGGAGGGAAAACATCAAAAAACGGAAAGAGTTTGGAGTTTCGTTAAGAAACAGACGAAACAAAACGCTGAGTTTAAAAAAAATAAGATAAAACCCAAGAACTTGGACCAAAACCTCAAAAGGACCCCCCTCCCCCCGCATATAACTCCGGGAGATCTTGTTGTCCCGCACTAGTGCCCGGCGCGGTTCCGACTCCCCACAAGGTAAGTTCATCTATTTTGTGTGTGTTTGTGTTAAAATGTGTGCGAGGGAGAGGAGAAGAACTCACCATTTCGCTGGGATAACAAGGCCAGATCGGGATCGGATTGGAAATGCTGAGGCTTCGCCTGCTTCCTCCGCGACATGCTGGCTCAAACATCAGCTGGGGCAGAATAAAAAATTACTAAAAAAAAATCTTCTCAAAATTACGGAAATCGAGCCTCCCCCCCCCAGCCTCCCCGATCCTCCGCGCACCGCGCATGTGTCCTGCTATAATTATGATTATCAATAATGCATTGCGATTAATCATAGAGGGGCTCTTTGAAAGGCGATTGGCACATGGCCAGCTCTATTCAAACCAGCTCGCCTTAATCAATTAGGCGCTGATTTGCTGGAGACCCTTGTCTCTCCGCCGCTCCCACCCAATGAGTCGATCCATGTGGCAGGAGAAGGGGCTGGATTTCCCCAAAGCTGTTTGGATACAGTTTAACCCTCTTAGCAACCAGCTGGAGCTGCATCGCGCCATCCCGGTTACTATAGGAATGTGTCTCCCTTCGCCCCTTCCTCCAGCCCCGACGGGCTCCCCGCGCCTCCCTCCCTCCTTCCCACAGTTCTGCCCTGCGTTTCACTTTTATTTTCCTTTCTTTTTTTTGTTTTTCTTTTCTTCTTTTTTTTTTTTTTTTTTTTTTTTTTTTTTTTTTTTAAACTCCCCCCGCCTCGCCCGCAGTCCGAACCGGTGGAGGGAGGGCAGAGTGACCAATAATCGATCAGGGCAGGACGCACGGCTGGGGCGGCCGCCAAGGGAGCAGCGGCCCCGGAGGGTCGGCCCCGCACCCGGCAAGTGCCTGCGCGGGGAGAGTCCGGCCCCGCTCCGGCCGCCGCCGCGCTGCCGCTCGCTCCGTCCCGCTGCTGCAAAAAAGTTTCTGGTGTATTTTTTTTTTTTCTTGGTTTTGGTATTTTTTTTTCCCTTCCTCTTGTCTCCGCATTTACAAATAAAGATCCATTTCGCCCTCTCCCAGATCTCTCTCCCACCACTCAACCCCCCACCCCCACCAATTCTCTTTCCATATATCACGGCCCGAGGGGTGCTGAAAATAGGAAGGGTTTGTTTTTTACCTCACACATTCCCAGGACAATTAGGGCGCCGCTGGGAGCGGCGGGCGGACCAGGCGGCCGCTCCGCCCCCGCGCCGCGCGGGTTGGCTGCACTCGCCGTCAGTCCGCCCGGGGAGCCCGTTGCGAACGGCGGCGGGGCCGTGGCCGGGGGCGCGCGGCGCGTCCCGCTCCGCGGCCCCGCTCCGCTCCCCCGACCCCCCCCTCCCCCGCCTCGCTCCTGACTTTTGTTCCCTCCTGGACGTGGGAGCGACGCGCATCTGCCCGCCGGAGGCGCCCCCGGCCGCGCCGAGCGCGGAGCGGAACGGCCCGGCCCGGCCCGCGGAGCCGTGCGGACGCCGGGGCCGGCCGTGCGCGCAGGCGGAGCCGGCCGGGCTGGGCTGAGTGTGGCGCGGGGGGACCGTCCCGAGCCCCCTGCGCTCCCCGCGGCCGCTCCTTGTTGCCCGGTCCCCAACGCTCCCGGCGCCGGGACACCCTGCGGGCACCGCGCTCCTGCCGCGGGACGCATCGCGCGCCGAACTCTTACGCCCATGTGTAACTTCCGAGCAGGAACCCCTCACAAACAAATGTCACGATCTTGAAATAAATAGTTGCACAGAGGCTACAAACGAGGCTCTTTTTAATATGTCGTATATCCAGCGATACACGTACTGTGGGTAAATGGTGGGTGTCCCCCTGAGCTCCGCTCTCCGCGCCCCTCCGCGCGTCACGCTGGTGCGGGCACGGAAAGTTACTTTGTAAAATAAGCTGAACCGGCAGAAGCGGGAGCACAGGCGTTTCTTTCCCTCCACCCTGACCCATCTAATGCTCTCTCCTCCCACTCCCCCCGCTGGATTATTTACTCTTCTATAGAAGCTACTCCTTTTTCCCGTATTAATATTAACAAACTCTCTGTAAAAGCAAGAGGCTGATCAGATCCAACTCATTTCAATTTCAAATGAACCGGTAAAGCCTAGAGAGAGCGAGAGGAGAAAGGAGAGAGGGGCAAATCTTCCCATTCGAGGAACCGGCTTACTGGCGTTTTCTTCTCATTATTAAACGAAAGAGATTGTAAAACGTTTATCAATAAGGGTGGGGGGGAAGAAAAACAGTCGCAAAACCCAACCAAACAAATGCATACGAACCGAAAAATCCTCCCAGGTGCCACTCCAGTATTTAGTCAGCGTTGCAAAGTGGTCATTGACGCTTCTTTTCATTTCTGCACAGGGCGATCCCCCTCCCTCCCCGCAGCAATCGGTACAGTAGATTTTGAGAAAAAGACAAACGAAGCTATCAGCGGGGATGATGTTGAAGAATGAAGATAATAATGTTGCTATAGGTGGTACTTCACATGACATTATTTTTCACTGAATATTTAAAGAGATGTTTCGGCAGAGATGGATACACTCAGCGCAGGCTGTCACCCTCCGTACCCTGAGACAGTGGGAAAGAAACCGAACCTGAACGCAGAGAAACGCACTCCTTATTCACTGCTAGCCACACGTAGAGGCACACAAAATACCCACGCAGATCTATTTGCGCCTTTATGCCTGTATTTCTAACTGTTTCAATCACTCCATTAGCTTCCTATGGTTTCTAAGCTAGACGATCTCCCAAAATTATTCGCGTTCACAATTTCATTATACTTTTGCCGATTAAGCTTGAGACAAATTTCCCCAGATGTGCAGTACCTTTGCTTCGTGGCTGGAAAAAGGCGGCCGTGGACAGGTAATTAAAAAAGCAACAACAGCAACAACAAGACGAAAAAGAGTGGCTTAAAGAAAAAGAAATTAATTTGGAGAAATTAAGTTTTACAACTTTTTTTTTTTTTTTTTCCTCCTCGCTAGTGTTAAAGCGGCGCCTGGTATTTCATCCAAGACCGATTGATTATTTATTGTTTGTTTTCCTCTCCTTCGCTGGGGGCCGGGAGGGGTGGGGAATGGGTGGGGGCAGAGCAGCAGTGCCAGGGCTAGAGAAAAATCGGTCTTTATTGTTGTTGATAGCAATACATCAATTAAATGTCATTGTCTCTAACAGAAGTTGTGAGAGTTCACAAGTGTAAATACTCTGATCCCGGGTTTTCCCTCTCGACGCTCCGAATGACAGTGACATATTTTTCCCTCCCCGCCACACCTTGGAGATTTTTTTCCCCTCTCGGATTATTCTTTTTAATGGAGGTGGGAGGCTTTCTAATGTGTTTCAATGCAAATCAGCCTGGCTGCAAGACACCCGTGGTGGGGATCGATCTCCAGTTCATTGAGATGAGCACTGAAGGGAGATGGTAAACAGGGGATAATTTGCAGTTCATTCTGCTGAGAGACGATTCCAATGAGATGCATCACACTAGACTGGATTATTGTTATTCAGGTTTGCGAACAGACACAACACCCTTAGCACAACGGAGTCAGAAGCTGCACGATCCCCTCGTAGTTACAAAATATCTTCGATAACTATCGAGGGGTGCGGTGGAGGGGAGGAAATCCAATTGATTTCACGTTTAGTGCCCATGACCCCCGAACCCCTCGGGCCGGGCGGCGCGGGGCGGGCGCGGCGGCGGCAGCCGAGGGTCGGGGCAGCCCAACCTGCGGCTCCGCGCCGGCCCCGCTGCCCCGCACGGCAAAGCGCTGCCCCGCAGCGCTCGCACGTTCACCCTGCCGAAATACCCGCTTCCCGCTTAGCAGGGCGCTTGGGCTTTTATTTATGGAGGTTATTTTCATTCCTTCTCTTCCTCCTCCATTTACTATGTTCTCTGTTTGCCTCTATTTTAACTGAAAAAGCCACACTTCGCCGGAGTTCCGAACAGCGCTCCAGCCGACCTCGCAAGTTCGCCGTTTGTCAGCTAACACAGGTTACATATATTTTAGAAATGTGTGTAATTAGGGGCTTCCAGATGCTGCAGTCAGCTGGGAACTTGGCTTTATGCTCCGATGTATAATAAACTTTTGAGACAGTCCTGGGGTGCAGCTACCCCGGGGCAGCGAACACCAGCTCTCCGGAATTGTTTCATTATCAATAGCCCGGCTCACTCTATTCACCATGGACATTGCAAGCCCTGTGATTGTGTGGGTTTAGGTACGACTGCTTTTGTGGGCATGCTGTCAGCTTCCCTCTTACTTGCTTTTTTCTGCCTTTTTTTTTTTTTTTTTTTTAATTTCTAATAGTAATTATCCAGGGGAAAGAAAGAGAAAAAAAAAAAAAAAAGGAAAGAAAAAAAAAAAAAAAAAAGAAGAAGAGGAGGGGGCACCAGAATTGAATCCTTTGCCGTTATTACTGACAACTAATAATTGATCATTGCTCACAAACATAAGCTTTTACCCGCATAATTGAATCGTAAGCAATACGGGTTTAGTCAAAGGAAAAAAAAAAATAGAGGGAAAGAGCCTCTCCCTTTCTCTCCCCTAAGTCCCAGAGAATCTCAGTGATGAGGACTCCTCCGCCCCCGAGATAAAAATGACTAATGCCATAACCAGCCAAGGTGGGATTATTCAATTCAATTCTTTCTTTACACATTTGCTGCCTTTTGTTTGACCTGATGGCTGGCAAATTTTTACACCTAGCTGTCCCTTTTGAGTTTATTGATGAAGGTGCTTCTGAAATGATTATCAGGAGATTTACAGCCATCACTACCCACCTACGGGAAAAGTAGTAAAATCAATCCCTCAATCAATCAGACCCCTCTGTGCATATCTTTTTAATCTGCTCTTTTAGCTGTTTTATTACAACACGAGCATTAAATATGTTTGTTTCAAATTTAACACGAATGCCTCCGAAGGACTCTGTCAATTTAGACATAAATCATGAAGTAAACAAGCTGGATGGAAAATTCTCTCACTCGGGCAAGAATGTTAAAACCCAAGGAGTAAAAAAAAAAAATCTCTCGTGCATCAGTGTAAGGGCAACTCTTTTGTATGTACAGCCCACAAGGCAGGAAAACAACAAACAGAAAGATAAATATGCAACACTGCAAAAGATTTCCATGCACTTTTACAGGACTAGAGAGTGCTAGTAATTAGAAATACTTTCACACCCTCAAGTCCATCATTATTTCCTCTGATATCTTTATACATATATATATATATATATATCTCAGAATGTCTTATTTCCTATGTTAAAAAAACCCTTCTTTTTTATTAAATACCATATAGTTGAGATTAAATACCATATAGTTGAGAAAGTGTCTTGATTCTTGATTCCAACATTATTATTGATCCCAAGGTATCACTCTATCCTTTATAAGCCTTTTTTGGGGGTTAAAAAATAAATTAGAGGGTATTTCAGGTAGGCTGCTAAGGTCAGTGATTTATTATACAGCAGTCATCAGGTATGGACAGAGTGAATCTATAAATTCTATAGAGAACCAAGATTTTTATTTGATGCCACAGGGGAAGTTTTCTCTGCAAGCCACATGCCTTTGCATCCCAGTTTAATTTTTTTTTTAATATCCTAGGGTATCGCAGCCATATAAAGCCACCATGTGGCTCCACCAGAAAACCAGAAGTTTAGAAATGAAGTGACAGAGATTTCTCCAGCCATAGGTTAAAAAAAAAAAAAATCCAGACACTGAAATATGAATTATGAATACATGACAAAAGAAGAGTCATGAATAATTACATCTGATATCAGATGAGATGTAACCTGCAATATCAGCCAACAATTCCTCCAAACATCTTTTTTTATGGAAAGTGCCTTTATACAGTAGGAAAACTTCACAGTTTCTGTCACTGTTCATCCGGGTATCTATTAATGGGAGCCTTAGTGTCAATTTTTAATAAAATATTATAGTTATAATTTCTTTGTCAAAGTACTACTTGAAATAGTACAAAATATGGAAATGGGAGTAATTTAAAAACAAATGATGGAGCAGGACCAAGGGATGTATTTTCCAGGATATTTAGGGAAAAACATATGTTCTTAACAAGATGTTCCCTTAGGATCTTCTTACCTTTAAATTAAAATTACACAAAAATTCTGTACTCTGTCAAAATATAAACACGAGGACAAAATTTCACAGGAATATTTTCTCTGAAATAGAACTTACAGATGATTTCTACAGGGTAGTCATCTAATGAAGTAAAACCTGTTGTCACAAAAAGATTTACACTGCAAATCAGAGTTATAAAGTACACATGTTTATTTACATTTTAATGTTTCATTTTAAACTGGAGAATATGTAGTGATTAAAGACTAAACATGCTTCAAACCTCAGGGGGAATGTTTCCTGTAGAGTCCCGAATTTCTTGCCTAATGAAATGAACCTGACAACCCCTCGCCTTTTCATGACATATTTTTGATTCGAATACAGTGGAAGTATTTGTAAGTACATACATTTTGTTTGCATAATATTGAGGTGCCCTGATTAATGGATGGTGTTTACAACGTGAAAATTGTCATGCTCTCTGCATCAACACAAGGAGCTGGCCTGGCAGCAGCTAGTTGCAATAAAGTAAATGCCTCATGAATAATGTTCTGCTTTCCATGCCTGAGCTAAGCAGAATCCTCCCCATCCACCTTTTGCCCCCAGTTTGAGCCAGCCTGTTAGGAGAACTGGTCTGCAATGGTGCTGTGCAGAACACAGCTCTCTGAGTGCAATATGTTTACTCACAGACCTGCACATGCACTATCTGGGTCCTGTGGGGAGCCCATTTCCTCATGGAGCAATCTGATCCCCAGCCACATTTTTGCAGTTTTCTTTTCTTCCTATTAATGATCATATAATGTTCAGATGGCAACAACAGCCATTACCTACCTCAAAAGGTAACTCCAGGAGTTTCTGATTTCTTAGAAAAATTCCTCAGCAGAAAAGAAAGAGTTGAGCACTGCGCTGCCAGCCAGCTCTACTGAACTATCAGCAGATACTACATCAGTGACCCAGAAACAGCCTTGAAAAGTACTGCTTTATAAACCCAAGATCACATAGTTATCACCCAGAACTCACAGTTTCCTTTCCTTACGTAAGAAAAGCTCAAGTAACAGGATTCAAAGAGTAATCCTCACAAAGAGACTTAAAAGACCCTTCCTCAGAAATCCAGAAACCAGATTTGGGGTTAGAAAAATTGTTTCCATCCTCCATATGCTTTATATAGTAAGCCTGGACTTTCATCCTGCTGTACAAGCCATGTCTTGAATCTCACCCTGAGTTACGTATTCTGTGTTTCAGTCCTTCTTCACAGAACTTCAAATTCCCCTCTCAAATGCAGTGTCCAGGGCTGCAGAACATGTCTATTTACATCCTTAAGCAGCTTTCTGCAGACTAGCTGGCTCTCCCCAGGACTGTACACAATCATTAAGCTCATCTGAGCTTGCTCCTAGCCACTGACACCCTAGAAGTACTACCTGAATGAGAATTTAAAGCTTGAGTAGGTTTTAGATAATACTAAAGCTATGTGGTACAAAAATCATACGTGCAAAGACAAATGTAGCTGCAGTCTGTAATGGTTCAGCAATTCAACTGCTCGTCATGTACTGCAACGGGCAAAAAAAAAGAGGGAGAATTGTACTTGAATATAAGACAACATGGCACATTTAGGAATTACACCAAACACCAGTGTTTATTCTACTTCCATTTGTAAAGAAGGATACATCATTTACTCACTTCTGAGACCACGAAAAGACACTTCTCTTTTCCTCAGAAGCTTGCAATGTAAGTGCCCAATCCTAAACATCATCAGTGTCACTCATCCTTGTGCAGGAAGCAGAGCATTGACAGCACAGCATGAGCATTGTTTCAGTCTAGACCTGCACATGAGTGAAGTTGGAGCAGGGGCTAATTGTGGTGATCAGACTTGTTCCTGACCACGGTTCCTCCCTGCACCACGCCTGGATGGCCCTGTTCCACCAGGCTGTGCTGCTCTGGCATTGGCACAAACATTTGCATGACATGGAAATCTCCTGCATGGGGCAACAATGCGTGGTACAGTAACTTCTTAAGCTGTTCCAGCTGTTTGCAAATAAAATATGCGTCTAAGCCCCCAGTCTATACAAACTGATTTCCAAGAGGAGCTGTATTTGTGTGACTGTGTCAGATCAGGGCCATTACTAACTGCAGAGGAGCATAAACAACTGTAGAGAGAGAAAAGATTTAGAGAAGGCACCAGTGACAATGATAGCATGTAAATCCCATACCTCTTAGTGAGAACTCTCTTGTTAACATGTTTAGTTGACAGTCACACACCTTTGCACTCCCATATATTTTAAGGTTTGAAGTCACTTTGAAGTTCTGTCTCTCAAGTTTACTCAGTCTGGCTTCTTGTGCAGTTGAAGCAGCTTCCATTTTCATGCTGCACAAAAACACAAGCAATACCATAATACATAAGAATAACAGTTTAATGGAAACATAGAGCCAAATGTACTGAAGCTAAATGTACTGAATTAAGTGGAATTAAAGAAAGGATAAATATGGTTCATTCCCTCCTCCAGCTTCAGTACTGTCCTCTCCAACACTGTACATATAATCTCACAACACAATAACATTGCTGTACTCACTCTGTGCAAGCAGGATCATTCACTTACTCTTTGTTTCACTCCTACAATTTTCAAATAGCAAAATTCAGTTTCAGGCAGTGCTGTTCTCAAAGGGCTGCCAGACCTGCTACTCCTTTGCCCCACTGCTGACAGATTGCTCTACAGTGGGACAAGACCTGCCCATGTCCAGTGGTGCTCATACTGAGCAGAAGCAATAATTAAACCCTTTTACCTTAATAAAGGTAAAAAGCAAGATGGATGTGAGCCTAGTGGGGGAGAGACAGGTACATCTGCATCCCCGGCCAGCACTGCCACACCAGCCCCCAGAGCAGCAGCTGCTCAGGGCTGCAGAATGTTCAGTAACACTTTCTTGTGCTAGAGACTGTGCCTTGTGAGGGGCCTACCTTTAATGTTTTGCCTAGAGCAACAAAATCCCTAACGTGTGCTGGCTGCCACATTCAGGGGAGCCTGCAGGAACTGCTTGCTGCTGACTGGGAAAGCACTCACCGCTTCTCAAAGCAAAACTACTGTGACACTTTAGGAGTACAGCCTTTTAAACCACCTGTTCAAATCTGCTAATCACAGGTAATCTTGGCTCTTCAAGGGGATTACCCAAAGACAATAAAAGCACTAAAAAACCAAAGACAAAAACTGTTACTGGTAATTTATATCAATTTTTTGTGATGTTATGCTATAATTTTTGCAATAATTGTAACCAATAACATACTATGTAAAGTATGTAGAATATGCTTTGCGTTTCTTATTATTCTTCCTTGTTATTGTCATTCTCATAAAATCAAGCAAAGTGATAAGTGGAATGTCTAGAAACCAGAATTCTAGAAGCCAGAATTTAATCTGGACGAATTACACAAAATATATCTGTCCTGGAAGCGTATCTACTTTTAAGGAGTTATATACCACCACAGAGAATACAACATTCTGCACCTGAAGCATTGGCACATATCGACAAGATTATATTAATTCCAGTGTAGAAAGCTGACATTGTTGGATACTGCTTGGAAATGCGCATGTTGTAAAACCTGGAAAAAAAGCTACAAAATTTGAACTTTATTGAAATTATTTTCATTTTATAGCAAACCATATTATAGATGTTTACATAGTATTCAATAAATATTAGCCATAAGCCCTAATTTAACCTCAGATTTTGTTAGGTTCAAGATTTTTGGAAAAACCAGGTGCCATCCCAAACTTTGTACCCTTTTAATTGCCAGTCCCAGCCCCCATTTAGGTAGGCAAGTCCTCAGTGGTGTGGCCACATAGTGAAGGGCCAAAACTGCCTTGGAGGCACTTGGCCTCAGTGTGCCCCTGCTCTGTTTTGCCTCTGGATCCCATGGTTTCAGGACCAGGAGGTTTGTGTGTAAAGCTTGTAAAATCTTAGAAGAATACAAAGGATATTATGTAAAGTTTCCCTAGAAACATCTTTTTCAAGCCATGTGGTGTTGCTGGATAGGGATTTAGTCTATCCAAATAAAACCAATAGCACTTTTCAATGCATAGAGCACAAATTCATCAAGTGGCTCAGTTGCAATGTGTTCTAGATTCCTGGAAAATGAAAGGTTGGATCAGATGTTCTTTTGAGGTCTCTCCCAGCCATTCTATGATTCCATGACAGGGCAACATGATTTTACATGGAACGATATTATTCACATGCTTGATGCTTTATTATACCTTTCAATAAATAATAAATATAATAAATATAATTCAATAAATAATCAATATAATTTGGGTTTTATTGCTGAAAGGATGAAATTGCTTGACTGACACATGATAGTGAACTAATGACATTAGAAGCTCTGGCTCTTTTATTTCTCTTTCACTCAGAAAAGAGCAAAAAATCTGGATTTGTTCTGAACAAAATTGCAATACTGCAGGCTAAAACTTTACTTCTCAATCTAAAAACTTTCCTTCTCAATTTAAATTCATTTTAAATTGTTATGCTTTACAAACTTCCAAATGGGATTCTAATTGTTGACAGACATTTTACATTACATGTGTCTATCACTTTGATTTAATATGCATTTTCAATGAAATTTAAAAAAGGCCTCTAAGGTGGCAATTTAACAGCAAGACATGCTGTGAATTTTAGATATAAAAAATATCTCGTTTTCAAGGTTTTTTTTGTACATGTGAAAATGGCCCTCCAGAAAAAAAAAAAAAAATCAGAGAACGTCTGTATGGCTGAGTTATCAGAAGCTAAATATCTCCAAGAACATTACCTACTGTTTTAATCAATCACAGTCATCAGAGGCAAACCAGGTTTTACATTTATGCAGCTTTTCAGTAGTACACTTCAAAAAGTATTAACCATAAAAGAAATAGAATGTATTTGGAAATCCTATGTCTGGTTTATTACATCTCATGACCTGATTTAATTTTCTTCTACAGAAAACCCACATTGAAATGTCTGTAAGTAATAGGTATTTGTTGTCAACTTTGATAAGAGACATTTGAAAGGAATGCCAAATGTATTGTGAAAGATAAGAGAACAGCAGCTTTTCTGTGTCCCTAAAAGAGTGGAAACCAGACTTAGGAGAGCACACAACTACAGAACAGACCTGTTCTATATCATGCCTACTTTTGAAATCATCAGAATTGTAGTTAATGTTTAAACCCTAAGCTATAGACATTGACAGCACAGTGGGAACAATTCTCTATCTTTAACTTAAAATTTTTAAACCAAAATATTCACTACTTTTAGATTCTTGCATTTTCTTCATAACATTAATAAAAACATCTCAGGTTGGCTTATTTTATATAAATAGCTTTAGATATCTTATTTAAGAGGTCCTGCAGGGTGTCCCAGAACCTACATTTGATGGCAAGAATAAACATTCATTAAACTTCAAAGGCTGCCAAAAAGTCTAGTTATTTTGATTTAGGGGAATCATTTAAATTAATCCCTCAGCCTGTGTAGAAAATATATAATGTAATCCATTTCTCTGTATCTAGCTTCAAGTCACACTGGAAAACAAAATACTGCTTTACTAATGTGTGTTTTGAAAAACTGGGGAAAAATTAAGACTTCATATATTTTTGAAGAATTCTGGCTTAGTGTCATTAAGAAACAAATATTATAATACACAACTGTGTAGTTACATCTCTGTGTAACTGCTGTTAAACCTACACACAGAATGGAGTTCTTCAGTGGGAGCAGTAAAACCAGATTTTATGTTTGTGTGTGAGTGTATGTAGGTATCTGTAATTTTTTTTAAACAAAATAATCAATTTTTTGGAATGGCTTTCTGCCTTACCACCTCAACTCAACTGAGTGCTGCTGTGCTACACATCTGTTTCTGTAACAGATCTTTTTTTGCTGAGGCCCCCTTAAAATTTGGGAGAAACCTTAGTATGATGAAGAGCTTGGTTTAAAAAGATGTTTTACTTTAAAATGAATACACTCTTCATCTGAAAGAAGCATGTAGGGCGTACCGTGTCAGATGCACTGAGGAAAAAAATAAAAGGAGGGAGAAGCTCAGCTATTGTAAATCACTGTAATGCCACTGAGGCCAATTCAGACGAGCTGAGGTTGTGGCCTAATATTTGTGCTGAAATGTTGCAGCTATAGCTGTATCCCTGAGCTGTATAAATATTTGTTGAAAGCTGACTGTTAGGGTGCAAGGGGTGGATTGCTCATCAGCAAATAGTGAGGGCCCTTGTCTTTTCACCTTTCTTAAGGAAACCTTCCCTTTCTGAGGGCTGGGAATTTTGACTGAGTACATGTATGATCTTTCTTTGTGCATGGATTGTTCCATGTGCAGTGGAACAGGAATTTCCATCTGGACTTTTGAACTTGTACCCGCCTGAGTGTCCGGCCCTGATTCATGCCATGCACTGTACATGAATGACCAGCAATGTTTACAAAATGAATTAGCTTGACTCCAACTCTCCAGCCAGAAAGTAATCAAAGTGAAGAGCCAAGCTATTTCTGAAATTCCAGCTTCCCTAGCTAGAAACTGCATGCTCTGTCTCACTAGTCAGAGTATTAATGCAAAATGTACATGTTCTATACTGGAGGACAATTAATAACAGCAGTGATTCTGAGCAGTCGACAGACATTAACTATTCCACCCCCAAACTGCTCTTGTGTGGTAGGCAAATCTGACTGCAGCACATGGTACAGAGAAAAAAAAAAAAAAGAGTGAAAATATCTATATCAGTAAGTGATTATTCTATGAGTTGTAGTATGTTCTTTTTGGTTCTTTCTTCTCCCAAATTAAATTCCAGTTAACATTTTATTTCACTTTTGAATGAATACATGTATTCATTGACATACTCAGGAATCTTCTTATACAAATATTGTTAGTAGGGCTACTCATAACTGGCAACCCTAAAATCTTGGAAATTTGATTTATTTTCTCATCAACCATCCTAATTTAAGCATTTAGGAACAACAGAACTATCTTCAGAATAACCTCATCCTATAAAATACATTAGCCTTTTCTAAATTTAATATAAAACATTGTTATGAAAGAAGACAATGTTACATGATACATTCTGTTTAAGATAGTCTGAAACTCAAAATGTATCACTGAAATTTCCCTCTGAAAACAAACCTCCTGAACTGAAAAACCCACACCATATAAAGCTGGAGATGTCTCAGAGCCAAATTGTTTGCTCCTGTAAATGGTTAGAGCTCCACAGAGGGGGGATATGAAATAAGGCTTTCTTGATTTTACAGCAGAGCTTCTGAACCACTTCCCCTGTGTCAGTTTAAAGTCAGTTTAAAGCAAAATTAAAAGAAAAATAAACCCCAATTAGCATGTGAGCTCTTCGTTGGCAAATTGGCATAACTCCACTGGATATCTGACTTAGGCAGGGTTTTCAGGACTTACCAGAGAAGATCTCTGCCATGGTATTTTAATGGTGATCTCATGTGGTTGGGTATGAACCTGATTCTTCATCCTTATTCAGGCTGAAAACCAGGAATGCACTACAGAGATATAGATCAGTTGAGAAATTGATTGTTTTCAGGGAGGGAGGGTAAAGTGGTTCAGTTATTCCAAAATTAGCAACTGCTAGTGTGGTGTATAGCTCAGGCCAAATGACAAGTGAATGATCCTGCCCAAAACCTCCCCATATATATCATACCTGCATCCAGCCCCTGGTGACTTTTATTTCCAGAATGGACTAGAAAATCCAGGACTGATAAATGAAAGATATCTGAATAAAATAGCTTGGCAGGATATCTTTAACATTACCTAAAAATCAGAGGTGAATAAATAGTTAAATTTAGCTGTAGCTTCTCTTAAGTAGTTTGAACATAAGTCAATATTTTCGTCTTTTGTTGTCTCAGGGTTTCTAAAGGAGCAGAGAGAATTTCATCAATGATTTTTCTACACTTTATAGCATTATGCCTTTGTACTATTATCCATCTGTATCCTTATCTAACATGTTATCAACTGCATGAAAATAAGTAGCAGTCCCTTTAGCCCACAGAAAGTATCAATAGGAAGAATGACAGTGGCTAGTTTGCACACTTGAAATGGTTTATTTGTTGCAATCCTGTGCACAAGATGTTTATCAGTAAGCACCAGACAGCCATGCAGAAGAAGGAGCCTTAATTCTGTCTGAGACAGCCTCTTATTGCTATTGATAGTTAGCATCAGTGTCCAGTCTGAGAAATGGAAGTGCTGCAGGCAACTTCAGTCAAGACACCCTATTGATCTACTGCTTCCTCTGTGTCCCTGAAGCTACAGAAGAAAAATAAAAAGGGGAGGAAAAGCCTGCTGTAATAGGGGCAATGCAGCAGTCTGTGTCTTGCCATCATTCAGAGGGGTGTGTATGTGCATGGATATTCCTGATATTCAGTACCTTAGACAACTGTAAATCACACGCACAGCCATGATAAATATAAATGTCAATGTGTTGGAAATGTCCTTTATATAAGAGGTGTCACTAGAACTACATTTTTAGCATGAAACATTTTTTCTCCTTTTTATTTTTCATTGACTTATTGTGCTTCTGTTATATCCTGTCTAACACAATCAATCTAAAGCATAATATCTGAGAGTCCTATTCATAAATAATACATATTTGGGTAATTTTCATTTGTATTCTACAATGAAGATTTACAAGCCAGAAACAAAACAAGAAACAATGTGTGGAATGCTCTTATTCAGTGGATAAGAATATATTACTGTGATCAATTAATCTGCTTTTCTCTGCATTAGGTGGACATCTTTATGGTGCATCCATAAGGGTTTATAACTTGGGAGAGACAGAATCAGCTCTAAGGCTCTAACATAAAATGCCTGTACTCAGAAAAGAGAAACTTTTCCAAAGTTTTTTTGCTTGGTTGAGCCTTTTTTTTTTTTTTTTTCATTGTTGTTGTTTTCCAATAGTAAATGTGTTAATTTTGGCAAACTCAAGCACAGCAATAACTTATCCATCAATGTAGTGTGCCACTCTGCCCTATATTCTACCTCTCATGTTAAATGAAATGACAAATTGACTACAGTAAATCTGGGGATTTTCATAGTGCTATTCATTCAAAGATAGTCTCATTTTACTACAAACCACACAATTCATTCTACAGGAGGGAAGACTGACACACAGAAAGGTCCGTTTTTAGGCCTAAAAATTACTAGGCAAAATTAAGTTAGAAAGAAATAAAATCTGTGCATAGAAATTGCAGGGGAACAAGACAGGTGAAAGGGAGACTCCAATTGGTACTAGTATGCAGTTTAAGAACCTGCAGCCCCTGGTGCAGTCACCAGGAGGGCTGGTGCTCTGATCTTGGGCCATGTCAGAGGAGCAGCAGTAATGGCCCAACTGGTTATCAATTTTGCCTGCACAGAAAAGAGCAAAAGTGGTGAGTTAAAATCAGCCAGAGCTACTTTAGGAAGCAAAGCCAGAACATACAAGAACTTTGCAAGCAATAGAAAATGTTGGGGAAAAGTGGGGGTGAAAGGTGGGAATGGGAACAAGGCTGCTCACTGTCACAGTCTCCCATTTGCCTCGGAGATGCAGCCCAGGCTCTGCTCAGACTCTGGGCCTCTGAGTGGGTTATTGCATTAGTTTTTCAAATCTGGAAATTTGCTACAAGTGCATCTCAGATAAAAATTGAAATGAGCTTTGCAACTATGGCAAAAAAAGCAATTTTACATTTCATAGACCTTTTAAAACCCTTTTCAATAGAAAATAAAAATAACAGTAAGGGGAAAAAAAGGCTACATTTCCATTCCCGTTTTTATAGTTTGACATTGCAGATGTTTCTGGGTCAGAGGTGAACATGTCTTTAGGTGTCAAAAGATGCAATAACCTGAATCAAAAATGGCCCAGTCCCCAGAACCGTGACTGTGTGCCAGAATATCCCCACCTCAGAAGCTTGCTGGCAGCAATGTGCTCCAGGTGTCTTACACTATACAGACCTGGTAGTCATTTTAATATTTTCCATGCTCATGTAAATGGACTTGATGTGTGTTCATCAAATGTGGGAAAATCCCACAGAATTGTGTGCCATCTGTTTATAGGTAAAAGGTCTGCTTTGCTGACAATCCAATGCAAAATCAGAACACAGAATGAAAGCAAGCACACTTTTGTTTTGTTCTGGTTTGATTTTATAAATCTGAGGCTTAACGTCATATTAAAAGCCTAACAAAGTTCAAAGGTTCTTTCTGTTTGGATAGCAGCACTATCCATCTCAGACGTGTGGATATTACCTGAGCTACACAGAGCCCTTAAATCTGCACCACGTGGCTACAACTTGCATGAAAACTTGCAATGAAAGCCTGAGCACACCAAGGAGTCAGCAGGACCTACAGGGGGAGGCTGCAAGGGCCACAGCTTGGGCAGCTGGGTGCCTGTACTGGTGCCCTGAACCAGAAGCCTCTGTGAAACACTAGCTGACAGCATTTCAACACGTGTGCTTGGCCTCAAGGGAGAAACTCAAGCTGAAGCAAAAATGGAAAGGCTCATTCTGAAAAAGCATCACCTTATTTTACATAATACCCAATACTGCATTTGGTTTTTTGTTAGAATTAAAGCCAGGTTTAATTCAATTAATATGGTAGATGCCAATCAAAGTGTCCAAGTGTTATTTTGGTCTGTTTTATGCAAGACTGTTGGACAAAGGCAGTTATGTCTGAGCTATGACATTAAAGGTAGGCTGTGGTCACAGATATCTTCAAAATCAGTTGATAGACATCAACCAGTCAACAGAAGAGGAATCTGAGACCTTTCTTGTCCATGTGGAACGAACACATGCTCACACTTTTCTACAGAGAACTGATAACCAGACCTGGGAAATTTATACCTGAATATGAGGCAGATGTCAGAAGATGATGTCAAAGTGTTTCAAAAGAGTATTTTCATTACACTTACCATAGAATGAGTCTTGGGTGAAAGAAGAGTTAATGCAGCTGGCAGAGGAGAAAAACATCAGTGGAAAATAAACTGATAAAATTGATCAAATCCAGACATATTCAATCTAAAATCTCAAATGGGATTCAAGGTATGCTGGAAGGATGCTAGAGTATCAAATGCTGTTAAACCACCTGAGAAGAAGACATAACAAAATCTCTGTAGAGAGATGCTCTGGCTGCTCACTCAGCAAGGTAGGTCAGTGTATCTCCACTGAGATAGGCACTACTGCTTTTCACTGGCTTAACCCCACCCCTACCGGCCCAAACCAGATATTTTAACCTTGCCACCAGCATTGTACTGAGATGTAGAAGTTGAGGAAGAGAGTTTGAAAGTGCCTGTGGTCAGCTAATTGGGAAAACAACCAGTTCCCCACAGTATAATCTACCCCATTGGCCAGAAGAGACAAGTTTTATATGTTCAATCAGAAAACTGCAACTCCTCCAGTAATGTGGCTGAGACGTTTACTTTGAATACTGAGGAATCTTATTTTCAAGGTCAAGTTGAGGTTTCCTGGGTTCAGACTAAAATACTTTGTAGGGCCAAAGACATATTTACTAGGTTCTAGGGAGCAGGGAGTAGATGTGTAATTTGAACATATTTCAAGTCATCCTGGGAGGTCTTTTTGTTTTTATGTATTTGTGTCTCCTCAGACAACCTTTTTATTTTTTTTCCCCCAAGAAATTGGAAGTGAATAAAATTATGACATTTTTTGCCACTACATTTCAGTTGGGACATTTCCTGCATTGAACCAGAGAACCTGCTTTATTTGCACCCTTTCCAGTGCATCATATAAAACCATATTGACAAATTTTGTGCAAGGACTGCCATTCCTTGTGCTAAACTAGAAGGAATTTCTGTATTAAGCAATGATTTTTTTAATGTGACCTTTGACAGTGGGAGTGTTGGATGGCCAATGGTAGGTGGGGCTTCACAGGCAGTCATAAATTAAGCAGCAGCATTTTGCAAATGAACTCCATAATGAGTAAGTGATTGGAGATGTGCTACTGCAGGCTGGAGATTAACATCTGAACACAAAACTATCAGCTAGCCCAGGAATGGCAGTAAAAGGTTAAAAGAAATATTCAATATTATCAATCATATTAAAAAAAAAAAGAGAGAACTTCTTACAGCTGACAAAGGAGCTTGGGAGAATTAATGTGTTGGTGTCAAAAAGACTGAGAAGGAGTGAAATAGGACTACAGTGATTGCCAGAATCTTACTTGCCTTGAGAGATAACATTGGACATTCAGTTTAACTAGGCAGGTGCCAAGAATCCTCTTGTGGGTGCTATGGAGTGGCTTTCAAATATCAGAATGTACACTGACCCTCATCTTCTGGTACTTCCTATGGTTTCAGAATTGCTCATTAAGCCAGGGAAGCCTCCAGTGAGGTGTGATGACCTGAAAACAGAGGGGAACTAAAGAATCAATGTTTTAAGTAAAACAGCAATTATAAAAAGATCTACAGCTCCTTCCATGTAATCAGGTAAATTAGCAGGAGTGGCATAAAGCACCTAAATTGGAGAAAGAGTGGAGAAAGGGGGAGTGGGGGGAAAAGAAGGTCCCTTGGGAGATATCTGATAGGACGCTTAGTCTGTGTAGAGGGCAAAAGGTTAAGTGAAAATGAGATGAAGGAATGATCAGATATAGTCAGATCAGAGACAGTTAAATAAAGGAAAGTGCTAACCTAAGATAAATGTGAAGAAACGCTCTTGTGCTGAGTGTGTTGATGTGGCTGTTCTTCAGCAGCTCAGGAACAGGAGAGGAGGAGTTGCCAGTTCCCAACCCACACCAGTCCTATTTGAAGCACTTCCCAGCAAAGAAACAGAAGGGATAAGGACATAAGCTAATGATTCCTGTCTGCTACTCCAATAGCGTGAAAGGATATTAAAGGGCTTCTAATTACATCCACACTTTTTTCAGGTCCTTTTTTACTGCTGGTGTGATATAAATTATCCTTAGTGATGAGAAAGTCAGGCCTGTGCCATCTGTGGTTTTGGTCAGTGAGAAAGATGTACAAAAATATCGAAACAAAAATACTGAGAATTATTTGAAAGCTCCAAACTTTGTTTGTTGGGTAATGCTTTCCTGGGTCAAATAGCTTTCACTAGAAGGTGTTTCCATAATAACAAAACAAAATCAGGTTGAAAGAGGTGCAAACAAATATAGCAAACAAATACTTGGAATATATTCTATATGAACCTTTATCAACTATCTTGGTAAATTATTCTTTGAATACTCAGCAAAAAGGACCTGAGATAAAATATTGCACCACGAAGCTCAAGAAATATCTGTAGTGACCAAATCTGGAAATGACCACAAGTATTTTGTTCAACAGCCTTTGGTGGCTTATAGCCTTAGATTTCTAAATGTCAGGAGTAAAATTCAAACTCTTAGAGACATAATTTAGAGTTCAGTCCTTTTTTCTTTTTTTTTCTTTTTTTTGTTCCCTCAGGAGTTTAATTAACATATACAAATAGACCTGGGAATTAGGAAGCTAGAGCTTGACCTCAACTGCTAGATGCTAATATCTAGGGGTACCCAAACAGGATTCCTGAAAACAAATTTTTGTATTCTCCACAATTTGGTGCTACAATATTTTGAGGTAATAGAAATTGTGTGTTCTCTACAAAGAGTTTGTTTAATCCCAGAATCCCCTAAATCCAGATGGACAGCTGCTGAAGAATGCTGCTGGTCCAGGTAGCCCGGCTCACAAACTGGAGATTGAGATGCAGATTGAGCTGTGGGTGGGGGCCCGAGACAAGAGGCCGTGAAGTGCCAACCCTTGGGATAACAAAGGCATGAAGATGGGGGATGCCAGCCAGGTGAATGGACACTGAGAGACACAGCAGGAGCCAGGAATCGCCCATATTATGGGTAACAAAGGAGACGGATGACGCCACCGAGATGATGGACACGGAGAGCGAGACTTGCCTTGGGAGAGAAGGGGAAAGGATAAAAGGTATAAAAACTATAACAGGTATAAAAGGTATAAAAGGTATAAAAGGCCGGGTGTTTCTTGGCTGGTGTCCTCCTTGGAGGCGCCAGCTCGGGCTGCTCCTGTGCCGCTGCGCAGGGAATAAGTGGTGTTATGGAAGGAGACATCTGAGACTCTGCTATGGGAAACCTGGTGGGGAAAGCTGGTGGAGCTGTGAGTGGTGTGCGCAGGGAGCGGAACCCGCCGGGTCACTGTGGCTGCTGCTGGGAAGGGGCTTCGGTGGCAGCAGTGACAGTCTCTGTCCTTGGCAGTGTGGCTGCCAGGGGGTCTCCTGAGTGGTCACACTGGGAAGTTTCCTTAACACTTCTTATTTTTCAGACGAACACAGACCCCACACATATTTGTCAACTCTAAGCCACAATGAAAGAAGTCTGAGTCTGTAAATGAGGAGTTTCAGATGAAAGAGGTGGTTGAGGCATTTTGACCCTATTCAATCAAGGTCAGGTTTCCTCTGAATTATACCTGTTTCCTTGTCTAACATTTTAGATACCTCCCAAGTGTCTATCGACAGAGTTTATAAGTGGCATTACACAATGAAGAAGAAAGCAAGCTGCTCACAACTCCCCCTTTCCCCATGTGTCACAAAGAAAAGTTCCAGAGGAAGAGACAAAAGAGTGTTTGGGTCTCAGTTGTGTGCCTATGGGAAAGGAGTGGTGAAAAGAGGCCAGCAGCTCCTAGAAACAGGGAGGGGAGGGAAGAGCACAAATCAGCTTTATGAGCCAGCAAATGATGGATGGCTTAGTGCCAACTTAGAGCAATACACAGAATGGGGTTTGCATTGTTGCAATTATTAAAGGTTATTTTACTTTTAATTTTTTGTGGTAGGTGTCCTTACTTCTTCCTTACAGAAACCCTTGATTTTCACTTGCTACATACTTAGATGTGCTTGTCATACCCACAAGGTGATTTCAGTTCTTGATGCCAGGAAACCTCTTTGCTGATCAAAACACAGCTGCACAGGCTCACTGGATCTATTCACGGGCGCCACACGACTGGGGTATGTCTGTCTATACCTGTGAAAATAGATGCAATTAATATAACAGATATAATACATGCATGCAAATCCAGATGCTAAAAATGACTTATAGTAAGAGAAGGTTTTCATTTGCCAAACCATATCAAAGTATCTGAATCATTTAAGCAATATACAATCTACACTTGGGCTACTGCTGCAGTAGTGACATCGACACACTCTTAGTCATTTTTTTTTACAATTGAGCTTGTTTTTAGTGAAAGATCCTAAGGAACACAATTTTAAAACATTCTTTAATTGGCTTTTTCCAGGCCGTCACCTCTCTGCGGCATTTAAAAAGCTCTTTCCATCACTTCCCACAAGTTGATTGGACATAGGATGTCAGATCATAAAACTACCCAAATTGCTCTTCACTGGACACTGATCTTATGATTAGAACAATGAAGGAGCATTTCTCTATACAATTTGATATAAAATTCCCTTAGTATAAGCAAGGGAACAGAACTTTTTCTCATAGATAACCTTTTTGTTCATTACAGAAATGTATATCAACTCCTCTAGTAACAAATAACAGGCAGCTTCTTCAGAATGCTTTATTAATAGATTTTGTATTACAATTTTACCTTCTTCATTTTGACATTTATTTCTCCTTTAATGAGTCAAAATGCCTAGCCAAGAGCTCTTGGCTTTAAGTATGTTCTTAACATCAGTATATTAACTGCCACATTCAGGCTAATAGGCTTAACTTATCTCTTTGAGATCTTTGGAAAAAGAACCAAACACCCTAATTTTTAAAAATTGATGTAAATGGAAACTTCGACTTCAGTGGCACTGGAAGACAATAATGCTTCTTCATCATCATCTGAACATTCAGTATTATGGTTTTACTGCCAAATATCCCAAATATCTGTGATAAGTGCCTCTTCTTGTAATAAAAGATACTGAACAAAAAGCAGTTCAACTGAGATTTTGAAGTCTTGATTTGCAACAGTCCATTCTGAACCCTTCATTTTATTTCCTTTTGTATTGTGCAGGAAAACAATAGTAATAGCTTTCGTCATGAGCTCAAGCAATACATTTTAGCAGACTGAGCTTAAGCACATGCAGATGGGTGTAACATCAATTTTTTAAAGGATATTATAAATCCATCTGCAAGCAAATTAATGTAAGAACAAAAGAGCATTTTTTCATAATTGTGGGTAATTCTGAGCAAAGTTTCAATGGTTCCTCCCAGAAATCTAGATGAATAAATTGCAGGTTTTGATTATTTTTTAATTCTGACTCTTAAATCACACCAGTATGAGTCCCATTATCAGTGCAAGACAAGAACAACTGCAATAGATTTTCTGTAAATACCCTGACTTTGTCTGCTAGCAGAGGGGTCCATACACAGGTTATGTGTGGATTTACTCTTTGCTCATTGATGACTGAAGGGCCATTTCTATCTTTCTCAGTGACACAGGGCCAAAGCTCACAGCTCACCTGAGTGTGCCTTGCTGGCTCACAGGTACCTGTGTCAGAGAGACTGAATGCACCCCTGAAGACCGGGTCCACCAAAGTAAAGTGTTTATTCAAGTGGTTATGATATTTCTGACTTTTTTTCTTATGAAACCAGTAGATAGAATTTGCTTGCTTTCTTTCCTGTTTGCCTGTATAAAGTAAGATAAAAAAATATAAATTAGTTTAAGAGCAAATGAAATAATTTCATCTGCCCACCTGATTTGACATTTTCAACTCAGTTTCTCTCCTGAATGATCCAGCTCTTCCCAGGAATATGCACGGCTTAAATGGTGGACATATGCTACAATAATAACAATTACAAATAATTACTCTAATGGGATGAATGAGTAATGCCAATTAGTTTATGTGATGACATTTCCATGACAAACTCCAGCTTTATGGAGTTGTTAATTTTTAAATCTAACAGCTTTCTGATATCCTTTGTCAGGCAACAGTGTGACTTTACCACCTCAATTCATAAATCTGTCCTGATACATGCATAAAGTCACGGACTGTGCTCCTACTTAAATCAAAATTTCAACCAACACCTAATGCAGAAGTAAGGTTAGGCTTAACTGTAAAGATATAGTCACAATAAAGCAGATGTCCTGATGAATACTTATTAAATAATTTTATTGCCTATTTCCTGAGGAAACTTTAAAATAGAAATGTTGGTGTGCACATGTACTTTTGTTACACATTGTCAAATCAAGCTCTGGTTCAGGACAACACTTCAGCCTGTTGTTAACCTCATTAACCTCAGACATCAAATACAATGGACTTGCAGACATGTCTAAACTTAAACTTAACTATTATTGAGAATAGAAATGTTTTACTGAATTGAGGGTTGAACTGAAGACATGCTCTTAATAGACAGGGGACAGAGCTTCTTGCTGAAGTAATATGTACATGATATTGTGTGCATGAGATTAAAATATTTGGTGTCATAATGCTACTCTTGGAATTAAATATCTGTAAACCTATTTCTTAATGCTCTTTGCTTTTTAAATTTTGCATTTGATTTTATTTCTTTCTGCAACATGACAGTAGAGAGAAAAGAATTCAAAAACTATGCAGCAGACCAGTAGTACAATTTTCATGTTTGCTGACAAAAAAGATCCCCAGGCCCACTGAAATAACAGGCACCAACAAGCTTGTGCTGATTCACATACATGTATACCATATTCTGTTAGGAGGCATGGATGATTTTCATCCACTGTGGTATAAAGACACATCAATATTAAATCTGGGCTTACCCCACAATTTGCTGCCACGCTTTCCACTCTGCAGTTGACCTGTGATAACCCTTTGCTCACAGAGAGAGGAAGTCAGAAGCAGTAATGGTCCAGAAGTCTTCCAGACCTCCTGCAGGGGCAATGTTTCCACAGTCACAGCTTTTCAGAGGAGAGAGATCAGTGCTTTGTTAAATTAGGGACTTAACACAGGAAAATGTCTGAGGAAGTCACAAACCAAAAAGCATGGCTAGTTTTTGTAAAACTCCCAGCCAGACACAACCACCAAGTGACCAGAGTTCTGTACTGGGCGTTCACTTACCAACATTTACTGCTTCTTGAGCCTGTGAAGATTTTTCTGGGGGAGCAGCCTCCCCAGCCATTGATGTCTTGGCCAGCCTTGAAGACCTGGCTGTATCAAGGTGCTCTCTGCTGTACAGTTGTTCCTGCTGCCTGATGTTGCTGCAACAGGCACTTCAGTGCAGCTGCTCAAGCTCACAACTGTCCCACTTGCTCAAAGAGATTTTTCACTCATGTTTGAGCAACAGTGATATCACTGCCAGAGAATGTCAGTCACTGACATCTTGGAAACAGAGGAGGAAAGGAGACAGGCTGGAAATGCCAAGATTAAATAAAACCAATATGAAAATTCTTATCACCTTTTGACAAAAGGCTACAGGAATTTGGAAATAAAGTGTCGTGCAGCTCCACTGATTTGGTAGCTCAGTGAGTAATATCAGTATAAATGGTGTCTTGGAGTATTAAAAAAGGCATCAGACTGGTAACTTCTAGTTAAGTATTGATAGTTAGGTCAGAAATACATACAGAGTCCTGTATGTATTTCAGAGAGTCAAAAAATTTACCCAGTTAATACATACTGCATAAATTATTGGGCTTTTAAGTTGTGAGATTTTTCTGTTTTGTTTTCAGACTCAAATTTTCAAATATTTGACAAGTTCCTAAACCTGCTTGTAAAAATCCCCAAGTCATGAGCCAGTCGGATAAAAATCTGTTCATTGTAAAAAGGGAAGGGGGAAGGGTAGGGAAGGAAAGGTTTGTTGATAAGTTTGCTGCACTATTAAAACATTTAACCACAGCCTGGAGTTCAAATCAGCATTCATGTGAAGTTCCTATTTGTTAGAGTATATGAAATGTATTCATCAAAATCATGTCTTGTTTTTGAAAGAGATGCACCCCAGTAATTATGGTGTAAGACTAGATCCATTTCTTGGGAATATGGAAAAGTAAGTGATAAACACTGTCAGGAACTGTCCTCTGGCCCATTTAAGGAACACACGTCTATTCAAAATAAACATTAAAATAACAGTAGAGAATGGATGAGGGAGAAATCACAGAGGCATTTATCATGCTGAATCTAGGCCCACGCTGACTTGTCTAAATCTATATAAAGAAAAAAGCCTGCAAGTGGCTTTGAAAGTGATGGGAACCCATGCTTCAAACACATGTCTTGAGAGAATGTCAGAAACATTGTTCCCCTTTTGGCTGCGGTTACAGACGCTTTCTTGGGACTGCGGGTTCACCAGTTTCACTTGTCTGGAGCACTCAAAAATACATTTTTCCCTGGAAGACAGCCTGCATATGCTTACAATAAACATTAACTAAATCAAATGACTTTCACTTCAGGATAAATTCTTTCAAGTAAGTCTGTTAGTGACACTCATAGTAAATTGCTAATAGTTTTTCCAATCTACTTGGGTTGTACTAACAAACACAATCACTCCTAACATATTTATATGCAGCATAAACCCTACCTCCCTCTATATGCCCGTGGAAGGCCCAAGGTTAAATGGATATATTCTGCTGCAGGAACACATGAGAGCCCCTCTAGGTCAGGTGGGTGATGCTGCTGGTTTTGTGTGTTTCTGAACTCTGCTGGCTGGGCAAGAGCCAGGAGAAGCCACCTGCTCACCATGGACATCTGCCCTGCTGCTGGGGCTGGAGCAGGGCAAAGGCTGCAGCTTTCTGGCCACAAAATATGTAAGTTACAAAACATGGAAACTCTCAGCTTTGCAAAGCCAATGAAACCACATTTTCCTATAACTGTGGCTTCCCCTTTTTACAGGCTACTCACTCGTAATGGCTTGTTGTAAATTACACAGTGGTATCTCTAGAGATGGGAAATTCTTTTTTTATGCTTGTGAACATAACCCAACATGAAGTGATCCTCTAATGGGACATTTCAGGGTCTTACTGGAAGGGCAAGAGTCATACCAATACCTCTCAGCACCCTTCTGCTAAGCCAAAATACAGAAGTATGAATTAGAATTATGTCTATATCATAATTAAATTAACCCCAAAAGTGTTACCTTCAGCAATTTGGTTACTGGAAAATCCCTAGATACAGCTGAGCAAAGCTCCCAGCGGTTTGTTCCACAAGACCCAAATAGTACTGAAATGCAATCCAATCATTATTAGAAATTATCTGGTCTATTTTTGTGCAATTTTCTTAACTCAGAATACCTAAAGAAGTAGTGCAGCAGACCAAAAGACCCAGCTCTGTCTGAGAAATCTGCATGCGTTGCATAAAATGTATGATTCTACAACTCATTAAGTCTAATTTATGGCATATGTAATTAAGCACCTTTGAATTGAACCTAGGTCTCTAGAGATAATAACACTTAGAACTTATATAGGGCTTTTCATCTTCAAAGTGTTTTACAAACATTAACTAATTAACAACATAATAAGATATGAAAGGCAAAAGTACTTACCCACAGTGCCGCATAGCCTCTGTGTAATTCAGATTTTGATGTTTCTCAGTGCAAGACCCAGTCTGGGTGCACAGTGAGGATTTACCAGTGGTCCCCTTCACAATCAGAAAAGGACTTTGTGCACATAATATCTCTGAATTCCCATAATCCATTCCTTCTTTGCTATTTCTTGCTGAGTCAGAAGAAACAGCTCCCAAATGTGAAGAAAGGCATGGAAAATGACAATTCACAGCAGCTGGAGGGTGTACAAGTTTTCAGGGCTTTGGAGACAGAGTAATGGGGCATAATGTAGAAAGGGACTCCTGGAGAATTCACTACAAGATTTCTGGTATCACCTAAGTCCATATCCTTCCCAAGGGAAATATAATGATTACACAAAGTCTCTAGAGATTGGCTAAAAGACTGGGGAGAAGGCCTTGCTTCAGCTCAAATACATTTTTCCATAAACCCTACAATTTTTTTTTTCCCTTTATTTCTGCTCTTCTGAAAAGTCTGGACTATCTAGCCAGCGTGCTTATTAGTTTTTAGTGGTTTTTTGTCACTTGGTCTAATTTATACATGGTCTCTTGAGACAGTGTATCTTGAGACAGCCTTATTATCTGAATGAATGTTTTCTTGATGATAGCAATGTTGCAGATGTTATATCAGGTTACTTGAATCCCCCCTGAACATTCCTAATGCAGAAAGATGACAGATAAAATAAAAGGGGAACAATGAATCCTGATCGTTTTAGTGACCCATCCTTCAGACATCAGCCTGTGTCAGTGATCATTTTCCTGAGCTCAGAATGCTGCCCATTGTCTGTGCATATGCTGTGCTTGAGTATCATCTGTTCACCAACAAGGATAATGGTTATGGTGGCAGGATCTGCCCAGACAATGCTTGCCTCTGTCCCCATGGGCATTCTACAGTGCCCCAAAAACTTGAGAGTTTGAGGACCAGTTGGAGAACATGACAAGCATATAAGGCAGAACAGTGCACATGTACCTGCCTAACTCTGCACACCAAAAATATCTCAGACAAACACAAATGACTCAGCAGCAGCAGTGCAGGTGGAGGCCCATTAGAAATTAAAGAAAATGAGACATACCATGGACCAGCAAATAACATGCCTATGGAACCAGCAGGCTTTTGTGCTCCCTCACAGACACAGTCCAGAACAAATCCTGAAAGGTAACAATCTCACAGTAGCAATGCCTACAAGAGATCCCACAATAAACATAGGCTCTAATCAAATGCATTACGATTTTAAAATGCAAATGCAGAATAGAACTGTCAAAATGTTTTATCCCTAAATTGTGAATGCTAACCTTCCCATACTTATTATATAGCAGTACATTTTAATTTGCCTGGAGCAGAGTTGAATAAAGCAAGCATCACAAACACAATCAAATGGATATTTGAAAGAACTGCTCTTCACAATAGCTGTGTGTCTGAGCAAAGCTTCAAATGTTGATCAATTGATTACCAAAATCAAAGAATACATTTCCCAAATGAGCTTCTGTAAAGCACTCAAGAGAACCAGAGAAAAGCAGCATAAAGTTCCATAGAACAGAAATTTTCTCTAAAATATTTGCAGGTGCAACTTTCTACTGCTTTCCAGGTTTATAACTTAGAACTGCACAGATCTAGAATGAAGAATAAAACAGTTCTGCTAAATCGATGGTATGATTCAGTTTCAGTGTGGCAAATTCAGTCAAAAAAAGACAGAAAACAATTTGAAATTATCCAAAGGTATACTTTAAATCTTATAGCAAATCACAGTTTCATTGGTACAATTGCTCAAATGATTTTTTAAATCTTTAATGAACAAAATAATGGAAAAAAAAAAGTAAAATTAATCATAACTAATAGTGTTCTGTCCATCTGCCATCTCCAATGAGCTGGTTTCTGCTGTGCCATGCTGCTGTACTTGTATTTTTTGCCTTTCTTCCGTCAGTCATCTTTGCAGAACCACCGTCCACCAAATGCACGTGGTTTTTGCTCACTGACTTTAACCTGAAAAATGGGATGAAAAAAGGAAAACTAACTTTCAATCAGAAACAAACTTATTATTTGCTTGAGCTTTCCTATATTTTATCCTCCTTCTAAAGGCAAGTTTTCCTGTACCACCTCTTGCAGTAGCTTAATCTGTTATACTGTGCTGTCTTCACCATGATAAAACTTGAGCTGGGGTGAAAAGTCTTCAACAGAGCAAAATTTTGCTCTGGAGCAAAATTCAGGGTTGTTCATGAGCAATTAAGTCCTCAGCACCATTGTCTTTTCTACCCTGTCTTTGGAAGAGGCATTGTCCTGAAGAACATGATGGGATTTTGACCCTGTCATGTGGCTGCTGTCTGGAAGTTTATAAGGGAAAAACCTGAAGGATCAAGCCCATGCTTTTGGCTTAAATAAAAATTTTGCTCAGCAAAAACTTAAAATATCAGTTGAAAAGCCTTAACCTTCAGAATTTCTGACATTTGATATTGAGGTTCTGACTCCTCTAGGATGCAGACTTTATAGCACTTAGTCATTCCCAGGAGCTGCTGCTTTACTAAGGAGAAAAACCCCAGCCACCCACACCACATAACACTCAGTAATTCCTAGAGTAACAGAGATTACACTGATCTGCAGGATTTTTCTCTTTTCTAAACAAATAGTTTTCTGGAGCAAGCCTCTATGCTGAAATCCTCTTGGATAAACAGAGAACACTAAAGGATTTACTGCATCTTAAGCAAGTGAACAAATATTTCACTTATGATGCTTAGGTGGTTGATTCTCTATCTGTACCTGTATCTTTATTTCATCTTCCCCCTGGAAAAAAAAAGCATGGCTGAAGAAGCCTGACAGGAAAAGGGGGAAAAAAAAGAGAAGAGGACAGAAATGGTGGCTGGCCAATGTTAATAGAGAAACCAGAAATGTCAGAGATCAACAAGTTAGAGGGAAGGGATATTTGGTCTCTCCTTATACTTTTGCAGATCATTTCAACAGAGCTTTTTTTCACTTTAACAAAACAGGATTTAGCTCCTATTGCCCTGTGCAGTGAGGTAAGGAGGACTTTCAAGGATGACAAAGACAACACAGAAAACTTCCCATCATTCTGTGTGTCCTCAAGGTGCCAAAGGAGAGGCCCCAGTTTCTGTCTCTCACTGGTATTTGCTATTTTCCTAGACTCTTACCAGAAACACTCTTACAGCAGCAGGGAGAATAACATTTCATTCTACTCTGTCCTTGTTTGCCAGTTAATGAAAGACTTTGTGAGGTAAAAAACAGATTTGTTTTTCTTCCAGTACTGTTATTCTGATAATGCACATGGACTTTTTGATCCTCCACCTCTGTATCATGTCTCCTTCAGTACCTCAGTTCAGCTCCTAATCTCAGGAGGAAACAGCAGCAATTCTGCCTCTGGGTCTTATTCTCATGTAGGTCTGCTAATCACATGAATATCCTTAGCCTTACAACAGGTGATTTAATGGTGTCATAACTCCCATTTAATTCTAAAGATCTGAGGCACACAGTAATTGCTTGGACAGGAGGCTGGGCACGAAACTCAGATTTCTTGTTAAACTCTTCCAGTGTTCATTTATTTTCTGATACTTCAGTTTTTTCTATTTGCTCTAAAGTATTTGCAGAACAGGTACAAAAGGTATCAGAGCAAAAAAACAAGTTGATGAGAGCAATTAAATGAAAATATTTAAATTGTTAATGGCTTTTCTTCTTCCATATGACTCTTTCTACACAAGAAAGAAGATGAGATTCTTCCTGTGCTAGCAGACAGCTGCAACTCTGCAGGGTTACTGAAGTGCTAATATTGATCAGACAAGATGGAACATGTTACTGAGGCAATTGGTCAGGCTAAAGCAGTGATGGCAGCACATGGCATGTTATGGATAGCTGAAGTAGCTGAGGATATCTATCTTTCTATCTATCTACCTTTTTCCAAGATGTCTATCATCATTGAACTTTGCTACCAAGGAACAAGGGCAGCACTGAATCATCAATAGATAAATACTGTTTATGCCATTAATTGGGGACTGGGTCAGATTTTCCTTGTTTGTACCTTTGCTGGTCTTTTTTTTTTTAGCTTCACAGTTGTGAGACACTAGCATTTTCTCACAGCCTGTATGTGTTGTTTTGGGACTCGTGTCAGTAGCAACAGCACAGCTCTGTGTGTCTGCCAGGGCTTTTTCAAAAGAGCTCCTTTCCAGAAAAACAAAATAGCCAAAAGATGAGGGTTACAAAATTTCAAACCCAGTGCCTTTTCATAATATCTGATCCATGGCTTGGAAGCAGCAGCAGTGTGAGCAGTCTCTGCACCTGCCCCACACAGGCACAAGTGTCTGAATAGCAAAGGGAGTTTCCCAGGTTATACCTGATGCAAACCCACAACTTCCGTGGCTGCATTTTCTCTATAGTTAGTATTCAGCAATGACACTGCAACAGTGCAGGGCTGTGTGCTTGCTGGCATTTTTCTTGTTCAAAGCTTTTGAGACCACTTTACTGAGGCATATAATGCTGCCTTGAAATTGGCTTCTAAACCACATTTTGAGAAGATGAAACACAGGCTCTTGGCTGGGTGTTTTTGCCCTGTGCCATGGCTTGCTTGAGGCAGAAAAGCACCCCATCTCCCCCGTCCAAATCTCTCAGCTCAAGTCTCATCAGTCTGGCTCTGATCATGAGATTCCTCTCTAATGTAGCAGTTTCTCTCTTCCCCGCCCTTAGATTTTACATTACTTATTACAAGCTCTGGTACATAGATTTCCCCCTCTTACATGGTTTTAAACTCCAAGGAGAGTTCATTTATCATTACAGAATCTTACATTAAAGACCATCTTGCTGGGGTAATGTCAGGAGTAATCATTGCACCTTCTTGTTTTTATCTGAAGTATTCCAAAAGGAGAGTTAGTTAGTCTAAATTAGGCAACAGAGTTTTTGCCTTGACATTTGGGAGGTCAAATTTTGCCTGTGACTGTCAACCTCTCAGAAGAGGAGATGGCATTTGGAGTAATCCAAAACTCCTGCAGAGTTACATTACTGTGGCAGCCAGATGAGTAAATCTAGGCTGAAGATCTATTGATTCAATTACTGCTTGGGGTCAGGACATGCCATAAATTATTAGATATGCAAATGGAAAACTCTGCCTGTTGATGAAAGAAAGATGGATGGGTTTCTTAAATACTCATAATTAGTGCAAAGACTATATAAACTGATGTATAGTTATTTGCTTGTTAAAAACTTCTGGTTTTGTTACCTGTGTGCAGGTAAAAAAAATTACTTTTTTTAAATGTGCATATCATGTTTTAAAAAAAAAATTTAGGAAATAATTTGGAGGTGTTTTGAACTTCTTCTGCAATGCCCCTTGATTTTTAGAAGCAGTTTCAGAACAGTTCAGAAGATGGTAATTGTCATTCTGTTCTCACTTGCTGTGGGGTAAATCTGCAGCACTGCCCTGTGCTCTGTGAACACACACTGACAATGCATGTGGCAGGAGAACCATTCCTTTGCCTGTGGAGGTAGAGTGTGGAAAGAATGCCACAGACTGGCTCAGGTTTGTGTATCTGCTGGAGAGTGAATGAGCTGGCACACGATAACCTGACCTTATTACAGCATGAACTCTGTGGCGTTTCAAGAGATTTTTCTGGATAGGAAAAAAAAATGCAATTAAGATATTACTCTACCATACCTGTTTTTGCTGTTGCTTAAATACATTATTTATAGTCTTATTTCTCAGTGTGATTAAAGTTGGAAGAACTTATCCCTACTTTAGTCATGTAGGAAGTCTGCTCCATCTATAAAAACTTGTTGAATTTCTCTTGCAGATTCTCTCTTTTGGGAGAGAAGTTTTTACTACATGTAAGACAAAATGATTATGAGAGTGAGAATAACGTGAGCTGTTCAACGCCACCTGCTGCTGCAAGGGGAAATATATTCCCAGAGGCACCTTGGCTGAGCAGGAACAGATGCAGAACCACTGCTCCATAGTAAGTTTGCAGAAATACATCACAATGCATGAGGGAATGCACTTTCCCAGAATTGATGCTGACTTTCCCAAGCAGTCTGTGGAAGCCCAGGGAGTTTCTAAAGGATCTAAAGCATCACTCCCTGGTTAGTAGCTTCCAAATAATTTTCATTTCTGTCACTCTGGATAGAATGTTTTTCAAAATTACTATAGGCTTTCTGAAAGATCCTATTCACTACCTAAATATTAATCTCTTGGCCACAGCTTTTGCTGTCATTATTATTATTTTAATAAGAGTTCACATGGTGGGGTTTGAAAACTAGACAGTAAATTAAAAGCTACTAAAGTATTCAAGTAGAGATCAGAAATTAGCTCCTAACATGCAGTTTATGTAACTGAAAAAAAAAAAAGTAGGAAATACATTTCAGCTATTTATAATATACACCAGTTTGAGACAGAAATATTCTGTGCTTATGCAGGTACAGAACCACCAGAAGCAATGGAAGGTAAGAACCTGCAGCTCACCTTTTGTACCTTTGAGAGTGGTAGAAGCCAGTTTTGTGGGTAAGAGTGATGTTTTGAGTGGTGGTTGAACTGAGATGATCTCATTCCAGCATGACACCGATGTAATTTGGGAACAACCCCTTGAAGGCAACAAAAGTGTACTGGAAGAATAATAAAAATGAGAGCAAACAATCAGTTTTGAAATCTTTACCTATAAAATTCTGACAATCATTTTAAGTTTGCAAGAAGGCTACAAGAAACACCTCAATATGTATAATTCATAATTTCTGTGTAGAAACACTAGTAATAAGGAAAAAATTATAACTTTTAAATTATTCAAAAGATGTTTCATTTAAAATGTTAATGAAAATTATTTTTAATATTCATTTTAATCCTATTAGTTCTACTCTGAATCAGTCATGAAAGTATCAAAGTTCCATTAACATTTCATTAACCAGATAAAGTACTCAAAAATGGATGAAATTTAAGAGAAATATCTGAAATAAAGAATAAAATTAAGAAAAGCACAAGCAATAACAAATATCATACCTTAGTTTATATTTTTTTAAAAAATCCTGTATGTGGTTGACATAATTTGTAAAAATTGAATGAAGGAAAAATCCACCTTGAGGAAGTGAAGAATTGAATAAATTTAACTTTTGGTGTGACCTCTAACAAGGGTAAATTCTCCTTATTGCTGTTCAAGTCTTCGGTGTTCAAATGGGCCTGGGCACTTGGTACAGATTTGGGTCTCTTTCTGGAGGCTGAGAGGTTTCAGGAAAGAATAATGTTAGTTTTATAGAAACATTGCTTTAAACTTACAAGAAAGAAAGATGCTGTAGAAGTTAGCAGCATATTTGTATTCTTTAGTGTTCTTTATTTCTATACTCCCATTTTCCTGTTGTGACACTCATTTAATAAATTTTAATTAGGTTTGCTCTATATAACTGCAATTTTGCAACAATAAAAAAGCATATTTTTCAGCAGCTATAATAATCTGTGGAAGAAAAAATTCTCTTCTAAACATTCTGGACCTGCATAAAAATGTGGCTTATGATTAGCTGGCAAATATTTTAAAATTTTATCATGATTTAATTTCTATGAAATGGTACAATGGGCCCATTCAACCAACTTCAGCCTCATTCACGTACAGAGATTTTTTTTAGATGGTACTCAGAAAGGGAATTCTTTACAGCTAACTCAAAGTACTTTTTACTGTCTGGTCCCCTCCCCTCAGTTTGCTTATAGCCAATGACAAACTAGTTATAATATATTGGATGTGCTGTCTCTTCTTTTCTTTTATTGCTTTCTTCTTTACTGCCTTAACAGAAAGTTTGTAGTTAAAACAATTTTTACAGCTTTAAAGAATGGAAGCAAATTCATATTTTTAAAACTTCAGCCAGAAGTAACCATATTTTCAGCTGTTGAATTTTCATTAAAATTTACAAAAGACCTCTGCCTTCACTGATTTATTGTTGCATTAGGTAAAACTACCCAGAGTGTATAAAATACTGTGTTACTCCACTTGTTGTCTGATCTAACATGTTATCAGTGATTGCAAGTACATTTTATAACCCCAGCTGCTGAATCGAAAAAAAGGTGATACAAGCATCAATCTCCAGGATAAAATCAGAGCTCTTTCTACCACTGTTTGACCTTACTGATGCCTTTGGATAGTCTTACTTGTCTAAGTCCTTGCAACAATTACCAGGGGTGGTTAGAAAATGCAGCTTTAATGGTGCAGATTGAAATTGTTAACAGCGTCAAAGACTCGCACACCAACCCCAGAGATTTCCAAGCACAGGAAAAATTTGAGGAAACTCTTGATACCACTGGAGGAAAGAAGGAACAGGGCTGTAGACACGAGGCACAGATTTTATTTGTACTCTATTGTCTGCATCCCTGAACTCCACAGTATTGTTAGCAAATACAAAAAACTATAAATAAAAGATTTAGACCACAAGATACAGTTAACTCCAGCTGTAGCTGCCAAATCTTATTTATAGCATTAGGAGACACAGTTAATTACATGTCACAAAAATGTTAATTTCTGTCATAATACAAGTAATAGTTTAAGAATGAAAAAGCTTCTTTTTGGACTAAAATGCTTTCTTCTAATAGAAGTCTGTTAATTTGAAATACCATTTCTGTTTATAGACTACAGAACAGGCAAAGAAAGGGTAAATGTGCCTTATTAATCTATTTCATGGTTCTAAATATAATAATGTTCAAATTAAAATATTAAATCCCATCAATTTTTCCAAAGGCAAATTACTGTAGGTAAATATGGATTAGAGATGAACAGAAAAGACTATTTTGAGCAGTTTAACTATTTGAGTTTTGGCTGCTTATTATTAACATTAAAACTATTTTGAATCAGTGTTTTTAAAATGCTAAATCTTCATGACCCAAAAGTGAATAAAAAAGGTCCACCTTATGAACAGACTTAACTGTTTTCCCCAAGAACCACTAATAATTTCAATGATTCTGAAGTACCTGGGATAAGTAATAACACAAATACTATGTGAAGGATGGGGTTAATTATGCTGCATATAATCAGACACTGGTCACTCCACAAGTTGTAATTTATTTTCCCCTTATTTGCATTTAACTTCAATGGTATTTCAGGAAATGTAAAATAACATGATTCGAGCAGTTACAAAGATGATACGCATTTAACTTCAAAACTCTGTTTCAAACTCTTAAAAATTAATTACATACAATTTCAGGAAATAACACACCATTCTCATGCAACCTGTAATTGTTGCCTCAAAAATAGTAAACTCATTTTTGTAGGGGAAATATCACAATGTAGGGCAACAGTATTCATCTGGCAGGTCTTATAGAGATACAAGGAAACAGTTGGGTAATTTGCATCAATATGCTAATCTAAATTCATAGTAGAGTCTATTTGGTCAAAATGGTCATACGATTGTATCTTTATATGGAAAACTAGCAGACTGGTTTGAAGTAATATCCAACTGCTACTACAGAGCAGACAGTCTCTTCACTAAAACAGGGGGGCTGCTGCCTTCTACAGCTTGTATTTATCATCACAACTTTGGGGTTTTTTTTGTTTGTTTGTTTATTTGTTTTTTAATTTTTAAATTTATTTTGAAGTGGGAGATTCTTTTGAGTTTGGGTCCTTAGGACAGGTTTACAATCCCTGTGCATATGAACATACCAAAAATTCCAGCATCGAGGTCAGTACTGAGCTTTCTAAATACTTAACAAACATCTTTTTGTATCCCTTCATGTCAGATTTAATTGTCCATGGTGAAAGGAAACGCTAATCAGAATTCAAGAGAAGCACTCTAAGACATGTATCTTTCCAACCTGGGAAAGGAATGATCCTGGGAAAAGCATATAAAGAAAAAAGCAAGTTTTCATCTTATTTAAAACATCAAAACAGATTAAATGATTTTCATTATTAACTAATGTATGGCTTTTATACATCAGCTCTATAAGACTGAGGTGCACTGAAGGAAAAGCTCCCTTCACAAATACCTTGTTCTTTTCAGAATCTGGCCTGGGAGGATGGTATTTGAGAAGTATTGAATCATACACTGCTTTCACTACTTTATTCTACTAGCTTTGAAAAGGATCTCTTTTCTAGTCTCTGTCCCACGGTTTCCCCAAATATTGCTAATATCTGTCCACTCCCTGCAGTTGCCCACCAGAGCAGCTCTTACGGGGCTGAGAGGAGCACAGGCTTGCTGTGCACTGGTTTATGCTGCTCCTTCCAGCAGCAGCATGCCCAGAGTAACTCCAGTTGTGGCAGCTTGCCACCCTGATACCAGTGCTGAAAACCACACCCACAGCTGAGAAGGTGCCTGCAGCTACCAATACCTTTGGGGTAACTTATACCACATCAGAGTCACACCCTGAGCTCTTCCTAAGCTGGTGTCTTCCTTGGGGCTGCTTCCTTCTGGGAACCATTCCTGGCTGCATGCAAGTTACAATTAGTCCAAGTCCAAGTTGAGTGTAAGCACCTCTGAAAACCATCCAGGAAAGCCTGGGCCTACTGAAGCCAGCAGAAGCTTTCCAGTTGTTTCAAAGGTGCTCTGATGTCCCCAGAGGGAACAGTTCTTTGCATGCTTCTCAGGTCCACATTTGATCTGCAAAACAGATTCTTTGCAACTGAGGTATCTCTTAATTTGTTTTTGTGTAGCCCTAGCTAAACAATGATAATGCAATCCAAACTGAATATTATTTGCTACTACCTGTCATATGAAAAGTATTAAAGTTTCTTTTCATAGCTGATGTAAGCTTTCATCTGAAAATAGAGACCTTTAAGAACATTTTCTGCACAAAATGCACTAGGATATTTGAAAAGTTCTGTAAAAGTGAACATGTAATCTGCAAAATTATGGCAGATTTTGTTTAGAGAAGTCTTGCAAGCAGGAGGCTTGTGGCCCTGCACTTGCAGCAGTGCTGGCTGTGCTGGTGTGCACAGCTGGGCAGGGACACAGGTAGGCAAGGTCCTCGCCTGGCAGAGCTGACAGCTTCAATCAGGGTGACAGTCTAATTCAAAGTGACAGCGGTGGCGTTCAGAGGCTAGGAAGGGCAACAGCAAACCAAGATCAGGGGAAAAGTGATCTGCAAGAGCACTGTTTTGAAGGGACCCAGATGAGCACACTGTTGCAATACCTTAAGGTTGGTCTGTTTGCTTTTTAATTTCAGGAGTGTCAGATTCCAGTGTGACTGCCCAGTTTTCAGCAAGCTGATGCAAAGAATAAGAATTTTCATTTGGAATGCAAAATGACAGAGCAGGAGAAGAGGAAGAGCATCTGGTAGGAAAAGCATAAGGAGGAAGTACCTAGAACAGCAGGATTTTTTCCCAGGTTTGGTTACATCTGTAAAATATCAAAGCATCCTAAATAAAGTGTTGTTGGGCAAGTGCTTGGGAGTGACAGGGATGGGCAGGAATGGCAGCAGTACAAGCGCATACCTATCTTAATGAAGTCTCACACCATGTTTGTAACAGCCCTTTAGAGAAATCATAGCACACCATTCTTAGAGAGCCAGTTTGGCACAGCTTCTCCTTATGTAGGAAACCACTCCTATGTTCTCCTGCAGGTATAGGAGTGAAATTATCTGCTGCAGTAAATTCACAAGTTTAACATTCCTTGCTACTGTGACCAAAGGTTAATGTTTTGCTGCTTGACTGAATCAAAATCACCAGTTGCCTATTACATATTTTTGTGGTCTTGCTCACACATTTGACTTCAGCAGACTTTGAGTACTCTAATTCCCTGAGTGGTAAATGAAAGCCATGTATGTAAGAGATTAAGTTTTGTTACTGCAGAACAAAGCAATTCCACAAATGGCTTTCTCTTGCAGCTGATTGGGTCACTGAGGGTAGCTCCAGGCAGCACAGGCAGCTTCTGGCTGCAAACATGCTGGGTGACCATCAGCCTGGTGAAAACACAGAGAAGGAGGGACTGCAGCAGTCTGGAACAATTACCTGGCTTCAGGGCTACGGCTTCTTTTGGCATAGATGGCTGTGTGCAGCAGATATCACAACATGTGGTGCTGAGCAGTAGCCATTCCTGACACAGATGAACACAGAATAAGAACATTAAAGACTTTTGGAGAGAAGAGGAAGAGGTTTGGAATATTATCTCATTTCAATCCACTTTCAAAAACTACAGAAAATTATTACTATTTTTGGAAAAAAAAAACTAATCCTCAATATTGCTCAATAACATTCCACAAAACTTTGCTTTATTTTAAATACTCCATAAGACTTGAATGGAGGCCCCTTTACAAAAATGAGAGTAAAACCTGAAATTCTTTAAATTGATAGTCTAGTGTATGGCCATGCTCCTACTCAGAGTAACTAATTGGATAATTTAGCCATAAGACTTACCTGAACAATGCTACTCTCTTGAAAGTTCACCCTTCTGTCACTTTGGCAGTGAGTGAATTTGAATTATTTGAAACTGTCCTTGCGAAGTTGTGCCTGAGCAGGGTCATGGAAAGCATCTGTGTGAGGCCCGGGGTGGAAGTGTTAACCAGAGATGTTCCATTTGAGAGCACAGGGCTGCAAGCTTCCCACTGAACTATAATGTACTATGCAAATGCCAAAATAAAAAGAGCTGAGGTTCTTTACTGAAAATATGGTGACAGTGTGTTGGCTCTAGAAGACGAAAAATAGGAGTAACTGAGGATGAGGAGGTGCACTGCAAGTGCCAGAAAGCAAGCCTGAAAGGTAGAAGGAGCAGGCTATTTCTCTTTGTTATCGAGTGAAATGACTCCACAAATATGACAATAAATCACTGCAGGAATCAATCTGAGTGGAGGCAACTGCTCCATGCTGATAATGCATCAATCAATATTTAATGTTTACACTTTAATTAATCTGCACATAGGAAGCATTCTTTCAGTGACAAAAAAGTGATGAGAAATAAAACACCTTTTATATCAAACAGGGACGAATGGCTGCCTATCTGTGAGGCTTTGATTGGGCCCTCAATTGATCATTGCAGCCTCTTTCGATTGCACCAGTGTGCAATGTCACATTTGGGTATAAAGCAAACACTGTCTCTTTGAGGGAAGGAGGGGGAGCTTCTGGATCTGCTTTTGAGTGATTACAACTTAATCAGAACAAAGAAAGACTGATAGCAAGGTGAGTTCTTTGGAAAGACTGGGCAGAAGTAATTACACAAAAGGATTTTCAACATCTGCATCAATGACACATATCTGAACAGATTTTTACTGTGTATTACAAATATTGATACCTGCACAGGCTTTACACAGAAAAACAATTCAGATGTTGACTGGTAAAACTGCCTTCCCTTATCAGAGCTACCAGTGGAGACTGAGAATTGGTCATTTTGTCACTGTTCTGAATGTCAAGGAAGGGCCAGGTGCTGTGGGGACGCAGGAGAAGTCACAATTCCTGCCTCAGAGTGTTTTTCCTCACTGCTCTGTTTAACCCTTGTAAACTCTAGTTCCTTCTTTTTAAAGGGCCTGATTCATTGTTCATTGATGTCAACTGAATGACTTCTATTGACTTCGGCAGGCATTGCATTAGTCCATAGATGAATGGTATTGAAAGGCACAGTGATGAAAGACAAATGAAAAGACAGTGATACTAGACCAGTAATGTCCAATTATTCCTTTAAAAAAAGGAATACTACAGCAGTACAATCTCCACACATAACTAAAGCTTTCCTGTGCTTATGTCTAAAACAATTGCTTGAAATGTACAGACTTTTCACATAATAAATGCAACTGTAGCTATTCAAAATGCAGAGGGATTATCACACTGGAATTTAGCTCAATTAAAAATATTAGAGATCTGAATCTAGACACAAAATTCCCATAACCTTACAGCGGGTACAACCCAGGGAAATTTTATGCTATTTTGTGTGTCAAATTTGAGTTATTTTGCAAAGCCTATCATGAAGTTAGGATTGGACAAGGGACCTATGCAAATATCAAATAATTTTAAGCTTTTATGTAGACCTGCCACTAATTAAAAACAATTACAATTTTGGTTTGTTTTCACTGAATAACTTTTGTTGTTTTACTAGTAAACAAACAGGAGGATTGCACTTAGGATCCAGTCAAAGCACGTTGCCAAAACGCCTGCCCAGATTTGGGACTTCTTGGTTTAGGGTGCTCTGTCTGCTGGCTTAGCCAACACTTGAACAAACCCAGAAATTATATTATAGTATAATATAATTATAGTAGTATAGTATAGTATAATATACTAGAAGGAATTTAAAAATTATAATCCTCAGTCCTGTAAGTTTTTATTTCACTACTACTGGACAATATTTTTCTGTGGTTCACTGAATTTTTCTGTCTATTCCAAAAGTCTAGAACACTCAGAAACACGCCCTGGCATTTTGGAATATCAGGAGCAGCAAAGTATTTCAAGCATGAATGACATCATAAGACTTTCCTTTGTTGGCAAGAAAGTTTTAAAACACAGTAGCGTACAAACATGGGAGGAAGTGTTCACTGAAGAAATAAAAGATGAATATGACATTTAGAATGCAATAATAGAACTGAAGCTAACTTTTACTTCTGATGTTTCCTCGCCATTCTCACATTTTTTCCCACAGAACTTTGTACGTAGAGAGACAAAACCTCAAAGATTTCATAATCTTCATAAGAATGGAGACAATGCCTTCTCACCAAAATCCATAAACAGCTTTTCAGCAGATTTACTACATACACACATATCTACATACAGAGTTACATCTGCAGTTTATATTTTCCATAAAAACTTATTCCGCCTTCTGTGCAAATAAGTTGAACAAACCAAAAAAATAAAAGGGCAAAGTCAAAAGAGAGAAATGCTCTATTGTAATGCGTGGTCAACTACAAATATTTATAGAAAAGATGAAAACATTACTCTGAGCATTTCAGGGTTGCCCTAGGACAGCTATAACATGCATAGTTAATGTTTATGGAACAAAAGCAACTTACTGAATGTGAAATCTTCATTTTCCTCATTAGCACCCAAACTAAAGGTAAACTCACAAAAAAAACCCCAAAAATAAAACAAAACAGGAAAAAAATCTCACTTGATAAAACCCTGAAGCAACAAAGCAAAAGCACTTAATGTTGTCACTCAAAGGCAGAAAAACTGAACAGAAAAAGTGGCATTTTCTGATTTTCCGATGATACCTCTTGCTGCACACAGCTGGAATAGCAGCCCAACCCAGAAAGCCCAATCCCAGCCCCCATGAACTACAGTTTCTGTGGTGCTCCAGAGATGCATGGGTTGGTTTGCAGCAGCAACCCTGACATGCAGGGACACAGGTCACATACTGTGGCTTTGAAACCCCATCCCTGAAACTTCTGGGGAGACCAGTCCCTAAGTTTCTTTGCCACATTGCTGGAACCTTTCCTTTAATAAAGGAGATACTTCCCAGCCCTGGATCCTCCTGTCAGGGCTGCACTACAGCCAGTGCCCAGGCATAATCACTGCATCAGTGTCAAGCCTAAGCACCAGGGCACTCTCCAGCATCACTTCTGCCTAGAGCAGCTGGCATTAGTCCAAATACTTCCACCTTAGTTATATAAATAAGGAGTACCCAGTGAGATCTAAGACTACCAGTCCTATTTAGCACCAGGGCTTAGGCTAGTTTTCCATCTCAGCTTGTCACAGCTGTCTGCTGCATAAAAAGAGTCTGAAATGTACTAAAAAACCCTGGAAGACTAATAATTCATTAAGATGACAAATGAAAAGTAAGTCCTATCGATCAAGAGTAGAACTTCTTGGTTATAAAGGAAGCATATATTATTCTGACAGTATTTTCACAAGATAAGCTGAAGTTACAAAGAAGACAACCAATTTGATTCAAATAACTGTCTCTCCTCAGAAACATTCATGATTGCAGTCATCAGGCACAAGTTGGTAGGGTAGTATTACTACTCCCATTTTGAAAAATTTGGATAACTGCATAATATCCAGGAAACAGGACTATAGCACTTACACAGGCTTTCTGAGAGCTGATCCTATGGAAAATGGTAAGCAAAGGTCTGACTCCGAATCCCAGCACTACTGAATAGCAGCGTGGAAGGATGTGCAATCACACACACACAAGATTGTGTCTCCTCCATCACCAGCTCGGAAAAGCTCAGGGCTTATTGCACAGCTAATGAGAGCAAACACATTTGCAGCTGGCCTTCCACCACCTGTAGAAGGTGAAAATCAGCCAAAAGCCTACAAGACCCTCCAGTTGTGATGAATGGATGAAAACCAAAGTGTGGCTCAGATTCAAGCTCTAGACTAGTTACAGTACTGTTATACTGTGCCAACAGACCCATTTAGGAAAGGAGGGCCCAGAGTGAGAGGCAGTCTCTCGTATTCTGTGAGGGTAAAATGTATTAGGGCAGGCATCAATTTACCTTGGTTAGTTATGTTCTTAGTTACGCTGTATTTTTGTGCTCAGGGGCCTAATTTATAATTGTAATAATAAAATGTATTATGAAGTATAAGCCAAGCACATGCAGGTTCTAATTCTATTTCCTCTCAAAGGAAAGAGCTAAGCTGTTAAGCTCCAGGTTCTTTCAACATTTCCTATTTGCGACAAACACAAAAATCTGAAATCAGAGATGTACCACTGCAAGGCTTTTACAAAGTTCAGGTAAAGCAAGATAAATGTCTGCCTTTTGTTGTTTTTTTTTTTTTAATGCTAAAATGATATTTCTAGTTCCTCAGCGTCAGAGCTGTTGCAATGCCTCATTCTGCAGGTAAACTGAAGTTACAGTTACCAATCCAGTTCAGACACTTCCACCACAAAAGAAAAGTTACCATCCCAAAGCTTCCAGGGTAGCACTTCTTCCTACATTCTTGCAGAGAGAATCTCTGGGTCATCTGAGAGACCTCCCCAGTTCCTCAGGATGGGGACGACTTGAATTCTCTTAGGAGAATAGCTCTTACTCTGGCTTGGTTGTAGAACTCAATGAACAGCCCAGCTGTTAATGTTATATTAATTTTGCCCTTGATTGTACATGAGAACTGGAGGAGAATGTTCCATTATCTCCTTCCCTCTTGACTGGAGCACCCTGTGCCAGGCCCCAGCAGGTGGCTGGGCCCAACTCTGCAGGTCCCTCTTACTGGGACACATTTAGAAGAGCAGGAAAACAATTTGTATGTCTGTGAGAACAATGTAATGTTAATAGAAAACTATGTTTGATTATTCAGATTGTCAGTAAGTTATTAAAAAATATGATGTCGAAGAGCAAGACTAGCAACTGTACCATTAATCTACTTTTTTTACAATATATAGTATTTATGCTATAAACAAAAGTTTTAATAATTAAAAAAGAAAAAGAAAATTACTGCAGTCATTTTTACTCTAGTTCCCACTGATAAATGTTGATATTGACAACACATTAATATTGTTCAGCTTATTTAAGCTGAATAACTAATGAGGAAGAGTTAACAGAATACAACCACCAAACATAATAATGTTCCTTAATCTTATTGAAGAAATTGTTCTTTCCTCACATGAGCAGTGAGTCTCACTAATGTCAGCGGCCCAAATTTTGCAGTCCTTAATCACATACTGTTACTTTCAGTACTGTTGTTCTCAATTTAGGATCAAAGCCCATAGTTTGCTGGGGCCATGCTTTCAAGGGAGGATTGGGCCCAGACTTTTAATAAGGGGTTTGGTGGCTTACAAAGAGGTGATTAAGATCTTCCTTTGAAAAAACAGAAAAAGTAGAGTTCTTCTTTTGGATTATAACAGCACAGATAGCCATAGCTTGTGGATTTCAGAGTATTAACTACTAATCCACAAGTGAACTGAAAGGTTTTTGTTTGTTTGTTTTGCTATTACAGTATTTAAACTTGTCAACCTTCAGTTCTCAGTAAGTCATACTTAAGTTTCTTAGCAAAATATTTTATCACATCTCTGTGAGTGTGCCTAAGAGTTTGAGAGATCTCCTGGTTATAGGCAAAACCCAGGGTAGTTTTCTTTGTTTGATTTGGTTTTACTTAATGAATATCCTGTACTTCTGAGAACTCAAACCATGAAGTTTTGGAAACTAAGCCACAATATAAAAGTTTCTATTTTCCTTAAGTGACATTCAAGTATTGTTGTTTGTCAGCAACAAACAGAAAGTACTTAGTATAATTATTATAGCACCTCAGTAAAAATCAGACTCTAGCCGTAGGTGATTGCAGCTATAAAGTTTCCAGAATAGGAACAATGAGCCCTATGAAACTAATGAAAAAAATCTCCAACTTCCTCACTCCAAAGTCTGATTTTTACAAGGACTCCATTTCTTCCTGGTTGCCAAAAATGAACAGTTTATTTGAATATAGCTTAGGTCTCCAGGAAAACAATTTTAATGTAAAATTGAATAATGTTGCACCAATGACAGGATAATAAAGTGGTTTCAAAACTGAGCAATATTTAGGTAGTGTGCCCTGCTAATGAAAATGCAGAAATCATATTCTAATGATAGCATAACTAAGATGATAAATATCCATATATATCCTTTGCTGTACCACTGCACTGTAATCAAATCAATTAGAAATCTAATGACTGCTTTGACACAAACAGGTATTTAATGTGCTGAAAATGTACCAGATTTGCCCCCTCAAGTATTAGTAAAATCCCCAAGAAAATTAAAATCCAGGTCATAGTTAAATTCCTTTGAAACCGGGATTTAAATAAAAAAAAAAAAAAAGAAAAATAAAGGAAAAAAATTTTAAAAAAGTTTAGTCACTGTAAGAATTCTTTGTGCTGTTACATTTTTATAAGGTTAAAGCTAAAAATAACATCAAAATCTTTTTAGAGTTTACATTAAAAAATCGACCAGGTGTGTTCAGAAACCCATCACACATCTGCCTGTTAAACAGATGCCAACCAATAAATTAATTAAAGCTACTCTCCTCTCAAAATAGAAAAGAGGAAAGAGCTGTTAGGGACATTTATGGGGTGACGTTTGCATGACTGACAAGTTTTTCATTCTTGGCCTCTATTGTACAAACCTCTGATACTTCTCAAACATTTTCCAAAAGGAAAATGAAATCCCTGTGAGAAAGAGAATTTAGTAACCTGTTTCAGGGCAGTCAGATTGATGCTAGAGATATGGCATGGCTGTTCATCAGCTGGGAGAAGTGAATTAAGGAAATGAGGTTTCAACAGGGACCTGATGAAAATCCTTGCTAATAACCCCAGCCATCACACTCAGGAAATCAGAGTTTGCATGTGAAATATCTCACTATCCTTTGTATGCTGTACTTCATTGTCACAATTAGCACCTCAGCTAATCAAGTGAAAAACTTTCTTGTGCTGATCTTAAATCCTACTATACTTATAGAACCTGGAAAAATAAATAGAAAGGCCTTTGAGGAACAGTGAACAGTTCTGAAAGGGCAATGCAATTCCTTGAAACATAAACTTTTCTTGGACTTTAAGGACAAACAACATTAATTTCTATATTTCTTCTTCCAATTATACAAATTTATTTTTTTCTGGAAACTATACAATTGCTGCAAAAGGAATTAGTGGATGTAAGGGGTTATTAAACATGGCATTCACCCACTGCTCTTACACAGAAAAGGCAGCTCTCAAAAAACCAAAGCTGATTAATACGAAAGGCAGCTAACCTAAAAACTAAAACTTGAACTGAATGGTGTGTGTTAATCTTTCTCAAATACACTTATGAAAGCTAAATTTGCTGGTATTTGCCATTGCTATGCAGGCTAAATGTTCATGTGAATGATATCTCCACAGTTCTGAGCAAACCAGTAAAAAATAGAGAGTTTTGTCCTCACTAGTAATTTTCTCAATCTCCTGTTCATCCACAGCTGCCTGAATAGTGAACACTTCACAATCCAGTGTCATTTGTGATAAACTTTTTTAAAAAGCCGCCATTCATTACAGGTAATTTCCTTAATCCTCAAGTCTCTTGTAAGGAAAAGATAGAAATTCTGTGTTATATATTTGCTCTACAAGGTCTACAAAAAGAACCTCAACATGTTAGCCACATTAATAAAATACCAGATCAAACTCTTAATAGCCAGCCTTAGACTCATTGTTTAGTGATGTTTGTTTGCCAGCCTATCTGGAGACACAGGGAAAATCTTAATAGCTCTCGCCACTCATTAGCAAAGTACCGTGGAGTCCTAATCCCATAAAGATATTAAACTATTTTTCCTTACAATAGCAACAAATGGAGGGAATTCTCATTACTTATTAAGATGTGGTACATTCTTTGCATATTGAGTTTCTTCTTATACTTTGAACTCTTATCCCCTATCACTCTGTTCCTCAGGCCGAGATCAAAGTAGGTCGGCCTTACAGAGCTGCAGATGAGTGGCCGCCTTTCAGAGAATATTAATGCCCTCCTGAAGGGCCCAGCTGGGGAGGAGGTGGGTTCCCCTGACGGGAGAGCCCTGCCAGCCCAGCCACACCAGGCCACCACTGGGGACAGCCAGCCCTGCCGAGGGGAGCTGCTCACTCCAGCCTAACTAGGTGGCCCAAATCTCAAAGCAATACTGAGCCCAGGTCTCTTTTGGAACTAGAGAACTGTGTAAATCTGAATTCTGGCAGACTGGCACAGAGCAATTTGTTTTATAGCAGGAAAATATGTGACCAATTTTGTATTTTGCATTGAAAAAAAATTCTGGTCTTTCTGGTTCCCCCTTTTGACTTCTCCAGTTTTACTTTTTGCTTCTCTGTACCTCAAGGACTGGTGTTATCAGTGAATTCATGGGCAGCTGGCAAGACAGTGTCCCCCTCCAATCTTCCACCTCCAGCAGGGATCCTGCCATACAGGGCTTCTTTCTTGCCTTCAAATTTGCTTGCAAGACTTTTAAAGGGGAATAACTTTAGAGCTTGTTAAAGGTAAAAGTAAACATGCTAAGTACTGAGACATTCAGTGGGTATCGGAAAAGAAGAAATGTTATATTCATTACAGAGGAAAATCTAGTAATAAAAAGTATTACCTGCATTTATAGCCCTTGTAACCTAATTTTTGTGACAAAGCAAAGAAGTAAAAACATTCCTTTCTGCCTTTCAGTGACCCCTATAAGAAACCCCCCATGGAGTCATTTTGGATAGTAATTTGAGTGAAAATATATGCAGCCTTTACTTTGCTTGCTCTTCTTAAATTAATAACCCTTACTAATAATTAATCTAAAAGTTTCTAAAGGTATTTGCAAAAATGCCCTCAAATTAGTAAGCACTTAAAAGAAATAAAAAACTTAAAAGACATTATCCACAACATAAAAGAGTAACAGAACACGGAGCTGCGTTGTTCAAATGTTAAAACTGTACATAAAATACTCCTTCAATATACACTGCCAGTAAAAACCAAAGCAAAGCAGGTCATTAAAATGTCAGACTTGGGGCAGAGTGGAAAAAATGCTGTGTTTAAAAGAAACACGTAGACCTTTTATAATTATTTCCCCTTAAAGTTAACTGTTAAAAAAAAAACAAAAAAAAACCAAACCAACAACAAGTGGACCAAAACAAACTAAAAGTAACCCCCAAACAAACAACTGAAGTAGCATCAGAATACAGTCAACTCTAGTCTTAGTCTTGTTCCTAAGCAAAGCTAAAGACACTTTTTGAGTCTTTCTGCAGCTGGATGTCAGCTTTGTTTGTGAAATGTCATTTTCCTTCTTTTGTAAAGCAAAAGCAGAGTGGTGAGTTCAAGCCACTGTTATCCATGTGATGAGTCTGCTACAGCTGAGTAGCAGTAACAGGAGCAGCAGAAACCTTGGGAGCCCCATGTGCATCTGGGGAATCCTTGGGAAGATGCTGAGGTTCTATGCACAGCCCTGTGCTGACTGATGGACTTTCACATTCACTGCTGTGGTGATGTGGAGTCTCATGCAGGATTTTAGTACTCTGTAAAGAGCTCACAGTAGAAAACCTCAATCCATTCTCACATGAATTAAAATTGCCCACTGAAACTGGCAAAAGATTGTCAGGATAAAGGAGATGCTATGGTAGTTACTGGGCAGCTGAAAGGCACGTTTATGACACTTATTTGAACTAACCTTTTCTGCAGTCCAGTGCAGGTGAACCAAGACAGTAAAAGAAAAGCCAAGTCTGTCTCTTCAGACACAAACTATGTTGCAGTACTGAAAATAAAATGTTGTCTATTGGTGTCACTTTTTCTAGTCCCAAGATTTTTGAGCCAGTAACAAAGACTAATGTCCTTCTGACTCTTCAGAATTGAAGGTTTCCATTTCCCTTCTACTGGAAAAAAGTGCATCATGGCCCCAAAGAAAAAAAAAATCCATCTCACTGATTTTATATATTTTCAGCAAAGTGCCTGCATATGAAGTCAGTACATAATCTTCACTGAGCTGAGTTCCTAAATTGTGTCTAAAAGGTGACAATGCCCTAGGAACAGCTCTGTCCAGCAGGTACAATGCCATATTAACTGGGCTAGTGTATATCTGAACAACACCTGATGCACACAGCTAATCCAGATTAATTTTGTTTTCACTAAAGTAGTTGGCTCATAAAGCAGAGATAAATTTAATGATCAAAAAACAAAAAAGTTGTTCCCTCAGGCAGTGTCTGGGACTCCCACTGAAGTCCATGCAGGAATACAGGTAACTTATTTTGTCTTCTAATATCTCTGTAGCTCTGTTCCCTGAAGCTAACAAACACCACTGCTGAAAGTACAGGTTGTCACATTTACAATCAGCAATTAAAACCAACATTCTTCTGGTTTCCATCTGATAAGAGCAGCGCTCAAAGTGGAGAGACAATGGAGAAACACATAATAGCACCAACAAATTCAACTTGTGTTTAACTACTCCTTTTTCTTCAAATCAGCTTCTGCAATGCAAATATTTGTAAGTTGGGAAAAAACCCTGTAATCATGTTTGATACGTGTTATGCTCAAAATACAAAGACCATGGGAGAATTTTGACCTTCATACTTACGAAGTTTCTTTTTCTACTTTCTGGCATTTTATGTGTTATGATCAAATACACCAGGAGGAGACAGAGCAGTGGACACAGTTTTAGACTGGTATAATTGACTCAGCAGGAAAACAAGGACATCCTTAGGCAGCTGTGGTTCCATGACTGTTTACAATAGGTCTGCTATGCCCAATATTCCTCACTAGGTATGATCACTAATTCTTAGTCATAGGCTCACAGTGACAATGAAAACAGCAAAAGCATACTGTATATGTATTTTTGACAGCTCTGTGATTTTCCTTCTATGATTAAAATGATGAGCAATACTTAAAAAGGATTAAAATTAAATGTTGGAAAGTTGGTTTCTAGCCACACATAAAGCCTTCAAGGAAAAAGTCAAAATTTCACAAATTTTGAATCGGCAGGGTGACTTTAGAGCACTTCAGTACTTCCTACAGTTTCATCAAACTATTCTGATCCTGTACCAGGAGCCTAAAGCCAGGCTGAAAGCACTATGGAAGTCATGGCTTGTGACCTATGGCTTTGATGAAGGCAGCACACCATGACCCTGGAGGGCTGGTACTTAGTTATAATGATAGGTTTGAACACTATTTCCTTTCATATTCTCTACAGGTATTCAGGATGATAATCCCAGTTTAAACAGATTTTCTAGTTTCATGACATCTCTGGAAGTTCTAATTTCCTCAAAGACAAGCAAAAATGTTAATTTTACATGTAATCTTTATGCAAAATCAACTACTATCAACAGTGGGGATTCCAGAGCTTGGAAAGAGGGTTCATTTTGCATTCTTCAACCCAGATAAAAAAGAATGAAATAACTTTCTCTGAAAATAATAGCTTGCTTGCAGTTAGTTCATTGTGAGGATGTCAGAAGCTTGTTCTTTACTGATTTATTATATAACTACTGTTACTGTCTTCCTGGCCACAGGCTAAAACAGTGGCCAGTTCTCCATTACAAAACTGCCCAAAAAATGCAGTTTGAAAGTTCACATTAAATATTTCAAATATTTTCTTCAAAAAGACTTATCACAGATCTTCTGAAATCATGTGCCATATTCCAAGAAAATTCCTTAAAAAAGATGATTTTCATGAGCATTTGGCATTGATTGCTCAGGAGTTTAAAGAAACTGGCATTTATAGAGCACAGGCTCAATTGTCACCCAAATGCAGGCAATCTGCATTAAGCCATCATTTCTCCACAAACCTCATTTCTAGATATTGAGCAGGAAAAATAAAGCTCCACAAATACCACCTACTTACATATTAAGAGCACATCATACACATAACAGTAAATAACACCCACTCTCCACAACCAGCCTTCCTTCAGGGCTCCAATCTCCTGTAATTCAGTCTGAGTGTGAGCTAGAACAAATCATGGCCATCAAGCTACTTTGATGTTCTTATAATTTCAGCATCTTTTTTAGAGATCTAATCAGCAAAGTCTCTAGGATTCTTCTCCTGAAACTTCCACTTCCCAGAAATCCTTATTCTCATTCTCTGTTCTCTGGTCAACTCTGAAGATTGTAGGCCTATTTTTTTAAATTGATGGTTTGCCTTTTACTCCAACAAGCATTGAATCACACCTACCTTGCCAGCAGGTATTGTTTCCCCTGTGCTGCCCACTGTGCTGGAAGAGCAGACATTCCTATGGCAATGTGGTTAATTCAAACCACAGGCTATTTCAGTTTAAAAAATGAAACAAAAAGCCAAAAACCAAAACGAAAGGGGGAAAACAAGAAGGTGACTCCGTATCAGCTCTTGGATCAGAGAGTGGGCAGGGAAAGCTGCAGCAAGGGAAGGCAATGCAAGGCCAAGGCACCTGTGCTCACTGCCCTTGGAGCCCAGAACAGCCTGCCTGCACAGAGCCACCTGTAACCTGTCTCATTTCCCTCCACTTGGGCAGGAAGGGATACATTAGGAATTGTTCAAATGAACTGGTCAGCTAAGAGGACTGGAGGAATTACAAGCTTCTACCAAAGGATGGTGATAGAACATTTTCAATCAGAACAGCTGCTTTCAGATGTAATGTTTGGCATTAGGAAAAGATGACTTGAGCCAACACAGGCTACCTGCTGGATTTTAGAAAACGTGCACATGCTCATTTGTGCCAGAGGGCATAGTGTATTATATCTCTACTATGAGTAGTTCATCTTTAACTGGCACAGTTATACCTGGAAAATTGGGTGATTCACACCTTTACTTTCTCTTCTGTTACTCCCTGCTGGAGACAACCCATCTTACAAAACAGCCTTGGACCCTGCAAGTTGCTCAACACATTTAAATGCTGTGCTGAGATACAGATCTATAGATGCCTTAGAGAGCATTTTCTAAAAACCATAAGGATCTGATTTACCTTCATTTATGCTGTCATTATAGCACTGCAGTTTGAAATCAGTGTTCCGAGGCAATGGTTAGAAATCTAGCAGCATTTCTGTATGAGCTGTCATCACCATCTACACCACCACTGACTTTTTCTTAACTGATCCAGCTGAAAAAGAAAGAAAAAAATTGTTAGATCAGTTTGAGTCCAATTCCCTGTGCCTGTGCAAATGCTTCTCTTGGAACAGGGCAGGAGACGCAGCAGGGGCCAAAGCTGCTGCAGAAACGCAAGTGCAGCCACATTCCTCGATATTGGCGTAGGGGGCCAGACTGACTGAGAGTAAAATATCTTTAGGTGCATTCTCGTCTTTTTTATGATCATCAATTTTTTTTTCACATTCCAGATAGAATCCATCCACAGACTGGTGTTTTTCCGGTGGATTTGTTCACACAATACTTTATGTTGGCAGCTCATTTCTGTCTTAGTCATGTTTTCGTTTTTTCTTTTGCAGATGTTTACAATTACTCCTTAAAATGTTTCCATTTTCTCTGATCACTGAATGTGGATGAGGTGACATTTTTAAAAATAATTGTAGCTTTTTCTGGCCAGAAACCATGTTCTTAGATTCAAATAATCTTTGTCTTTTAAACTGTGTTAAAGGTCTTATATCTTTGTAACAGCAGCATCTGCACTACTTTGCCTGTTCCTTTTTCAACAAAATCCAAGTGTTATTTGTCATTATCTGACTGTATCTTCTGTCTGGCAATCAGATGTTTATATGGCTTTTATTTAACCTTAAAGACATGAGGCCTATTCTCCTGGATTTGTGTTGGAAGGACTGCAGAATAAAAGGTACTGCAGCAGCCTGAGCTTCTGAAATGCAGAGGAAGGTTTCTCTGCTCTTCTTTCAATCAGGTTTTTTCCCAATTGTTTTTATTGACTAAAATTTAGATCAAAGTTCTTACAAACAAATGCCTCATTTCCAACACCTGCAATTATATTGCAATGTTTGTAATGCTTCAGTTGTTGTTCAGAACCTCATGTCTGAGAGTCCTCCAAGCTTTTGAGAAAATTCAGCTGCTTCTTCTTTTTTCTTCTTTTGTTTTGAAAAATAATATTTTAATTTGCAGGAAAAGTATAAAACTGTGCCATCAGTTTACCACAAAGGCTTAAACAAGAGAATCACATAGATATTTTAAAAGATTTTTTTTTTAATGTAGTCTCGTGACTTTTGGCGTGCTGAGTCATGGTTTTTGCATGCTTGACATCAGCAATACCACAACTGAGAGAAAATCTTTGTGAAAGATTCCTTTCTAGTCCTCTTGAGACAAAGGGATCCTCCAGGAAAAGACACAGAGAAACAACGGTTTCTTATTCATTATAGTTCCCAGTTAAAAAAAAGCTCAAAACCCAACTTTAAAGAAAACAATCTAAAATATCTGCCAAACTATCCCTGCTTCTTTCTTTCACCATAAGGACTCAGAAAAGATATAAACACATTTTTTCTTTGTTTTGTTAGGATTATAAAATCATACAATGTATGAAAATGAATCTTGTAGTATAATTTAGTATTTTTCAATAAACAGCTTCTTTTAATATTCCAGATTTCTCCCTCTTTCTTGTCAAGCAAGAAGTCTGGCATTAGGGACAGAAAATTACTTTTTTCATTAATGATCATGTGTAACTTTGTGTGCATTTTTTTAGCTTTCATGAAAAAAAATGTACCAATTTTATGATGACACTTGTTCCACTTCATTAAAAAATGTTTTCCCTTAGTAGGAATCAAGTATTCTGACAGACACATGGACATGTCACTTGAAAAAAAATTTAGAACCATTTTGCTCTTAAATGAGAATTTTGGCCCAAGGGTTAGTGCACTTTCACTACAAGTTGATGCATGACCTCAAGCTTCTACCTGTGTAAAACAATTATAAATATTCCCTACTCCTAATAAAAGAGAAGGAAATTAGGGGCTATCCTTAACATTACTGACACCAGTAGCAGAGGAGTATGATAATATATTATACTAGGTGTAAAAAATTTGATTCTGGAGCTGGCTAGTTTGGCAACCAAAAGTAGACTCTTTATTGAGCAAAATTTCCTATTCATTCCAAATAGTTTTCCTGCACTAAGACTTGAAGATAAATTGCTTGTGGGCTTGATAAAAATGGTTGGTATGTGTCTGTATTAAAGTATTTTTGGCATAAACTACTTCAGAGGCAAATCAGGTCAAATTTACACAACTGTTGTTGTCATATGGCATTAATTTGATACCTCACTTCAACTGATAGTTGGACTTGCTGGTTCTTTTATATTCACCAGATTTTTAATTAATTGTGCCAAGCTGAAAACCACCAAACAAAATTAGGCTGAAAACAAAACTGTATGCCAGCAAAGGTACAATCATCCAGATAAATTCACCCTATTACCAAGTCTAAATCTGTACTGTGCTATGAATTACCTAATTACATCATGAGAATCACCATTCATGGAGGGCTGCTCAGCAGAGAATATAAAACCTCCAGCACCACAAATCACTCCTTTTCTCCTACCTGTTTGTTCTACATGCATCTGGACAACAATATGGTCACTACTTCTAAGTATTTTTAATATTTCTAACACCATTACTATTAAAAAGTACTTTTCATAGACAATTTAAGTACCTGTTCACAAATTTGGATCTACGGAACACCAGACTCTAAAATATGTGATTTGATCTATGCTGCACCAGTCCTTCAGCTGATCACAAAACTCATGCTGCATCTCCAAACATCAGTAAGCACAGGACTAATTTAAGAATGCCAGAGCATCACTTCATAACTGCTCCTTAAGCATAGTATTCAATATTTATCATAACTCTTTGTAACCCATGACTTACCCAGAAACTCTTTTTATTACTCTGCTAAACTCATTTTTTTTTAAAAAATACACTATATTTTAATTCTATCACAGTAGAAGTATAGTTAATAGAAAATATTTCCATTTTTTATGCTCATTTGGGCAGGTGGAATTAAGACACCACATGCTGCAAATATATTAATACTGAGTAAAGACCTCCTTCTTCTCTCACCCAAATGTGCACATACACATAATGATGATCAAGATGGGGGAATAAAGATTATCTAGAGCATTTCAACACTCCTGAAATGGTTTAAGTTTGCCTATATGAGATCTCTTTTGGGACTACTCTTCCCCAGAATCAAATCCTATTTTAAGTGCCCAAGCCATCAGCCTTTCCCTTCTTCCAATTAAAAAAAAAAAAGAAAAAAAAAAATTCCCTAGAACCCCAAAAAAACTTTAAAGTCCTCAGCTCACCTTCTTCTTTGGCTTTATAATGCATCTCTCAAATAATGTACAAAATCTCAAAGGGAGACAAAATTATTTCTGTATATATATCACTGGGTTAAAAAATGCATGTTTAATATAATTTCTGAAAAGAACTCTATGCCTGAAAACAGAATAAACCTGGTATTAAAAATAAATTGTAATATGAGTTCTTGGCTCCACAGCTTGTTGTTGTAGATACAGGGTGGTTGGACTGAAAGGACTGTTTGTTGACTGTTTCTCTCTGACACAGTATATGAATCCCATTCCAAGGTGGTCTGCTGGTTGCCTGCAGTGCGGGAGAAAATACAGTTTCCCTTTTGAGGTACAATTTGCTTTCCTTAGAGCACTGATGACTGAACACGACTGGAGCTTGTAGAGGATGTCAGACTGAAATGCTGCTGCTCTTACTCTACCAGAGTACCCAGCTGGGGCATCTTTGTATTAAATCAAGCCTCACATGTGAGGTCAATGAAGCATTTCCCCCAAATCAGATTCATATGAACCATCTTTTTTTTTTTTGCAGGTTTTTGTTTAGTTTTTAATTTTTTTTTAATGATCTTAAGTAATTAGATAATTTTGAAATCATAACCACATAATTAGAAATATAAGAGAAGCAACTCTGTCACTTGATGACTGAACACAATACTTCAGTTTGTTATTTACAGCCAGGTCTGTTTGGCCTGTACCTGTCTGGACAAAAATTGTCACTCTTGCCAAACTTAGACTATATTTCATTGGAGAAAGCAATGTCAAATTGACACAGCTGTAACTTGTTTTGTCAAGTTGAAAAAGAGCAAGAAAATAAAAACTACCTGAATGTGTATAAATAAACAGCTTGCCAACAAACTGGCATTTCACAGATTCTCTTATGTTCTCAAGAAATGGACAAAAGAGTCATGATAAAATGTCAATAGAAATATTGGCAGATCAGAGCTTGGTGAGTAGGCAAGGAATGATATCCATGTTAAACAACATTAATTCTTCAGAAATCCAGTTTTCTCTTTCATCTACCATTGGAGGGACTAAAAGAAAGATTTTATTAATCAATAAATTCTTATGTGGGAGGCTAAGCAAAAAAATATATTTTTATGTCTCTAAAACATACATACTGATTTAAAAGTTTGGGCAAAGCAGCATTTGCATAGAAATTATGTAAATTAGTCTTCATTTTCTGCACAGATAAGCCCTTAGATTAGAAAAAAAAAATGTTATGTCAGGATAAGGAGTACATAAATTCTAAAGGCTTGTCTTTCAAAGACTGATGGCAATCTTGTGCATTATCTAATATAGATTTCCTGTTTCATTCAAATGTTAATATATACAAAAAAAAAATTAGGATTACAGGGGCCACAGGAGGCCCTGTGGTTAATTATGAAGCAAGCAATGTCTTTTTTTCACACAGGCAGCCCTTTGGGCAACAGGAAGAAGACAAGTTACTGTTGCTCAAAGAACTTGTAATGGGTTTTGTACTGTTACATTATTGGGGAGGGTTCTAGAAAAAAACCCTGTGGTTAAAAATGCACCTTGGTCTATACTATGGGAGTTTCCTTGTGGTCAGCTGGGCTAGGATGCAAACAGTCCCTGTTTCCTACTTGCTACCTTTTGGGCATTATGCCGGAAAGACAAATGAGTGCAGCTCCTGAGCTCACCAAAGCTGGCTTTTCATTCAGGGGCAAGAGAAAACTCACCATGAGTGCTTTTCCTCACAGAAGATCATGCAATGCTTCCCATCTAACACCTGGTCTAGTTTACACTCATTTATATTTAAGGTCATAAGCAAAGGAGGTTGGAACTAGTAGAGCCAAACACACTAATGTGAGTTTGGAGTTTGTTTTGTTTCTGTTGATTTTCTGATCACTACATCACAAATGTAGTGATTAGCAATAATGTTTTAGGAACCTGCTTTGGTGAGACTTGACAGCCAGCCTACCTGTTTGGGGTTGTTCTGGAAGAGATGACTGAATGTTTCAACAAACAAAGTTAAAACCCTCTTAAAATTGCATAAGATTTTTATCTGTAAAGACTTGGTTTGGTCAGGGATTTCTGCTTTCCTGTCACAAGGCCACTGATTAATATGAAATTAACTCCATCTATAACTACATCTATTTTTTCTGTCTAGCTAAGGTGGCAAGTTGCTGTATGAAGAACAGTGTCTGCAAGGCTCTGGCAGACAGTACTTCATGTAACTTTCATGACTGCATTTACTTTTAATTGATCCTGCAGTACTGTTCCCCTTATGGAGTGTTTTAAATCAATGTCAACCATAAAGGGGTACTAAACTGTACAAGATCCTTTTTTGGTTGCAGTTAAAGATAACTTATTTACGAGGACATGAATAAAACTCTAAGTGTGTGAATGTAAATATGTCCAAAACTTTCAGAACTCTTTTCCTTTATTTCATAGATTGGAAAATGTCAGGCATGGATTTTTTTCCCTTTTCCATCATGAAAAATTCAGCAGGGCCCTTTGAATGTTTTCTCTCCCCTTGTGTTTTTCTCCATCCCTGTATTAACTGCATATGACATTGGAAGTTCTGTTCTCCAATGAGAAAGTCAAAGCAAGTAGAGGAGAGGCTCTTCCAAAATTGGCAGTGTTCTGGTATTCATCCAGAACTTTCATGCTAAGGAAACAAGCCCTTGACAAGTTCAGACATGTGTGATTCTCACTAGAAATGAGCAAATCTCAGCCCCTGTGTGCCAGCATGGACATTGCTCCTGAAAGCAGTTGTTTCAGAAGAGCTATCCCTTAGTAACTTCATTTACAAATGTTTTTAATTCACTTGCACTGTTTAGTAAGAAAAACAGCTGAGGGAGTGACTGCCTCACTCCATTAACAAGATCTCTTTATTTTGGGATTGCCCCTCAAACATTTTTCACAGCCTGAAGTACCTCCCCAGTATCACACTAAACAAGAGGTTTGTTATTACAGAAGAGAAGCAGCAAATAGTCCAAAATCCTGGCCCAACCCGCTATGCTTACTGTATGCAGGTAGTTACAGGACATTAATTTCTCAGTAAAGGGAAGAGAACCCAGGCAGGAATTAGTGAAGTTGCACTGTTTGGTTTCTCAGAAGAGTCTCATACTGCCCAAGTATTGCTGACATAGACCTGATGAATGTACAACAATGAAGTACAGAATGAGAGTGTCACTTGATCTTTATATATCACACTTTTCCTTTCAGATCCTCATAGAAATTAGGAGTGAGTCAGTATGGGAGAAATCTCACCAAGATCAATACAAAAGAAATTAAAGATGGTGAATTAACTATAAAGACTATTAGTGCTAATGAGTTATATTCAAGGTAAAAGAGTACACTGAAACAAAAATTAAAGGGATAAACAAAGACAGCTCATTACTTTACGTAATTTTCCCTTTTATGGATACACTTTTAGAAGTTTGGTGGTTTCTTTCCAGTCAAAGCACAAGTTCTATAGTTCACTCAGAACTCGAATTTTAATTCTGTAGATAACTTCAAAGCTCCACACATTATATATATGGCATATCATTCCACTGGCATGAAACAATTTTCCTCTGAGAATGTAGCAGAGAATAAACAACTCAGAAATAACATATTCCTCAAACCTGAGTCTAACATGAATCTTATGGAAGATGTTCAATTGCACCTGCTCAGAATCCAAAATTAATTGCGATGCCTTTAAAAGCTCCATCCTGTATTGGACAGTGCAGCTCCATTGCTTGGAGATTTTTCTACAATTGTCCTCTGAAGGGTAAATCCCACTGAAGAGGCAGCCCAGGAAGGAAAGTTAATATCACCACAGTACTTGTCTGGCCGTGCAGGGATGGTGCACAGGGACCCTGCTGTGCTACAGCAGCAGCAGAGCCAAAAAATCCTACTGTGTTTGCAAAAATAACTGGCTTATTTTTGAGCCAGAGTTGGCTCTTTTATGTCCTGACTCAAAATACAAAAAATCTTTATAACACTTTGTTGCTGTTGTGTTGGGTTTTTTTTTTTTTTTTTTTTTTTTTAATAATAACAGAAGTTTTTGTAAACTATTCAGAAGAATGATACCAGGTTTGGCCCCAGCCCAGCAAAGCACATGTTTAACCTTCTGCATGTCACTAGTTTCTGAAATCAATGGGACTGCTTGCAGCCTGAGAGTAAATCATGTGCTTCAGTGCTCCATCACAATAAGACCTTTACAGTTGTTTTCTTCAGAACAGATAATTCTAGGAACCCTCAGAGAGCCTCAATGACTTTCACAGATGAAGAAGAATCTCTGCTATAGGTAGGAGGAAACTTTGCTAAACACATTTTTTCAGCCTTATAGCCTTATGTCCCATTTCTTTGTTAACCTGGTACCAGAAATTAAATCTTGGAGACACAGTTTAGCTAGGAGCAGAGGGACTTGGATGCATTTGTAAAAGGGAGGCCTTTCCTGGCAAACAAAGAAAGGAAGTTGAACATATATAATAAATTAATTGTAGATATGTAAATTATAAGTGCAACAAATGAAGGGCTCCTTTAGCTTTGATGCTGAAAACAGTTTGGGTTGTTTTTTCCCAAAGAGCAAAAGACTTGTATTGCTGCAAGACTGTCTTCAAAGAAAGTATTGGGGTACAGAGTTCCATTCATGAAAGTTTCATTAAACACTTATTTGCTCTGCAAACCATAAGCAACTCTTCAGAGATCAAGCACCGAGGAAAGCTTGGAGCAAGGTGCAGCTTGACTGTTTGCATGGGGTGGGTGATTAACAGTTTGACTTGGAATACTACAAATACCCCCAATTACTGCAAACACCTTTGGAACACCAGGACCTATATCACTAAGGTTGATAGTTTTACAGAATAATCATCTCTGTTTTCTCCAGGAGAAAAATCACTAATATTTGGATAGACTCAGTCTTAAAAGCACACAGGCTCAAAAAACTTTTGAACAGAAGATAGAAATTAAATTGGCAAATTTTTTTTCCTAAATATTTTTTATGACTTGCCCGGCCAATACCTAACAAATGGCTTCAGTTTAGCAAGAAAAATTAGCCTTCCTCTTCGGAAAAACAAACAATTTTTTTTTCTTTTTGTGCAACAAAACCCAGAGATTCAGACCTACTTGTTACTTGCTGAAGAGCCCTCTCCTACAAGAAATTAATTTCTCATGAAACCTGTTATGTAAATTTAAGGTGAGAAACCACTCTCAGCTTTGCCTCAGGATGCTGAAGTGTTTTATGAGCTAGTGCTTGTGGTGTCAGAAAAAATACTATTTAACATTGTTCCCCCAAAAAACCCACACACACAGACACACACACACAGAGACACTCTTAGCCAGAGAGCCAATCATACCAGAGTTTTGCAGTGGAGAATGGAGCAGGTTTCTGCTGAGCATTGGCTGGATTTGTACCTGTGAGCTCATTCTTTTCCAGTCCCACCTGCATGCACACAGCAGCTCCTGCCAGGCTGCGGGTGAGACTCAGCACAGGAGCCCTCCCTGACTCCTCCTTACCTGCAATGCCTTGATACGGGTGCAAAACGGCAAATCTTAACAGTGCCGAGCTTAACTAATTTACCTCCTTTACTAATTTACCTCATGCTAAAGGGCTGCTGCTCCTTTAGCATGGTGTAAACACCCTGTGCCCTTCCATCTGCAGCTGGGAAGCACCTTGCCCTGCTGCCAGGCTGAGGAAGAATTTATGAAAAGAATATTGCCTGGATATGCTGATGAAAATGAAGCAGTGCTCAGGGTACTTTGCCTCTGATGTTTGATTTGGCTGCTTCACTCAGCATCCTTTCTTGAGCAACAGCACTGGAGGTTTAGCCACACTAACTTCTCCATCTACACTGCTTTTTTTTTGAAGGGGAGAGATGCCTTGAATTCACTATGACAGGTAAAAAACCTAGCACCCACACCTGCCTGACTTCAGTGATGTATTTCAGCCCTGCACATCTGACATGCAGTAAAATATCAGCATCTTACAGTACCAGATACTAATTAGAAAAAGAAATGTGTTAGATGTCAGGCCTCAAGAAAGCAAACTTAACATTCTGACAGCAGCTGGAGAGTGATAGCCATAATCAAGCATTGTCCCTGCTTAGATCTGTGCCAAACAACCTCGCTTACTTCCAGCTAATTCTCCATCTGAGACGATCTTTCTTTACGATTCCAAAGAAACATGTTGTCAGTTCCCACCTGCTGGCACTGCTAGAAATAAAACCCCAGTTGATCGGATGCAATAGGTCAGCAGAATAGTGCATTGAACTGTTGTTTGTGCTTCCAAGCTGTGTTACGGGGGATTCACTAACATTTATTAACCCTTTCGCAAATCATGGCTTTTGTTATGCTTTTATAAAGCGGGAAGGTTTCAAGGATGAAAACACATCTTTTTAGGAATTTCAAAGGAAGCAAAATTTGGGCTTGCTGCCAGGCTAAAAGTTCGATATCATTTGAAAACCAAAATATATTAGAGAAGAAAGAAAATGCAGATGTCAGCCTAGTGACACAGAGTAATCTATTTGCTCAGTGCTTGTATTTTCCTACCAATTTTGTATTTTTCAAAAAGGACAATAAAAGAATTGTGCTCACTGCTAATTAATGACAAGCTGGTAAAAGCATCTATCCATTGTTCCATTTATTTCTTCATTTCCAGCAGTTAACAGCCCTGTTCTGAAATGAATCAATGTCGTTTACACAATGTTGTCACCCCTATTGTTTCTTTATCATCCTTGCATTTTCATAAATTGGAGGTGTTAATGGCTTCTCTCAGAGCTCTAAAATGTATGCAAAATGGTAATCCATCCCCTAAACAATTCACATTTAGGCAGGCACCCTCTTAAATATGTTTACTATTAAAATGAATCCTTTGTTTGGATCTAACCCTATCTGTTTGTTTTCTAAACACTGAATCGTAGCAGGTATGCAGAGACTCATTTTAAGTAGGGACTATCAAGTAACCCTGTCCTTTCAGAAAACTGGTGATTTGTCTATAGACATGAAAGAGTTTTGGGGTTTTTCTTAAGGAGCCATGTTATGTATCTATGAATATGCCTGTCAGGTTTTGAGGGAAAAAACAAGGGTTTGGTGCAAAGATTACTAATGCAAGGAAAAGACATCTACTGCCCTCAGTGGTCTTTGGTCTGGGACTGAGTAACAGCACTATGTGCTCTGTCGGAGACTGGAAAGGAAACCATGATATTTATCCAGCATGCTTTAAAAGCAGCAAACTCTCTTTACTGATAGCTTTAATATCTTTGTTATTCAGAAGTGCAATAGAGTTAGTGCTTAAATCTTTGCGCGATTGGGACTGTAAAGTTTGTGGGACAGGATGCACCATATTGTCTATGCAGAGATCTGCACAGGCACCTGGACAGCTGCTTACAACCTTTTGTAGTTTGTTTCAACTTAAATGTGCTTGTTCTTAATTATCATTTATAAGCTTTATACGCTTTTTAAAGGAAATTCTGCTCAGCTTAATGGCTTCATCCCTCTGAAATATTTTTTCCATTTCTTTTTGAAAAAGTCACTATCGATGCTAATACTTTACATACGCTTTCCTGAGCCTGATTCAAAGTCATTTAAATCATTGAGTTTCACTTCATTGCTATTATTTCCTTTAGGTCAGCAGCAGAATGAACTGCATCAAAATAACTTTCTAGGAATTACATACAGTTAAAGGATAATTTCCAGAATCAAGGTGCAAACCTCTTAAAATGAGATTTCAAACATATTCTGATCTGAGTAAGGTACAGTTTGATGAGCTATTATGCTGGCATAAGGACCAAGATGAAAAATAAAAAACCCAGAACGTTAAAACTGAAATATCTGACAAATAGATGAGGAAGCGTTTCAATAACTTAAAGGAAAGCAGAACATTGGTGGCAACAGAAGCAGCAATCTGAATTAAAAACTAAAACAAAAACATTAGTTAAAACATCGTTTGTGTATTTCTGTTTAATTCACTTTTGTTTCAAGTTGCAGAATCTGTGTTGCTTAGAAGTGACACTGAAGTTCTCCAACAATGTATGATTGTGTGATCTGTGCTGCTTAAAGGATGGATCCTTGGAGTAATGACACAGAGAGAGAAGATCAAGGCTTGGCAGTGACCGTAACATGCTGCTACACAGCAGGCAAACACTGGAGTCGAGCAGCTGCACCAAGGCGGGTTGTGCTGCCTTTTTCCTTTATGCTCTTGTTTTGACTTGTGTTAATCACCCATTGTTCTAGGTGGGAGAGCTAAATTAAAGGACAGGGCGATCGAATAGAGCTCCCATTCAATTAGAGGAAGCAGGTCACTGCAAATTCTGCTGCACAACGAGGTGATAAGCAGGAATTAGAAGCATACCTGGAGAGGTGTACTATTTAGAAATACAACAGCCTAATTTTAACTAAGGTTAAATGAAAATACTTTGTAGTCCTCCCAAATATTCAACATCCCTTAGCACTAAACAATGTAAATCTCTGAAGTTTTCCTTTTGCTATCAAGTTACAACATCAATTTTTAAGGGCAGAAGTATAGCCTAATGCGTAGATAAAAAAGATAAATGGGAACAAATTAAAAAAAATCACCTTGATATTTTGTGCACTCTTTTGGGGTAATCTTCAGTGTGTTCATGCCAGCCAGATTAGATTGCCATTTCATAAATAAGCACGGAGAGAAGTTTGACTCTGTAGAACTTTCAGCCTGACATGTGGGATGCTGGGATCCCCCAGTGAGGGAAATTACTGAGAATCATGGCTGTATTTAGATATACTTTCTGTCAAATAAAAATGGCAGGTTTCAGACATTTCATAAGAATAACCATTATTATAAGATTTCAAACCAAATGCTCTTGGGCATGGAGGTTCTGAATAGACTTTGAATGTGAATCTAAATCTGTCACATCCTCAGAGCTCCCGAGAGTTTGCCAAGCATTCTTCATTAGCTTTGCCTAAACTCTGTGGGATCTGGGGATAGCAGCATACACTTGTCTTCTAGGTAGGTGGGCTGGGATTATTTGATCCACAATCACAGAATCACTAGGTTGGCACAGACCTTTAAGATCATGGAGTCCAACACAAATCCACTCAATTATGTGAGCTCTTGAGCTAAATTAGTGGTTACACCTTTCAAGGAGTCTTATGGACACATCTGCACTCTGGGGACACCTCTCAGGCTTTTTATTTGATAAATGTACCAGGAAATCCCTCTGTGGGGTGTGGAGTACACCTTTCCTGGCTAGAACAACACAGATTGAAGGATAAAGGGTCAGTGTCATATCCATGTTGGAGTTAATTTCTCTTGATGTGATGATATTAAAGTGAATCTTCACAAGATGTGATTTGGAAACAGATATCAGCAGTTCTCCAAAGAGCAATAATGCACACAGTCCAGGGATGCAAATAAATTAGAAATACTATTCTCCAACTATAGATAGAAATGACACAGTTATTTGTGTATAAACTCATCCTCTTCCTCTAGCATAATGCAATTTTTGAGGCTTTCAGGCTCCTACACTGCCATGTCCTCTATTTGCCATACTCTGTTCTGGGACAGATCCCTGTGTTTTGTGGTGCATGTGAAGAGTGGACATTTTTGATCGAAGCAAGTACTGACAAATTGTATATGAATTAATGAAAGGAGGAAAGAGGCAGATCTGGAGCTGGTTTCTATAGATTTCATCTTAAATATTTTAAATTTATAGAAATGGACAATATAGTTTTATGTGTGTTCCTTTTTTAATCCAATGAGCACAACCATCAAACATAACCTAAAAAATCAGGATTTCCTATTACCTCACTAAAATGATAGAATTCTCTCTACAACAAAGCAAGCAGCAGCATTTCTCTGTTCTGAGACTGTTCTAAGTCATAGACAGGAGGCAAAACATTCAAACATACATTGTTGTTTGCCAAAAGAGTCCTCAAGTATTCTGCAACATATATTTTTCAGAGGTATCACCTGAAAAATTCATCTTTGAATAAGATTGAAATGTGAGGTCTAGCAAGGTATTCTGAGTCTGGATTTTTTAAACCTAATTCTGTTGCAAATGTAAGTACTCTGATTGTTTTGATTTAATCAAAACTGGCTGTTAAATCTCTAATTCTAATGTCTTTTCAATCTTTGCTCAAAGTGACACATATGTACTCCGTGACTGTGCATTGTGAAGGTAACAACTTGTTATTTGGCCTATCAGTTGTTGAATATTCAGCCCCTTGTTGGAATTGTTCAAAATGTAAAACTATTTCTGCCTTTATCATTCCTGTCTCTCAATTCATCCTTAGAGATCTTTTCCAGAAAACAATTAAGAAAAATACAGAGATGTTGTATTTTTAACTTCTGAGGCTGAAGGTTTCCAGACTTGCTTTGTAGTTGAAGGAAAAAAAGAATAAGGAGGAGGAAGAATAAAGTATATATTTCATCTTCTAATGATAAGCCAATATTAAAATATACCTGTTTTTAAATACTTAGTCAACAGCTTAATACAGAAATAAAATAGTCCAGGTGTTTTAAGATAACCACAGGAGTTACCAACCCCATTTTTATATGAGTACTTGATATTATCTGAAAAATGAAAAATTAATTAAACCTCACAAATATTAGTTTTTTTTCTTGAGCAAATATCTATGTTCATCTTGTCTTTAGACCTCAGCATAATCAGAAGAAACAATTTTAGTTGGTGAACTCTGTTCAACTCATTGAGGAAAAAAATCCTTATTTACACAAGCCAGTTAAGGCTTATACTTAAAAGAATCACCAAGAAATTAACATTAAAATTTCATAATAAGCATTAAGATTTTCAAGTAAGGCTATCAAATACAAAATCAGACTATTGTAATTAAGGCCATCCTAGCAATTTTTCAGAAATAATTGCCAACCCTCACATATGTCACATCCAGCCATCTACATGCATGGTCAGAGTGAATTGGGACTGTGTCAGCTGATTATTTCTGTAATCAAACACCCCTTTGATTAAATGAAGCATTGCTTGAATATCATTGGATGGAATTAAACAGAGAGTGTTTATTAAATTGTTTTTAGCTACCATCACTGTTGGGAACATTTAAAGCAAGTTTGTTTGGGGGGTTTTTCATTTATCATTGACAGCAGCTGTCATGACTGGACAAGTCAGCATTTTTATGTCATTTCTGTACGGAAAAACACTTGAGCTCTTTGCCTAACAAATCCTTAACCTCTCACTGATAAACTATGTACAGAACTTAGCCACAGTTTATTCACAGTAAGTTTCATATTCTATCCACCAAACTAGAATAAAACATTATTAGCTGAAGGATGTTCTGTGCATCTGGTCTAAATCTCACTGAAATCAGTAGAGACTCTTCCAGACTTTGGTAGGCTCTAAATGAAGCTCTAGGTGTACGTTAGCGTTAGGGACACATTCTTTTGGTGTTATTTTTGTGGTCTCGTGCCACCTACCCAAGATGTTTGTTTGCACTTTCTGGGCTGGGCTGGGCTGTGCCTTCAGTGAAAGGATCATGTCTACTTTATTTAGCTTTGATTAACATCATTAACCTATCATGCACTGGAGCAACTTGCAGAGCAAATTGGCCAATTTCAGCAAGCCACAAATAGCAAAGAACAGCTTGGATTGTCAGATAAACATACCCAGAGGTGCAGTTAGGATCCTGAAATTATTAGGTGAATGATAGGAAGCCAAAAAATCAGTGAGCCACTTGAGCAGAGAGTATAAACATAAATATCCAAAAGCGTGCCACAGTGCATGTGTATTTTATGTTGATGTGCCAATACATTATCTGCTAAGGGTTTATTTAAACCATTTTTGTATTCTCTGCAATTCATTTATCTGCATAAAGAAGAGCCACTAACAGGACAGTGCCTTATGAACAAGCAACCCTGTATGTTTTCCACTGCTGTTTATAATTCTTCATGCTCATATCTACAATTCATGAGCAAGTTGGCTCGTGAATGTTTCCATAAAGGTTGAACAAAGTATGGTGCTGTTAACACTCGCACTGTCATGCACAGAATCAAAATGCGCCCACTCTCATTCTATTCATCACAGCTCAAAGACATTTTGGCAATGATATTATCCAAATATTATTAAAACTTTGAACCCTGTCCCCATAAATTATAGCAAAATGGCTTCAGAGCCATTAGGCAAGGAGGATGTATGGGCTCCAGTTGCTTTGGAGTAATTATGTGCTTAAAAGGAAGCGTGGCTAAGCATTCTACCAGTAAAACGAGAAAAGCTATGATCATTTGTTACTGTTTCAGTGCTGTACACAGTATTGCTCACACAGGTCAAGCCAACCTTACAGCAGGACAATTATCTGCCTAGAGAGACCAAACATCTGTTATTAAGTACGCAGAGGCACCACTGCAGCATGCTAGAAATCTTGTCCACTTCATTGGTTTGGCTTACGGTAATGCACTTCAAACACTTGGCTAACTCTGTACAACATCCCCCCTTTCTTATTGTTACTGCAACAGTTCAGCTTTGAAATATGCAGTACCTTCACTCCCCCATTACTTCCTTTAATATGTGCACAGCTGTTAAAGATGATGGTGTAACTTAAGATGAGTTGCTCTTTCTCTTCTCTTTTTTTCCTCTCTCTCGCCCCCCTCTTCTCTTCTTTCTTCAAAATGTGTTCTGAACATTCCTGTACATTTTTAAGTTACCCACTGAGAGTCACTGTGGAGAATACAAGTGGTGCAAAAGTGCAGGGATACAGAGTTTATACATTATAAAACATAAGCTGCTTGATTTCAAACATTCCCTATGCTGGCTGAAGAGGCAAAGGACTCATTTTCACACAATGGTTATGAAATAATGTGTTTAAAATAAACAACAGCACAAGGAACAGACACTACCTCCCTGCACTCACTGACAAATGGGTAGAACGATCCTCTCCTGCCAGGCTGATTATTCACCTGAAGTGAGGAAATTCTGAATTCTAAACAATTTGCTCCACTTTTTAAAAGCTCCGATGTTAATATACAACTATTTCCCCCCTCTGATAGAAATTGCAGATGTAAGTGACACATTTGCTTTCACAGGGCATAGCAAGAAATGTAAAAGAGTAATGAATGGGTGGCAGAGATGTCAGGGTTAGAAATTAGATCTATCTTATCTGTCTTGGGTTTTTCTGAGCAGCCTATCACAGTGTGATAATCAAAACTCTGAAGGAGATTTTAGGTGGGAGAACTACAGAAATCAAAGATCCTAGAATTTTTTTTTCATGCTTTGAGGAAAACTGTACTGCTTCTGCACTTGCTCTATGCACACTGTACTATAGAAAGAGGAGCTGATACAACTGACAGATTTATGCCATCCTGAGATTCTATCAGCACATACTTATCTTTAAAGAAACCCAGATTTCCTTATGTTAAAAGCAAATGAGAATAATACTCTGGGGTGAAAAACACAGGTCCACACTGCTGCATAAATAGGTAGAAAAGCTGAACATGATCACAAGAGCTTAAAACAAGCCTATGTCAAAGATGACATTATTGTGTAATCCAGATTATTTTGCCCCTTAGAGAAAAAAGCTCTGGAGGAAAAGGCACACCTCGTCACTCTGATGCATGGCTCACTTCAGCCATTCCCATCTACATTATGCTCCCTTTTCATTATCTGTGCCTGGGAATAAAAGGCCAGTTAGGCCGAGAGTTTGAAACTGGATCAGCAAAGTATGTCTTCTGTCTGAATTTTATATTCACTCATGCCTAGCCTCAAAGGAATTACAGAATCAATTCAAAACATAAAAATATTCTAATTAGCTTTTTAATCATATTTAGTATTTTGAAACTCAAACATACAAGGTAATTTTTAAAAGAAATTCTTTAAGATTTAGACACATTTTCCATGAATATTTATCTGATTTAACTTTGAATCACTTGATTACATCCTTCTGAGTCCCTAAAGACAATAAATAAACATGATAGGGCAGAAAAAATGACATTTAAAAATTTAGAACCCCACAGAAATCAATGGGAGCTTTGTTTAAAAACCACAGAAGCCTCTGGTTATGATATAAATAGTTTTCTGTCTCAAATCACTACAGTTTATAAGTACTCGTGATAATCCAGGTGTTTGTTTTCAAAATGGGGCCAATGATAAGACTGATCCAAAAGAAGAGTTTATACATGTCCCATACATATTTACTTCTTTACAAAATGGCCATTTACAAGTGCAGAAGTATAAATTAAAGATGCATCAAACTCAGCTTTACAGAATATATCAAACCAAGCTCATGAACTCAGTTTTTTCTAATTCATTTAAATACCATTTACAACCAAGCAGGATAATTAAAACCCAACTGTAAAATAACACTGTTTGTCAATATGTTCACAAATAGAGGTGCATAACTTTTGTGTCAGTGTAAGAGAAGTGACAATAGCTGGATTAGAATCACAGAATCATTTTGTTTGGACAAGACCTCTCAGATTATCAAGTCCAATCAACACTGCCAAGTCCACCACTGAACCATGTCCCTAAATGCCACATCCACATGTCTTTTAAAAATGTCCAGGGATGGTGACTCCACCGCTTAACTGGGTGGTTCCAATGTTTGCAACCCTTTCAGTGAATTTGAGGTCTAGGACTAGAAAATGAAACAGGAGAGAAGAAACTAGGACTGTTCTACAAACTCCTACATGTTTTTGGAAGACATGCCTTCTGAAGAATGAGACAATCAATAGTTTGGAGTCTGTTTCTGGATCAGTGAAGTCACACTGGTTGCACTTACATTGAAGGTTACTTTGAATTCTGTGGGCTACTCAGTGGGCACCAGTATTCACCTGGTGATGCCTCACCTGCCAGCTGCAAGTGTACCACCTGTAAGGAACTAATCAGCATGAGTAAAGGCTTCAAAAGAAGTTCCTCGAGATCATTGGATAAAAGAAATTCTGTAAATGCAAAAGTGGATATAAAGAAATCCCATGCAAAGAAAATTTTATAAATATTCCACCTTGATGGGTGCTGCACACAGTGCATATTAATTAATGCAGTCTTGCAACTCCCTGCACTCTTTCTATGTAACTATTGTCAATTATCACAGCACTTCATAAAGCAGACACCACGTTAGCCTCTTGCACAGCTCTCCAGGTAGCCTAGTGCTTGACTGAGAAAGTCTGTCCATTCAATCTTTGTGCTCAAATGATATATGTATATATAATGGTATAACCCATTTTTCTTTATTCTCTTGTGGAAGGCAAATTACACACACCCAGTCACTTTATATTTTTTGTACTGTGATCAAAGTACAAAAAATACTTCCAAAAATATTTCCAAGAAATAGTGCATTCTATGTAATATATTTAAAAAAAATACAACCTGGAGTATGAGAGAAATCTGTGATAGCATTTCAGGGTAGAGCTCAGAGTTTATACAGCAACAGTTCCTCAAAGAACCTTCTTCTACCTGATTACCTTACCCAATGTCAGCCTCAACACTCCTTCCATGCTCCCAAACTTCTCTAACAGGCTAGTGGAACTTTATTCCATCCCTTAGTATTTTTTTAAAATCCCATTTCCGTATTTCATTTAAATACTGATTGCCCTAGAGATGTAGAGCTACTGAAATATATTTCAAGCAAAGTTTTCTTTATCTCAACAAGTCTCCAGGAAAAGAGGAGAAACACAATAAAAAAAAAAAAAAAAACAGGTTAAAAAGGAGAAGCGTGGGAATGAGCTTGTCAAAGAGGGTTTTTGATCTGTCTCACAAAATATTTGACTATGTGAGGAGACAAGTACAAGTAGATGAAATTTTCTGTATAAGGAAACTCCTCCACAGTCTAGTTTCAAAACAAAGAAGTACACACATTAATGTCAGCCGTTCTGTGCCAACTGATTAATTTTTGTAATCTTGTTTTAGGTTTCCTCTTCAATTGTCAGTTGTAGTTTCTTAAGAAATCTGCACGCAGCTGCATTTTTAAGCACTCTCTCTACTCAAATGAACTAATCTCTTATATTGTACTTGTCAAAAAAAAAGAAACCTTTCAATATTCTTTTCCCTTCAGAAGGAATAATTTATAGCAAAGAACATTTTCTCAAGACCTTTCCTTATCAGGAGGACATATGTGAAACTGTGGGCATAATTTTGCACTATCTTTTGCCTTCTTGATAACAGTTTGTGTTACTAAAGCACTTCTTTATGCAGGTGGATGATAAAACCATCCTTCAACCTGAAGAAAAATATTTCCTCATGCAGCTAGGACTGCACTTCCAAACTGCTCAGAAGAACAGATATTTTTGCAAACTTATTTTGAAGCTTTCTTATGTTGATATGACAGTCACTGCTTCCTGAGAGCAGCTGCCTGGTACTGCCATAAGATATAGCCACTTTCAGACTTTGTTTGTAAACAAAGGTTCTCCTGTGGCATAAAAAATTACTCCAGGTATCAAGTGATTTCAAAGCCTCCAGGAGAAATTTGAATATTCTTTTTGCTGTGGCAGCTGTTTTTTCTCACTGCTGCATGGTAGTGGAGTTGGAAAATAACCTAAACAGTTAACATGCAATGAAACTTCAGTAGCCTACAGGGAAAAATCTTTCAGCCCATTTTTGAGAAAACAAACATTCAACCAAAACATTAACAGTTTCAGTAAGCAATAATCACCCTGGTTAGCAATCTAAGCAGGGACTGTACAGACATGGTGATGAAGCTAAAATCGAATATTACTATGGTCTTTCTAAGTTTAGTTGGTAGATTGAATCAGGAAAAGTGCCCTGTCTAGACAGCCTCGGCTTTGTAAATAGAGGAAGGACCCCATTCCCTGTTTATCCAGTCCTTTTATGTGTTCACCTGAAGACACAGACACACAACACATTCAAGTTCACTCCAAGGTTTAAGAAAAGCAATATATTCCTTTCACAAAATATGTAAGACCCTTGGATTCAAAATTATAGAGACTTTCTGTTGGGCCTTTCAGCAATTCTTGTAGTGTTTATATAAGAGTGCTTCTGAAACTAAATTATTTGCAAATGTTCCTCTTTTTGGGGGGGATTTGGAGCCAAATCATAATAAGCAAGAGCAGATTGACCCAGATTAAAAGATACAATTAGTCTGTCTGATTAGTAAACCTAAAAAGTACTACTTACACTAAGTTATTGTTTTTATGACAAAAGAAGACATCCTGGCAGAACAATAAAGTCGGTGCCATAGAGAAGAACCTTGCAATTTACTCCAAACAGTTTAAAAAATTCAGTTTAGAGATATAGCAATTCAGTAGAGCTGAAATATTATTGTGCCAAAGGTAAGTAATGACACAAGTAAATACATTGTAACTGTATATGCCTGATTCTTTTTCATATCAAAGCCATTTTTTCTTCTGGCATGGGTAAAATTTTAATCATATGCAAAATCCCACTGAATAGACTAGGCTCTTACAAAAAATGGGGTTTTTCCCTGTAAGCACTCAGGCCCAAACCAACTTCACTTTATAGCTCCTGTGGGACCTGTCTTGGTATAAATTGAAATGAAAATTAGGTCTTCATGTGTGTAAATATATACACATGTATATTTTTATTTACACAGATGCAGAATTATAAAATTATTCCTTTAGGGACCCAAACTTAAAATATTATATATTGGCTAAATTTAATGACAAACAATGCACCAGTCACGACTCGTGGAGTGGGGGAAGGAAGAACTGAATCCATTTGCTATCCTATAAACCACTATGATTAATTAAATAAATACAGTAAGAATATTATACACTGTAAGATATTATTGTAATCTGAACTACTTCCATTCAAGCACCCCAAAGCAAAGCATCATTCCCCTTTCTCCTGAGCCTGAAAGGTGTGGTTTTTTGTGTGAACCTGTCACTTGGCTCAGCTCTGGTTGCACACAACAGTCAGTAAAATGAATTGTGGTCACAAAGAATGGTCATCAATGCTGGACAACGAGGCAGCTTCAGCAAGAATTCTTCCCAAGGTGGAAAAGCTGGTGATCATTGTGACCTGAAAAGGGTCTACCCTAATGGGTTACATTTCATCAACCAGCTCAAAGTTGGCAGTTCCACCATTTTCTGTGCCACTTGCACACCAGTGCTACTGCTTTTACACACTGGCTTTCCAATTGCTTATAAAATACAGGTCACAGCTAGGAGCCATGTCCTGTTTCCCCTTACAGCAGATCTCTTGAGTCCATCAAGAAAAAGGTGGTGGGTTTGTTGGATTTTTTCCTAGCTACACTGCAGGAACTTTGAAGAGAGGCCATCATCGGATTTTGAATGACTCAGAACAGCAGAGTCTCCTGAACAGCTCTCTCAAGTGGGAAACAACAAATTTTGTTCCAATCTCTCTCCCATATATGCTGATTTTCCTCATTCTGGGAGGCAGTTTCCCATCTGCTGCTGAGTGCTATGGTGCTATAACTGTGTCCATACTCTAAGCAGTTTCAGGATGACTGAGAAATGTGCATTTTTAAGACTAAAGGGAGAAGGAAAAGCCTGATGTCGAGACAGGAAGCTGATGAGTCTTATAATAGCTGACTCTGCTATACACTGTTTTCGTGAGAACAGGAGATGAGCAAAAAAGTGACCTGCCAGAGATAGGAAGAAGCCCTGGGAAGTGGTTGCTGAATATTTTGAGAGTCAGAGTTAAGACTGATGCAAAAAAACCCTTATTTTGAGCTACTATATTCATGCTTCCAGTTTAGGATTATTTATGAATGTCTGTCTGTATAGGTACATTTTATGGCACATCATGTGTATAGGTAGCTATGTGAGAAATCAATCCTGCCCTGTGTGTCCATCATCAATACTTCAGGTGGGTTTTTTGTTATAGAGTACATTTAGATTTATTAAGTGCATGCCCAGATTTTATGGCAAATGAAATCAGGGCATTAGAATGAACTGATGACTCAAAATCATGACTGCAAAGACAACTTTGATGAGTTTAAGATAAGTAATAATAAACTGAATTGAAGACTAGGAGCAGAAAAGGTTTTGCCTTCACTCAGTGAAGTTTCACAGGGCAGCTGAATTAATGTAATTGTTATCAGCATCAGAAGAGTGGGTTTGCTCCATCCCGTCTAACCAACCTCAGCTGAACATCCAGTTAGACACTTATTCAAACCTTGCAATGAGAAGTTTTAATTTTCTGCAAGCTATTAATTACTGTAAATGATCCACAAGGAAGAAACAACACCTTCAGGCCAGAAGAGTACTTATATGATAAGTCCCAAAATCTAGCTCTCTTGTTGAGAAAGTCCAGTGAGCCCAGATAGTCATGATTCATCTTTCCAGACTGCATCCAACACGAATAATGATCACACAGCCTTCTGAAAAATAAGTATTATTTATAATGGTATTGAGATGTGTGCCATTTCTGGCACTGAACTGGGCTGATGCTCCTGAGCCTTCCCAGACAGCAGCTCTGCCTCTCTCGAATTCTCCTGAACCATAAAATTCCATCTCTAAACAGATCATCCTTTGAAATCTACTATCTACTTTTTAGTTTTCCCCTCCTGTGCTTGTAGGACTTTTCTTGTCCTGGTTCAAATAACTGTAGAGGAAGCTTCAGAGCTGATAGAACTTTCCTAAATGATTCTTAATGGTGTGCCAAGAAGTTTTAACTTGGGCCATTCCTTTTCCTTCTACTTCCCCCTTTCAAATTCTCCATTAAGTGAAAACAATGTATTTTACAATAAACACACCGCTAAACACATCCATATATAGACTGATTTGATTATTATTGCAGAGCAGCTCTGATTTTTCCAAAGCAACTTATCTTAGTCATCACTATACAACACAGAAAAAGTCATAAAATGAGAAAGTAAAAAGGAAACTCAAAACCATCTCTTTAACATTCCTCATTGACAATGTCTTCTTTATGTATTCTACTTTGTCCTAAGTGTTTCTCTAATGCTTTAGTAACTTGCTATCCTCTGCCTACCACTGTAAGTGAGCCAAACAGGGCACACGCTTAGCAGGGCACATTTTTTGTGCAATAAAGGAAGTGAAGTATCCCCTGTGAACTTAAACTGCAGGTTTTGGGAGATAGGAGAAAAGTCTGGGAAAGTGAAATGAGAATATGCTTGAAATACAGAGTGAATATCCATACTACAAAGTAACTATAGAATATATAATTAAAAGTTCTTGGCTGCTTAGTGTTTTGTCTCATCCCCCTTAAAAGCTGCATTGTGACACATTGGAGCCAGCAGCAACTCTAATTGTGTCACCAGTAACAATGACAGTTATTATTATTTTTTATTATATGCAAATTCTCCATTTGTTCCTGTAGCTAATATGGCCTTTGGTACAGCATAGGTGAATTCTGTTTTTACTGGCAACAACATATTCCCTGCTGTGAAAATATGACCCATCATGGAAAAGGCTTAATCTTGAAATTCAGCTATTTTTTGTTTCTTGGTGGCCTCTAATTGCAAGCTTGAGGCAGTGCACAATAATTATCAGTCTGCAAGCATGAAAAGGAGTAAATGCCAGTCAGACTATATGGTTGCTTTGTGAACACAACGTGTAAAGAACTCTGCCATGTCAGTGGTGGGCTGGCAGCTTTCTTCTTCAGTGTAATGGCAGTGATTCAGCTGGTAAGTGGATGAAAAATTGCAGCAGGTTTCCCTGTTATGATTCTTTCATGCATCTCTGTCAATGACAGTTTACATTCTGGGATTGAGATCATTTGTTTCCTGTTTGCTCACAGCTTCAGGCTTTTCTTGTTTGCCACCATGGATTTACAGCCCTCCCCCCACAGCAAACCACATCTAAGGGGTTGAGGGATTACAAGGCTTAATACTTTACAGCTCAGTACATGTACAGAAAGTTGGAACTACTGTAAAAGGAATGATGACTAGATATTTCTGTGAAATAGATACATACATGTGTGCAAATATGTATGTCTATGTAGAAAGAAGCCCACAGAACAGCCCACAGAGTAGTGAGATGCTAGACTAAAAGGTTCATTAGCATACTGTCTTCTCATCTTCTCCTAAACTAACAGGCTAAACCTCAGAAAGAAAAACATTAATACAAATAACATTTTTAATATGTTTTTTCCCCTAACACTACTTGGAAAATGATAGCAAAGTAAAATGCACACTTCAGAGGACTTCAAAAAGTCAGACCTTTCTGTAGTTTGATGAAAAAGATTTCGCTTTAGATCCATTAAAAAAAAAAAAAAAAAAAAACAACCAGAGGGCATAGGCACAAGCATGAACAACCTGACACAGTGCTAATCATACCTGCCTAGTAGGAGAGAAGCTTTCACCCCATGTGCCAGATCTGAAATATTTTACTCCCATGCTTCTCCACCATGGACCCTCCCAACACCCAGCTGAAGCAGGGAACTGCTACTACCTCCATGAAGCAATGTGTAAATATGAGCACAGACAGGAGTGCTAGGGCTTGCATTTAACTCCTGCTAAGATTAACTGGAGTTGGTTTCAGCCTTTGAAAAATGCAACCCTAAGATGGGTACCCTCAGAATAAAACATGAGGGTAAAGCAATGAGACTAGAACAGAGTGGTGAGTGTGTAATTAAATGGAGACCTGAATACAAGTTGCACAGTCTAGCATCTTACGTCTTTCCTTTTTCTTTATCTACGAAAGAAAGTATTGTTTGTCCTTATCAATCTTGTCATGGTCAGCAAAACTGGGTGAAATGCAGAGTTTATTTGGTAAATGTCACCTGTTTTTTTTTTTTTTTTAATTCACTAGCTGCTCAGAAGCAGTTCAGCTTTTCCTTGAAAGAGTATTTGTATTCAGAGAATTATTTGTGGTTGCCAGCTTATTCTCAAGCAGCTCATTACAAGCATTCACTCTGTAAGTACTTGGTTAATTTTGATTAGATAAATAGCTATAGGGTATGTTTCTGTCCCTGACTAAATCTCTAAGTGTTCAGTTTCTTGATTAAGTACTCTTTGTAAACTTAATGTTTACAAATTTACAACTCTGCTTCTAAGACTGTTCTTAAATATTTATTTAATATACAGTCTTTCAAACATTACTGCCATAAGAAAATAAGCTTTGTCACAGCAGTTCAAGCAACAGTCTCTGGTGAGTGAAGTTTCAGAAGGGACATTACTTGTTTGAGAGTACAACTGATATCATCCTACTTGAAAAGGCAAACATGATGTATTATACAGGCTAGCTGTAAGAAAACCAGTCTTATAGTCACAGTGTATTATATGAACTCCTCCAAACTCACTAGAATATTTTTAAATAAAATGGCATAGTCAGGTTTTTATAAATGTTTCTGGATATAGACCACAGAATCAAATCCACTGACCTGTCCTTGTTCCTTTACACGGTTCCAGAGTTGCAAAACAGTTGTGAAACTGTGTTCATCAGTGAGTTTACTACTGCTTACATCATCAGAATGGTTCAAAGAAGCTTTTTAGAAGTAGTCCTAGGGACCTAAACTGAGACAAACCACTATATTAGCGCCTTGTTTCCATCAGATTCACCCAAATTTACTGTCAGTTGCATATAGGAATTCTAAGAATGAAGATGTGACCTTTGGGGGAAACACTATTAAAAGATCTCAGGATCAAGTCCTGAATTAGGTTGGACTTTAAATATCAGTTCTTTATGTCAGATGAAATTGAGCAGAAGAACCAAAAGGAGGCAAAGGCCAAGCTATAGCCTAGCAGAGGTGGGCCAGCAGAGGCAGCCAGGGAACACAAGTGGCAAGAAAAGAAACTAAACTCCTTCACAGCAACTGTCTTAAAGCCACTGTTTGAAATGCCCACCCTGAGCAGATTCTCCTGAAAAGAAAGGCAGGAAAAGGATAACCCACTTTGCCAACTGAGTCAAGCCACAGTCTCCATGCAAAACTGACACTAAGTATTTTACTCTTTACAAATAGTCTTTATAATTGGGATTTTTAAATAATCCTTCTTAAAAGGGATTGCAGCTGTAATCAATTTGTGGAGGGCTGTTTTAATAAGAAGCTGCTCGAATAGGATTAACTATGAGACCCTAGACCTCTTTCCTCCAGTCCTTAAACTCCTATTTGAAACATTTAGATACCCCATAAATTATTTATTGGTCTTACAAGGTGTCATCAAGCTAAGAAAATGATGCTTGACAAGTTGAAAACCGTAACCATTTCCACCAATTTGTTAACAGCCTCTCCCACATGGCATGTAATGTCTCACTTCTGCCTTGTCTTACAGGAACAGTAGTTACATTCACCCATTGCACCAAAAGCACATGTGGAGAGCTGTCAGACCTTGTGCATTCTGTTTATTTCAGGAAATGTTCCAGAAAATAATTTATAGATAGCTTGAAAATAGAATGTCAAAGTGGATTTCCTTTTTCTTGTAAGGTTCTTAAACAAGGGAACAGAAAAAACAGAGTTTTTTCACTGCTTCTGTCTACCAAAAAAACTCCCTCTGTGATTTCTGAGCTGCACAGATCAACACACATACAGGCATGCTATAGAAAGAAATACAGGGAATATCTATGAGGGCTTTGGCCAAGAAAAGAGGACTCATCCTTTCACATCTCTCAACAGCTCTGTCAGCTAAGGTTGGAAAAAAGGCTACTGGAAATTTTTTTTGTTTTTTTTTGCAGGACTTCTCCAACAACACTGATTAGTGATGACTGTTAAAAAGACAGTGAGATGAGGACATATCTTTTCTGTAAGGGATCTGGCTTAAGGATCACTTCAAGCATGGGGCAATCTGCATTTAGCAAATATCATCTTAAATCAGTCTTTATAATTCTGATTATCTGAGAAGGATAGAAACTCACTGCACCTGAAAATAGGTTTCTGCTCATCACTGCTTGTTGTGGGAATGTAATACAAGGTTTCATGCTTGCTTTCTTCCGTAGGGTCTTAAAACACTAACTCCCATGCTGGCAATGTTCAATCATTAGTTACACACTTTTGTGGGGATCCGAGGCCATAAGCACTTTGTTTAAATAGTTTGTTAGCTTGTTTTACTTGTTTTTATTTATTTAGGTATTTACTTTTTACAACCAGCATGAGATTATAGATTTGATCCATGGTGCAACCAATCTTTGTACCATGAAGCCATCTGTGCCAGTGTATCACATAAAGCAATTAAAAAACTGGTTAAACAAAGACTTCAAAGTGAGAAGCTCTAATTTATTACATGCTGTTTATTTACTGTATTATTCTACTAATACCTGATCAGTCAACCTTCCACAGCAATCATAAAACTGTCCATGGGACCAAGACTCACGGGGGAGTGACCTGTAGTTTTGCAAGTGTACAATTTCCACAGACAGAATATCTGAAACTAAATCCACTTAAAAGCACAGAACTGGGGAAACTACAGATGCACACGAATAAGGTTTTGTCTGATCTACTTCCTGATATAATTTCAAGTTCACTGAACTTCTTTGATGTTTGCTCATTTTAAGAGACAGTGACTGCTGAAAGCTTCTCTTCCGTTCAGTCGTGGTACACGGACACAAAGGACAGCAACAACTGCCACCATTACTTATGGACAGTCATGTACATCTGACTGTATCAGCTATTTAAACTTTGGGAATGGGTGTGGTCACTTAATAGAAAATCCCTCTGTGTCTAAAAAAGGGAGAAAACAGAATATGAAGTGAAAAAAATTAGGAAAAAAATATTTTTACTTTCAAAAATATTTAAACTGTTTGTTTCTGACTCCTTATAGGCGCCATGAGATTGTGGTTTGATTCTTTGTACAATCCATCTGTTTAGTATGAAGCAGTGTTAGTGTATCATTTAAAGCAATTAGACAAACTGGCTAAACAACGACTTCAAAATGTGAAGTGTCTGGCAATCCTGGCTAAAATATTTAAAATACAATACAGTGCCTTTTCCACAAACTGCTCTATGAAATAGATAACTCCCAGCAGACCAAAAACATTAGCAGAGACATCACTGAAAACACAAGCTTAGATTTAATGCAAGAAAATTTCTGCTGTCTTCTATCTGATTTTTAGATGCCTGTATATGATTTTTAAATCACTTTAACACTTTAAAAACATGTACTTCCAGTTCATATTTACAAACTTGGTTACCTCAGATGATTACCTCAGATACTGGGTGAAAGCAAATAGCGTTTTCCCATTTTCCTTTGAAAATCTCGACTTTGACTGTTAAAGCACACTGTCAGCCATAAAGCTACTGTAAATCACAAAAGGAAAGCACAACTTTTTAAAGCTGCACTTTACAGGAGTGAAACATTTTATAAGAAATGCTTGAATATGCAGAAATATTTGAATATGAGTTTTTCCTTGTTCAAGGTAATTTGTAGAGCTTTTATGATTGTACAGCCCTGCTCATTCATGAACAACTACATTTGTAGTTTTTAGGCAGAAGCACAGAAGCAAATGAGTTTAAAAGACACATCATTTAGCAAGGGGAAAATGAAGAAAATCTTGAGCTGCTAATAGAAAAGAAGCACATTGGCCTAGAAACCCCTTTTTGTTTATAATTTCATAAACGGAGTCAGTAGCCTGAGACAAGCCTGTCACATCTTTGGCACTGAACAAGGGTCAGTGATGGATAACTGACCTCCTTTCTCACTTTTATCAACAAATGTCAAAAAAGGCAAACAACAGCAATGACATCCTGCCCAAACAGCCAAGAGTGTTTCATTTTCTTTGCACTTCTGTTTCCTCTGTGCCTTTAATCAGGGCTGGGGGATGTAATTGCTCTGTCTGGGCACAGCTTAAGGCATGCTGTGCAACTAACAATTAGTTTAGAGACTGAGATCTATAAATTTTGAGAAAAGAGTAAGAGGATTTGGTGTGCTTGAGCTATCCTTTCTAATGAAGAAAAATATCACACCGGAAGGGACCCAGAGTGTTATCAAAGCAACTTAATATCATCTGGTAGTGATTTGTAGGCCCTCATAATCTATTGTGATCATATTGAAGGGGGAGGAAAAAGTCCACGTGTTCCACTATTTATGAGATTTCCCAAACGATGGCCGCCATCTGTGCAAACGGCACTAATCTCAGCCACCGTCTTCATGGCAAATGGCAAATGGGATTGTCCGAGGGAAGGGAAACACTGCAGGAATGTTGGGCTATTTATTGTTTATAAAAATAAACCAAGGGGACTAAGACATATGCGAGGAATTTATATCAAACAGCTGCAAAAGCAAGTTGCCTCAATAGGCAGGGTGCATCGATGATGCAATCGGACCACACCGAAAGATTTTCCTATTAATCTTAGAATATACATGGCATGCTTGAGATACTGATTTGTCCCCATCTACACCCAGACTCACCTTACATGGATATTCTTAAAGTAATTTCTGAAAACAGTTTATGTAGACAGAAACTGTTTTATTATGTGAGTTTATTAACTAAATAAATATAAACAATGTCTAAGGACAGTCTGTCCCCAGAGAATCATACCTCTCTCAAACATTCCCTCGTTACTCTCTCAGCTAAACAAGCACAATGCAGATACTAATAGTCAGTGTTAGTGAACCATGCACACCAAGTTCCTAAGATTTGAAAATTCCTTGTTTTATGGTTAGCAGTCTAAAACCACTAAAGTCCTTTCCTAATTTCTTAATGACGAAGACCAAATCCATCACAACAAGAAACAACATTCAGCGAGCACAGAGTCAAGGAGTAACTAGATAACACCAAAATGACAAACAGTGTCACAGCAACCCCACAAAGTACAATATTTTAGTGTTGAGCCTGCATGACAGCATCAGACAAAGGGGAAAAAAGATCAGAGACAAGCTTCTTGCCTTTGTCAAGCTGGTTTAGCAGACATACTTGACACTGGAGAGACTCTTACTTTTTTAACTGTTAATGGGTTAATATATGTACAGCAGCCTCTGGGAAATTCTCTTTCTAGGTCTACATGCTTGAAAACAGCTATCTTCGCTTTTCATTAAAACTGCATGCACTTTGAAACACCTGCCTTCAGGAAAACTCCCAAGCTGATTGACTCTAACATGAGAATTAATTCAGGCTGCTTCAGTGTGTGGACAAGGCTACACAGAACAGTGTGTCAGAATTAGGCTTTTCCATAATACAAACTGGCAAGGATTGCTCTTTTGGGTGTCCTTCTCAGCCGGAATTCAAGCACTTTGTTTGACAACAGATTTTCAGGGTGTGTGTCCTTTTCTTTTAAACAAACACAGAATGCTTGAAAGCCAAGGTACAACAGTGCATATGTACATATATATGAATGAGAAAAAGGACAATTCCTTAGAAATCCTTTGCTATAACTTGTGAGTGTTACTTACCTATGCTGATGCCAGAACTTTCCAGCTAGAAGGAAGGAAAAACGTTTTGTTTGATCAATTTGTTTCAAAAGAGTGATCACAAATGCCACTAGTAGATACCAATTGTACTTTCTGACTTCTGGGAGACTTGAGAATTTGGGTCTTTTCTTGGGGGGAAAACATCTCTGCACAGTCATAAGATGTTTTAGCTCAGACACTGTTAATATATGAGGTACACATTTTTTTATCAAAAAACCCACCCCCAAATGCCTCTCTTCACTCCAAAACAAAGGGCTTTAACCACACAAACAGTTTCTGTGCTACAGGCACACTGTGCATTGATGGCACTGTGTCAATGAATGATTTTGCTGAAGCCCAGGCCCCAACACCCTCACTGGTTAAGGTCCCAGCTTTCCTGCAGTTATAGCTGATCTATAAAACAGCATAAAGGCTGTTTAAAGTCATTAGTGAATCTGACAATAAACTCGCTCTTTTGCAGGCAAGAGACAGTTGAGAAACAAATTCAAAGATATCTGTTATCTTAATAATCACTGAAATGCAATCTTGGTGTTGCTCAAGGTGTAATTACCTGACATTTTTCTCTGACAGTAAGGCATAGAAGTTCTTGTATTTCCTTTAAACACGGACTGTTCATTTCTGTTTCTGTGCTGCAGTTAATCCTCTTCTGTGATGAAATCTACAGAAGTGGCCTCACAAAAATCTGTAGAAGTACAGTAAAGTCAGGGAACCTTCACAGTTGCCTCTACCTCTAGAGAAAATAGAACTGCATCAAAACCAGGCTTAATTTCTGATCAGATTCTAAACCAATTTTAGTTAGAGTACATGTAAAGTCCTAAAGCTTACTTTAGCAAAATTCCTGTTTCAAAGAATGCTAAATTTATCTTGTCCGTTAATATAGCCTGAAAAATTAAGCTGGGAACATTTGAATATGCCTCTGTTAGAACTGGACTGAGACATTTCACATGAGCATGTGAAATGATCAGTATTAAAACAATGTGCCTGGTGGAATTTTCTTGTGTCAATGTCTTGTCCTTGACAATTTCCTTGTCCCCCTCCTTGCCAGTATGTGATCATCTATTTGAATACAGAGATATAATTTTAGGTTTATTACCAAACACATAACTGTTCCTAACACAGGTAGGATTGGTGTGCATGGACATTCATGGTTGTCTAGCAGATCAACCAAAGATCAATGAGCATGAGAGAACCCATGTTCAGCCTGCAGGTAGGTGCTCTTCTGCACCAGCCCATAGTCCAACACTACAGAAACAGCTCCAGCATCCTTCCTCTGTTTCTGCTGGCAGTGGAAGTAACCAACAGGATGAGTGGGAGCCCACCTTAGCTCAACCTCCCGAAAGGAAGTGTCCTGCACTGGGACACTGCTCCCATCTCCTGCTGCAATTTATTTCATTCTGGAACTGTTTATGAAGTCATACTACAAAGTTTGTTGTAAACTGATCTGGGTTCAAAAGGTTTTATAAAATGCTGGTGGCAGATGTGAGGTTGGCAACAGTCTCCTAAATCAGTTGTGCTGCATGAGAGATAGAGAAGCTTTATCTAAGGTTTTCTTTTCCCCACCAGCTTTTGTGTATCTTATGTCACTAAATTCACAATCATGTCACAGAAGTGATAGGAAAAGAGTTGCAGAGCTTGAACCTTACCAGTGAACACTCTTTCCAGAAGGAAACTTTACACTGGCATTGGTTTGTAAAAATGTATGCAGATGACCCAGGTAAATCTAAGTCGCCAGTTTTCAAAGATAGAAACAAAAATAATTTGTGTCCTTGTGTAAATGCATGCCAGGAAAGTATAGTCATGAGGATTGAAATGATGCTTGGTTTTTGCTCCCACTCTCTCAAGCACAAAACAATCAGAAAATAAAATTCACTAACTGTGAATTTTGAGGATTCATTTTGAATCCATGATTGCTTTTGAGGTTTCATTTAAAACATCTTTGTAACTCCAGTGTACTTCCTACTCCTACTTACTCCTGCATCATCAGTCATGCACAGTACTTTAAAATACCATGTTTGTCACTCTGCTGAAATGTAAAGGTATATGCTACCTGAGAGTTGTTGTTTCGGGCCTGCTGAGTGATTCATACTATGATGAAGTCTTACTATGATGGGAGGACAACAGGCCATTCAGTAACTAAGTTTTTCACAAGTTATTTATCAATCTTTCAACACATTACTACATTTTTCATATTAAAACACACAGAACTATCACCCAGGAGCTAGCAAAAATGGTGACATTTTGCTCCTTTTCACAAAATGTTTTCTAAAGTACCTGTGACCTAGAAATATAAAATGCTTTTTGCTGCACATAGTAAGCATAAAGGGTTTCAGACTGCAAGATGCACAATTGCTTCATCACAAAATGAGTAGAAACATTTAATTTCTGGAGAGCCTAGTCATTATTTGTGAGCTGTGTAACATGAGGAGACCTACACAGAATTTCCCCCTAATTAGCAACTATGTATGTCCAAGTCAATTGAGAAATAGGACTTAGAAAGCCTTAAAAACATATTATTTGCAGTGCTATCATTCCCCCTGTTTTAATCAGGAAAAGATTAGGCTAGGAGACACATGTACACAATGGGGATCTTGCCTTTTACTTATCTCCCTGGATGCACAATTTGAGAAGCCATCTGTCCTGTAAGACAACAAGCAAATATCTTCACTGGTTTTATGCTGACAATTTATTTTTGTGATCCTCTTTTTTTCATCAGGTATTAAATAAAGCACTTTCTGAGGAAGGTGAAGGTTCTAGTCAGGCTCTTAGAGGCTGAATACGAATTGCAGTTTAAGCAGGGCAAAGGCAGAGTTTGAAGCTTACCTACATTTCTATTACAACACTTCTATAAAATAGGTGCAGTCTTCTATCTCTTTATAGAAGTATATCTGTATATCTTTAGATATTCTGTACTTGCTAAACACATGTGATTCACTCATGAAAAGAATAGTTTTCAAGCCCTGGAATTGGACTTGTTTCCTTTTTTTAAATCTAATATGTTACAGGCTAAGCTGTTGTAAGGAAGCATGAAGGACCTATATTTATTTGCACCAGCTAAATATCTCATTTGTCAGCATTCTGAACAGGAGCATTCTGCAGATCAGTGTCTTTCCCCTCCATATTCACAAAATGAAAATTAATTGTCCCTCCCTCCAAGCCCCCTGTCACATCACAAGCCAATACTTCTCAAAGGCCATGTGAGTACCATCAATGTCCTACAATGCAATTTAAGCAGAACACCGATGGACAAGATCTACATCTTCACAGAAAATCTCATGAGAAAGGAATTTATTTTTATAAATTAAAGCACATCATTTAGCATTTTTTATAAGCTACATGGTTTTCTTTTTTAGTTATATAATTTTGGGTTATATGACTAGCTAAAAAAAAGTCTATAATGAAGATTAACCTGGAATAGACAAGATAAAATTTTTGACTGTTTTGTATCAAAGCCACTTGAATCCACCGGAAACTTGAGGAGTAAACAAAAAAACTTAGTCTAAACATTAGAGAGACTGAAATCTAAACATTATGATATAAACTCATGTTACCTGTAAAAGTCCTGCAATGGATGACAAAGGTATTTTTATGCACCCATCATCCTCAGGTGTTGCTTTGATCCTTAATACACTCCCCTCTCATTCCTATAATCTGATACCTAAAAAACAACAAAACCAGTGGTGGGGAGGGAAGTGGAATTGCTGCCACAAACCTAAAAATTTAATAAATGGAAAAGCATTTTGAGATTTAAGATAATCTTAAGCAATATGACCACAATATATCATCACATATAATGACAGACTAGAGTCAGGGGTCTGTGTCATGCCGAAAAGGGGAGAGGAGGATCCTGCAGGGCTGAGCTTTGCCCCAGGAGCTGCTGCACTCCCAGAAGAGGTGGCTGTCCAGGCAGCTGCTCTGGTGGTGGGGCTTCCACAGAGTCCAAAACTCTGTAGCATTTGTCCCAAGAATGGTGAAGTGTGGTTAGAAGCCAAAGCTACTTTTCTCTTCTGAGGACATTATTTTCTGCTGGGTTTCATACTCACTGTGGAAGGGGTTGCTTTACAAAATCACCTTTCCCTTACATTGATTTTCTGGTTGCTTTGCCTTCCTGAGGATTTGTGGAGTAGAAAGGATCATGTAGTATTGAGCTTACAATAAACAAGACCTGGAAAAGGACTCTGTATGACATTAGGAGGAAGAACATAAGCTGATTTTTTAGATCAGGCAGTAAAATTAAAAAAATAGCAGATTAGCCTGATGAAGTGTCTTTTTGTTCATATTTTCCTATTCTTAAAAAATAAAACTATTTTTCAGGTTTCAGAAAAGAAGGAAAAATATCAAAGTAAGGAATGTTCTCAGCATTCTTGAAACAAGTGATTCTTCATATTACTACTTTTTATGGGAGTGACTGTCAATCATCAGTCTTCAAAACTGTCATAAACACCCACACATGCTATTTCAAAGATACCTAATGTAGGATATATAATACCATATTTCAAGCTGGATTCAAAGCTTTTCATCTATCTAATAGTTAGGAACAAGGAAAAACACAAACATCAAATGAAATGAAATGTATTTGTTGATGCTAACTGCATATATTCATTTTATAAAAATTAAGCCTATTACACATCCATTTATAAATAATTTTTCATGTCTGAATGATGATAAGGATCCTGAAATGACTGCATCCATAGTGAACCACTGATGCAAGCAGCTGATCTGCCAGACAGAACCAATATTAAAGTGCATGTCATGGCTTACAAATTTCCTCATTTCTTAAAGAAATCAATAATATTTCACAGATTTCATCCCTTTGTGACCTGGTCTCAAGAATTTATAATCCACAGAAGCAGGATGGGGAAATTCCATGAACTCCTATTTGTGGAAAGCACCCTGCCTCCAAAACAACAGAAATAGTCACCACAGTTTCTAGACCTTTGCATATTCTGTTAGCTAGGTATACTGAGGACAGAAAAGATGCAACAGCAGATTTTTACCATTTTCAAATTATTAGGAAAAATAGTCAGCAATGATGCATTGGAGGTGCACAAGGCAATAAATTATAGCTTGTTCATGCTGTAATTGAACCAAGAGAAAAACACTGGGCAACCAAGGGATGGTTGTAAGCAGGTCTACACAATCCCAGGATGATTGCTTGGAAAGAACTGGAAAGGAACATGGACAGAATGAAGTAAGGAGAAATTATTAGGACAGAAAACTTTTAAGTGCTTTGCTCCTTGATCATCTTGGATGCTTAGAGGACCATATAGTGTTTCAGCCAATCCAGCAACTTTACACAGTACTGCAGTGACTGTTGATTGACAACCAAATGGACCACAGCTATGTATGCAAAGTTCATCAACAGCCCAAGGACATGGCCACAGGGCACTGAAAGTGGTCAGAGTTTCCCTAGAGGGACTGGTGATCCTTCACTGAGCTTTGTTCCAGCAGGACAAAGACCTCACAGGATACAACCAAACCTGAACCTGAGGCAAGCGTGGATACTAAATAAAAGGTGTTGCAGCAAATATCACAGTTGAGATAGCCACAATAGACTACACAATTTCAGAAAGCTTTAAGCATTTGCCCAAACAGAGTAATACCATATCACATCAGAAGGCTTCAGGTGTCTGCCCATACAGAGTAACATCATGTCACTTCAGAAGGTTGCAAACACCTGCTCCTCTTTTCTTTAGCCCCACCTTTTATACCCTCATGTTGGTGCATTGCCCCTGTGTGCCCTCTGTTCCCTTTGTGGTTGGTCAGTGCCCCTGGGCACTCCCTGGCTCTTTGCTGTCAGTGCTGCTCACCTGCTTCTCACAGCTGTGCCCACTGGGGATGAGGCTGGGCCCAGCCCCACTCCCAGTCACCACACACTGTGTGCCTACAAAAAGGAAACAGATTCAAACAAATTTCAACCTAACATTCTCATTTTATCACATCCCTTAGGTTGAAAAAGTTTAACAGTGGCTGGAGAGCACAGGAATTGCCAGTGAAAATGTGTGAGGAACAGCTGGGCTTGCCTCCCTGTGGCTGGGGCAGGTGGCAGGGCCACGCTGGCATTAAGTGCATCTCCCTGCGTGGAGTTGGTACATTAATGGAATTTCAGGCCCACTAAAAATACTGGATATATTTCTCAGTCTCAACTCCAGCTTTCAAATGAGTGCATTATTTATTCATTAGTACTACATTCAAAGTGCTGTTTCCCTTGTTACTTGGTGAAATAAATGAAAGAATAGTGATATCACTCTAAATCCCAATTTACAGCTCTTGCAAGCCCCAGATGACTGTATCATAAAATTCTCCTTACCCTCCCCCTCTCCACTCCTTTCTGTCTTGTATCTGAGAGAAGAACTGCCCACTGCAAGGAGCTGAAGGCTGACCTGGTGGCCTAACCTAAGCAGAGGAAGATATAATAATGATCAACAAATTCCAAATGGGAGTAAGGGCAAGCCTAGACTCAACACTTGGATCAGAGGACTGGGTTCTACATGTAAGGTGCACCTGCAAATAGATTTTTTCCTCTGGAGAAAGACTGGACAGAGAAAGTAGGGCAGACTGGACCTTACAGACACAGTGCACATATGGGGAGAATATTTTAAATTCCTTGTTTGCTCACTTGTCTTATGAAAAACAAAAGAAATATCTAAAATATGTAGACTTGATTAATTTCTAAATCTTGATTTTTTCTTTGGGAGACACACCAAAATATCTTTGGTTCTCATGTGCTGAGCTCCTCATGACTGTAACACACAGCTCAGGTCTCATAAGCTTCCTCTGGCCAAACTTGCAAACCTGCTGTTGTAAGAAATTGAGCAAAATACAGGGAGATTAAATAGTGGGAGGTTTTCAAATCTGATAGGTTTAGAACAAGCTTCAAATTTTATGTTCAGGTACTGGCCTTTTATAATTATGGGAGAATTCTAGCTTTGGCTAGAATTCAGCTCACACTGGCTTTGGGATCCTAATCCTGCTACTTTTGACACATCATACTTGTAAGGAGAATCTTAACCCCAAATGCATAATATAGTAGACTAATAAGATTTCAAACGTTTTCTAAAAATCTATGATTTAAAAAACTATTTTAAACCCCATCTGGTGATTTTCAGTATCCTGTCTGCTTCACACTTGAGACACAGCAATGTGGAGGGATGGGGGTGTCATTTTTCAAAGGGCTGTAGCTGTTCAGCACCCACTTCTGACCAATTTCCGTAGTCACTTAAACTCCAAGGAGCCCTGAGTGTCATGGGAGAGCAATACTTAAAGGCAATATTATCTATCACCTCTCACCTTTCAGTTCCCTTGGAGCTGCTGTTGACTGCTAAGACATTCGAGTTACTAGTATCAGGAAACTTAAATTTTTATCTCCCCAAATATCCAGGCTCCCAGGAAACAGCAGATGCTTGTCCCACACAGATGTGTATGTGTGTAAGGGTATGGGAAAGAGGGAGTGCAGATTTGTGTAAGGGTGTGACAGACTGGAGATGGCTCCTGCGTTCACTGAGCTATCTAAACACACCCAGCTGCCTTCAAACAGGCAGGAGAATACTAGCACTGCCTGCTCGGGAGAGGCAGACACATCACTGTGACTTGAGAAGAGGATCTAGTGGGACAAAAGCAAATTTAGTCCTTTCTGTTTGAAGAGGTAACTCAAAAGAGGCTAAAGTAGGCAGAGTTAAATTAAACCAAGGTCAGAATGTAACCATTCCTAAGACAGATTTAGGCAGCAAACCCCAAACTGCTTGAGGACACAAAAACTGGTACTTTATCTTGAAATCTAACATGCACTATCTGGCACAGCATTGTTTCAATCATGAAACAATTCACATCTCAGCTGACACATGTAATGAAGCTTGCTACTTGCCTAGTACATCATTTAAGGTAAAAGAAAATAGGGTATGTTTTATCATGGTCTTTCATATCTTTGTCTATTGTTCTGCAATCCATTTGCATACCTAAAGGGCCTTTTTAATTTCTTTCCCCTCTCCTAATCATCTGAGGCCTATTTAGAAGTGTTCTGTATCCTGTAATCAGGCAATTTATACAGTGTGCACCCTTAGGCTACAGCCATTACAAACAAGCTGAAAAACTCCTTTACAATAAATGATTTAGCATGGGAAGACACCATTCATAATTAATTTTTTTCAGTTTGCATTGGCAGATGGTCTCAGACATTGAAACATGGCCTATTGCCCACATCTTTATTCCAAAGAGAAAAGGGCAGCCTTAGAAGAAAAAGAGAAATGCCTGTAAGACTGCTTCACTTTGGGAATAAACATGCTCCCCAGCTTTTCATGAATTTGTGCATGCTAAAGACTGGATTCAAAGATTGTGGAAGTCAAAGGAAAATAAATCCCATTAGCTTCTGACCAGGACCTGAATTAAAACCATGAGGAAAATATTGACTTGAAGGACAGTGTGACTTTTTTTCATTATTTTCCATAAGGGTTATTTCTGAGGCAGCTTAAATTTGACCTATTGTGAGGGCGGACTTGAAAATGATCAGCTTTGGATTTCTGAAAGCTGGGTACTTACTGAAGCTACTAGGCACATTTTTAAACATGCATTTTCCTGCTTCCACAGAAGGACAGCTGATGACAACTTCTTTCTCCATTTACTCATGCGTTTGCTCACTGTTTACACACTGCTTTTTCAGTACTTTAAAACAACTTCTGATGCACCTCTGAATTGCTGGCATCACTGCAAGCTCCCCCAGACTGAGATCCAGCCAAGCAGACCATCATTTTAGTGGCCTGTGCCAGTATTTTGTTGATGGTGATAGGATAGTCCAAACTACTACACAGCATTACACTACTACTACTGCACCTAATTTAAGAGAAAACAGACCTTTCTGTGTCATGACTCAGAGTACTCTGACCCTCCCTTTTGCTCTGTAAGAAAAGAGCAAGCTGCATTTCTATATGTGATCTCTATGATGTGATCTAATCAAGTCTCACTGAAGTCTGCAATGTGTTGAGTGCTGGTAGGACACCCAAAGCCACTGACTGCCCATTCAGGATGGTCTGGCTCAATTTACACACACACAAATGCAAAGTCCCTGGATGAACTTGGAGCCATAGCACAGGGGTTACAAGATGTTCTCTGAAAATGCAGTTAGCTTTAGCTGCATCTCATATTTGTATCTAGTCATGCCTTTGCTTGCTGGGAAGACACATTTACCATTACCTCCTAGGGCCAGCATCAGATAACCCAGGAGAGCTGACCTTGCCAAAAAGAGACAACATGATGTACTTTAGGCAGGGGCACTGCAAGGAGTGCCTATACACAGCCCGAGACCACTCACCAGGTCTCCACAGGCCTCATGAAGTTCTTGCTGCTGACCTCAGGTAATCTTCCTCTGAAAATGTAAGAATCAGCTGGTACTAACACCTACAGGCATTACATGTTTACCCATTACAGTTTCCAAAGGAAAAAGAAAATGGGAGCATCCCATCTCCAAACACTTTCCTGCCCTCTGGATGTGATCCTCAGCATTGCCCAACCTTGGAGGGCAGAGCCAGGCCCTCAGGCACACACAGGCACCTCCAGGCAGCACGGGTGGGGAAAAGAAACCGATACACACTTTGCACTGTGCTAAATCTTACTGACTTCTGCTTTAATAGGGTTTTGGGGATCACCAAAGTTGCTTAATGTTGCTTTGGTCTTCTCTTTTTCCCACTGTACCAAAGCCGACTTGCCTGACAGATGTGTTGAAATGCCAACGGGAAAGCTGTTTTCACTCTAATTTCAACCTGGCTCAAACCATCAGTTTTACCACCACACCATAAGTATTTGTGAAAGTCAAAAAGTTTCATCTGATTTAGAAAAAGTAAAGTTTGAGTTTTCAAGTTTTTTTCATTTATCACATGTCCTAACTATCTGTCCTATGTCAGCCGAGAACTGAGGAAAAAGCTCTCTGAAAATCTCCAATTCTGAAGAAATAATCAACTGTTGTTAAAATGGCATTCTCTCTGCAATGCAGAGCCGTCTGGATTCTAGCAGAGAACTAGGAGGCACTGGGTATGCCACTGGCCCAGGGAAAAGTACTTTCATAAAACCAATCTACTTCCTTCACATGAATACCTTGCTCTCACTGTTTCTTGCAGTTGATGCAATACATGTTTCTGCCTCTCTATGAAATTTCAGCAATACCTATATTCATAATAATTGACTGCTACTGATCTTCAGAATGAAAGCATGTTTATTTTATTAATCAGACCAAGTCTTGAGGCCATTAAAAGGTTGTTTTCTTAGCCCTTTATTATGTATTCAATAGAGATGGTAGCCAAGGTGTACTTTTTCCTTTCCTTTCAGCCACAGAATAGGAGCTTTCTCTTCTCCCTCTTTCCCTCACTGATAGACACTTAAAATTCAAATTACAATTATACTAGACCATAAAAATATACAGGTAAGGCAGATGTTGTGAGCAAGCTACTTGACAGAACCTCTTTATTTGTTTGGATGACTTAATAAACTGCAGAAGCTGAGGTCATCAAAAGCTCTCAATCATGTTGCAGTCTAGTGCCAACAGCTGTAACAAAAACCGATGATGTAAAACATGTTAAACATGCCAAACCCAAATTTCAGACAAGCCAGTCTGTAATAAGACTATTTGCTACTTGAACATTACATGGCAGTGTGCACAGGTTTATTTATGCTGTTCTTAATAGGAATAACCAGAAACCCTGTTTCACTTGCTCAAGGCTGAATGCAAAGGCTGTTTTGTCATGAAACAGCTTGAGATCTATATTTCTTTCAGATGCAGTTAGGCAGAACACAGGTATTAAAACTGGATTTTAGAAATTCTGTTTCATCATTTGTTAAAAAAAATATATTTTCTTATTAAAAAATCCTAATTGTTACAATATTGGGGTGAGAAAGAAAAAGTACATTTATAGCCATCACCATATTTTGCCTCTTACTTTAAAGCCCTATTTTGATTAGTCAAGAATTCCATAAAGAAAGCATGAATTGTACAAAGAAAAACAAAATTATCAAAACTGATTGATCAGATAAAATAAAAAGGTCTTAGGCAGGATTTCAGATTGTGAAGAACAATCTACAGGCAGAACACGTACAAATTGCTACATAGGTAAACTATATTGCAGAATATTAGGGAAAGAAAGTAAATAGAAAGGAGAGTAGAGGCAACTCTACATGGTTTTCCTGGGACACCACTGTGGCAAAGCCGAAGGGTCAGATTCCAACATCTAACACACAGCACGTACTGCCACACAAGTCTAAAAAATTCTGCTGACACTCGTAAATTGCCACATGTTTGGATTTCCAACAAGATCGCACAACAAGCTGTGTTACTGCAAGTCATTATTTCCTTTGGGGGAAAAAATGTCTCTAGCGATGTTAAAAGTCATGGCAGGATGTGCTATAGTGTCAGGAGAGCTCCCCGGGGAGCATTCCTGCCTCAAGGCCAGGAGGTTGGATATAAATTCTGCACCTGGTTAGGGGCTGGGGGGAATGGGCTAAAGTTTATCTCAAAACTGTAGAGAGTCAGTGGTTGTGGACAATGCCCCACTGGCAAATCCAGAGAGGAAAGGCAGGCAGGAGCAGTGCAAGATTCCCAGGGCTTACACATTTCCAAACTCTCCTGTATGGAAAGTGCATCTGAAAGATGCTTATGCAGCACTTGCCTTTTCAAAGGTACACACTAAGCTATAATGAGCTTTAGAGATTGTTCTGTCAGAGTGAGACCCATGTTAATTAGCTGGTCTGCATTCCCCAAAATTGAAGACCAAAGAACTGTGTCTAATATCTTCCCATAAATACATGGTTTGTATCTGTTGGGTTTTTCTGGAATAAGGAATCAGAGGAAAATGACCAGAAACACTGAGTCAGCTTGCTATTTTTTTTTTCCATACTGATTCAAAAGATGCTTTACTTTTTAAGATGTTAAACAAAAATATGATTCTTCCTATACACAGACAAAACCCAATAGGATGTATTAATCTGCAATGGCTTAAAATGAAATATTGATGGCCTGCACAAAGTTAAAATCTTGCCTGTTTGTCTATGATATTGCCTTAAAACCACATGGATTTGAGACATATTTTTTGTTTTTCACTTCCTGTTAATGCATTGCTTCAATGGCCTAAAGTTAGCAGGCAGCATACAAGACTATTACTGAGTTTTCCCAAGTTTGAACACAGAGAAAAGGGGAAAAGTTTGACTTTATCAACTTATCAGTACCTATAATAGGTAAGAAGAGGCTGAGTTTCTTATCTGAAACGTTTTTTGAGTTCCTTAATAGAGTAGAAATTAAACGTCTTACTCTCCTGAAGTGATTTTTGTCTCTGTAACTGCTGAGAGGCAGGAAAGTGCAGTCCCACTGGGGGAAGCTCACAGTCACCAAAGTCTCCTGCCATGGACACGCTGGCTGACCCAGCACTAAACCCAAGCAGATCGGAGTCCCAGCCCCGTAGCCCAAGTTCTGCCAACTCACACGAGGCCAGCGCTCACAACTGCAGGTGAGGACTGGCTCAAGGATGGGCAAGAGCCACCGTGGACAGGTTTTGAGCAATCACTGCAACAGCCAGTAGCAGACTGTGCACCAAAATCCATGGAAAGAGAGTTAAAAAGCCTCCAAATTGCACAGAGCTTCTCAAATAATGTCCATACATGAATCATCACAACTCAAACAATGAATAGTGTCTTCCATCACCCCCAAAGCATTTTATTAAAATAAAGTCTTATAGACTGACTTGTGACTTCAAGTGGAAGTAGAAGAAATGCTATAAAAATAATGCAGTGATACTCTAGCTATATCTTAATTTCAACAGTACTGCTTATTTCAGTCACATGATATTGGTGAAGTTTATAAAAAATATTGTCACAAAATCCACTAAAAAGCAACAATAAAGTCATTAATGAAAAAAGAAGATAAATTTAAATTAATACTTTGTTTATGAATCATATGTTATCTTCTCATAAAATGTCACAGTTGACATATATTTATGCATAATATTTACAATGCAAAACTGAGTTGAACAAAGATTTGTACTAAAAATAAAGTCTTAACTTCATTTCTTAAATTCTTAATTGTGCAACCCGGTAATGAGACATAATTTAACAGGACTGTCTCAGTACAAAAAATTAAAATTATATACTTGGCTAATAAAAACCAGTTTTCCCTAAACAGGCATTCAGAGGTTTGACCTTTAACTAGATTGAAAGTAATCCAAAGTATTCTGAATTTATTGGACTTTGGAAGAGCAGTTAAGAGGTCCTGATTTAGAAAAGCCCATTTTAATCTTAATTTGAACCATGATACATATTTAAACTGTAATCAGGCAAAAGTACAATGCAACCATCAATGGGTTGAAAATAGGAGGATTTTTGACTCTTAGTTGTGTGACCTGCTCTTCACAGCCTAATGCACCATGGTTACTCTGATTTAGTGGTATTTCACACATAGTTCCTCAGAACACAGAAATGATGAGAAGAAAAGACAAAGGAGACAGTCTAACATTTTATGAAGTAACCTTATGAAAGTCTTGAAGAACATTTTGGAAAATAAACATGCACTCTTTTTGTTTTCATAAAAGTGATAATGGCTTTGCAGTGGGGGAATTTTTTTAAAAGAGGATGGGAGGACATGGTAGATTAACAATATTGTGAAATAACCTGAAATAATACATACATAAATTCCTCAGGTTTTATGAAGCCCATAAAATATTGTCAAAACAAAAGTTTTGACCTGAGCCCTGCAGATGTAGATGACGACACCTGTAAAAAGAAGTTAAATAAGATTCTTATAATGGTCTTATGTTCACAGGAACTAGTGACGTGATCATACCATTGTTTGAATGAAGACTAATATAATTTCTTTAAGTTTGCTTGGGTTTTTTATCTTCTTCAATTTTCAGGTGGAAAGAAAATATGTTTTTTAACAATAATCCTTGCACAAAACCACACACAACTTACACACAAATATACATAGAACAAATATTATTATTTTTCAAAATGTACCAGACTTACAATCCTAGATCTGAGTCCTCCAGAAACTTACAACCTTAATTACCTTATGTTCATGAATATGAACTTAGTCAATTAAAGTAGTTATGTCTTTTTTAAAAAAGCAGATGCATGGGATGAAGTAAGGACTTACTAAAATCAGTGGGGGGAACCCCAAACCCAGTAGCACATCTAATCTTAACTTACCTAATAGAAGTCAAAATACAGTGAGTCAACCCCCTGCTCAGTATAAAACAGCACACCTTACTGATGTGAATGGAGCTATTCTGACTTACACCTACTGACACAGCAACCCAAGAAATGTAAAGGGAAATTCTGATCCTTGACACATTCCAGAAACTTCCATAACTCCAACTCACTGTCATGTTGTGATTTCTGAAAATTTAACCATCTGGGGGAGGAATGTGAAAATACTGTTTATTTTTTCTTGTCAGATGACTTGTTCAAAACACAGAAGTAAAATAAGTTGCAAAAAATTTCTCCATATAAAGGAAGTTTATTTTGGAGAAATTAAGAAAGAGAAAGAAATGATTAGGCACCTAAGGATTTTTACTCAATGATATTCTAAAAGTAGTTTATGACTGCTTTTATTCTCTTCAACAAATAACATTTAAATACTTCATACAAAAGAGAAGCCTAAGGATGTTTCACCACAAAGTAGCCGATGCTGTGGGGTAACACAGGTCCTTGAGATATCAGAGTCCTCAGTTCAGCCTCTGCTGCATTCGGTGCATGGGCAAAGACCTGGGCTCTTCTGGCATATGATTGAACTCCTGTGATGAGAGGATTCCTCCTCTACTCAATGACATACAAGTTGACCATGCAAAGTGAAACATTTGTCAGGATAAGAATCAGAGCACACATCATCTGGTGGAAGGGCAAGGGCACCCTTGGAAGGCAGGGAGACTGAGATGTGCTTGAGCCAAAGCATCTCCTGGCATTTATTTGGTAAAAGTCCTCAAGTAGCTGGGTGAACTTAGCCTTTTATTTCCTCGTCTTCCATTACAATGCACAAGCCCAAAACATTTTGAAATATCAAACCAGTGCATTTGACATTTTCAAAATGAAGCATTTCAACATTGCATTGAAAACATTTGTGAGTTTGGTTTCTACTCAGACTATTTGTCAAATAGTTTAAACCACTCTGAGCCTTTTCTCAGCAATAAATGTTACCCTGATTTCCCCCCACTCCTTAGCTTTGCTTTTCAAATGGCCAAGCCACAGCCCTACTGATACTTGGTAAAATTTTTGTTCTGTTTTATTTCAAATGGTAATTTTAAGTACAAGGCTTCCTGTAATCTGCAATGCAACAGCCTGCTTAGTCAACACCAACCCTGTGAATGCTTAGGAGACCCTATGGTGGTTAGAAGGAAACAGGATATGTAACATTCTGCTAATTGAATAGGACAGCTTTTATTACTAAGCAGCGTCTTTCCATTTCCCACTGAAGTCAAGATATTTACATACACCTAATACTTCAATTTACAGGCTATAAACAGCCAAGTCATTGCAATGCAATTATTAATTGTTAGTGTATTTGCATGGAAATTATTAAGCAGTTAATATTTTAAAGGAAAAAGCAGCAGCTAATTTTGGCCTCACAAGACAATTTGTCCAGTGACATATTTCCTAGACCTCAGAAATAACAGACACAAAAAGTCAGGTTTACACTGGTATAAGATGACTAAAATCCAGAATGTTCAATAAGTTATTTCCATATATTTAGATGTGTAATTTATATGAGCCTTAGCTGAAGGTTTGAACGGACAGTAGAAAAGCATGCTGAAATGAAATGCCTGGATCATTCAGACCCACTGAAATGGACAATACAAGTTTCAAGGAATCTCTGTGATCTTTTAGTCACTGTTTTCATTTAGAGACAGAGCAGGAAGTACAGTGCTGTACCATAAAACAGCAGGAAAATTGCTCTAAAATGTATATTTTGGGTTATTATCCTGTTTTGAATGTGTTGAAGATGTAATGATATCAAAATATATCATCCAAGCTTTACTGAAATCTTAGAATGCTATGTAAAAAAAAAAAAAGGCAGAGTCAATATAAATGATGACATAGGAGTATATATATTTAGGCCATGTAACTAGCTGGAAAAACAAATTAAAACTTATCCTGAATTAAATGTTCTCCTGACTTTAAGGGGAAAGTTTTGGCTAAGCTCAAACACCTGCTTCTAAACATAGAGCTGACGGTTTCTGCCTTTTGCCAAATGTAAACATTATACCATGTACTAACTGTAGTAGAAATTAAAGTGCATGTATTTTTGACTTGTAAACAGAAATGGCATTGATAGCTCTTTAAAGAAATAACCTATGTAAAACTATGAAAATTTTAAACCAAAAACTGTCTTTCTAGGGAATTAAAAAAATAATAACAAAAAAGAAGTCATCATTACCTGTCATCATAGGTGTGTGCTAAAGCCAAGTGAAATCAAAAGGCAATTTCACGGTGTTCAAAGAACTGGGTATTTCAAATCCTAAACTTAAGTAACAGTAGCAATTCCCTCTCATCTGCCTAAGCCTGAGTGCTTCACAGGGGTAAGGAAAATACATTTAATCACATTTACTTTGTTAGTTACCATGCATTTTATTGACTTTTTGGTGCTCAAATCCTATTATCTATCTTGTAAGGAAATATTGCAAATATGAGTTGTGCCTCGAAGTCACTGAAGAATACATAAGAAAGGCTCATAAAATCTGATTCTACCAAGGCTCAGCCCCAAGTTACAGTCAACAGGCTTGGAGGGACTGCAAATGGGGAGGAAGACATTTTTATGGCTGAATTGTACAGAAACATTGTGATTCTCAAGGTCAGTGTGATTACTCCAGAACTTCAGTGAGGCACACAGTCTTAGCTGTTTGTGGGATCAGGATCTGACATTGCCACTGGCATTTCCTCCAGAAATTTACACTGCTGTGGGTCCTCTAAAATCATTATTCAGAATATGCACTTTGAAAATAAAATTCAATTTGCTAACAAATTTCAAGGGCCTGTTCGATACTCTCCTAAAGTTTCTATCTTCAAAGAAAAGAACTAGAAAGTTCAAAGATTACAAAGAAAGGAAACAAGTTACATTTCAAACTACTGGTGAATGAAATTTAAAGCTTGTTGTTTTTAAGTTTTTCTTGTCATCATTCATTAACTCATTTGCTCATTCAAATCCTCAAGAGAATAAAACTCAAATCCTGACAAAGTCACCACACCAAACATTATTTTAAATTTTGCATGTGCTGCTCAAAGCCCTGTGCTCAGAGCTACAGGAATATGTCTAATCTCAGAGTCAAACACGGCACAGCTCCTACCTTGACTGGTAACTGTTAGTAATACGAGCAAAAGACATTGCACTGCTGGTGCCAAAGCTTTGAACAAAATTACTTCCTTTAACACACCACCACCTTAATTATGTGCTGGGGAACATAAAGCAGGTCAGACAATTTGTACTGGGACATCATAATTCCATCAGTATAATGCTGACATTGCTAAAGATTTATGAACGGAATGTCGCAATTATTTTTTTAGTAAACATATCAAGTTTCACTAATGGGGGGGCTGGAAGTACTAATTAGCTTTTGTTTTGGGTGTTTTTTTTTTTTTGCAGTGTATCATATAAGAAGTGGGGAGCAGAGGGTGGAAGGGAAGGATCTGTGACAAAAACAAGCACACACAATTTATGTATGGCCTGTAATTCAAGCAGATGTTCTTACATAGGGGCTGCAGGGATTAAAGCCTTTCTGCACATAATTCTATTTGCTAACTACCTTCTTTCTGCACAAACCTTCCAGCCTATGACAGAATTTTGTTAAGCCACATTTCTTTAAATGTGAAAAGGAACAGTAGACAAACAATCTTAAAAATTTCTGTTGTTAAGTCTTAGGATTTGGCAGTTTGACTGGCTTTAAGCAGTTTGACTGGCTTTAAGCCTTAAGCAGCTGGGTGATTCCATTGGAATTATTGTAACTGCATCCAACAACAATGACCTTGGTTGGCAGAGTTTCCTTTGGATATCCATTCAAACCAGCACTTAACTACTGTTGGCACATATACATTGGTACTGCAGGAAGAAATTATACTAAAGCTAAATCTGAAGGATTGATATTTAAATAATATCCAGTGATAGTGACCATGCTCAAACATTTGTCAAGATAAATAGACAGCTCTATAGAGACAGAGGTAAAACCAGTTGAGTGTTCAGTATTGTACTTCTATAATATGCCAATATCACGATATGATGACAATACTGCAAGCTGGGGGCAGAACATTGCAAAAGTAATGGTTTAACACTTGCCTGATGGACACACTGCCTCCAGAATAAAAGAACTGGTGGAAACATTGAAGAATTCTAAAACTTTCACTGACAATTATTTACCTGTATCTAAAGAAAACAGTTGCCCAAGCCCATTTTCTCAGACACATCAGTGCAATTCCATCCTGACACCAGTGTGGTGACTCAGCATTTGCACCAAGCAATATCCAAGCATGTCTTCAGGAAAAATCTTTTCTGCAAGGAAATATAATAGAAAAGGATAATTTTTGTAGCCAGTAACTGTGCACAAGCAGATCTCTGTCTTCCTGCTCCTTCTTGAAAACCTGTGTGGTTCATCTCTAGCTAGACTTAAAACCACAACACAAGTACGGAAGGAGAAACAACCATGAACTAATTCTTCTTATACTCTGTCACTCTCTACAAATGCAAAGACTGTAACAGTCTCTTTTAAATAAATACTTTTAAATAAAGCTGTATCTATGTGGAGACAGGCAAAAAGAAGGGGAACAGGATTCGGTTCATGATCTGGAGCTGGAAATGAATTTTCACTGTCCTCTCTGTCATATTTTTAACTAGCTTAGTATATTTAAGAATGATAAAAGATTATTCAAAACTTATCTTTTATTTTATAATATAGCTGGTGTAAACTGTGTTTTTGGTGGATTTCATTAAAAATCTAAACTCTGCCCCACCATCCTCTGCAAATAACTTTAAACATTTAAAATATATCATTTCAAGGACATCTTTACCTATATTTACATGTAACAGACTGACACAATCTAGTTCAGGAATATTTTGTATAAACATCTTTTACTGTCTTACAGCTTCATGAAAAGGTTGTTGATTCACAAATGCTGTGGATCCTTAGCAGGATGCACCTTGGTGGATTTCTCTGTTTCTCAAATTATCTTTGAAATAAAAACATAAGTCAAGAACATGATCCTATAAATGTGACAGCTAAACATAGAATCCTTAAGGCTGTAAAAGCCCTGGAAGATCATCGAGTCCAGTTGTAAACCCAGCACCATGTTCAACATTAAACTGTATTCCCAAGTGCCACGTCCACACACCCTTTTGAGCTCTGTAAAGTGGTAGGATAAATTTCTGATCTCAGAATAAAGATAAACATTAAATCTTTATCAAGAGATTTGCTTTCAATTATTCTCACATTAGAGTGCTTCCAAAGAAATCTGGATGGCATCCAAATAGTTTGGGATCACTTATTTTCTTTGAAAAGGCTTTTAATATGATGTTGATCATAGACACTCCCATCTTCTCGTGCTTCAAATATGTGACAGCAATGAAACCTTTTTTTTAATGCCAGCCAGCTGCAGCACCTGCTCTTGTGTTCACTTTTCATATTTCACTTGAGATTTGAAGCTTTGTATAACAGGGCACGGTAACTAATTGTAGTCTTCTTATTTAAGCTTTCGTCTTCACGACACTGAATATAAAATGGAGAATGTTACTGAATCCTCTGCTCAGGAGTATCAGTGTGAGTACTGCACATATAGGAGGGCTTTTGTCCCATATCACTCTGGAACTGCCTTAGAGAAAAGATGGAAAAACCCCAACAAATTCTTCTACAAACAAAAAGACAAATCATACTTATTTGTCACTGGGTAATAACATACATACTGATTCACTAATTTATTTTTTTTCAGCATGTCCAAAACAACTGATCCTCAGAAGTTGTGCTTAGTCGAAAAAGTAGCATCATCAGGACCTGATAGTGGAAGCTTCTGAGAATAAGACAAATATTCAGAGATCACCACTCAGCTGTGAGATGTTTTTCAGTGACAAGTGGTGCCAAAGTAAAACCCCGGAAAGGAACTTTCTTAATGATCTCGAGGGAGAAAACAATCCTCAGAGTGATTTAAAAATGAAAAAAATGTAGCCTGAATACTTTTTATCTTATTCATATTTCTATTTTTGTTTCTAATCTTTGCATGCTTTTGCATCAGATATTAGAAGGATTTTTTTGTGTGCAAAAGCTACACCAAAAATGACATTAAGGTGAAACTACAAACCCATCTATTTTTGGTAATATAAGGCAGAAATTGTTTCCTTATTCATTTGCAGTCTGAAATATGCACTGAATCCAGTTGTGCCTACACAAAGCATTAGAAAATTTCATATGGCATTTTTGTAGCATTTTCATAATTATTTCATAATTATTTTAAGCACTTGCTTTAAAAATCTGCTCATCTTCACTGAAAGAAAATGAGTGGGAGAAACAGATTTCTTCCTTTTTATATCATAGACTAATATTTTCCTCACACCACTTTTAAATAGTTCATTGGTGAAGAGCACATCATTGGTGACGAGAGATTAAAACATAGGATAAAGACACAATCTGACATGTTGGAAGAGGGAACAGATGGTGACATGCCAACGTTACTGGTAGGAACAAGAAATTCAGAAGTGTAAGAGGAAGCAACAATGCAGGGCACAGGAACAGCCCAAAATGAAACTTTTCTTCTGTGCAGCTTTAAATACTATTACTTGCCTGGATCAAGGACTTGTGCCACCAGTGGCCTTGATAAGAAACATATGGATGCATTTTACAATGGTGTGAGGATGCGATTCTGGTATTATTAGATCAGTCGGCAGCACTCCCCCAGGCAGTGGGCATATTGTGAGCATAATGGTATTAATTCTACTTCATTTGCTACAGCTTAGTTGTTTCCTTTGCATCAAAATCCTCATAATGAAAGGAGAGAGGTCAGATGGTTTTCCAGTGTACTGAAGGTCCACTGTAAGCCCTTTGGATGCACATTCCTAAATCACTGTTACAAAGGAGAAGTTATTAAAAAACAACAGGTAACACACTGGATTGTGAATATTTTTGCAGTTGAAGAATTGCTTATGAATGGAAGGTTGAACGGGAAGAATCCAATCACATACATGGAGTATGAAGGATTGGTTTGGTGACAAAATCAAATCTCATTCTAAAAATCACATATGTGAAAAACAGATATTTCACCCATTTATAGTTGCTAGACAAAGGGATTCTGAACTTTCTTCAACCTTTCCCATTCTCAGCTTCATCTTTTTCTTAACTGAAAGGATTTTTGCACTCAAAAAATCTGTAATGCCTGCTGTGTACAGAGTTTGCAAAGATTTCTAATGAGCACAAAACTCTTAAAACCTCTCTTCTTTTTTTAGATAAACATATTTGATCTTTCCAGTCATTATCATTTTAACTTGCAAAGTGACATTATGCCAAAAAGAAGGAATTCATAAATTAGTTCCAATTTAGAAAGTTTTCTTGTCATTGTATAAATGACAGATCTTTAAAAAGACGACTTAAAATGAAATGCAATAAAAAAAAAAATTCACTTTTGTGTCAGGTTTTTCTTTTCTCTCTTTTTCTTTAAGACTGAAAGAATAAAACAATGTGCTATCAAAAAAGAAATGAGTGGTACAAAAAATCACAAATGTGCATGGACAGGAAACTCATTTAAATTCTCAGATTGTTTAGGAAAGTTAAATTTAGTTGGGACAATAACAAAATAAAATGTGAGCAGAAAACATTTTGCAAAGTTAAATTCATTTTTCAGCAGAAATTAATAAAGCAGGATTCACATCCAGATTCCTATTTCAAGCCCTGCTGGTGGCTGGAGCTATTGATGTTTGGGATCAAACCCATTCTCCTGAAGTCAACTAGAAGTTTGCTAATTATGTTACTGAGCCAACATCACACCCATGCATTTAGTTTTTATTCTCTTTAGGGACTGGAAAATTTAGATCCAGAGTTGGGTTTGGCCTTCAAATATCTTTAATGTTTGGGAGCACTTGACTTGAATTCTTTGAGCAGAGTGTATTACTGTAATGAATTGATGATTTGTGCAGAAAAAGATCATGAGCACAAGTGATGCCAAGGTGACAAACAGACCAGAAGCTAATGGAAGACTTCACTCAGTGAAGAGGAGAAAACAAATTTAGGGTTGTGTGTGAAGATTTTCTACACCAGGAAAACATCCAAGTAAGACACCACTCCAGGCAGTGACCACAGAAAACTCCTGGGGCTCCTGTAAGCGGTTCTTCAGTGGATTCATTACTTCAGCTCATTCTCAGCCTAAAATGGGATTTATCAGGGTCCCACATGCCTGTTCTGGACTTATGGTTGGAAAATTCATCAAAATACTTATCAATGTACTGCAATGGAGCAACTTAACCACACAATCACTGACCTATAGGAAATAATTTCCTGACATCATCTTGTTTCCTGCTAATTGTCCAGAGTTACACACAATTCTTTCACTCTAAGATCTATCTGGCATCATAACATTTACTTCCTTTTTAGTGAGTACATGTTTGGTTCTGTAATACTGAGATTTTACCGCCCTGTTCTTTCATTTCTAGGTGTCTTTGCTGAAAGTTTAATAACTTCCAAACAAATAATTAAAATTAAGTTAATGGGAGCTCTGTATAACACTTCAGGTTTGAGTATTCACTTCTTAGTGAGAGTCTATTACTTTTTTAGCTTCAAGTTTTAGGCAAAAGGATTTTAGATAGGAGATAGCTACTTTTTCTCACTCAAGAAATCACAGCACTGTCTTATATTGTCTGCATCACTACACTCTGTGAAAGGCAAATAAATTAATTTCTGAGGCATTTTCACCTTTGGCAGCTCTGTGGAAGCTTCAGTTGAAAAGCAAGTCTTTAGGCAGCTTAATGATAGCAGCGTGCAGGTTAAAAAGTACATCTGTCAGAAGCCAGTAGATATCAAAAAACAATAAAAGACTCTGATGTTTGTATCACAAATAGGAACATAGAGCTAAGAGAAAACCACTTGATGTGCAGATCTACTGCCCTAGTGCTGGTCACTTTAACAGAATCTATTACTTCTATTTAAGACAACAGTGATTGTAGGACACAGCTTACAAACCTTCTTCCCTAGTGGGGCATCATTTGTTTTTCAATACCTTTTTTCTGTAAAAGAAAGTTGAACATACAAATTTTCTGGATATAGTGCCAAACTGTATTTCAGAAGGAACTGTTAATTCCTGAGGTGCATTTCTCCCAAGTGGTTCTTGGCTACAAGCAGGTTCCCTGGTTAATTTGACCAAATGCAGAGGATGGTGGCAGTCATGGCCTTGAGGCACACATTCCCCTTTCAGCATTGCATGTGAAGGGAAGACAGGAATGCCACAGCACTATGGGATCAGCTTCCAGGAAGAGTCAATTCAGTTATATGAACATTAACAACTGCCAAAGTATAAAGAGTTCAAAGCCTTTCATTGGTTGTAACTTCATTCTTCCATAGGAATGCATTCAGAGTATGTCTGACATCTCAAGCAACCAACCTTATTTTGGGGGGGAAATCTGGATCTGAGCCTATCCAGTAGGATTTCAAGATACTGTAACTGCAGCTGATAGAACTTCAACCTGATTAGAACGATCACTATCCTCACATGCAAACTTTTCTGGTTTTAATTTTTACTTTTGTAGTAGACCTCCTTTTACTACTTTAATGCCTACATTCAAGGCAGAAAGTGAAATGATATTTAGGATAATGTTTTAGTGTCTGTTTCACAATGGTTTTTATTGAAGCCGTAAAGCACTTGCATGCATAGAGAAAAGAAGATGCATTTTAGAAATAAAACTATTAAGTAATATTATCTTGCCATGGTTCATTCCCACTGGGATAGAAGAACCATTTGAAAAGCATAACTGAATTCAGTTGAAATAGAATAAATTTTTATCTCCGTCTTACCCACCTTTCCAGCACTGCATGCTGATCAAGAAAGTAATTAACCATGAGTGTTTACGTTTAGAAGCTTTTGTCTGATCATATGTTGTACAATACCTTTATATTCCCCCCTACTATGTAGAGAGTAACTTGAGTATAACAGCTTCCTCCTAGAAAGGAGGATGAGCATATATATTTCCATATCTAATTACCAATATACAGTCCACCAGCAGCAATCAATGTCACAAATGGCTGAAGATATGAGGAGAAATGAAAATATGCCTTTGCATATCATGGCAAGAACAAATGGTCTCCAAGCAACAGAATGAAATGGCTGCTTGCCATTTCAAATATCCAAAGCAAAAATTTACAGAGACAACTTCATTGTCATTTTTCTGGGGGCCAAACCCTAAGTACTGCACATGTCTTGCTTTGGGAAAGCTGACACTTACAGAAACCACAGAGATAGGCCTATTAATTATCTTGAAAAAGATTGTTTACTGATCCTTTCCAAAGAAGATAGAAACGGTCTTATTTAATGACTAAATATAGCTATAATAAATTCAATAAAAACATAAATGCAATATTATGAATGAAAAAATACCAAATAGTTAATTGAGAGTTAATTAGTATGTACTTTGAAATATAGGCCCCATATCCATTTTGTAAGTCACTGGATCTATGAGTGAGCTGCAGACTCACTCATCAGTGACTCTGATCACTGATGATCAAAGATGTCTTTTGAAGTATACTGGTTCTCCTATCAGCCTTATGAACACTGCCTCATATAGAAAAGTAATATTAAAACCTGAGTACACAGTAGGGAAGCACCATTTCTGCTTTGCAGATGGCCAGCTGAGACATGAAGAAATTAAGTGATTTTTCCAATGTCAAACAAGAAACCTGCATTAGAATGGAGAAAATCTAGGCCTTCTGAGTCTTGGCTGATTTCCTGAACAATCAAAGTATTCTTCTGTTCTGGCATGAATAAAACTCTGGTTGCAGATTGGATTGGTGAAAGCATCAGTTCATCATGGGATGAAAAACAAAAAAGAGAAGAACTATCTGACACAGTACAATATAATCTGTACAGCAGTTTTCTTCTCCAAAATTATACCCCGAAATCTCAAAGTTAAATAACACAGTAATTAAAAAAAAAAGAGAAAAAAGAATGGCAAAAGAAAAATTAAGTATCTTAGACAAAGAGAAAAAGATGTTTCAACTGAGGCATGAAAATAATTGTAGATAATAATTACCACTCATGCAATGCTTTTTATCTTCAAAATGCTGTATAAATATTACTTTTAAAATCCTCACAACACCTCAGGAGGTGGGAAAATATTAAGCATAATGTAATAAGTTATATCCTTAACTTTCATTCTAGAAAACCAAGCTAAAAAGAAGGTTGGGAGGCTAAAAGAGTTTGTTTAAAGCACCTGAGCTGGCCACATTCTACAGAAAAACCTCCACTACCACCTAAGAGGACTGTGGTTCTCACAGGCATACATGAGTCAGCTTTAATTAATCCAGTTCAGACTCAGCACAGGCTCGGCAGCCAGGGTTCAGCAAGACTTCACAGCCCAGCCCAGACTCCAGGCAAATCCTGCAGGATAGTTAACCTGGATTGCAGGCAGTGGGATGGGGTCAGTCACAGGATATGAGCTGGCTCATTAAAAACTGAGTACCTTGTACAAGAGGCCATCCTACCTGGCACAGGCACACCCAAGGCTGGGGCTGTGCAGCTGCCTCTTCAGTTTTCTCCTTTGGCTCAAAGGCAACCAAGCAGGCACACACAGAGGCTGCTTCACACAGGATGGGGCTGCAGTGGAGATGGAGCTTTTCCACCTGCGGAGCCTGCCAAAATAATGGAAAAGGGCAAAAGGGAAGGTGGCGAGACTAATCAAAGACAATGTTTTGAGCTGAATAAAACACTTAACTGCATGGAAAATTCCATTAGGTTGATTAGATACTTGCCTTAGGGCCCTCTTAAAACACCTGTTAAAAAAAAAAGATAGCTATTGCAACGTGGCTTAAAAATATTGGAAAAGCAGGAAATGGAGCTTATTAGAGCTCAAATTAGATCCAAGATTTATGTGAAGAACAGTTGGCCTCTTTAAAAGACCTGCTTAATCCCTAGATGCTTTTTATTGTTTCTATTATTATTATTTATTTATACAGTGCCATAGGTATACATGGCACTTTACAGACAAATAAAAGAAAACATGGGTCCTCCCCCAGAGAGTTTACAGTACCTGATCCAGCAAAGAGTTAAGTACATGAGTAACTTCATTTGCAGGACTCACCTCCCTTGGAACCAATGAGATTTTTAAAAAAATCAATTTATTGACATGATTATCTCTTCCAGGTCAGACCCTTTCATCTCAGACATTCAGTCTGAAGCCACAGGGGAAGGACCCAGTTCACGGGAATAACTACCTGAGTTGGGCACTAACTTTTGCTGAGCAAACCTTACAGGAAGATTTAGTTCCAGGTAAAGATTTTGCTCCATGATAAAGATAAGCCAAAGCAAAGACCAAGGCAAGCTAAGCAGGTTTTGTACTGGTAAATTGGCTCCAGTGAAAGTCTATTACTGGTATTTGTAATATCTTCTCAATTGAGACAGAAAAGTTAGTGATAGAGGAGCAGCTCCACAGCATGGCTCGGTTCACCCCGGGGAAACGGGATGTTGTGCTCCTCCTTCCTGCACCCCAGTGTGACAGGGCTGGCTCTCAGGGACAGCTGAGAGGGACAGAGCTCTCCATGGGCACTCTGGGGCTGCTGAATGGGAACCTCACAGCACGTGCATTACCCCTCAGGTGTAAACTCTAATAACATTCTATGGAAATGTGTTCTTTCTTTGCAAAAGAAGCACTTCTGGCTCCTGTTAAAACCCCACTATTCTGTTGTGTTTTGTCTGGAAGATGAGAGGATCCTGCTTTGATCCTTACTGTCCTGATGCCCCTATTTCTGTGAATGGAAAGTTGGAGCTACCTCAAGCCACTTCTCTTTTGGAGGGTAGTAATGACTACTTCAAATGTGCAACCCTATTTGCCTGCATATAAACTTTTAATAATGTTCATTAAACTTTATTAGAATTGTTCGTGCAGCCAGATCAGGGTTACAAATTAAAACCTCAATCCTGCAAACACTTATAGAGCTTTATTCATGTAACCAAAAGGAAAAATTTCTCTTTCTATACTCACACACTTAAAATGTAAATACAGTGCTATTTATTTTCTTATCCTCTGGCATTAAGGCTAAAACCATGCAGGCAGGAAAGAAATTATAAGTTACTGGTGTTTAAAAAAAGAAAATAACTCCACAACCTTTTTGAAACTGCATTTAAAAAAAAATATCATGTGGAAAAAAAAATCTATTGCAACAGACTTGGAAAAGTCAATGAAAAAAGTGAACTATGACAGTAGGTACATAATGATACACAGAAGTCTCTGGAAGTGTTGCAAGGAACTTTATGGGCAAAAGGATCAGACCAAATCAGAGCCTGATACAAGAACTCAGTGAAGCTGGAAAGAATTTTCCCATTGATATACTTTGAATCAGATGTAGTGACCAACAAACTGCAGGACTGCAGGTATAGGAGCAGCCATAAAACCCAGAAAGAGTTTTTAAAGAAAACAGAAATGAGTGTCATAAAGTCAAGGTCAAATTCCATCACCAACATAAGTACATGTGTGACAGAATTATACCTCTTTTAATGCTAAGTACAGTATTTATGATTATTTATTTATCTTGGAACAAAAGGTAAATGAATCCATTTATTTTAAAAAGGGTGTTTTTATTCCATTGAGTAATTTCCTTTGAAAAAGGAAAATATTTCCTAAACTCATTAGCAGTTAAACCTGATTTTTTTTTGCTGTTTCTATCTGAGATGAGGCTGCATATCATTATTCATGCATAATCTGATTTCAATGGATTCCTTGTTTACAATTTTTTGGTGCATTTTCTTATATAATCAAGAATTAATATACTCTGGCATGAAAGAAATATGCTCTATTGTCTTTTTTTACAATTCTTTGGAATGTGCCATACATCATCTTTAACTCCCAATGACGTTCAAAATAGCCTGAGGAAAACACGAATAAATACACCCATAAACAAGGAGAAATACACTAATAGGAAAATCACTTAAGGCTTGCACAGAGGTACATTAAGCATGTGTAATATAAGCAATGTAAATCGTGAGCTGAGCCCAAATTTTTGAATAAGCACAAAAAATTACTTAAAGTTCATCCAGCCAGGCTGATAAGCGAAGTCAGAGCAGTGCTCAGAGTCACTGCCTGCTCCCTGACAGCAGCCAGATGCCAAAAGCTCAGCCCTTCCATTCGCTGCCTGCCTGTGGCAGGACCCCAGCACGAGGAGCTCCCTCTTCTCTAAATTCGAGCACCCTCCAGTGTGCACACCCAGTAACATCCACACACCAGTAACCTCCACACACCAGTAACATCCCCACACCAGTTACAACCCCACACCAGTAACAACATCCCCACACCAGTAACAACCCCACACCAGTAACAACATCCCCACACCAGTAACAACATCCCCACACCAGTAACAACATCCCCACACCAGTAACAACATCCCCACACCAGTAACAACATCCCCCACCAGTAACAACATCCCCACACCAGTAACAACATCCCCCACCAGTAACAACATCCCCCACACCAGTAACAACATCCCCCCACCAGTAACAACATCCCCCCACCAGTAACAACATCCCCACACCAGTAACATGCAGCATCCCCGGGCACTGGGCCTGTCCCACGCCGAGGGCTGGAGCAGAGGCTGTTGCTGACCCCAGCGCTGCTCCCTGCCAGGGTTCAAGGAACCACGGACCTCTAGAGAGAGCTGCTAATCCCGAGAGGATAATTCACAGCAGAAATATGGTGAAATTTTGAGACTTGCCTGCAGATCCACCCTTTCTAACCCTACTGGGTTTCCTGTCCTCACTCTAGTTCCCTCCTGCTATTTCTCACACATTTTTCATAGTTCTATACCAGTGAAGGTCCCAGAACACCTTTAGTCAATGCAACCTGCTTGATTCTTTTCCTTTTGACTTCTCATACTTTTTTTTTTATCATGGGGAGTCACAAAGCCTGCAGCCTTTCATCATGTGTGGGCAGGCAGCTCCCCTGATATGTTAATTGTGAGGAAAAAAGGTCAAAAACACTTCTCCCTGCTCAAGTACAGAAAAATATAAGTGAATATGGAGTACAGTAAGACTCAAAAGGCTATGTCCCATGTAACCATCAATATTTATTCCTGAGCTTCTTATTACAATATAATTTTGCTACTTCTATTTTGAATTTTCTGTACATGGAATGACAGGCAAAAAAATTAATGTTCAGAACACTGAGACTATTTATCCTGCAGTAGTTAATAATACTCTTTCTTTCTTGTTTATCCTTCATAATAATTGTCTTCTTCTCAGCAGGTAGATTGGTTTTTATTTATTTTTACAATTTAAAAAATATTTGCAGTTTTCATTGATTTTTGCCTACATACAATAGTATGTTTTGTGGCATTTTAACAAATTAAATTTCACATAGTCAATTTTACTAAAATGTAATTCTGCAAGAGTAGTTCGCATATTCATGTACAGGAAAGATGAAACAGATATAATAACTCTAGAGATAGTGACTGGGTTGTAAAGTTTGACCTTATGAGAGAAGTAATGTGATGACCATTCAAAACTAAACTGTTGGAGGTCTGTAGTATTTTAGGGCCTGTCACAGTGTCCCTCTGAATGTTGCTCACAAATATAAAAGCTGTCTAACCTGCCTTGCAACTAAAATTAAAGTTTATTGCAACTAGTCTGTTCACAGAGCCAACTTTAAGGGCAACAGTGACTTGGCAAAACCCAGGTCAAATCCATCTTTTCCATTTCAGAATTTCTCTTTCAATCTATGGTTTAACAAGAAAGAAAAGACTTTATAGTAAATTTGTTTATAATTAAGAGGATATACTTGCCATCTAAATGTCTGATTTACATCACTATAGCATTGCCAGGAGCACCTCCCAATGTGCTGAAACTAGTCCTACTTCCCAGTGAATACTCCAGAATTTCAAAGGTATCTGTGTGCCCAGCTTCTGCAAAGTTGCCACCTAACATCTTTCATCATGTTGCCTGAAATCTCAAAAACTGATTTTTTACTGATGGATTAGTTTTGATGCACAGAGCCTTAAGTAGTGCAGCTGCTTTGCAATCTGAACCATGCACTCCCTCAAGAACAATGATGTTGACCACACTTTGCAGCCAAATCTAGCCCTGCAGGTGAATCTGAGGGATACACGTGTCTCTGGAGGCAAATCAGCCATATAAAAATCAATATAACCACAGAAAAAATATAAGAAGAAAACACTCCCAGTGAGCTTACTAATGGGTTTTTGCAACCTGTCTTTTACATTTAGATTAATCAATAAATTAAGAACCATCACTGTCAATGTTTAGGCACATAAGCTTCAAGGCTCTATTTCTCAATTACACAATTTTCTTGGATATTATCTCTAATCAAAATACCCTACTTACTAATTCATGCCCTAACATGACATTTTAAAAGAGGCAATTGGATTCCCTGACTGGTTTAGAATATAATGAAAACTGAATGTTCATATTTTAACATATTTTCAAAAGGAAAACTCAACTTACTTTTAACCCTAGAATTATGACCTGGTCCCTGTTCACTATCCCCCTGGCAGGCACTGGGGGCTGCTGAGAGGTCCCACCAAAGCTTTGCCCTTTCCAAGTTGGATAAGACCCAACACCTGAGCCACTCATGGTGGCACTTTGCTGAGCCCTCTCCAGGCTTTCAGTGTCTTTCTTATTTTCTTTGCTATTTACTAATACACTACAGCAGCTATCCCGAGGTGATTGGAAAAACAGAATCCAGAAGCCAGTGTTGTTTTCTGATTAAAAAGATGTTTTCTGCTGGTAGATTCTAGCCTGAAGTCTATTGGTGACATACTGTATTTCTGAGTTTTCTCATTCTTACCTCTGATATTTATAGTGTCTCCCCCTCTTCTAGGCATGTAATAACTTATTTATTCACAAGTCACCTGAGAAAAGAAGTTGACATAGTAACATTGTTGTACTTAGAATTATTAGAAATAATGGAGAGATGATCTGTATTAAAATATGATCACTGACTTGAACAACATAGAAAAGGCAGTTCGAGAATAATTCCCATTCTTGTTCTCCCAGGAGCAAAGCTGCATATTCACTTTTGGTTTCAGTTCCAAATTGCAGGAATGTTCAACTGAAAAAATGCACCTATTTTCAATTATGGAACTCTTCTGTGTCCTGACTGCTCTTTTCCTGTGGTTTAACTTAACTGCAGCAGAGAGAGGCTGGGATGGGAGCAGTGAGAGATGACATCACATCTGTCTGAATTAACAAGGTTACAAACAACTACACTAAGTTCAGCTGAATGGTTCAACAAATAAGCAGAACTACTCTTTCCCATTGCTTCCCAACATAAGTCACAAGAATTCCAGCCTTTGGCAAATTCTCCTTTAAAGCAAGACTAATTAATTTCACGTTTTTGTACATATTAATACCTTTTATAGGTCCTTAACCTGAACAGTTAAAAACTGTTTTTAAAAACTTTTTAAGTTTTAATGTATCATATGTCTTTAATAAATAACTTCTAGTGTTGTTTTTTCCACCTTATTTTTCTCCTCTGAACACCATATATACTTCTACATATACAAATGCTGTGCTTTCTCTCTCTATAAAGTATAATGGATTGTCTATATTTAAGATATTCTACTTTGTTTTATTTAATTTCACTGATTAATACTTTCATTCACTGACCATGCAAATACTTTGAATGCAGCTAATGGAAATAATCTCACAACTGAACAACGATTTCAGTTTTTACATGTACAATGAAAACATTTTCTTAGTATGCATCACAAGAAACTGAGTCTGGAAAAATAAGTTCCATCCCTCACTTGGGAACCAACTTATTTTTTTGATCTTGACTGTATAAAAGACATCAAGCTAAAACTTGGTGCTCAGGGTTCCTCACTATTTGATTCCAATCTGCTGTGTGAGGAACTGAAGCTGCCCTTCAGGGATCCTTAGCCCAGCAATGTGACAATGGCAGAGTGTTTTGCCTCCTGACTCTAGTCCAGAGGAACTGGAGAAGAAATTTATCCACACTATGTTAAAGAGCCACTGAGGATAGTTAAGAAGCATATTTTCTAGTGTTGAGGTTAAGGAGTTAGCTGGATAAGAGCCAGGATTAAAAGAGCTGCAATAACTCAGGGTTGTCGGTCTCAGCTGATTGTCCGCAGGGTTGGCTTAGTTCAAAACCACCCTGAATTTTGGCAATACCTAGGTTCTGCCTCTTCAAACCTCATTAACAATTTCAGTGACCTGACTGTTACAGAAACATCACCAAAGCAGCATGCACAAGGAAGGAAATGTGATGTGAGGAAAGATAAAGGACTTTTGGCAGATGAGCTTCTTGATCGAGCGTATACAAGTAATAAAGGGTAGTTTTAAGACTTGTGTGACCTGGTCTGACAAGAGTTAGTGAGTAAATCTCACTGGTATCTCTGAGAGAGGAAACTGTAAGAAACGCCTTATTTGAGATTTGTGGTACTGAGCTGAACCTTTTGAAAGTAGACAAAAAAAACTTGTCAAAGTCTCAGTTTCTAGCACTAACAAAAAATAAAGAACTGGACCTGCTCCCTGTAACTGTTTTCCTACTTCATTTATTTTCCTTCCAAAGGCTTGGGCTTCAGCTCCCCTCTTTAGATAAACCATATCAAAAACAGGTGGGGGAACATGTCATTGCCACAGCAGAGTGCAAACCTGCTCTCTGAAGAGAACCTGCTATCAACCACACTCAGTGCTAAAACTTGGAACACCTCATTGGACACTCTGGCTTTTTGCAAGCCCCTCTTAGGCTGCAACATCAGAGGGGAAAGATTTAACATTTATTGATTGATATTTAGTAATTTTGCTTTACCAAAATTAGGTGCAAGACTGACAAATCCTCCAGACCATACTTTTCCTTACACTTGTTGCTAAGAAAACTGCACCAGATCTTTGGCTGATACAAATAGAATAGCATTCATGTCTCCAGGGCAGAGCTACAAATTGAAATTGTGGAGTAATTAGTTCACAATATTGTGATGGCTCATAAAAAATTCTTACAAATTAAATTCATCACAAGTTGTCTTACTTCTTCTTTTAATTTTTAAAATATTTTTAACAAATTCAATTCCCCAACACTCCTTCTAGGTGCCTTTCCTTGTCCTTAGAATTCCAGTGGACTGTAACAAAAGGGAAAAACTGCAGTAATTTTTCAATTATGTGGTAATAAATCTTGGTATATCTAATGGTGAAAACAAGAAATGATGAAACTGAAGGGTATTTTCAGTATTAGTCAATCTAGGACTCAATTTTATTTTTTTCTACAGCTAATTTTCACAGTTCCACATTGAAGACTGTAGAGAATAGGATTCTTATAACAACACTAACACCTATTGATATATAATTAATCACACAGGAGTTTCATGACTGACCTCTAGGAAAAAACAAACAGATTTTTCATTATTTTTCATTTCTAACAGGCAAACTGAGTAAGACAGAATAAAATACTTTTTCCAAGAGTCATAGACTAAACTGGACCAAGAGCAGGGGATCTTGGATCTGTTATTTCCTTTAGCTCATATTGCTAAACCTTTTTTTTTCTGAAGCCAGAGCTGTTGAGGTATTGTGCACTGCTTATTCTGCTTTTTGGCAGCACTGCTAATTGTGTGCAAAGTGGTAGGATTTAAGTGTATGACTTTCACCACTGCTGCCCATATTTGAAGTCCTTCTTTTCATTTAATATTAGATAACTGAAGATAACATTCATAAAATCACTAATACCACATAAAATTACCCTTTTTTGAGAAAAGACTTGTTCCACTAAAATACACAAATGGACTCTAATGACATAATTTTGTTAAAGAGCCCTCTCAGTGTTAGCATGCAAATGACGCCAAGAAATTAGAATTCTTTAATACAAACCTTTCAGTGCTTTACTGGTGCCATTAATGCCCCCCTCTGTTCTCAGAGGTGACAGAGAGATGGGAGAGAGAGAGAGAGAGAGGGGCATGTCATGGTCCTGTGGCACTCAGGTCCTCAAGCTGGCCCCACACTAAGCACCTCCAGGGCCAAAAGCACCTGCTTCAGAGACACCTTCTGCCAAGGATGGATTTTCTAGGGCTAGCCTGAAAAACACACTCACCACTTTTGTATGAGACTGGTTGCTGCTGCCCAGACTGCTCCTGTGTAATTTGGAGGATAATCTGAGCCAAATGAGGAAGATATTTGCATTTTGCAAATGACTGGCAGTAGTCTAAACAAGAGATTAAGATGACTATATAATTTCTTTGCTCCTTCACCAGAAACAACTGTGTTTATATTTACCAGAAATCTCTTATGTGAACATTCATTTCCAACTAAAGCTGTCCTACCATATGGATCAGCTATTTTACTTTCTCAAAAAAAAAAAAAGGTTAATTTATGATGGAATATTTCTTTGCCTGTTTCTATAGGATGATGGGGGACACAGGTAACCATAAGGTTCTATCTGTACAAAGAGAAAATGTCAATATCTGCAAAGCCATGAGCTTTTCACTTCAACTGTCTTGTCATTGTATTCACGAGCTATAAGTTAACAGACATTTAGAAAGAGCAAATAGATTGTTACTTATGATAACTAGCATTAATATAATGAGGGGGAAAAATCCCAATTTAGATAGAGAACCAATAGACATGAAAAAACAGAGACATGAGAGGCAAAATGAATTGGGTCTAACACACTAAACCCCTTACCATTGTCTCATCGATATGGTGATTAACTTTATCAGCCATACAGCAATTGTTGTCCTTGATTATTTTTTGTGCTGTCAAAAGTTTTCAAATGCAAAAACGTAAAAGTCACAATAAGTAAAGGAAATGGTGAAAGTTCATCTCTGCGAAATTAAAATCAAAGAAAAAAAAAAAAGGGGAAAAAATGGAAAGAAGGAAGGAAGGAGTTTAAAACCTAGATGTTTAGACAGTCCTGCAAGCCCCCTTGTGACCTTACTCTGATATTTAACAAAACATTAATCTTCTTGCCAGCAATTATAAAGAATACAGTGATGTAGCTGGGCTCAGTGAGTGAGTAATAGTAATTCCATTGTTCTCTTTTATTTATGCCTTGGCTGTACCAGGCAGATGAGGTAAGTTGGGGCTTTTTATATGTTATTATTCTGAACTGGCAATACATAAAGGCTGATTACACAAATATCTGTCTGTTTCTGAAGCACTGTTTCACACCTCCTTCCAGCTCATGATCAAAGCGTTTCAACATTTTATTATGAAATCATGAATCCCTGCTTAGTTTGCATATGAATTATAGCCTTTTGAAAAAACCACACTGGTGTACAACAGTGACAGTGCCTTTTGAACCAAGGAACAAAACAAGGTGTTACACATTACTTCTGGAAGGCAATGACTTGCTGATTAATTCTGTTTGCTGGAGTACAGTCCAACCTTCCTAGTGAATACATAAGCCTTGAGACCAAAGACATTTTTTTTTGTGAACAGGCCAGTGATTTTTTCCTCTTGTAAAAAACTGAGCTCTATTAAGAAGTTGAGAAAATGTTGTCATGTAGCTGTAACCAAAACAAAACTACAAGACCTTCCCTCTTCCTTTCTGAAATGCAGTAGCTATTCTAAAAATGGAAAATAATCCAACTGTCCAGTTACTAGCATCCCACTGTATAAATCTTGCATTCTGAAAGTTGCTGAGTGGGTTCCACCCATGTGAATAAAGCACATTGAAAGAAGACAGTGAAGGAGAGCTCCCTAAGCCATACACAGGTTATGTTCCAGCAGCTCTTAGGAGAACTGCTATGGTGCTTTAAGATTCACACTAACTAAATTTCAAAGATAAAAAAAAACTCTTGATGTTTAATCTTTCTACTTCAGAAAGAGGAGAGGTCAAGGTATCCACTCTGATTTTTTACCTTCTGAGAAACTTGCATTTCAGAGTCACAGGACTGTGAATAGAAGACATAACACTGAGTTTTGTAAGAACAGCATCCAGTTGCTGATGCTTATGCCAAGATGTGGCATTCCTGTATGACCTATACACCGAATAGAATGCCAGTAGTTGATCTTTTACATATACCATGTTTTCCTCACAGTAGTCTGAAAAAGTGCAATTCCTATAAAATATAAAATATGCTAAGGATTTTCCAAGTTTGTTTTGCATCATACATATATGAACTGTGAACAACCTTATGAATATAAATAAAATTTTATAAGGTTTTACTGTCAGTAATTTGCAACTATTAATTTTGTTGAAAGCCATGCTATCTCTGTCACTCCCGTCAAAGCAGGATTTGGCCCATAATTATTGACATTTTTTGGCAATGAAATCTTCCCCCTCTGTTCCCTTCTCCATAGTGGCAGATACAGATCATCTTTATAAATCTGATAATGTCACCAAATCAAAATTTAAGGTAGGAGGACAAAGAGAAACTACTTTTGTTTCATGGCCTGCCAAAAGAATAATCTAAACTCTGATTGCTGCACTTCCCCACAGCTGTACAGTGAAAGATCATGTGGCCAAGGCAACAGCCAAGCCGAGAACACTTGGTTTGTTAAAAGATTTTTCAGATCATCAGTAGGTGGCTGAAGTAATTAAACTTAATACAGCATTTGTTTTCTGAACAGCTAAAGGCTTAGCTTGTCACACTGAATCGTATTTTCCTCTTGGAGTAAACGCATGGAGGTTATCCAAAAGCAGATTCAACTGAATGGCATCTGTGTAACCTGGCTCCGTCTCACTGCTGGGCTCTGGGGCCATGAACACTCACACATCTTTTGTCATGATATCAGCCAAGGAGTTCTTTTGCTGGCCAATTCAACACATTTGAAACATTCTGTAAAACTAGCTACCACTTCAGATGTTCTCTGTGAAATAACTCTGAATGTGCATCTTTGACCTTATAATAATTTCTTCAGCACAGTCTAAAATTGGGTGGTTTTAGATTCTGTGCATTAAAGTAATTGCATTTTTTACCCTAGCACATTTTAAAGCAGAGCAGAACAGCATTGCAGTGTGTGAGACTAGCAATTATGCTTTTATCAGTATAAATACATTATTATTGAAATGAATTAATTAATATATAAAACCTCCATGTGCAGACTTAATAAAAGTGCCAGACCAAAGAAGGAGAGATCCCTGTCTGAATGTCAAACTTCAGAAAATAATCCATCTGGTTCTATTCACAGACAGACAGGCTGCATCTCAGAGTACCTTGCAAAATCACTGCTCCCTATGCATGAGACACAAGCTCACAAAGGCAAGAATTCAGAGTTGAGCCTTAAGCCCTGTTCATAATTTGTTTCATTGTTCCAGCACATATGAGATATGTAAGACCCCCAGCAGCTTTGAGGCTCCTGTTCTGTTCCTGCACAATAGGGGTGAGTTAAGGATTGCATTGTGTCCGTATCCCCTCAGTTCTGGTGCCTGTGTAAGCTTTAAAGGGGATATTTAGAATTATCTGAATGAGGTTTTATGGTAATGTTGAAACAACAAAATAATATTTGGGAAAAGTAATAAAATCCTCTCTCAAACTAAGATACATTAAAACTGGCTCAGTATATCATGCAACTCATTATGTGGAATTACACCATTCCTCTGAGCTACGAATTTACATAGTACTGGAAACCATAAGAGATAAGAAAAGACACTTGTAGCCAGTGCTGTAAGAAAAATATTTTTAATATGAGAAAATATACTTTTTCATATACTTTATATGCTCAGCCTAGTAAATTTCTACTTCAAAAACTAATTTTATGTAACGAAAATTTATCAAAGCTAATGTTACATAATTTGGTTTTGTCAATTTTTTATGCTATTATCTTAATAATTATTTTGTAGTCTCATGAACCCCTGACTTTATGGGATAGATATTGCATTAGTTAGACTCTAATGGATCACAATGACAACTACTTTTAGAAACACTCCTGTATCACATGCACAGAACTCATCAGCATGGAGAATTTAAATATTAAATACATACAGAAAAATATCATAATTAGATGCAGTTACCACAATAAGATGCATTCAAAAGGCTTAGAAATCCTCATTCTTTACCTATTTTCTACTTAAGTGTATAGAACATAAGAATCTTTCTGTAAAATTTGTAAAAATTATATTTTCAATATTATCAATACAGAATTGAGCTGCAGGTAGCACAAAAATTTAGTGTGCACCTTGAGGCACTCAGAATTCAAAAGGCTACCCAGGAACACAATGGGATTGTATTATGCTGATACAATTAGGATATTATACCATTTGCCACTTTGCTGGCCCATGGAGACTTGTATTCTCTGCCTGGAAATATCTGATGGTTTTGCAGGTTAACTAGAGATAAGATTGTTCACAGTTCCAGAGCTCCAGGTCAAGATGACTTCTAGGTCTCCCAAAACTGGAACACGTAGAGAATTTTAGTTAAGTATTGCTGGCTTGAGGACATCTTTAAGATTGAGAAAGGAGCCACAAGCTCAGCACAACCAGTAGAAGTCCTAGAGCCCAAGTTATTTTCATTTCAGATTTCTGAATTATGAAGGCAAAAGGACTGTAATGAGATTTTATTACTCAGAAGTGAAGCTGTAAGTAGCAATGGTTTAAGAAAAAATCCTGAAGAAACATAAGGTGGAATAATGGGCTCTTCTGGGAGTAAAACAACCTTCAGCTTCTTTAGGGTAGGTAGGGGCTGCTTTCTGAGTGCTCTGGCTGCACTTGGCTGAACTTCTCAGAAAAGCAGTTGTACTTCTCTTTTGAATACTCCTGCTGCCAGAACTCTGAGGGTACCCTTCTAATTCGGGAAAGCGGACAGGGAAGAACAAAGGAGGAGGATATAAACACTGCCCGATTAACACAAGTGTATCTTACCTTTAAATTTTCTGAGAAATGTTTCGTTTCCTCTTGTTCTCCAGCTGCAGTTGGAGTTGCAGTTACTAAATTTCTGCAAAAGTGAATGAGGAAAAGCTGTTATTTTGGGGCTCTAACTTGGCATTCAATACTTGAGACTTCTGTTGGTGAGGTAATCTTAGCTTGCTCACACTTGTTGTTGCCATATGGAATTTAGAGCAAACTTTGACTCTGGTTTCTTCTCTCTTCCCTATTCTGAGCTACTACTTCCACTATCAACTGCATTTAATACACATTTCCAAGCTGTGCTTACAGTGGCAGCAGTATATCTAGGTCAATTTCTAATCAATTACTGTAAGTCTTCCTGACAGACCTGCTACGCTTTTGCTCTTGAAAATGGAGACTCAGATACTTCAGAGACTCAGAACCAGATACCTCAAGGGATTTTCTATTTTTCCCCAAATTTTCTCATTACTGTGATGTTTGTTACATTTCTTGCATTCATTCATGTATATCACACTGATGGTCAGTTTGCACAGTCATTCTGCAATACAGCTGAAAAATGCAGCCATTACTATGATGACAGAAGCATTTGATGATTTTGTAACTTTAAAACAAGCTGTTGTGGCAAGACAATTCATGGTCTCATACAAGAATGTACAAAGCCAAAAGGTAAGAAGCTCTCTCATGGTACTCCATCCTCAGAGGCATGTAGAAGATCAAACACACATACTCAAAAAAAGGTTTTCACTCAGAATTTGAGGTTCTGCTCTTGGGCATACTTGGACCATCATTCACAGAACCAACAATTTAAGCTTTCTTTCTCCTACACCCCATGGTTTGAATGAACTTGCATCTCCAAGCACAGCTGGTCACTCCTCCTTTTCTCCAGTGGCTTCACCTCTTTTGCCCAGTATATGAGGGAGCTGGAACCATTCCTAAAGTAATTTTAATGTATTTTTGCTACTTTATGAATAATTTTGATAGGAAAAATTGTCTTCTACTGAGGTTACTCTACATTAGCCTAAGGAACTTTATGATTGTCTCACAAAACTTTTAACAAAGTAACAAGCAAGTTTTGTTCAGATAAATAAGCACTTAAAATTGGGTACAAAGGTACCAGGGTCCCTAATCCCAGTCCCATTCAATGAGATTCTGCAAACTTAATTCCCATGGTTTGCACCTTAGAGATTTTGGCACAAAAGAAGTGACATGAAAATTGGTTTCCCATGAAACTTCATGTCATGTTTGGTACAGGAATGGTTTGGCAAACATCCAGGCGAAGACACCTGATTGCCACAGGCGGGAGATGAGCATTAGTTCTGCAGCTTCTGCATCAGCCACACTGCACTGCTGAGCAGAACAATTGTCAAATACTTTTAAAAGCTAGACTCCAAGTACACAGAAAATGGCTATGGGATTAAGCCATATACAATTTTTAAATATATTTTTTGTCTCTGAAGCATCTGTTCTCATTATGAACACATTTTCTTATCTATGCTTGGGTCAATTTCTTAAATCTGAACACAGGACAAATATTTCCACTGGCTTACATGGGTGATTGAGTCTGAAAATAATACTTTCAATATGGTTAATTCATCAGGAAAATAAAAAATGCATTTGCACAATCTTAGTACATCTCTTCCTTTAGTACTTTTCTTATTTAACTATAAATGTAAATTTACATTACTTTGTAAATTATGCTTATAATTATCTATGTAATCTCAGCATCTTTAACAAATTAACAATAAGAAGTATCAATGAAAAACAAGTTACATCCACTTGAAATAAATTTAGCTGCTATTATATCTGATACACATTCTTCCCAGTCATGATATGACTGATGTAAGACCATCACTTCAGTCAGATATTCCTGCCTCTCAGACATTTCCTCACTCTCTCTTGCCAAAGTCTCTTGTTAACTGTTCATGAAAGGTCTTCCTAGAGACTGCTCTGCTGCATGAGGTCCTTAGCATGACTCTCTTTATTCATGCTGAGATCATATCTACTGAGTTTCTAGCTCTTCTCCTCCAGGTTCTGTGCTGCAGTCCTTCCTTTTTGAAGTTTCTATTTTCATAGATGACCATTACTTTCTTATATTTAATTCCTCCTAAGTGCTGTAATTTCCCAAATGTTTTTAATTCCATAAGCTGTTTCCTGTGATCTTCTCCAGACTACTTCTCAGCATGGTTTTCAGCTTTCTCTGGGGCTATATTTTTTTTTATTCACCTCTTCCTCTCCTCTCTCTTCCCTCAGCATACAACAGCACTGGCCTCCTTCAGCCATAGCTCATTTGTCTGTTTAGCATCTGTTTGTCATTCATACCCCTTGATGTTAGAACACTCATCTTTTTCATATTCCCATCTACAGCCCACTGTGAACAGTTGCACAATGCCTTAGAGTCACCATAAGCATTTAGTGCTATTTCTTCTATTAGGATATTTGCATCCTTATCTCCAATGCTCTCCTTTTTCCCTGGGAAGTTTTAATATTGTCACCACTGGTTTGAATTTACTGTTTCCTGCAGCTGATCTTTAATTAGAAAGATGTAATGGGACAGTGTACTTGCAGAAACCTCATTTGTCCAGACTCCATGTATAAGAATCTGTTCCTAAATACAGAGTTTGTCAAAATGTAGATCTTCTATTGCTTTTATTACAGATAAGGGAGCCCACTGAAAATGTCCTAATTTGTCCTGATACTCAGAATTCACAAACACCACAAATCACTTCATGAAAATAGCATTGTAGAATTTACTTTGGAGACAACAATTGCTAAAATTGGTAGTAGCCATGCTCTTCTAAGCTTTCTCTGTTGTTTCTCTATGCAGCTGTGAATCAATGCAAGCTAAACAAGGTAGACTTTTTACAGAATGTTCTATCCTGAGGCTAAATAATTTTTCCCCCCATTGCCCTGAAACTATTGTAATCAGTATTTATTCTTGAAAAAACTTGAAGGCCATAATCATATATCAAGGCCCTGTTCTGACATGTAAATACACCCATTTTTTATACAACATAAGAGAGCTTGCAGGCCATGCATGTGAGTGATACAGTGAATACAAAACAGATGAGGAAAGCCCAAGGTAACAGTGAGATGATAATGGCTGGTGTAATAAGCAGTGCTACTGCACCTCAACTGCTTGGCTATGATTAAACTAATGTAATAACTGCTACCATGCTAAGAAAAGGCATTAATAGCAGAATGGTGGTTTATTGTCTGCTCTCTTCTGAAATTTACTCAGCACCAAAGTATTTATTAGAAACATATTTATTGTGTACTCACTTTTGGATGTGCCATATGTTCCTCTGCTGATGATGTAATAATTTGTGTTTATTTTTTTAAAGTGCTGTATAAAAAGACTAAAGATGAAACTGGAACAAGTCATTAGATATCAGTCCTAAATGTGAGATCAGTTTCATAGGAAGACAGTCATGCCTCCAACAAGAAGTTTACTCTAATGAAATGAAGGAGATCAAAGATGATAGAAAGCAAAGCTATGTAATGAAAGAGTGATTTAAGAAGCCTGGGACATTTATTTTATTTTCATTGTAAGATAGGTTACTTGCCTTACAGTTTGGTATTGTTTATTCTGGTGTCTGTACATGGTTTTGATTATATTAATTACATTATTGGCCAAATTCTAAACTGTTGTAAATCAAAATTACTATTCTGACTCCAGTGAATGACAGTGACTTATACCAGCTGATAAACTACCCTTCAATGCCTTACAAATGCAGGATAAAGACTTTGCAAGCCTTCTAAATAGTTTGTTTGTTTGTGAAAATGTTACAATTTATTGTCGTTTTGCAAATGGATAGAATTTCTTGCTGTAAATACTTTAATTACTATTATAAAATGAATTGAAATTTAATTAAAGATGAAAAAAAAGCACAGTGGAAATTTTTAAAAGGATAAACCCAGCGAGAAACACTCCCAGATTTGAATGCCATTTTAACAGTAATTTGAACCAACATCTGAAATGTGTTATATAATTTTAAACATATACTAAAAATTATTTTCTTCCAGCTTAGAGCAAGTGCAGACTCTATACTTGTTCCAAAGCTTTTAGCTATTTCCCCCCCTCAATCTCTAGACATAAACAAACAAGAATGCTAATTAAAAAAGTTACTTCAGGCAATAATCTTGTCAAAGTAGTTAAAGAGGGTTAGACTCAATCATCAGAAGGTAGGGCAACATCTAGGGAAAGCATTCATCATATAAACACATTGTATTTATTTAATCAGTGATTCTCCAACAGTTTGAAACAAATGCCTTGGATATTATTGAAAAATATTACTTTTTCTTTTAATGAGACAATCAAAGGTGTGTCTGAGTCTCTTGAGGTATAAAATGAACACGACACTGTTCTAAAAGGCATTTATGATACTAAATAGGTGGGCAGGTTTTACTGAAGATTGTTGTACCCTAAATTAGCCTTGTTTCTCAGAGGCTGTCACCAATGGCAGGCACCACATGCTGTTTCTCCACTGTGGCAGTAATTTTACTGGGGTTTATGGAGGGCCCAGTACAAATGGGGAAAGCTAAACCTGATTTCTGAAAGGACTTCAGACTAGTTTGTGTGCAGACACTGTCAGAGTGTCAACAGCTTGGCTGTGGGCTTCCTTGGAAAAGGAATGTAAACTCAGCAGGTTTTATTGGGTACAGCTGAAGGGTTGGACACCAAATACATCTCTCAGGGTCTAAGCAGGCTACACACACATCTGGAGTGCCCTCGAAGAAGGTGAGCAAGGCCTTTGAGTGGGCAGAGCTGTGGTGGGGCCAAGGACCAGGGATGGCCACACAATGAGGATTTGTATTGATGGTGTAGCTCAATATGCCAGTCCAAACGAACTTAATGGTCTGTAATTTATGCCTTTCTAAGACAACATGTCCTCATGTTTTTCCAAGAATAGATGTATAACTTAGTATTTTGGGCACTGATCCACTTTACACATTTCCTGATCTGCCCTTGTGTTACAGGAAAACATTTTCCAGGATGAAAGCTCATCCTGGTTTGTGCAAGCAATAAAATCAATTCAATTGAACAGAGATGATGGTGGCACAAATGTGTGTGTTGTATTGAATGCAAACGTTGACATTTATCAATATGATTTAGAACCAAGCTGATAAATTTCTCCTTGTAGACCAAACTTTTAATAGTATATTTGTGTAACACTTGCATTGAACTTAGAACAGCCTGTGTTCTGCATAATGTTTCAAATAGGAGCACTAAAATAGTACATTTCTTTCCCATTGAACAAAGATTTTATGTTTCTGGCAATGGTTTTGTAAGATAATGTATTTGTTAGCCAAAAAAACCACTCAGAAAATAACCCTACTCCTACTTTGATGTACAACTATAACAACAGGTTTTTTAGGTATGGATATGACCCATCTTATTTTTACACATTCTATTATTTCATTTTCTCAAATGTCAAAGATACTTATCTCAGTGAAGGGCTTCTTCATGGATCACATTTCCCTATTTTTTTCTAGGCTACCCTCAAGATGAATGAACTTTATCTTTCCAGGAAGTTAAATTTTTTATTTAAAATGTGATATCTTGTTGAGTTCCAGGGTTAAGTGCATTGTTTCAAACATATGGCTCTCTTATTTCTGGCTATATTTAACATTCTTTTATCTTGAAACATTTTACTCAATTTCTCAAACATTCTTTTATCTTGAAACATTTTACACAATTTCTCAGAAATGCCATTTGTTTAAAAATAAAAATAAATTTCTGAGAATAAAGTCTTCAGCAGGACCTCTTTGCATACAGGACACAACCCTGGCAGCAATTTAATTCCAGCTAGTTGGAGAAATTCCACCTGGACTAAGTGTCCCACAATCAAAGTGGTGTGTGCTCCAGAAGATGGTTCACTATCAGATGACAACTGAGAGTTTGTTGAATTTCTCTTTGCATCAAAAGAAATATAATCATTTATGCAGGAATTTTACATAGGCAAGTGGGCCTAAATTATTCTACTTTGTGCTTGGCCTCGTTCTCAGAGCACTTCATGGGGCAACGTTTACAGAGCCCCAGGTCAGACTGGGATTCCCACTGAATCTGGCAAGCGTGCACTACCTTCTAGACTATATACATTTCATTAATAAACCACTCCCAGATGCTTCCCTGTTAAATATTTCAGCTGGGGAGTCAGGACCTCCAAGATATAAAACTAAATAAACCAGAAAGTATTTGAGTGTTTCAGAGTTACTCATAAGAAAAAAGCTAAGACATGCTTTTGGGAGCTATGCTACTTCTATTATGATTAGGAAAGAGCCAGTCCTGAATAAACACAAAGAATTTGAGAGCTACAATAATTAGCACACGAATACAGCTGACTTTGTAATGGCCAGCACTGTTTCATTAATGAAAGTGTTCTGTTAAACAATCTGGATAAAATCCAGAGTGTTCCCACCACAGAATAAGTGATACTTCTTGCACTACCTTGCATCAGGTGCATAGCAATGGTATTACACAGCAAGATAGGGCTATTTGATCTGTTAAAATTGCAAGAAATAAATTATTACTGAGCATACTTACAATTAGGATACTCTTTAAAAGGCAGAATTGAGTGCCCCTTCTCTCTTATCCACTGTGTCTCACATCCAATCAGTTCTGCCTTTATACCTGCACAAGAGAAAAAGGAATGGTTTAAGGTTTTGATGAAAAAAAAACTAATATGGCCTAATCAGTCATAGAGATATGACAGCATCCTCCTGCTTTCCAGATTCTCAGTGAATATTCTAACCCCCTCCTAGACACCTTCTGCATCAATTTTCTCAACTACTCCTATGAAGATTTTAATGTAGAATTTCTGCAGTTATGCAGAGATAACATAACATTATAATATAACATAATAATTCTATTATGCAATAGAATTATTGCAGAAATATTTCTACAGTACTGTAGAAATATTTCTGCAATAATTCTATTGCATAATAGAATGGAGCTGCATAATAGAATGGAGCTTCTACAGTACTGTAGAAATATTTACTGGAGCTGAAATTCAAAGTGTGCTTTCACATAGGAGGGCATAATCTCAACATTTCATATTCTAGAGCAGAAGCAGCTCCATTAGACCAATCACCATAATCTGGATGCAACTATCTTTGTTTTTCCTCAAAAAGTTCTATTTTTATAACTTAAGAGTGTTGTATGAACCTTTCTGTTTTTAACGAGATTTTATTTTCTGTCAAAAGACATCTTTTTCTTAAATGATTCTTAATATTGCCTTACAAAACATAGATTTGTCATGAGAAAAGGTAGCTAAAGTGCATTGCACAGCCTCTTGTTTCCCGTAATGTTCCACTGAATTTCATAGAAATAATCTACTGGAGAACTACTACTCAATGTGAATAATTCTGAGACTCTGCCTGCCACGTATCTATCATGATCATCTAAGATAGCTATAGCCCACACTATTCAAACTGTGGAAAATGGCATAAAACTGCACAACAGCTACAAAAAAACAACTAAGATTGATTTTCTAGTACCATTAGGTCTATTGCATTCAAGTATGCTAAAAGTGAATAATAATAATAATCTTTAAAATTACAAATAAAAGTCTAACTAAGGCTATGAGGACATAAAAAACAATGATGACAGACTACTGTGAGGACAGTTCAAAAGGGATATAATGTAATTGTGAGATTTAAGTATGTGCTACTAATACCTTTATTAAATGGTAAACCTATACTTTGGAGACTTTTGATCATGACATATATTGGAATTTACATTAAGGAGAGATGGCTACTCATAGACATTACTATTTATAAATAATATCTCTTTTATGTAACATGCAAATTACCGGAATTATTTAAAGGAGTGCTGATACTGAAAAATGAGTATTGATTAAAAGACAAAAACAATCCCCAAGAAAATTAAGCATTGAAATCAGACAAAAACATTAAATAAAAGAATGAGCAGTACCCGTAACTTGGAGTGCCACTTCCTAAGAAACACATACAGTAGCAAAATCTATTTTAATTGCATATGGGGACTTTGCCTGGATTATGCCCAGGCACATGACAAACCATTACCAAGTCCCCTGTTGGGAGTAAAGGACAAAAAGGGCTTTTACTTGGCTTGTTGCCACTCTTCTCAGGAACAATAAGTCAGTCACTAGTCACAAAACAAGAGTCCCCTGCATCAAGCCAGCCACCCCCAGGGAGGCTCTGCTGGCAGCAGTTCCAGGCAGCTCCAGCTTCCAGTGCTGGGGGCTGCCAGCCCCTCTCCTTGGCACCAACTAAACTGGGCTCTCCAGTCATCCCCTCTCTTTACAACTCTTCCTCATTGCTCTGGATCACATTCTTTTCAAAAGTTATTGCACAGCAAAGAGAGGCAGTTTAAGACTCCAAGCCATGCAATATTCTCCCGATTAAGGAGTAGTCACATTCTATATCTCCAAATGGGACAAGTTTCATTGCCTCTGGCAAGAGCAATATGTACAAGGTTACTGCATCATGAGTAGGCTCAGAGTAATCAATGGTTAACTGGCCAAATAAAGGACAAACACTACTACTGGGGCCCCAGCAAGGGTGATGATAAAGGATCTGGAAGGCTTCTGATTCCTTAAGAGCCTAGAAGGCATAGAGGTCCTCTGAAAAGTGAGTTACACAGTCCCTGTAAGCATCCAACGAGTGCATTTTGAACATCCCACAGATGTCAGCAACGGCTGACCACAAAAATCAAGGGAACTTCTCAGCCTGGTGAAACAATCTCAGCCACCCAGAAGCTCTGTTTTAATGAAAAATGGGGGAAGAAGATACAAAAAGAGCTCATTTTTAGTACACATTTAAAAAAATATTTTTGGTAAGTATCTTTAAAGACAAGTGAAGGAGTCCCTTGTCTTTCCCATTGCGTCATTTGTTATCATGGTACTACCATAAGGACTTAGCCTCCCTCCACCTTCTGAATTCCTAATCTGGTGATGCTATTGCTCAAAATGACATTTTATTTCCCCAAGAATCACACACGAGTTGAACTAATGCCTGATAAGGAAGATTCATTGTGACTTTATTCAACATTTTGAATCGTTGCACTAGAACCTGTTCTTTTATTTTCCAGTGCAAATCTAAATATTTTTTGCATGGAACAGATAATCTTATCTGTGGACTGGTATTGTAGGTGAATATTTTTCCATTAATACTTTATAAGTTTTTCAACTAATCTCAGAACAATCATATTTGCTTTTATTATAGCATGGTATCAGTTTTATATCTTATACTATAGATATAAAGATTAAAAAAAAGAAAATTATTATATGACTTCTAGATACATCAGACTTCTAGATACATATCAAGACCACAAAAATTCTTATGGTTATGATTTCCCTATTTTTATAATAGTATGTCAATTTTTTTACATTTTAAATACATTGCACAATAAGAAAACAGCTGAATTGTTACTTTCCCTTAGAATTACATCTGAAATGTAAATGTAAATAGTTGATTCCCACCTTTTCAAAGTTCCTTAAAAATGCAATGTGCATTAGTTAGCACACAATGCACTAATTAGCACAACGAATGCTGGTTTATATTTGTAATCCTACCTAGAATCCATCTCTGCATTAGTATTAGGTCAGAAAAGATGCTAAAAGCAGTATTTTCATAACTGCAAGAAACAGATAATAGAAATGCTGTACATTGGATTTCTCTGCTGAAGTTAGTAACACACACAACAATTTAACTCCTTTAAGCAACCTTGATCCCACCATTGTGTTTCATACCTTCGTTAAAAAGTGACAACAATTTCAGTACCAATAATAAAACATAAAAACAAAAGTTAAGAATAAAACCAGACATCCCAAGTGCTAAGTCTTTCATAGAAAGAAAAATGAGGAACCAAGGAAAAGAGTCCCACATTTGCTCAAACACTGCCTGGTAAATTGTTTTTCACACAACTTCAGAGTTAACATTCTTTGGCAATGAATTAGTTCCAGGTCTTATGCAGAAATGTTAATGCAACATATCTCAGATATGTGCATTTAAATGTTTTTTAATTATATATCCTGACCCTGAAAACAACACTAGGTCCAAATAAATGTGCACAGTTTTGGGCAGCTACTTTTGGAGAACTTCTTTGTTTTGCCAGTTTCTCTGATTTTGTTCTTTAAATGGTATCCAGTCCCCAAGGCAACTTTGATAAAGTCAATGAAATTATACAGGTAGAAGGGACAAAAATGCAGTCTCTGGATTTCAAATAGTGACAACACCAGTCTCACCATTAAGCCTGACACAAGAACCTTTTAATTTAAATGTAATCTCCAAAAGACCAAATTACCAGCAACATGTTCTCATTAATTCCTGTAAGGGATGCTCAAGCTTTGACCCCACATTGTTCTCCTTATCGAGAAGTGGCTGAGTCATAGTATTAATAAGCCATCACTCCTTTAAGTGGTCATTCACTGCTGGGCGGGGAAAAGATAGGCTCATCCTTTTGAAGTGGGAATGGGCAAGCAAGGCTGCTGTAATAGGCTGTGATTATTTTCACTATGAATGCTCTCCCAGCTTTCAAAAATTAAAAGGAGCACTCATTTTCCTGCTTGAGTATTTCTCACACTGGCAAAAAAAATGAACCCTTTGAAATGTAAATGATTTAATCTTTGCAAACCCCTGCTTCAGAGGGAGGTACAGCTTCATTTACAAAATGAAGACATTTTAGGAAATGATTATCATTGTAAAATTGAGGTCAGCAGGGAGTCTGAGTTCAAACTCTTAGAATATCAGCAGTGTAACAAGTTTGATCTTCCTTACTGCATTGCTTGCATTTGCTTCTCTGGGTTCCAGCAGAGAGCCATTGTCAGTCGGAACTTGTTCCCACTCATTTCCCCTGGTTAAATAAAATAGTTATGCTTATTACATAGAGTTAGTCAGTCCAATAAAATTTAGGGCAAAACTAAAAATAAAAAAGGGAAGTTGAAATTTATTTTGATTAATGTATGCACTATGTGCATATTCAACTTAGAACATTTAAAGGATGACAGCACTGAGGATATTTTTTTTAATGTTTAGTTCAGGCAGTAGTGTTGGGCAGTGTTACTATACTGTAACTGAAGGAGACCACCCATAATGGTGAGAGACTATTCCATTTAAAATGTAAACATTAAATCCTTAATCTCTCTTCTACACCATCCAAGTAGAATGACAATTATTGTTGCTGGCACTATAGGGTTTTATGGTATCAGTCAGTGTTATTATGAACTGATGGAGATGATAAATTTGTATAACAAAGTACAAATCATAACAGCTGCCGTATGACAACAGCCATCATGGAGAACTTCCCTGCACTAGTGGGCATTTCGGCTGAAAGGGAAATCTGTCAGAAACGAGGATGAATCTGAGCAAAACACAAAGTGAGAAGTCATAGACCTTTATGGGTGATCTTGAGATATAAGTTCATAATCTTTTAATGGGTGTTATATACTTATTTCCATGGAATTACTTATCTTTCTGCCATTCCTGAAGATCCATTTCTGTCTCCCAGCCTGATACATTGAAAGGGATAGCTAAAATTAGAATGTCAAAATGTCATCTGCCTAACAAAGATCCTTGATGTTACACCCTTGAAGTTACACTTCAATAGGACCAATGAAATGCTGGTACTGCATGAAAGAAATACACCCATATATCTACAATATGCAAGAGAAAAATACCAAATTAAGCAGAATTCAGCACCTGTCCAATACCTCGAAAAAGAATAGGTAAGAATGAAAGGCTGCCTGTACTCAAGTTAAAGTGATAGAGTTTGTAGTGAGTCTAAAAGCTGGGTAGCCAGGCTTGCAGGACACTTACTCAAACCAAACTTAAGGAGGTTGGTCTTTGCTAATGACAAAACCCAAAATATTAGCAGTGGTTTTTAACATCTTTCAAAAAGAGAAGAAAAAATTGATTCTCTAAAGAAAACTGCACAATTTTTCAAAATGACCACAATGTTGAAAAATATGTAATTACATTTCCAAAGAGGTAAAAGAGATCTAAGTCTGAACACCATCCACCACATATCCAGTGTCAGTGCTTACTGGTTTTTCTGGTTCGAGCAGGTGTTTTGTTTGTGTGCATTGGAGTGTGAGGCAGCTGTAGCTGTTCTCTCGAGGTATGAAGGGCTCCATTATGAGCACCACCCCTCTCCCTTTCCAAGGCAAGTTCACAAGCTGGGCAATTACTGCAGTGGAGAAAGCTCCACACCCTCGCTTTTGGGCAGGACTTCTTTTTCTTAGAGGAACTATGCACCTGACAAGTTGTGCAGGTGCAAAATAAAGGAGTGTGATCAGAAACAAACATTAAAAAAAGTCATGCACAGTAAATTGAGGTTTCAAAGCATAAGGCCAAGTGTGTCTTGCTGACTCTTGGAAACTTTACATGAGTTCTGGATAGCACTGGCCTGAAATTCAGCTGTTCAGCAGAAGACTGACTTTTTTCTGCCAATATCACTCCTTTAACTATTTAAAGGTTTCTAGGAAGTTTTAGACTTGATGCTCATAACAGAAGCCAGAATGCAAGAGGCTCTAGAGCTGGATGAACTTAAACTTTAGAATACCTAAGTTTGGATGAACTGATGCTGTAACAGATAATTAAAAGCTGTTCCAGACTGTAAACTCCCTGGGAGAAAGGCTATTCCTTTCATTTGTATAAAAACATCCACACACAGCATGGGCAGTGAGATCCCTCAGCCTTCCCCCATCTCACTCTCTCCAGCAGAGGAGTCAGGTCACAGGAGGGAGCAGGATTCAATGTAGGCAGACTTTACTGATCTGGAAATGAAATCCAGGAAATTCACAAAGATTCTGAAATCAGAATTCTAAGCAGACTATGACTTTAACTAGAAGATTTCTTTTGTTTAAAATTATTATTATTATGAACTCTTTTTTATTGCCAACAATGCTTAATATTATGCCTCCCAGTTATTTTTTTCAGAATGTTCAGATCAAAGGTAGGAGCATGAATACTGCATTAACTCAGGGCAAGATGTACCAGTGGAACTCTTTAGATTATGCTTCTTTAGCTCCACATTCTGGGCAACTGATGCAATATTTTACACAATACTTTACTTTGGAGAAGTTGAAATCAATTCTGTATGACATCTTCTGAAATCATGAAGCAGGGAGCTTAGCTACTTGCCTGGAACTCTTTAGGAATGATCTGCCCTGAACTTTTTAACAAATGCTGTACTTCATCATTAACTCATTCCTTCTGAATGTTTCCAAAATGCTCCCAAGTAATTTTCTTAATATTCTCTTCAGTGACAAACATTTTACACATTAAATCTATTTTTCATGTTAGCCCAATGATCAAGAAGGCTGGTGTAATCCACTGGGGGAACATATATTCCAGTTTTCATTCATGCTTTAGAGTATTGTCACAGCCCAGCACAAAGGAATAATCTGATTGTTTCTCATAAAGGAAGAACAAATCATGATTGAACGATTTCTTCTATTTAAAGCTATGCTTTGCAAAGACTATTGAACTTGCTAGAAGAGTCATCTCCAATGCCTACACTAACTACACAAAGCTGCTGCACAGTTGCCATTCAAGGGCTAATTTAGTACCAAAAGGCCAATATTGCTGATGTGCAGATTACAAATATCACGAGATATTAATTTATTTATATTTAAATTAGGCTAAAAGACTAAGAGAACTTTCAGTAGATCCATTTACAATTAAAATGAGCGTACATTTGAATTACTTTTTTATAATCTGGCTACAGCTGGGGTTTGAAAGAGTTGCCGCCAGAATGATGCAAGGCATTTGCCTTTGACAAAGTAACGCAAAATTTGTGTTAAGTGGGTGAAAGAGCATTAGATTATATCACCTCGTAGGTCAGCTGGAAAATATAATATGTATTCTGATTATGAGAAAACAGAGTGAAAGGCAGAAAACAGGTGCTGAGGGCTCGGCTTTGGGGCCGATGGCAGCCGGGGCCGCGCTCCGCTGCCGCCGGCCGGGCCGCGCTGCCAGCCCTGACCCCGGGCAGAGATAGCGCTCCCATCGCCCTGCTCCACTCTCCGCTTTGTATCCAAGCCCTCCGCTGGAAAATGTAAAACCAGCACATCGAGCACACTGCTTTGGAGGTCTGCCACTTGCATTCAGGCAACCATTTGTACTTTTGCAGGCGTAATCAATCTCCTGTTGCTATCAGCGGGGAGTGGGGCTTTGCTGCTTTATGGCTTAAAAGTAGTTTTGTGCAAATTCTGCTTCCCTCCCCCCTCCCTTTAGCTCCACTACTCACAGGATTTCCAGGGACATGGGCTAGAGCTGAGAAAAGAAGCTTGTTTGATTTAAGCACAGAGGGGTTTTTTGTGTGTGTGTTTATATTTTCTCTGCATCTATTAAGGGGTGAGGGGGAGAGACTTCATTTATATGTTAATATTAGCCGGCACCCTGACTAAACTGACAGAACTATTTCATGGGAAGCTGACAAATTTTGTCAGCTAGGCTATCTTTCCACATCTCAATAGTGGCAATAATCTTGATTAGCAAAACAATTGGGGGCCAAAGAAGTCCTGCTGTTCCAAAGACCCTCTTCTCAGGTTACAGTTTGCTAATGTGATGAATCCAGAGAGTCCTTCAAGCTTGAAAAAATTCCCCAAAGCAGCTGAATTTAGGCAAATGAAGGGAACCATTTTGGAGGCTGGACAAAAGGGGTTAATTTGATCGACCATGTCTCCATAGTCTTACAACAATCATTTACTTAACAAGCATATAGAGAGTCATTCCATGGAAACTGGTGGAGTTAACAGAGGAAGTTCGAATAGAATATCTGTTTATCCCAGATGTGTGGGAATTTTAGCCAAAAAACAACACCACATAATTGCTGCCTGTGGTATTGATTCTTACACAAGAACAACAGCAGAACTAAAGGGCTCTGAGCATATCAGGAAGGCCTGGGCTATGAAGTAGTACAAGCTTCCATTTTCATTAGCTTGTTGCATTGCTAATAAAATAATTATCTTAGTTTTGGGTCCTATCTCCTACTTATTTATGCATGCTATTAATTTCCAAATCTGTCCTAAATCGATCTAAAATCCTGAGATTCTATTTAACTCTCTGATGCAATTTTTAAACTTACATTGAAAATTTTATTGTAAAAGTACTGACTAAAGCTTCCTCTCTTTTCACACACTTGATCCCCCCTGCCCAGCAATATCTTTGGAATAATTTCTAATTCTGTTACTGAAATAAAAATTACCATTCATATCATGTTTTGTAAGACTTAGGGATTTGACCTGGTGTGTACACACTGGTGAATATTAACATAAATATACATTTTGCCAGACATCAAATACAGGGTCCTTAAAATCTGCTGAACTCATCTGTCTTCAATGAGTTTCAGAACCAAACCTTACTTATAAATTATGCAAGTATGAAAGAAGAGAGAAAGAGAAACTCTGGCCTTTTTTCCTTCTTGTTCTTTTGCGTATTTGTGGTGCTGTACACACTATCTAGAGGGAGTCCACTCTTTAAAAGGTGCCAGTTATGATTAGGAAGATTTTGATGCAGTCAAACTTCCTCACTTCAAGTTATTTTCTTGGTAACTTACAATGAAGGAAGTCCCCAATTTTATTAACTTTAATGTGAGCAAGTAAATTTTTAAAATTTTCCCTCAAATTTGTGATAGGATGTGAATGGGGACATGTTTTTAAAACTGATTGCTTACACACTTGAAGATGAATACATGGACAGAAGGATTTTTCCAAACAGAATTGGTCCACAGTCTTTCACAATGACAAAGATCGGGAAAAAAGTATGTGCAGAATTTCTACCCATAGAGAACCTTCAACATTTACATTGGCATAGATTAATGCTCATTTATAGTTAATTTCTAGGATGGGTATCTGAACTGTAGCATCAGAAATTACTCACTTCCTTTCCATGTAATTCCTTTAAAGATCAGGTAACAGAGATTACTCAGAAAAACTCTGCTTGATGGCAGCTGAAATTTTGCCTGAGTTAAAAAGATTACCAATAGCATGGCACACTTGCAGCCAATGAAGCAGACATACAAGAATGTATGTATGTATCTGTCCCCACAACTGTTTGAAAACTCTGCACAAAGCCTCTATTTTTTCAGCATTCTCTGCTTCCAGATGTTCAAAACTGGGTTAATTTTTTAGGAAGATGAGGTGCTCTGTTTTGTACCATCTGCCACACACTATCATAGTGAAAAAGGGAAGGGAAACACACTATGCCACAGACATTAAACTGTTACATGATCATTAAGAATTTTATATTTTTTCATCATATAGATCTCTATGTATACACAAAAATCCATCCTGTAACTGTCCCATTTGAGGCTGCTTTTAACAATAACACAGGTTGCAATGACTGTACCAGCAGAGAAGCTATGCAGCCGTCATGCCATGAAGCTGATAGGGAACTCAATCCACCTCTGATAAAAATTTTTTCACTTTCATTTGTTCAGTTTTTCTGGACATCTAAATCTGAAGTTTTGACCCAAACAAAAGCTTCCTTATGGCCTCAAGCTTGGTTCATTTCCTTCTAGGTTAAGGTTTAGGTTAGGTTAGGTTTCCTTTTAGGTTAAGGTTAACCTTTCAAACAAATCCTAAGACTGAAATTTTTTGTATGACTTGAATGGATCGAACCTGTGGTCCTGACCATGCACAACTTAGACTCTAGCAATGACTCTGGGGGAAGTTTTCCCTGGAAGAAGGATTTTCCCCCTCCAGGCGGCCATTGGCACAGACACTGGAAGGCAAAGTGCTTCAGGCTGTGTGACTGCACTGAGGTGCCTCCTCTGAGGGACCTGGAATGGCACAGTGCCTTTGGGCCACTGCCCCAGCAGTTCCTCTGCGACAGGATATTTCCTTAGGAATGTTTGTTGGTATTTACACAGTGAGATCAGACAGTGACTGGCCATAGCTCCTGTAAAACCATAATTCTTCAAGTGACAGTTCAGATCCTCTGCCTGATACACTGCCATTGAGAGAGACAGACAGAATTCCCTTTAAGGCTTCGTTTAGGCAGGATATCTGAGGCCTCTGGCTGTAAAAGGATGGAACTAGCATAGGTATTAATACTACTCTGTGCTAATATTTCCCCCTTGTGATCCCTTAATCCCAAAAAGATGATAAGTGAAGAAGAAAGTGACAATAAACCTGCTTTGCACAATTTAAGGAAAAGAGCTTTGGTCTGATTCCAGATATCGTCAGCAGGATGAACACAAAGGACAACATTTAGTTATAGATTAATAATCCAAGTACAAATAGTTCTGAACAAATAGAAAAAACATAAACCCACAATATTAAGCAAACCATGGGACAAAGATCACTCAATTCTCAGAGCTATATTATTTTTAAGTGGGGAAACAAACCATACAGAAGGCATTGAACTCTGTGATGTCAATATCAAGGTGAACCAGCCTGAATGAAATGTGCCACAAAGAGTTATGAAATGTAAAATCCAAGTAAAGCATGTGGAGTTTACATGAACAGCAGTGAACTCACTGAACCAGAAAACAGGTATTTTTTTCAAAAGTTCTCAAACTTCTTTAAGTTGTAAAGTATAATTCAAAGTTATACATCAAATAATCAAGAAAATTTAACAGAACAGCAAATTAACTATAACATCCTTATGTTATTGTAATATGTTAATGCCACTAGAATAAATTTGAATTATACAATCCTCTGCTTACAAAACTTTACCTAAAATCAGTAATTAATTGTCCACTTTTCTATCAGTAAATGAAGAAAACAAGAGACAGAAATATTTCTTCCACCAGGAAAACAGCAACACTTTTCTCTAGAGTGACACATTTTGAACCATTGCATAAACTTCCACTCACCTTGCATAGTCTGGTTTTGCATTGCTTTTTTCAGCTGGTCATCCATGCATGATTACTACCAAAGAATTATTCTAAGAAAGATAAATGCAGTACAGACCAGAACTAATGTCTACAATCTGCTCACTCTCTCTTCATTAGAGAACTAGAGATAAATATGAATTGAGAGTTGAATTTTGCCATGAATTTTGCATTAATACTTGGACAATAGTTCTGTTAAGTCACTATTCTAGGGCATAAACCATTTTCTGTCATCCAGTGATAACAGCAGAATGGTCATCTGTCTGTCATTGCGATAGAACCATTTTGTCAGAAAAGTTTGTTAGATGTAATGAATGCTAGGCTATCAAATTAACCATTATCTATCCACCCCAGACAATCTTCAGACTGTGTTTCTCCTCTAAAAATTATAAGATACAATATTGTAGATCTCAAGTCACTGGCACATGAAAACCTTCCCTTTATATCAGGTTTTTTTATAAATAATTCTTCCTGCAAATTTACCTGCTCACACTCCAATATGGATCTTTACAAAATAATCCTTATTTTGTGAGTAGAAAAAACCCAACACATTAAGATTGATAAACTTATAACACAGAGACAAATAATTTTCTGCTCTGGACTTAAACAGAGATACTTTCTTTAGTGTTGCAGTTTACTTCAGATCTTTCCTAAGATCTCTTACCTAGTAATATTTTATGTAGGTGAAGTGTCACAGAAATGGCTATACCCCTAGTGAAATATAAACTGAAACTTGCACAATTGTGCATTTTCTTTTGAGAAAAGAAACTTGGTCACATTTCTAGCTGTTTTTCTTTATGAATGTATTTCATTTTGCCTTATAAATACATTGAAAATAAACTGAAAAAATGCCACATGTTTAAATTTTTAGTTCAGCTGCATAAGTCAACATTTATGATAAAACACAGTAGAGAAAAAAATTAATGCTTTAAATTATCCACATTTATACAAGAAGATTTCCTGAGCAGTCTGAGGTCTGATAAAACTTGTCATAACTGAAGCTTTCCCAAGTACTCTCAGCTTCATTTCTCAGTATCTGGCTAAATTTGTAGTACTGGCTAAGACACAAAGCAGCTTTCTTTTATTTTCTAAACAGATGATTTCTTAATGAGATATGAATCAAACTTTGATCTTCAAGGTGAATCATTCATTAATCATAAACAAAACATGATTAAATCAGGGCCACATCAGCACATATTGTAAAAATAAAAGCTTGCACAAGCCTTTTACTTAATATTAACTTCATTATGTTTTTATGTGAATTCTTGGAAGTTGGTTATCCCAGCTTAAAGTTAATATTTCCTTAGGAAAAAAAACTGTATCATGTGATTATATTCTTCATGTAGTTAGGTGGCTTTATACATGTGTTAATGTTAATGGTTAAACCACTTCAGAAATGACATTAAACCAGAGAGGAGTGCAGAGAGTTTCCATTCATTCTGTTGTCTTTGAATTCTCTGACACATAATACAGACCAAAGTACATAATAGAAAGCATGAAGAAAATACATTCAGAGAAGCATATGCTGCTTTATGGAACTGCACATGATAGAGAAGGAAAAGAGAGAATTTTTTACTGTTCTCTTAGGAAGATCTGTTAGCCAGTCTAGTTCCTGCTCACAATTTAGAGTAATTCTCTGAATAGATCATCTTCCTTTTTTTACTGTTTAATCTGTTTTTAACAAATTTACTAATCCATTCAAAAAATATTCAAGCTGCAACTATTCATGAGAGAGGAGGAGGAGTTCTACCTTTGATAACTATCACCATTTTCACTAATAACCAGTAGGATTTTTTGCAGGGGGCAGGAAAAAAAAAATAAAGGAATTCATCAGTAAAGAAAAAGTTTGTATTCTGAGAACAGTACCGATTGGTAGTACCTATCTCCTTCATACCTATTTTATATTCACTTTAAATTTAATAAGCTTCAAGTTCTCACACTTGGAGGATTTCCCTCCCACCAGAACAAGCATAAGGTCTAGTAAAGTATAAGGCAGCTTTGAGAGGAGTTCCCTCATCTGTCTGGAAAAACAACAGCTGAAATGTGAATGCATTAGCAGGAAAACTTCAGCTGACAGAAGCCAGCATCCACCCCTAGGAATGCACCAAAGTAACAAACCTGCCATTTGGACAGGAATGTCTTTCCTTTTCTTTATTCTCTGAAGGAGCTGTATTTTAAAAGTTTGGAAAGTGCACACAGAAAACCACAGAGCATAATCTCAGCACCTGTATCTCTATGAGCACTTAACCTTTCAGGAAACCCTGACAGTCATAGCTATTAATGAAACATAGTTCAGTGATTTTTTTTTTTTTTTCTGCAAGGATATATATGTTATGTATAAAATACATTCAACAGTAGGTCTTCACCTGCTATCAATAGGTCATGCATGCAACAAAGAGCCATGGGTTGTGTCTAATTCTGGCAGAGACATTGCATCTGTAAGACCTCAGAGGCTGCAGGATATGCTGTCAGGCTCAGGAGAAACAAAACATCAGCCTGAGGAAGCACCTGAGTCCCCCAGCACCACACACTCCTGTTTCAGGAAAGGCATAGAGGGAAATAGAAAAGAATGGAATAAATGGGAAAAGCTTCAAGGGGATGGAAAATAAAAAACAGTATGACCAGATAAAGCTCACTGTTTTATCACCCAGGTGTTGCACACCAAGTGTCATGCAGTGGTTAGTTATGCTGAAAGGTGACATCCAGCAGTCACAAAATCTTCTCAGCAAGGAAGCTCCTAGATACAAGAAAACCAGTGAGAATACTCAGGTTTGCAAGCAGGAAGGCAGGTTTTAAGGAAACATCCTGGCTAATCATATAGGAAAGAGCAGAACTGAAAATCCAAACCAAGAAAGCAATCTGCACCCACAGGAAAGATTGGTCCCGGGTGACCACTAAAGAGTCGAGACAATCGTGTCCTTACTTTCAAGGGTTTGTAAGAACTGCTCCAGTGAAATACATGAACGAACTGGAATGGAAAAAAACTCAAAACTTCAAAATACATGGTCACTTTGTGTCACAAAATTCATGTCCAAGTTGTCTACAATTTACCTGAAGAAGTGGCAAGTCCTGGAGGGCTGCTACAGTGCCTTTCCCCATCTTCTCCCCTCAACCTCAATAACGATCTACGTAATCCACGTGTCATGTGATATAGTCATCAAGAAGTGATGTACCTGCACATAACACATACAAAACAATATGAGAAGATATTTTTAAGAAGAAGAGAGAACCTTAAACATTAATAAGTAGCAAATCTGTGAAATCAAAGCATTTTCCTCCTTTTTTTATAATGGCCTTTCATTCTTTTTATGATTTGTCTTTGAAAGCTCTTAAGCTCTTCCTGTGGATGACAGTTGATATTGTTCTTCCATCCTGCTGCAGACAGCACAAGGGAGGGAGGGAAAAGAAAAAAACCCCTATTGTACAGCTTTTCGTCTCTGAAACATGATTTTTATAATTAATATATACAACTGAGAAGAGAAAGGTACGTTATAATGAAGTGCAATTAAGAGGTGTTTGTTCCTGTCCCACACATAAGATGACTATAATTTCCTTGGCTGTTTAGAAGTCAACCATTATCATTACATTTCACACATCTCTTCTACTTTTTTTTTTTTTGCAGTTCTGATTTTGTTTATTTTCAATTAAAAACTCCAAATAAACATACATACAGAAAATCTGATATTCAAGTAACATCATCTTTTAATTATATTGTGTAGTGATTGTTAAACCTAGTGGTTATACTAACCTTTTTGGATTTAATTTCATAGGCATGAATGGATCTGTCAATTTTGCATTAGACTTAAATTCATGCAAGGGAGAATGGAATGTGCATTTACGCAGCCTATATTGCATGTAACCACAGATGTATTATTAGAGGAGTAATTTGAAGCTATTCTTTTGGCATATTTGTTTTTAAATCCCCCAAATTCATATCACAGCATAGTTTTCTACTTTAAATTTTACATTAATATTAATTGCATTACTGCAGTGACTACCCTTTCAAATCTCACATACACCCACACAAAGAAGCAATCACTGCCTGGGAGACCTTACAGAGTGAAGACATTAAAGGGACAAACCATGAAGAACAAGACATATTCTCACTGATGTGATGGTGACATTTTTGTTAGCTTTAAATGCAGCTTCCTTAAGAGGGTTCCTTCCCATTTATGTCCTGGCTGAAGTTGGGACTAGTCCAGCTGAAGCCACAGTAGATCAAAGCTGGGAGTCTTGGCTGCCCTAACACAGCAAAGAGCCCTGCAATGATTGGGGAAGTTCAGACTGACAGCCGAGTCTGTGTTTTGAGCTGAACTGCCATTAAACAAATGCTTTCTTTCCAGTTTAGATCTGTAAAACCTTTACAAAGTGAGCCCAGAAGGAGCTACAAAGGACTGGTTGCTGACAGACAAACAGATGCAGACAGACAAATTGAAAACTCAGGCCTGATTAAAGTCCATAGAAACATATGGAAAGATTAACATTGAGCACAGTGGGCTCCTGCACAGAGGCAATTTACCTCAATTGGAAGTAGGTGTTACCTTATCTTCAAATAAGAAAATAATTTTTCTGTTTAAGTACTTCTATTGCTGAAAACATTCTTTGACACTAAAATTACTTGATTTTTTCCCCAGTTTTACTCATGTGCTACTATTTCTGCTGAAAATTTTGATAGACATTATTGTATTTCTTAATGTGCACGTGTGCCAATTAAGCTAAATAACTCAATTGTTCTTGCAATGAGTATGAACTCATTTACCAGAGCAAATATTTTCTTTCAATTGTTTTTGTATGTTTTTATTTCTACAGAACACTTCCTGAGAAAAATAGTTCAGCTTTAGTTGTAACAGACTACATCCACTCTATGTAAGACATGGTTGTGGTTGCTACTGCTGTTGTTTGCTTTTTCTTTTGTGGCCCTAGTTCTAAAAATATCTGAAGAGATAAATGTATTATATTTCCATATTGGAAAAATACATATAGTCCTCTTACCACTTTAGTTTATTAGCTTATATTCATGTTTGTGCGTTTTCCATCTCTTAAGATACTGCTCCAACAAGTGATCAGCCTTATTTGATTGACATGGAATTGAAGAAGTTAGGAGATGGATTTCTATATATTACATTCTTCAGAAAAATTTACCCACATTATTGTCCATTTGCTGTCTATTTTAAGTGCACTGACTTGTAGTTCACATTTTCCTGACTTCAATACTGCTTTCTTCAAATATAAATTGATGGGAAAGCAATTTGAATAGTCTGAAATATTTCTTGAAACTATGCAATAGAATACACTATCAGGTTAACATTATCTGCCATCAATACATTATTTTGTATTGTTTCCCCTTTATCTTCTGTTTTATATTAGAAGAAGTCATAAAAACTTGTATTGCAAAAAGCCAACAATTCAATCTACTCTATTCCAGCAGTTAAAAAACTTCAGTTTGCCAAAGCACGGAGCATATCCCAGCTGCTCTCTGGTAAGATGTGTTAGAGTGACCATACAGATTTCTCACTTGCTTGATGAAAGACAGACTTGGTGGTATTTGTATTTTATTCACTGATTAGAAGCAAGGAGCCAGACAGAGCCACATCTTTCAACAGCTATAGAAGATTAAAAGTTATATTTTAAATGTGAGAATACAGCACCAGTTGAAAAACTTTCCAGTCTTGCTAATTTTATCCTTTGGGTTGCATAAAAGTAGTAAAATAATAAAAAAAAACCACCTTCCTATCTTGGTCTCCTTTCTAGACTTCCCAACCCCCTTATTAGCCCTTCCTTCCATCTCCTTTCCCATTTTATTAGGAATAATCTATAAAACATCTAGAAGTTGTTGAAAGGAAAAAACTGAGGCTGCATGAGCTAACCAGCAGCTGCCCAGGGAAGCTGCATGCAGCCTGTACACAAAACTTCAATTACTAGCTCTGCTGAGTTCAAAGGGATTATTTCTGGGAATAAATATTCTGGTGTTCTAGCATGGACACAACCTGATCTATATGGAGCAGTGAAAGGGGGCTTTTCTCCTCCTCTCTCCTGCCCTTTTTGGTAAAATCTCTTTTAACATTTACATGCTACCAGATTATTTCCCTACTTCTCTTAAATCCCACTCACTTTTACAACAGTATGGTTTAGACTTCCACTATCCTGTTAATCAGCCTTATAACATCTTAACACTTGTGCTATAATGACAGAAAATACTGAGAATTTAACATTTCGGGATGATAAGCAGTGTAAATCATACAATTCCAGTGAAATTCATAGCTTGAAGTGTTCCACTGGTATAATCATATTGTTCTAAAGGAGGGATTTCACACTCCTCCTCCTTCCAAGGTAGTCTTTAAATTCAGACACAACCCACAGCTCAAGTTTGCTTTGCTCAGAAAGGCTCTGAATGTTCCCTGCAGCACAGCAGGAGGCTGCTCTAAGGCAGTTGAGATTGGTGGGTGGATAGAGAAGGTATGAGACCACAATTACACCCCATTCCAGTGATGTGTCTGGAGCTGCAGTGACTCCAGACAAAGAATTTGAAGTGTATGGGAGCTGATATCACTTCAAGACAGACCTAAAAATACCTGTCAGGGCTGCAGATTTGAAGCAATTACCAGGAACAATTCAGAGTTTTCCTGCTGGGAGCCAAAGATGTTGCAGAATCATTTAGAACAGGCTGTGTGGAGTATCTGGTTGTGAGAGAAGTGAAGCACAAATGTTTCTGAAGTGCACTGGAGGGAATTCACCAGTACCAAGACAAGATCTGAAAGTCTGGAATAGTATTTAGAAGTGGACAGGATCTGACCCACTCAGGATACCCAACATGTAAACTCAAAGTAGCTACACTCTGCCATTTCCATGAAGCTAGGAAAAGTCTCTTAAATTCACATGCCAGCCTCCTGGGAAGAGAAAAAGCATAGTCATGTCCTAGGCACCACAAAAGGAATTTTCTTTTATGCCCTGGGAGTTATTTGGACTCTTCTGAAACTAAGCATCATTGAGATTATCTCAACAAATCAAGACAAACAGGAAATTTATTACATGCACACCATTAATTTCTGATTTTGGCTAAAGAACTAGGTACAAAATTAATCTGTTATATAGAACAACTGAGTCAAAACAACAATCTAAAAACTACTGAGTGCCTGAAACTGCTTCTTACTTTTTTTTTTTTTTTTTTTTTTTTTTTTAAGTAGTGGAAATGTCAAACACAAGACCTTGCAAAGAACACAAGAGAAAGATTTATTGAGAAATCATCTCTGGCTAAGCCCAAATTAAAAACTTAGTCCTTTCCCTGAATTGAGAGGGACTCCAGTTTCTGCTAGGAAAAGGAGTAAACCAGTGTTTGCTGATCCACCAGGGCATAAGACTAAGGGCTCAGTCCTGGAAACAGAAAAAAAATCCCATTTGACTTCCTCATATTTATTTCTTGATCAAAATATGAAACATGTTAAACCCCAGCAAAAACATCTCAGAACATATGATATTATTATGTAAACATGATAGGTACACTGGAACATATGGACATGTCATGTGATGGACATGAGTTTATCAGCTTACCCCTGAAAGACATGAGTGAAGAATTGATTTGAGCACTATTTGGACTACCCTGACGTTTAGAGATAATTCTGTGTGATTCCTAAATAATAACAAAAAATCCTTTCCATTTTCTCTCTGTGTTAATGCTCAATATAGATCTAACTATTCAACAAAATGTGTCCATGTCTCCCAGATGTTGCCTTTATTTTCTGAAGTGTATCTGACTTTTCTGTGAGCTACCTTAGAATAAAACCATGCAGTAACTCAGAGATTAATACACACAGTGAGATGCATTTCACACAAATATCTGTCTCCCAACACATTTCTACACCAACCAAATGTCTCTGGAGGCCAATGAGATAATCCCAGAGTCCAGTGCTCATGTGCAACTTGCTTTTCAGTTATTTAATTTGAAGTTACTTTCTTCTGGCAAATCCTCACACCAAACTTCCTCTCTCCCTGTGTTACCAACACCTGCTGTACCAGAGCACCCATCAGGTTTCAAAACCTGAGCTGCTCAATAAGCTTCACAACCTTCCTGTGTGGAGGAAGTGCCAATTTATTATCTCCCCCTGAAGAGGAAGAAAATGTTTACACCATGGAAAAGCTGGTTGCAATGTTTTTCTTTGAAGTCTGCAGCACAGACCTGTGACTTAGGTATTTGTGGTTTGAGAAATTTGTAACTTAAGTGTTTTTACCATCTGTTTATTTATACTGGAAGCTTTTCAGTACTCATTAGGAGCCCATCACTCATCGTACACTCTCATTTGCTCTGAAAATTAGGTGCTTTTTATTTATTTATAAAAGCTTTATTGCTGAGCTGCTTCCACTGTTTTCTCCTAATTTGTACGTTCTCCTAATCCCTACATGAAGAATTATAAGTTTGAAATGTTTCATTTTTTATTCAGTGATCTGGAACGCACACAAATTCTGCACCCATTGAAGCAAATGAGGAAGTTTTTCATTTCAATGACAGAATATCACTTGGAAATATTTGAGCAATAATATTCTCACAAGCTTGTTGCACTACTACTATGAGGATTTCTGTAAACACCTTTGCCTATCCTCATACTCTCCAATTTTACTTGTCAGAAGAAATACCACAGCTTTTGTGTTGGCTAAATTATGAAGAATATGAAATGATGGAAAAACTGGTTAAATTGAAATAAGCATTTTTTTTACTACCATCAGTGAAGGCAGGATTTCTTGGTGGCAAGAAAAAAACTGCTGAAAGCTTATAATCATCCAGAATCTGACCCTAACTATGGGAATCCAGTGACTCTGCTGAAGTCAGGTTTCTACAGGGAAATTTCCACTGGTCCCTAAAGATGGGGAGAGTAGAATCCTAATTCTCTGCAAATCCTTTTATTAGCAGTAAGAAAAACATTAAGAAATACTCAGAATTAAGACAGATACAGACACCAGAAAAATACAAGTACAGATGTTGATGTCAGCTTTGACAGCTACACTGCTGACTGGCATATGCATGTTGACAGCTGAAGATGAAGGGCTAAAGAAGGAGGAGAAAAATATTCCAATTCAATTTAATTGATGTAAGTGACTAAGACATAAGTAAACTATAACATGAGCTATGAAACAGGAACACCAGATGCACACAAATTTAAGTGCTTTGTGAATTTTTATATTCAATATATACCAGTAAGTGATCAAAGTCATCCTCTCTAACTGTAGATATATTTCTTAAATCAATCTAAGGAAAAATACTGCATTTACCATGATGAAAATGAAAGATATAAGTTCATACACTGAAACAGTTAATTACATAATGGATTGTTTTAGTAACTGCTGATAGCCCAAAAACTCTTTTGCCTAGAAATTATCTGGGAAATACATTCAAGAACTGCTATTTTGCTATACTTCAGGGAGCAACACACATTTCCTAGATTTATCCCTCTGCTCCCCATTATGCCTTGTTCATAAAATATTCCCAGTTCAATATTTTATGAACAAAACCGCAAAAGACAGATTTCTGTTTCTCATGAACATTAGTTTATCTTAATTTGATTTGCCCTGTGCTTCTTGATGCACCCTTTCCTGGCTAAAGAAAGTGCTTGGAGATCTTGCAGAACTTTGGCAAAAATATTAGAGTTTCTGGAAGGTTTTCCTGAAATCACTGCCAAACTTGTTCAGCAGTTACCATATTTGTGACTATAAGTGAGTATATAATTTCATAATGGATCTACATTGATGCCTATTTAAAATTACTTACTTATACATTGAGACTATCAAAATAAATAAAGATCAAGCTTTCCAAGACATTAGTTCTATTCCACCATTAAACTACAATTTCAAATAAATTTTGAATTCTTTTAGCTGCAGCTGTCCTGCTTGACACTTAAAATTTTAAAAATACAGAAAAAAGTTTAGGATTTGGGTCAATTTTTTTTACTATCCAGGGTTTCTTCTCTAACAAAATAAATAAAAAGAAATCAAAATAAAAATGTCTGTTTGGCACAAAATCAAATGTCTTCTTTAGAGCATTTTAACTACTTATAAAAAATGAAGGCTTCTGCAGGTTGGAAATATAGGGATAGATACATGCAAAGAGGGTGGGAGGCAGATTCATCATTTCGATATTTCAACATGTCTTTTTTACTTGAGTACGTTCACCAAATTTAACCTGAATTCATTGTTACTTTTAAGTGCCAAGAATCAAAGAGCTCAGTGAACTAGTATCTATCAGGAAAAAATACTAACAGAAGTCACTCAGATATCTACTGTGACTTTAAGCATCCCAAGAGTAATGCCTGTTGGATTGTGTGTTTTAAAGATTCATCATGGAAGAGCAAAAAGTAATATTTGCAATAAATTACATGTATTTTTTTTTTTTTTTCCCCCTCATCCATAGAATCTTCTTAAAACCAACTGTTCTGGAGCAGATACATTACATACCCACAGGCAAACCACCTGCATGGGCAGAAAGCACCTGAAACACAGTTCAGAGCACAGGCTTGCCTTGTGTCCCTTCTGGTCCCGATCCTGGGCTGCTCCCACACAGGGAGTGTCCATGGAGTGTGGATGGACAGGGCCACTGCTGCTGAGCACCCTTAAATTCCCTCCCCTCAGGGTCCTGCAGCTGGAGCTGGCTGCTCCCTGACATCTCTTTGCAAAGCTCCTTCCCAAGGCAAGTTTGGATCATGCACACTGTCCTTGTAAATATGGGGCAGGTGGGCTCTGAGTTAGGCTGGAGTTGACTCCAACCATGGGACACAGTTTGCTCAGACCACAGCCCACACTCTTGAGAACTTCATGGTAAAGTAAATTGCCAGCCAGACTGAACAGTCCCAACTGACCACGAGATCTCTACTTCAGGGTGGAGTCAAGTGAGCCCTAAGCCTTGCAAAACCGCTGCTGGAATAACACACCTACAGAGCATTCTGCTCTGTATTTCTCCATAGATCACCAGAGGACTCTGAGCTGCAAGCTGTTTATGCAAAGAGCTGGACCCCACTTAAATCAGAATCCCAAAATCAGTGAACAGGAAAACTAAGGAATATTTTCAACTAAGTTTTAAAAATATTGGACACACACATATGCACATAAAAGGTCATTCAGACAAGTCAGGGGGAAGTACGATTCACGGGTGCTCCTATTTTGAAGGCTCAGTATTCATGAATTAAACATATTATTTCAGTCCTCAAATCTGTGTACAATTTACTATGAAATGTTGATTCATAATTCTTCTCCAGCTTTTAATGCAGGAATTATACGTATATTTTAAGATAACGATACAGGCCACTTCATAAACACTGTCTTTGATGCAAAAGATCAGACAACTGTTACTGGCTTTTATTAGTGGAGGAGGAAAGTGAGGCTTGGCGTCAGCAGACAGACTATTGTATGTACAATATCTGTGACTTAAGTTTACTCCAAGTTGGCTCCTTTGTAAATTCCCCAGGCTCTATGAAATCTAGAGCTGGGGCTGATAAAAACACTGAAAAATAAAAAGGCATCCAAAAAAGCATTTTATAAATGCAGCATATTTTATAAAAAGCAATTTCAAATCTGCTCCAGGTAGACACATAAAATCTTATGAATAAGTTCAAAGCATGGTTAGAAAACTTTTATGCACTCCCTTAAAATAAAAAAGAATGCATATGCATGTTTGGAGAATCTTTGATATAGGTTTGTGTGGGCACACAACTGAGTTTGAATTACTTCCCTTGGTATGAATATGTAAACGTCAGGTTTTGCTAAATAAATAACTTTTATTTTTGCTCTGACAAACAGATGCTGCAGCAAAAGATACCCTAACTCTCTACTTGATTCACGATGCTGATCATTTTCTGGGAAGTTCCATGTGTAATGAGCCAATACAGGGAACTGCCCTAGTAGCAAATTGATGGAACCACCCCTCTGACCCAAGGGACCAGGCTGCCTGGGGCAGGGGCGTAGGTGGGGGAAGCCAGGGGAAAGGCCATGATGTGGGAGATCTGATTCACTGGGCCTCACAGAAAATAACTGTTCATGAGATCCTTACATATGAAATATAAAGGTGAGTTCTTGTGATGGAATCTCAAAGAAGCAGCTGTGAAATGTTGCTGTTGCTTCTCTTTGACAGTGAAACCCCCACACCTCTGGAGGATCACAAGGATTAATCGTGAGCTGTTGGTAATAACCAATGTATTTTTTATATAATATATCTTTAATTATTCTAGTACTACTTATGACATTGAAATAGATTAGCCTGAGTTGATGAAAAAGTACTTCCTTTCATCCTGCTCACCATCTATCAGGAACAGAGATCCCTTTGCAAGCCTGCTAAATTCCTTGTTTAAAGGGAGACAGGGGAAGGAGGTGTTAACATGCTAACTCACTCTTTCAGAATCAGATTTTGTGTATTCCAATAGATTTTTTTTTTAAATCACTGTTACTGCAAACCTGTATATTATTGGCTTAATGCACTTAGTATGTACAGAACAGTATTTTCAGCATCCATTTAAGGTATGCTGCCATTAAAGTATGGAATTAACATTAGGATACCATGATTCAACCACATGACAGTGAAGGCAGAATGTGAGGCAAGGGCTCTTCTACTAAATCCTAACCTTGAAACCCACATAGGAGAGCCATGCAGTGGCTAAACAGTCACCAGGAGCTCATCTAAATGAGTGTCATTCTGGTGCCCACCACTCCATCACCAGCTCAAAGGAAGTATTGGGGTTTACCCTGTAAAATCTGTGGGTATAGAATTGAATTTCATATAGAAAAAAAGCAAAGTTTACAAACAATCATCTTTAGAATGAATGACAGGCTTATTATAAGGTATAACAGAAAGAGCCCAGCCTTAGATAAATAGACATTTCAACTGTTCTGTGAAAAATATTTGAACACTTAATAGGAGTGGAATTTTGGTTAAGATACTTGACTAAAAAGGAGGGAAACTGCATTCTCCTCTGTGCTTTATCCTAGAGCTTCTGAATAATGGTCTATAAATCTTTGATTCAAACCATAAATTCATTAATTTTTCTAGCAAGAAGCAGTGGCTTAAGCACTTACTACTCAATTCAGTGCTTCTCTTACTGTTGTTTCTGATATTCTCCTGGCAAACTGGAATTGGGTTAAATATAATGAGGCAAAGATGAAGATTTGAAAGATACCTCTGTTTCAACTACCATATTTGATAAAATGTCCACTTTTGGATATGGTATTAACCCAAATATTTTTCTTACTCTGTGTTTATTATCTACCCTCCTACAGTCTGGAACAGGATTCGGAACTCAAAAATATACATTTGGAAAGGCATAAAGTAATATTCTGAGTAAAATAATCCCTGACAGTAACATACAGAGCATTTAAAGAGACAGATGAGCAGATAAAGTGAGGTATTATGGGCCAATGTAATTTCATCAATCACAATTGGAACGTAGCACCCTTTGGAACTGAGCTGGCACGTGGGAGCCTCTTGGAACAGCGCAAAAGGGAAGATGAGGAATCATTCATCAGTGCTTCTGACCTCCAGAGAAAAGCAAAAATATCAGAGGCTAGGAAGTAGCTGTTTAGCATCCCCTTATTTACCCACTTCATTTAGTAAATGTATTAAATTAAACTGCAGATGTTCTGCTGTCAGCACAGCAGGGTAGAGGCAGAGTATTAACAGGCTCTTTCCTGATAGAAACATTTTATGTACTGTAAATAAACAAACACCATTTTGTTAATTAGTAAATGAATTATTTTTCAAAAATGCTCCACTAGGCTCTTTATAGCCCAAGCTACTGTAGTTCCTATTTTTAACAGAGACCTTGCAATCAAAGAGGGAAAACATTCAAGCTCTTGGAAATTGTAGTTCTTGAACTAATTATCACTATTCCAATCATGTTTTAAGCTAAATATTTTATTAGACCTTCTAAAATCAAAATCACCGTAACTACACTGAAAAGGAAACCAGACTGAAAGGAAAATAACTTAAGAAAAATACCAGCAATATCAAGTTCATATAACTAATTTAATTTTTAAAGATAATCAGCTTTATTATTATTTTCATATTAAAAATAATACTAATGATCAGAGGGAGATTTCTTAATAAATTTAAACACAACAACTCATATCAACCATCCGTGTACTCTTATAAGAAATCACAATGAAAGTGGAAAGAAAGTCCATTTATAGTTGAGAGAAAAAAACCACAGAAAATCAACCCCAAAGTAAACCTTGTATCTGATAGTTACATTTCATTGCATCATTGTGCTCATTTGTTCCAACTTGCTGGCTCAGTAAAGTTTTTAATAGACAGATGGCTAATTTTATCATTTCAACCCAATTTCTTACTGGACCAACTCCAAAGATCCAGTGTTAGTGTAATGCCATGGATAAAGGTCAACAGAATAAGAGGAGAACATATGCTAATGTCAGCACTTCACGTAGTCTTCTTTAACAGAATATACAGTGCTAAGCTGAGGGATTTGCACTGGCTCAACACTAACACCATATGGGTGGCCTGCTGAAAAGTAATGATGGCCTAAGCACAGAATCTTAATCAGGTACTGATGGCCAATGAATCAAATAGCACCACACAAGTAATCACTAAGTGATTAAAAAAATTACAGAAGATGTATTGCTGAAATTACTCTGCTAACTAGAGAAGTGATTTTGTCTTAGCTAAAGCTTGTCACATCATTACCTCTTAATCTTAACCCCAATCTTTTTTATCCTCATACAAATCCTTCACAAATAAAAGGAATTCAATTTTTGGTGGTTATGAACATTTATGTGCATAAGGAAAATGTACTTGCAATTTAGTAATGCTGCATTATTGATTTTAAGAATTTATGAAAGGTGCACATCAAGGGCTGTATGCCTCTCTGTTAACTGCCAGTAAGTAACAGGAAAAGTTCTTGCAAATTTCATAGACAAGCCTTTATTTATTTTCAAAGAAATTATTTTAAGTGATGGAATTGCTTGGTTTTATTAGGTAAGCAAGGCTTGGCTCTGTAGTCTGTGCCTAATAATTGTACCACACATTACGCTGCACACGTTAAAATGCTGCTCACTACACATGGCAGGCTGCACCACCTCACAGAGATCTGTGCTATGTGGAGACACGAGGGTACCTGCACATCCTTCACTTTCTTTAGGAAAAGAAATGCTGCCTGCTTAAGATAGGCTTGAATATAATGGGAGCTTATCAGAGGCAAGGCCATAAGATCAATGATTTAATTTCCCAAATAAATAAATAAATAAATAATCTCTTAGTTGAGGAGTTACAGACAGCTTCCTCAAAGGAGGGGTTACAGAAATGCCTGAGAAGTTGTAGAATTACATCTATATGAAAATGAGTTCACTTACTCACCCCATCTTCAATTCCACCATGTATTTCACAGGGAATACACAGCTAAAGCAATCTGTGTAATCTAATCTCAAAAGGAGCAGTCTCTTCCCTTTCCATCTTGTCAGATAGGTATTTTAATTTTTTTCCTCCTCCATTTGGTTCAGCAGAATATAGAAAATGTTCTGTTGCTGATATGAAAAATAGAATAGCTTTACCTAGAATCAGCAAGAAGAGAGGTTTACATCTAAATTAAATGGAGGGTAGGAGGGAAGGGGTTTCTAGAACTGCCTCCTTCACTCTCACATTAGATGTTTTGGGAAGAAAGACACTGAAACTTATCTGCTTCAATCTGCAAAGAGATGAGATGATTCCAGTTTTGAGCACACAGATGTTTGGTTTGTGTACAGTTGATTTACATGCATTTAACTGGGGGAATGGGGGGCTGGGGACAGGATGTACAGAAAAGAACTCAGATCAGAATGTTTTTTCTTCAAAAACTTCTGTAAGCTTTTAAAAATAATCAGTTACACTTGAAAGAAATAGTTTCAAATAACTGACCTTGATACTCTTAGTTCTGAAGTAGTGGGTACAATGCTAACTGATACGAACACAAGATATTTTTGTAAATAGAGGTTTTGCATTAAAGTTGTATCCTTCTTTTCATGGGGGACAGTTTACACTGAGAATCACTTCACCATGCAGATGGGCTACGCTCACAAAAGGAGAAAAGAGATTTTAGAAGTGTTTCAAATCCTCTTTTATAAAACCTTGATCAATTCTAAACCCAAAGTCGCTGCAAAGAACTTTGTTCCCTAAATTTCACTTCCTGAAAATGACTACCAACCCTTTTAGGCATGCCCACAGGAATTTATTCAAAACAAAACGAGTAAGTGGAACAAAGCCTAAGATTCTATCTATAGAAGCCAGCCTTCAATAATGCCAGGAAAATACTGTCAGAACACAACTTTTGTAAATAAATGCATCTATCATACTACTTTGAAGAGTTTATTTAAATATCCATAAAGTATTGCATTTTATTTTTATCCAATAAGTACTGAAAGCAGATTCCCTTATAGTGGAAGAGTTCTCTGATTTATATTTAAAATTAATCTGGGAAAATGAGAGAGTCACACTCTAGAGTAAAACTTCTGCATAAATCTTAGAATCAATACAAATAGAAAACAGTTTTCAAGAGATAAAAGTGATTTACAGCAGAAAAATCTCAAGATAACTCCAAGATTATTTGAAACTAGTCAAGGAATGAAATCTTACAGGCTTTTTAATATTCAAACCCGAATAACTATAGTCTTTATTTTTGCTGCTAATATGAAATGTTCTCACTAAATTTAAATATTGTGAAAAAACATTCAGACTAAAAACAAAACACAGCTTAAAGAAATGTCAGACATGTACAAAATTACTGTGAAAGAGGAAAAAGAAGAAAGAAAGCCCCCCAGAAATTAGGCCAGTTTTTAGGCTACAAGCCAACTGTTTGCTCTACTTTGCTTTATTTATTAGTTCTTAAGGTATTTAAAACTTCGGCATTAAAACTGGAGAATGATTTGCAAATGAATGCAGTTGCAGTTGTGAAAATATAACTCACAGCTGAATGTGGGTTATTCAGACAAATGGCTGCTTTGTTAGAGGAGGGGAAGTGAAGTTCTGTGTTAATTTATTACAAACTGCAGCATTTCAACCCTGATGTCCAGGCAACAATGTTTTTTATTTCAAGTAATTTATAAGTACTTCCCATAGCACTTAACAGCGATGTCTTTGGCTGTTTCACCATGGTACTGGAGTGTATATGTATTTACTGTGGGAATTTGTTTTTAATAAAACTGTTGTAAGGCATTTTTATTCCTTCTCTTTGTTACATTCGAAACATTCTCTGCATAAGTAATGTATTTTTTTCCAACTTGAAAGGCAGCAGATTATGGCCAGCACTGTTTTTGGTTGTGTAAAATGATGACAGGCTAAGTGATTTCTCAACCAAAGCAAGTTGTTTCACTTGTCATGATTTAGTTCCCCCCTGCTCCACTTTAATACTGGTGATGGTGCATGACTTTAAGGTCCCTGTGTTGGTGTTATCTTGTCAGTGCCCAGATAAAATCTGGTCAATATGAAAATGAGCAAACAGAAAAAGAAGTGCAATGTCTGACTTACCAAAAGTAACTGTGGCATCTTTGAAGAAGAGATGACAAACCTGTCATGTCAAGAGCTAAAATTGCTTCAACAGTTCATGATAAAAGAAAAAAAAATTACAGGTAATCTTCATTTAACTTCAGTTTAGAAGAATATTCAACCAATGGATATTGCTACACTTTGTAAGGTCCTAAAAACCTAGACATCAGCCTTCATTCATTTAGGTAATGTATCACTCAAAATAGTCCTGGAATATTTCTCCTCATACTCTTATACTATTTGTTTCAAAGGGTTAAGTTGTTGCAACTCTTATGGCAAATATAATAATTTTAATGTAACTTAGTTTTGAATGTCATGCTCCAGAGGCTTTTGCAGAATTACTACAGCAGAAGAAAAAAGTACAGGCCAAATACATCCTCATTTAAGTCCCTGAACACTGGTTGGTATGTGTAAATATGTGACATTTGATTTGTTTTAGTCCTAGATTATGCTGCTTTAACAAGAAGAATATTTATAAATAATATCATAATAAAGCTTCTATAAGAGTTGTTTTACACTTATAAAGTAAAAGGCTTGATAGCTATTGAAATATATACAAAACCTGCAGGTAACAAATTTGTTTCCTTGGACAAATTTAAAACTATCAACTTTCTGAGCCTCTGATCTAAGGTTCAGACTCCTGCTTAAACACAGAGGGTGAGATTCTTGGCAATGTTAGCTACTTTTTAGTTTTCCTTTTAACTTTTTAGAAAAAAAACTCAAAACAAAAAGATTGCTGAAGTGAAAGCCTCAATTCCTCAGTTAGCAGACTCATGCCTGGAATTTTATTGGCCAAATCCTAACATTCAGTCCATTGTCAGCTACTTTATATCTACTGCAAGCCACTTTGCCATTATTTATCAGAAATATTCTTGAGCAATTCTTGCATAAAAATTCTGCAGAACGCTTCTCATCTTTGGTAAAGAAATATTGTTTAATCATTTTGTTTTATGTATTTGCTTTATCCTCTTCCAAGCAGAGAAAGGATATAAAAATAAAGTTCTCATAAAAATGCTCTTAAGATATAATGCAGGGAAATAAGAAATTTCAACTCAGAACATAAGTTCATATTTGGCATTGTTTTAGAATAATTTCCATAAAGCTAAGCAAACACCTAAAAGTTCTCTCCCCAGAGGAAACTAGAGGTTGTCACATTTTCTGTAATCTTAGTGCTTTTCAGTAAAAGGAGATGGAGTTTTTGGTTTTGCTCAGCAGATTATCTTAAAACCCTTTTTTTTTTCTTCTCTTGTACAATTCCTACTTCAGAATTATTCTAATATATTATGTATGACCCTGACATAAACCCTGACAGTAGATTTTCATATTTAAAATGGCAAAACAGACTTCTCTGCTCTCAATCTGAGTATCCATCCCCACAAACACCACACAGAAACAATGTGGGGAAGAAAACCCTGCAGAACCACCTGTGCTCCCCATGGATGCAACTGAGTCACCACCCAGTGTGCATGGAGTGCCAGGGGAGAAATAAAAAACCATGGGGCAAAGTTAAAACAGCAGACAGCAAATTTCTGTGCATTTGTGAGGCTGGTTCCCAGTGTTACATCACGAGCTAGAAGGACTGTGAAATTTGGTTTATAGATAATTTGTTTATCTATAGAGTTGGCGAAATTGGAAAGCAAAATACCAGCTTGTGGTTATTCCAAATGTTCTCAGCTCTCTAGGTGAAGCTGGAGACAATGAACATCCCTCACAATGCAATGTTTCCTGTGAAAGCTTCTGTACATTAGAGTGGATTACAAAGGAAATACCCCAACAACTTCTAGAACATGTAAAAATCATACAAATTTCATTAACACTAAGGGAGTTGATTAATTTTGTGCACATCCACTGAAGTTCTTCAAAACACAAAATCAATAGGGTGTATCAGAAATTAGTGAGACCCAAAAAGAGGCATTTGGATGATAATGGAGCTCATGAAAGAAGCACTCCTCCTTAACAGCAGGACTCAGTGGGGCACAAGGCATCTGTTTCATGAAAAATTAAGACTCTGAATTATGCTGCTTTTCAATGAGAAACAAAACTAATACCTGCTGTCATTTACCATGAAAAAATTGTCAGAAAGTACCACATCTCACTGACTCAACAGCTTGGTGATCAGAGGTATTTATCAAACTTTTAGAAACATCACATCCTAAATGAAAAACCAAACTAAACAACCCTGATCCCAACCATGATGATTTTCCACACCATCAGTGTGCCCTATCCACTTTTCTAGATGGTTCCTAAAATACATAAAGAATTCTTCTGGAGAAACTTGAGCTGCCTGAAAAGCTACCTGGCATTTATGCAACTTTATGCTTCTTTCTTCTCCTACTTGGGTTTTTGTTTGCCTGCTATTAGTATTTTTACAAATGGAAAGGTGCCTACAGATAATTCTTCCTCACAGTCTCTAAGAATTGCATTCAATAAATATTTTAGGAGCACAGATACTGAATAATTTTAAAAGCGGTAAAGAATAATGTTTAAATAACTTCCTTCAGCCATTGTCACATCTCCAGCCTCAAATGGTTCTTCGTGGAACTATTTTATGGTTTTTAAGCCTGTGCATGCTTTGAGTTTTTTTTAAGAGTGGGTAAAGGAGACAGATAAAACCAGTGAAGAGAAAATAACCTACTTGCAAAATGTGCTTTTGGCAGATAAATAAGCTTATGTTAAGTTACATCTTATACTCCACTTAGGTTGCTTCAAGACAGTCTAGACAGGCACACAAGAAATTATCCAAAAAAACTCTGAAGCACGCTAAGTAGGGCACGCACAGTGTGGGATACACCCGCATTAAACTGTCTCCACATACTTGAGCTGCCTTGCATGCATGCATGCAGATACAATTTCAAATACTACCAGAGTTTTTGTTCTCCTTGTTGTGCAATGCAGTTTTTATTGCCACAACCTCTGTAACATCCCGGGGAAGGTTCCAGGAGCTATGAAATTGGCTGTAATATCAGAAAGTCTTGATCTGTCTTTTGGGATCTCCAGTGTTCAGGTAGTGTCCAGATTATTTCCAGACATTTCACCACACCATGCTGATTGGAAGTATTTTTTTAAATCTGCATAATTCAATTGTCAGCTTTTCTCTCTACAGTGCACCAAAAATACCTGGTACTTTATTCTACTCCCAAGGCACAACCAATAACTGCTGGGATCTTCACCACCAAACTGCAGATTCACACTAAACTGCTTCCATGCATCTCCTCGGAAAAAAAAAAAAAAATTGAAAGTAGAAAGGGTCTATTCCATGACATTGACACACAAGTAAAACATGAATTTGCAAGGCAGTGCTTTTCTTCCTTCCTGTCATAGCTGACAAGTCTCAAGGTTGAGAAATTCAGGATTAGAATCATGAGCAGCTGTATTTTTAACTCTGCCGTCATATAAATTGGACATCAGAAGTACACCATTTTGAAGGAATTTGGAGTTCTCAATTTTGAACGTGCATTTAAATCACTGGGATTAAAGGAGACCCCTCAGAGACCCCATGAACAAACCAGCAGGATTCCTATTTGAGGACAAATCGAGCTCATTCTTGTTCTAATAAGCATGCTCACAATAACAGGGCACTGCATTAAAATTGTTAGAGATAAATGACACTAGAGTTCAAATGAATCAGGATGAACAAGTACATTTCTAAACACTAAGTCTTCAAGATCCAGTGGTCCAAATCCAAGCTTACATCAGAACACTCACTTATAGAACCAAAAAGTCCCAGAAATACAAGCAAAAGCAGAAACACGTACATTTCAGTCTGTATTTGCAGTGCAGATGACAGTCAAACAGCACTAGACAGAGTGGGAAGAATGAGGAGGGAATGGCAATTTCCTCTTCCAAGACATCTGCTGGCTTCTCCTAGGCATGGTCACTGATATTTTTAAAGCCTGCAAATATAAGAACTGTGAATTTTTAACTGTATCTCCAAGACAGTTGTAGCTGTACCTCCAAGAGAGATTGTAAATGTCTGTATTCTTCAATTTTTTTCAGTTAGATACAGTCTAGTGAGCCAAAAGAATTACAAGCCTTCTGCAATGGACATTGAGAGGCACTGACACCAAAGTTTTGCTCTTTCTTCCTGCGTACGTTTCTTTAGTCTCATACTGACTTTAAAAAAAAAAAATCTGCTTTCCACAACAACTTATTACTTTTTTCTGAACATACATTAGTGGTAGACTGACATTTCAGAGACTTGACAAATACAACCATACAGAGGAACCAAGGTGAAGGACAGGAATAAAGCTCTTCTCTGCCTGGCTGCTGGGGAAGCCATTTTGAAATTATCTGAAAAGCAGTATCTTTTAGACTTTTAAATATTCCACATTAGCCTAATCAGCAACACAAAAAGCTGTGTTTTGACTCTTGCATCTTCACCTGTTTGGTTTCCAACACCTACCAGTCTCCAGGAGCTGTGACAGAGGCATTCCTTGCACATTCTCCTAAGAACCAATTACATGCACTGCAAACTTTCTGCTCTGCTCTGTGTTGTACATCAGTTGCTTTAACACCATTTAAAAGCCAACAAATGTACATACACAGATTTCTGTGGTCAGGACATCTGCACTTTCTCAACTGTTTCTAAAGCTGAAAAAAATGCCTATTAGTTTAAAATTTGAAGAAAAATTGCCCACAGGAGGAATGGGCATTAGCCATGCTTCACTTCCCTCCTTTTTGTTGACATATGAAGCACTTTTTTTCTCTTTCTTTCTTTCCAATTCACAGTGAGTCTAAAGAGGTGAATCAGTGCACAGAGAAAAAGAGAGAAAGAGAGGAAAAAAGAAAAAAAAAAAAAAACCCAGAACCCTCTTTTTCCAGGGTGGGTATGAAATATGAAGGCCCAACAATTGTCTGAGCTCAGTGCATTGGAATAACATTGGTTAAATTATGGATAGTTTTGAATAGTGTCACTTTTTTTTTCTCTGCAGATGGTTGTTCACACAAGGAGTCTGGCCTGCATAATTGTATCACTAATAAGCAGTAAGGCAATTAGTTGTGTAAGTGTGCTATAATCATTCTAACAGAAGAGATGACGAAGAGACAAAAAAAGGAGGGGGGACAAAAAATGTCTTTTCTCAATTCATCAACTGACAACCATAATTAGATATATATAATTGAAAATTCCACAGTAGGGGGGCCAGCTTATACAAATGAATTTTCTTTGCTTCTCTTATGCATTTTTTCCTTTTGCCTGAACATTCCCCCCAAGAAAAAGGCAGAAAATTTGTCATTCCAGGGGAGCGTATACTGTATGAACCACAGGCTGCTCATTCAGAGCAATGATGTCAGAATAACATCTTTCCCCCCCACTAAGAAATAGACAGCTTTGAACTGAGCCTTTATTAGCTGTTTTCAGTCAGTAGTGAATTAAAAAAACCCAAAACCAAAAAGCCCACAACACAAGAAAAAGAACTCCACACCAACGCAGCCTTGGATGATCTATATCAGTTTGCAGAACATGAAATGTAAAACTCTGAGGAGAGAGGTCACCTTTTTTTTCCTATTGACATGAAGACGGCTTGTTTTTGGTGCTGGGGGAAGAGTTCTGAGTTATAATAGAGCATTACATCATCAAGTATTATGGGAAGAAGGGGATTTCTTTTGAGCGAAGCCTGATTATCAAAGGCTATAATTAAATTTGGGCTAAAAATGCCCAAGTGCTTATGAGTTTGTGGAAACTATGCACAGAGCAGCTTTCCACTGAATTAATCAGCTTGCAAGTTTTCATTATTCTGGAGCTTCTCTTTTTAAACTGTAAGCTCACAATCACAGCTTTTTTTTTTTTTTTTTTATCAACAAACTCTTCTAAAATTTAATTGGACAAACCTTAACTGATTTTTTCCCCTTAAAGAGAGAGAATGTTAAGGCTGGAGCTTGTTAATTAAGTTCTTTAAGTGCCCCCAGCTGTGCAATAAATTTTCAAAGCTCCACCACTGCATTTTTAAAAATGTTTGCTCTCATGTTTTTTAGTTAAAATATTTTTTAAAAAAGAGAAAGAACAATCAACAATAACAGAAGGCTTCAGAAAATTCCTATACATACAGATGATCCTGGATGTCGAAAATTGAACTATTAGCAAACTGTGGCTGATTAGACTGTAGCTGCAACTACAGGAATGTTTTCAAGGACTGCAGTTAATTAATGTCTTCTAAAATAACTTAGCACCTCTTTTTATTTCTTTTCTTTCTTTTTTTTTTTTCTTTTTAAAGAAGGTTCTGTGTTAGATGTGAATAATTTGAAGTATCCCATATAGTTGTTCCACAACAAAATGCTGCTATCTAACATCAGCGAAATGTTTTCTGAAACATTATGCAGAAACTTCCACTAATTCAAGGACCATATGCTTGGCAGCATAAGTCAACATAGTTCTATTATCTTAAAAAATATCAGTGGCCAGGGTTCAAATCTGCAGGCCTCACAATGAGAGGATGAAGAGGACATGAAAACTTGTGTCTTAACATCAGGTCACGTAAATATATATTTTCATGATTTATTGGCTAGCTATATATGTTTAATTTCTTAAAGTGCCAAAATATTCTACACCAAATTCTCCTCTACACAGAAATTTAAGCTACTAGATCTATACCTGGCAGGGAAAATTTATTGAACATTGTCATCATTATAGCTACAAGTAACAAACTTTTGGCAACTTGGGGCAGCTCAGAAAGTTTGTTTCTGACGTAGTATTATATTAATAGTATTATATGATCCAAGACTTGAAAAATTATTGTCTTTTTGCCTCTCTCATACAAAATCACTAATGGTCTAATGGGAGATCATCATGTTCTCCCTGATGAAAAGAGTTGATCCTGGAGAACCTTAGTACTGACTTTTACTTGTTTTAGTAGCCAAATTCACTCTATCTCATCCAAATGTTCATTGTTCTGGAAGTCTGACACATCCTAACTGGCATTGAAAAGGCTGAAGAATGCAAATGAAGACAGCAACCTTACAGGCCAGTGATAAAACATGAGACAGTACTTTGCCAGCCCTATAAAAGCCAAATATGTGAAAAAAAAAATACTTTTGTTTGTGTCAGGTGAGGCCCCAGAGTGCCGAGTTTCCCAGAATCTGTCATCCTCCAGACTGAGTGAAGTTTGAGGCCTGGTGAGGCCAGGCCACCTCTCCAGATGGAGGATGTTCCTCCAGCTTTCCTGCTCACAGGACATTGTCCAAGCTCTGACAGAGGTGTCCTGTCCCAGGCAGGAGGGGAGACTGCCTTGAGCTCACACATCCTCCAGCACTGAGGTCACGGCAGGGCGAGCAGTGCACGGGGAGTTTTGCCTTCCCCTTTGAGGTTTGCCCTGTCAGGCCCACCCTAGGCCTAAGAGCTAGCCAAGTTAAGAGCTTTTGTTTTGCTGTGCTTTTACCCAAAATTTCATATTACCATTACAGAGCCAGGAAAAAAAAACTTGGAATGAAATCACTGAGCATTGGAACTCCAGTCAGCCTCCCTGAGATCTGCTGGTGATCACTGCCAGAAGCATCTTCAAATGTTTTTGGCTATTAGGAATCTTCTGGTTGGTCCCAACACACCCCTGGATCCTACTGACTGTGTGAAATGACCTACCACTGTAAGAGTACATTTCTCAACCTACTGTATCTATCACATTCCAGAGGAGAAAATAAATATTCAGTTGAAGTCCTTACTTGTTTGTTCATTATTTCAAGTTGTTTCTTCAGCTCGTAAGACAACATTTTTCATTAGCAAAAATAAAATAGGATACACACAAAGAAATGAGACTTACTTGGGAAATGCCTTTCTGAAAACCAAAAAATAACGATTACATTTTTCCTTTTCTTAGAGCAGCTGCCTCAGGTGTTCTCTTTCTTGCAAACAATATAATTTATCAGATATTCTAAAAATCTATACTTAAGAAGTTCAATGAATGCGCATTCTACTGCATTATTTTTCTTAAAGAATTAAGGGTTTTATTTTATCTTAAAAGATTCTTGGCTGCATTTCCATGGTGCACAATGACACATTTGGCTCTTTGTGTTTCTAACTAAGTAATGACATAGTTCCTTTAAACCATGAAAAAGGTTGCGTTTGACCAAACAAGAAAGGATGAACTTCTTGGAAATTCTATTGACTGGATCTTGAATTAGACCCAGAACACTGGGACGAATCCTTTCTCCCTGCAGACCCCTGCTAAACCTGGCTATAGCTGCAGTGGAACTACATTGTCTCCTCCTTATTCACTGGGTACAGTAGTATCAACACAAACTGTACTCAACTGCTGAAAGCTTGATTCTCAAACATATGGATATGTTGAAAATTAAATTGCAGGGTTTATTTGAATTTATAGACAGCTCGGTGAATGTATTTTTGAGATACAGTCTCCATCAAGGAGATAGATGTCACCTGCCATGAGGAGCATGATTGTATAATGTTAAAATGCCACATTCTCTTTGTAGGTAATTCTATTCAATTGCTTGCTGCAAAGATTTGGGTAATGAACACTTGAGCATCTGTGGTGTGGCTTTTCTTTTTTTTTTTTTTTTTTCCTTTTCCTACTCCCCTCCTCCCCCTTCTCAGAATCTTTCTCTGGATTTGTATTTCTTCACTGAATATAAACCGTGCCCTGATTCTTTTTACCAAGTCCCCTTTTGCATTATGTCACTGTGGTGTTTCTGCTCTTTTATTAAGATCCCCACCACTTGTAAACAGAGAAAATGTTGCAGGACAGAGTAAAGAATATTCACGTGAAACTACTGAGCCTGTGAGGCAAATAATTCTCTAGAGTCAGCCAACAATGTGGGAATTTCAGTTAAAGAGTTGCATTATGTTGTTTGTTTACATGCAAAGATTTCTTTTTTTCTTTTTAATCATCTAGTCAGTTGCAATTGTCACTTCATTGTACAACTTAAATCCAAGCAATATTTCTCATATCTAAGTAATTTTCTGGAGAATGGCATCTGATCTGAAATACTGGGTTCTATTATAGCAAACATATGCAAACAACTTGCAGGGAATAATTTAGTATAGACAAATCTTCCCTCCACCTGTAATTTTTTTTTTCTGCTTTTACCCATTCTCTGATTATTTAGATTTTTGCAACATTTTGCACATAGTTTGTAATCCTCAACTAACTGTTATTTACTATTGGAAGTTTTATTTACTCAGATTAACAGCTCACAAACAGAATGCTAAACTAGATTATACTTGTCTTGGCAGTAAATTGAAAACGTATTCATACTTATTCATACCATAATCAAAAGTAAATAATTACACCAAATATTAAAGTTCAACCAAAACAAGTACCAAATAAATACCAAAATCAATAAATACAAGTAATCTGATATCCTTTTCTTTTCCGACAGGCTCTCAGGCTAGATTAGAAAATGCTAATTAGAATAATTAAAAAGTACTGAAAAACTAGAGAGTAAGATTACTTGACATAAACTCAAAATAGAAAAAGAAAAGATTTGGGTTTATCTTCATCTGAAAAAACTGCCTGTATTACTTCCATCTACTTAGTGTTGTTTCACAAAGAAGAGATTTCTACTATAGAGAGAAGATTTGAATCTTGTTCATGGCAAGAACAGAGGAAGAAACAAGGAAGTAGGTATATTTCTGAGATACCCTCAATCTCCCATTCCTCAAACCCCATAAAAGAGAAACAAAACCCAAAACAGTAGCAGGAGGATAGTAGCCAACTATCAGGGCTGAATATGGGAATAAACTAAACTGCAAAGCACAAACTTCCTTAAAAGACATTTTAAGATGGGAAGTACATTAAAGAGAAATAAAATAAACAATGTGGCATGAAAAGCTTTCCAAGATTATGATAAGATAATTCTGGCCCCAAACATAATTAGATTCCACTGCTCAGCATGGTTTTCATTGTAGCACATTAGCTGTGCCAGCATCCACCAAAATTGAGAAACTGTAATGAAGGAGTCAGTCCGTGCCTCCTCTAGAATGAGAGAAATGCGATAGAGGAAGGTACATCAGGAAACCTTCCTCTACCCCACTGGTTAATTTTTACTAGCAAATCTCTTGAAAAGCACTGTACTGTATCAAGGGCCTTGATGTTTTTAAAACAAAGAATTTATGGGCACTAGAAATGTAACCTACCTTCCTTTGTTCCCTGAAATACATCATCATTTTGTGTCTTGTGGTAGCAAAAGTAATTTAGAGGATCCTGACAGAAATAATATATATATCATTAAATCTGTCCATTAATATACTCGTGGTATTATAAACATAGCAGTTTGTGGATGACAGAATCTAAAACCAACTCATTTGTTTTTGTCAGTGCTAAAATATAATACATTTTCTTTTCAGATTCAAGCCAAGTGAGGAGAGCCTTCTTAGAAAGTTATCTCTAAACAAGACACAAAGAACTCAGACATTAAAATATAACCTTTGAACATAATTTCCAATTTGCTGCAGCTCTTATATATATTGAGAACAATGGTCTCAGCTCAGGTCCGAGATCAAGCTGCTCACAAACAAACATTCATTATCATAACTAACATTACTACTTGCATGGGTACATAAACTGTAAACCCAAGGCTTTTAGGGCCCTAGTCTGACATAATCAGACACTGCAATTATTAATATCCTTCTCTTGCAAAGAAATCTAAGCTGATTTATCAGAATGGTAAGATCAAAATGAATACTGAGCTATGCAGAGTCCATATACATGATTCTTGAGAATTTCTACCTGGACAAGTTAATATTGCACACATTAATACCCTGCCATGCATACATCAAACATCAGTGTCTACTTCAGTAGAAGGACAAGCGTAAAATTACAGGAAAAAGGTAACTTTTGCTACTAGACTGAACATGTACAGTTCTGCTAAGTAGGATGAGGCATCCAAGTCAGATGATCATGGGGCACCTCAAAGATTAAACACACCTGCAGGACTTTACTCTAGAACAGAGCAGCATCACACAAATGGCTGGTTACACATAGGACAGGGCATATGAAGCTGCCACAGGTCTCCTGAAATCCAAAGTCTATTATTGCCAGCTAGATATTTTTAGAATATCATAATATACAGTATCTATAATACATAACAAACATAGCAGCAACACCTGCCAGGAGAGGAATCAAACATACTACATTATTTATATAAACATGCCTGGAAAAAGGCTTCCATCACTTCCTTGGGGAAAACACTGGCAAAGTCTGTGTGCTTTCTAAAGCTTTCCAACTATAAAAGAAAAAATTACAAAATCACAAATGTGGCAAGACCAGCATAAATAACCCCTAAGAATCCTACAGAAAACAATAATATATCATGCCTAGAAAGACCACTGAATTTCACAGTGGGTATACATGTAATGCCTACAAAGTGGGAACAAACTTCCCCACTTTTCTATCTCCTTTGTTTTATGTCTCAATGGGCATGTCCAGAGAAGGGCAACGGAGCTGGGGAAGGGTTTATTTATATTCTACTACAGTAAAAAGGGGTCGTTTGAAAGATTCTAATGGCTACACTGAATGTCTGAATTATCAGTTATGAGAATGAACCTCTTTATTAAGGTCTAAGATGCTGCTATAGCTTCCCACACAATGCTAGGACACACAAGGCAGCTCTAAGGAAGCCCTTTGAATAACAGTCCACATTAAGGTAATTTATTTCATTAGCATGACTTCAGTTAGCTGGTTTTCACCAGACATTCTTTACTTTTCCAGTGTCAACAAATGGACATTAGGACTTTTGTCTAATTCTTAATACAAGAAAAGAAGTCTCAACCTCAGAAATACTACATCCGAGCAGGAGTGCCTATGCCAGCAAATCTCTGAGAGCAAAAGGAGTAATAACCATAATAAGTTCAATACAAGGAGTATGGTTAAAAAGGAGCAGAGGCACAGCATTGACTAATGCAGGTGTTACGCCTTTACCAAGGTTACTGGCAGAGCACAGAGATAAAGCAGCCAAACCATTCAATGTGACAGGATTTGTGCTAAGATCTCCTGCAGAGATCTGGAAGAACAGCTGATACATAACACGAAGACAACTGCTGTGCTTTTCTTGCTTCTGCACATGCTCCGGCACTGGAATTTGAATGGCTGAAGAAATTAATTCAGACAGTAAGGAATTCCCCAGAAACTAAGCAATAAATGTTCAACAGGCACTTTACTGTTCAAATATTTTGTGCCCACTGCAAAGGATGCTAATGAAGTTGTTGACAGTGCTCTCATTTATGCTAGTAAAGTGAAATATCTACAATATCTGGTGAGGCACCATGTGTCATTTCCTACTGATAAAGGGACTTGAAAAATAAGTGCTGATCTGTAGCAACAGTTTTATGGGAAAGGAGCTACTGAAGAAGCAAGGCCACAACGTGGGGTAACATGGTCCAGGGTAGTTGAAAGCTGCCCAAGCTTTCCATTTCCCTGAAACAATGTCACTATCAGATCTGACTAGAGGACAGCAAACACTGTTTGTGACTGGTGTCCAGGTTTCACACACGCTGCTTTGAACAGCTCCATAGAAAAACAATTGTTTCCTGGTTTCCCATTTTTATTGTATGTGCACAAATGCATGTACCAAACAGCAGGGATGCTTCCTGCATCGCAAGAGCCAGGTCATGTTATTTTTCTGCCTGATTCAAAGCAGAGATTCTCATCCATGATCACCCTATCTCAAGCAGAGTAGAGATGTGAGCATCCTTCTGCATCCTAGAGCAATTTCTAATTTATTTCACACAAAAAAGCATCAGACATTTTCTGTTCATACTCTGCTTCATGTAGCTAATTAGAACTAAATTATTTTACTGCAGTATGTTAAGCTACAGTTAAAGTTTCTTTACCTGTGGAGTACTGAAATCTGTCTGCAATTCTCATTCCATTTTGATTCTTTTTTTTCGCTTGTTTAATTTTACATTTAAAAAGTTAAAGTCTACTGTCAAAACTTCATCTTGATTAGGTGGATTTTCAGAATTTTTTCCAGGAGTTCCTGAAAGATCACTTAAACAATAGCATCCACCTCCAGAAAGTATACGAAAAAACTCCCTAACAAATTTAAATTACTCCTAATGAATAAATTATTACAGATATGCTTAAAAATACAGATTTGATTCAGCTGCTGAGCATTAACTGGATTATTAGTCATGATTACCACCTTACAAATATCTGGTTTCTAAAAAAAAGGAAAAAAAGGGCATTTATCTCACATTTCTCCAAGATATTCACTCTACCAATAATAGAGCAAGAAATCTGGGTGAACAAGAAGTTTATTTCATATTATTTCTATTCCTCTACAGGTCTATTTCTGGAGACCAATTATCAGAAGTTGCAACTCAGCAAAAATTTAATCAGGTAAAATGGACAAGGCAGAGGAAATACTGCTCTGAGCCTGTTGTGAGGATCAGCCAGCTCTGCTCCCAAGAAACTTCTCCTGATGCACACATCCTCTGACTGCTAATAACAGCAGAGCTATAAAAGGCATCGTTACACCAAGCTCATATCCAGAATTACTTCACTGCATGGTGTATGACTGCAGGCCTCCCAGAAAAAGCTTGCCAAAACCAGAGAGGTTTATCTGGAAACAGGATTGGCTTTTCTATTAGCCTATAAACAAAACATCAGCATGACTTAGGAACAAATTTATAGTGTGCAGTTTCTCTTTCTGAACTCAGATTTGGTTTCAAACTGTATTCTTCCCTATGCTTATATATGTGCATTTAAACACATCTATATACACATATAAATATACACATCATATGAAGAAAAAGTAGACTCTTACACAGATTTATGAAATTATTTTGCCATTTGATTAGAAGAACATGGGTGAAATTCTATTCTCACTGCAACATAACTAAGACACTCCATCAGTCTCGATACTGGGCATCTTAGTAATTTTCTCATATCTAATTTACAAAGCAAAAATCCTTTTTGTCTTTCCCCCTCTCCAAAAAGGGGAATTTTCCCCCCTTGTAAGCAATTTCATGCCATTTACTTTAAACAGAGATATCATACTGTTTAACATTTTAACAACACTATGTCCTAGTAATTCAATCCTTTGGATTTGCTTGGGTGTCCCAAAGTGTTTTGAGTTCAAACAGCAGAAAGAAACTGCAGCGCTGGTCAGTCCCCTCTTAAATCTTCTTATGGATTTCATTTGCTGTGTGGCCTGAGAGAGGTCAAAAGGTTTTCTCACAGAAGTAGAATTTGAGAAATAATCACCTTATAGACCCACTAAATCAATCATAATTAATGCACTTGCCTAGTTCTGTCAGAGAATTGCTGCTAGAGGGCAAAATAAAGAGGCCCCTTCTAATACAATTTGAAAAGAGATCAGATCTGTCATTTCATCTAATAATTGAGCCAAATGAGAAAAGAGAAGGGTCAGAGTTCATCTGGTGACCTTATGTAAACCCAATAATACATAATTCATTTTCATTTTATGGAATTTATAAGATGCTGTAAACTGTCAAGATACAAACTCATCTGCTTCAGCTTCCAACAAAACCTTCCTGCTCATCACACAACACACACTGAGCTGCCAAAACTTTTAAGTGGTATATTCTGGCAGAATAATCCAAAAGCCTTCAACAAGGACTGGTATTTAATTCATTCTTCCAAGCGTGTGAAGTTAATAACTGAATAAATCACTCGCAGCTCTTTCTGAATGATATAAAACCTGTAATTTATTTACTGAGTGTTACAAATACAGTTAAAACATGTTTTCATGCAAAATGGTTTCTTTTCTTTTTTATTATTGTTATAAAACATTTTTTGTGAACATAGAACATAAATACATATGCCCTCAGAAAAGAATACTTCATTCCAAGTTTTAACTGACCATATTCAGTAGAACTCTTTTCCATTATTATCTACAAATCAAAAGTAATCTGGAGACCTATTAAGGAAATATTTCCCTAGTAGGGAGGTTGCCCTTAAAGCTGAATATTAATTGAAAATATCAAAGAGTTACCTTCCAGTCTGTTTTGGCCTTTTTTAGCTCCTGTGCTGGGCTACATTCTTTACTCACTAACACTGCCACAACTGAGTTAGAGCTGTCTCTAAGTAATAAAGGTGAATTGATGGTTTATGAGTTATTCCTCAGTACTTTGTCTCCTTTACTGTCAATACAACCAACATGTAGCAGAGCATCTGGGCATTCATGACAGAATTTCCTAAGGCGAGTCTGGGCTTTTGGGGAGAAGAAATTTTTTTATTGAACCAGGCAGCAACATAGGAAGTGAAGAATCAGCAGGGATGCTTTTGACTAATTCCTAAGTTTGAAACAGAAGTAACAAACTTGGAAAGAAATGAAAGCTGAGAATAAATCTAAGTTGATATGCTAATAATAACAAATGGTACTATCATCCAGCACAAAATTTGATTTAGTCACCACTATATCTTTGGACCATCACAGCTAGGACAGCAGTACTATTATGAAAGTTTATAAACCACTTCCAATACTTGGTTTGTTTAGAGACGAGGGGGTTTCATACTGCTTTTTGTGCCGTTTGTTAAATACTCAGGGCTGCAGATAAGAAAAAATGTTAAATAACTGGGCCAAGATACTCTAGACTACTGTCCACTACAAATCCTGCTGAATAGAAACCATACTAAAGGCACTGCACTGTCTGCTTGATGCTTCATTGGCTCAAAACACTTAAGCTTCAAACTCCTGCCCTACATTGAACAGGTTTGTAAAGTTGAGACTATAAAGCTGCCATAAAGGAGAACAGATGATTCTCCTTGACATAAAGCATTTCTCTACTAATCTCAAGGCCTAGAAGAAGGTTGGGTTAGGAAGTACTGAGCAGATTTCATACCATGGTTGGGAAAAATCAAACAGTCCCCTGACAGGTTCCCAGCATATTCAGCCAGTGTAACTTAGAGCAGTCTCAAATTATTTCAAAGTCTGTTGTGTTACCTGGCCACTCAGCGTAATGGAAGCACAGATTTGTATTGTCCTCTTTCTTAGCTGTAACAGGCTGAAGACTGAGTCTTTTTCTTTCTGTAATACAACTCCACAGAGATCACTTTAACAACTGAGAAAAATAAAATTCCATACTAAACCACGATATGGTGTCATGTTTCCAGTTAAATGGATAATATATGAAACAGCTCCTCATCAGCAGCACTGATAGCAACACTGCGCTGCCCTCCTGCACTACCGTGAGTGCTTGATTTTCAAACAGCTTCACCAATGATCCTATTCTGTAATATTTCTAGAGAGGAAAATGAAGGCCCAGAAATAACAGGTTGTTTTACATCAAGCACTAAAACTGAAACCAAATCTTGTGTTCTTTGTGTCGTGTACCTTTCCAACAGTCTTTCTGCCCTGGAACTTTGACCTCATATAGCAAGCCATACATTACTCGTTATTTAATGGCAGAAGTCCATTTGTATACATAAAACCGGCAAGAAATAAGTATGCCACTCTCAAGTTACCCTTTATCTATTTACCCTTTTTTAGTTTGAAATGACTACATCCTTGTATTTGTCATATTGTTAAAATCTGACCTTTGATCCTTGGGTCATTGCACTCCCTGAGGTCATCTGCCCATCTGATTAACGCATTCCATAATTTTGGAGGTGGCCAGTTTAGTGGTCTATCCCATTAATCATGGCACTAGAAGCAACATGAAAAAACCACTAAGGTTATCAAATCCCCACAGGAGATTAGGAAGTTAGATAACCACATGAAGTTTAACAAACAAAGTACATGGACAAACCAAAAGGCATTCAAGGCCTGAAACCTGACACAAGGAAAGCAGCATGAGAAAAACAAACACCAGAGACTTTTCCTACTTCTTGTTTTTCTCCTGGTAGATTTCATAAAGCTCTGATATTTCCTTTTGTAGGTAAAAAGCATTTTAGGTCACAGGAAAATGAGAAATTAATTTAGGTTTAAAACACTATCCAAACTCACAGTACCACACAGAGCTCAGAAACGGCTCAAGTGAGAGGAGTCACCAGCATGGGATACCACTGACAGTGTAGCATCAAACAACAATCAACATGTGCAGTTATCTAGGAAATTATTAGAAATGTTGAAGCTTGGTCAGCTTGTGAATTACCAGCCAAGAGGAAAAAATGCATTTCTCATTATGGGTCTTTGTATATTATCTTTTACAGAGTAAATAAAAATAATAAAAATATAGGCAAAAATAAACTAGAATCAGCCTCATATAATAGAATACTATCCTGAGAATAAGTTTTGGATCTGGCCACTTTGCTGTCTAGGAGAGCTGTTCAGCATTTTCAACTCTTCCCTGGTCTTTCCTTTACTCATTTTTAGACAGCAAGAGCTGGTACCTATTTCCTGCATGTCCAGTTGCTATCAAAGTGAGATTTTGCTTAACACCTTGAACAAATACAGCAGCTGGATTTGAAGAGACACTGTGGTAACTGTCCTTACATGGTTGGTCTTTCTTTGCAATTCTTAATCTAATACAAAAATGGAATTCCCATCCTAGTTCCCAGAATAGCCACTTCCAATCCTGGAATTTCTGTTTTAAATCAAGCACTCCATTTATTAAAATGTATTGATTTCTCATGAAGAATTACATTCCAAATAAAAATTGTATTTTAAAAAAATTCCATTAAATTAATTTTCAAAATTATCTGGTTTATAATCAATCAAATCTTGGTATTCTCTTTCAGGGAGCAATAACACATACTTCCACTGTATGCCTTTATCATTAATTTTATATATCTACAGGAATAATGTAAATGATAAAATATTACTATAGGCACATTATAGCTAAATATGTCATTTGACATACATTGAAATGCATCACATTAGGTAATATTAGCCTGTCATAATTCTACTGCCTGTGAAATGTTACTGGATGACAATGAACAGATTGCAATTTTTTAGATTTAAACTAGTTTGAAAATTTAGTTATTTAGTTCTGGTTTGAACTACTTTATCAATATTTCCAAATAAAACAATAAACAATTTGTCTGTAATAATGAAATAAATTCTCACCTTGTATTCATTATGCATCATAATTTTGTCTTACTGTGAAATTTAAAACTCAAAGTAACAAAAAGCAAAAACATTAATAGTTAAAGAATTATTTCTCAAAATACAATATTTAGCTTTTAAGAATTATTTCTAAAACCACAATATTTAGATTGTGTCTTTTTAATATTTAAGTGCATAAAATTAATATAATGCTAATAAATGAGTTTGTAGAAACAGCTTTTGTCAATGGAAAATTACTATCTTGAGATTGTCTAGTTCTTTTCCCTAGACTTTCAGTTGTCAATATGATGGAAATAAGCATGGAATAGTAAGTATTCCAAACAAAATAACTCTATTTCTACGGGAAAACAGTTGTTATTTTTTTTTTTTCTTACTTCCCAATGCGGACTTTGCACTTTCCAAAGTGTAACATTTTATAAAAGGAATGTCCAGAGGAACGATATTGCAACTCAAAGGTAGCTAACTGGTTGTGGGGGAAAAAACAACAACAAAACAACCAAAAAAAATCTATCAAAATCTCCAAAACTTCAGACCTCAAAGCAAACCTAAAAAACCCTGTACTTATCTCTCTGTTTCTATTTAGCACAGTTGTGTTTCTCACCTCTTAATCCATTCTGATTGAAAGCTAATAAATACAAGGTTTTTACAAATACAAAAAGGAGATTTAAATTTGTGCTGCCATTTTTGAATGTTTAACTGTTAGCACTCTCAGAAATGAGTGGGAATTTATCAGATCAGATAGAGGTTGAACAGAAAATTTCCATCTACTTTCTTTATCATCTCAATTTACTGTTCAAGGCATGAACACTGGCCAAGGCTTGTGTGAAACACATCCCCCATCTGTGGCTAAACATTTAATTGAAGTTTACAAAGAGGTTTAGGATCTGGGTCACCTGACAGGCAGAAGAGATAGAAACCACTGTAGATAGAAGCAACAGCAAATAGTTCCATTTCTCTTATAAGATTAGGAGGAGGCTTAAGCTGCTTGAAAGTATGCGTGCAAACTCTATGTGACATGGGAGGAGAGGGCAGTTACAAGCAGGATTCTTTAGAGAGTCCCAGTATTCTTCAGCCGGCTCTGAAATGCCTTCTCTACTCCCCCTGCACTAGCAGCCAGCTATGACTGCCTTCCAAAGACAACTTTTCCTGATTTGCAAGAGGGAAACTAAAACCAAGCTCCTCCTAAGCTCTCTGTCCACCTAATGGCAGATCAATGCTTTAAATCAGAGTGACAGAGTAGTAAGAAATGAGCAGGATCTGCTCTGTGGCTCAGGTACAAGGCAGTGCACACTGTGAAGAGCCTTTACTTTCCTTCTACCTGAGCAGCTAAGACAGAGATCCAGTCCCACTTGAACATCTGTATGCACTGAAAATCTTTCAGTGGACAAACACTTGTGGGATCAGACAAATGATCAGTGCAGCCTTGACTGCCAGGATCTCAAGCAGCTCACTTTATTCTTGGTACTCCTTCTGTGCTATTTTCTAATAACTCATCTGGAATTTGCAAGTTCTGCCCTCCAAACCCCAGTGAAAGGGCACAAGCCACTTCTCACAGTCAGATGCACAAATTTCCTGGAGTTGCTTTCTACATGAAATATAGACTACCTTAAAGCACTTTGGCCATGCTTCAAAGTATAAGATCTACTGTCTAAAAAATTCATAGTTCTCTGTGCTTCAGAGAAGTACGTTGTTATAAACAAAATGCATGGAAAAAAATAAAATGACCACGATTTGGCCACTTACTCCACTTAATTTGTGCATTCATTTCCTTGACTTTGGTCTAAAGATGTTGTTGGGATGGATAGGACATATCAGCTGGGAAAACCAAATCAATTCATGCTGAATTAGTACTGAAGCAATTGTGGAAATGCTGCTAGAGATAGTAAATAGCACCTCTGATATGTGAGTCACTACCCAAGGAGAGGCAGCACGGAGTACTTCAACCAAATGGCCATGGGGTGCCTCAGGGGAGCATGGCGGATATGGGAGGGGAAGAAACCCACAAACTCATGGAGTACAAATATAATTTGGTGGGGTATTTGCACTCACCTCCCTGAACTTCAAATTTCATACACATGGGAAAACTTTCACATTATGTGACAGAAGTTGATCACTAATTTAAGCACATATTTGCCTTTTAAGACAGTGAGATTCAGGCCACTGAGGCTTTATCTCCACAATTATACATTTTTCCATGATTTTTCAAGAATGAGAGAAACAAGTTGTTGGCCTTTGAAAATTAAGTTTTAAAGGGTTTTCTTACTTTTTACATGGAGGCTATGAAGAACTTGAACAGGACTTGGCTGCTTTGGCATGGAAGTAGAGAAAATCCTGTTTCCCAGCTGTCACAGTATGTTATGAATGGCAAGAAGGTGCACAAGGCCACAGACGAAGGCACAGTGTGATATTTCTCAAAATTTATTATTCCTGTTATTCCGCTCAACACTGTCAAAGACGCTCCTGAGAAATGAGGGTGCTGCTGAGAGAGATGCAGTTCCCAAGTCCAACAGACAATGAGCAATCTCAAAGCTCAGTATAAATGCCATTAAACACTCTTCATATTTTGATTGATATTGCATTATCTGTAAAATACTGTCCTGCTACTCCTAAGCCTTTTATTCAGGGCTCTTTTTACTGCTACTTAAATATTTTTGACTGCTTCTCTGCAAGGGTAGAACATGACAGACATGTCACTGTTATCTGCCTAGACTCTACTGAGACATTGCTTTGCCTGGTTTAATTAATTTGGACTTCAAATCCTTTTACAACAGTGTCATCTTAAACTCCACCCACAAGGCCAGCTCTCAGTGAAATGCACAAGTTAACAATTAATATGAAATATGTGTGGTTACAAGTTGATTTGAAAGGACAAAGGAAACTACAAATAGCTTTTCCACAGGTGAAGTGAAGCTCTACAGTGGAGGTGCTATGAATAAGAACATAAGTTAAGATTTGGATTCAGAATGTTTGGATTGTATTGGTTCAGATAAAAAGACAAGAAAGCAAAAATTAAGATTTTTTTTTTTTTTATTGTTGTCCTCTGTATAATATTCAAACACAATTGCTCTCTACTTATAACCATATCTAACTCATCCCCGAGTCCTTGGCAGTTTTTAAGGACTTTATGTATTTATAACAGTGAGATAATGAAGTGACACAGTCATTTTGTTGGTGCAGGAACTCAATGCATGCTTAAATCATTCTGAGGATCTAGCTAATAAAATTTAGGGTCTCCAGTTCCTGACTCCCAGCTGCCTCCCTGGGAACTGAATCCAGAACAGTGAAGGTATTTCAGCACGGTACAATTAGAGGATCTGCTTTCAGGAGTCTCAGCCCAGCTTTTTTAGATGTCTTTCTGTTTGACAAGCACTAGATCCTACTTTACACTCCTGAAATCCATGAACTTCCTACCAAGACTGAGCACATGTTCCTCCCTGCCCTAGATTTGTGTTTGTTCTGAAAGCACAGCTAGGGCAGCAGAATCTGTGAAAGAGCAAGAACAGAACTGAAGCTTCAAGTACCTGCACCCTGAACTGACCCTCATTTTGAATCTCATCTATTCTCAGACCTATAGGTAAATAAAGCAGATTACCCACAAATCCCCATACTACTATTAAATCTTTCTTTATAAAAATATGGTTGACAAAAAGTAATTTTCTCCTTAATTAAGTAGATATCTGTCAGATATTAAGAGAAAAGGAGGGGTAAGGCAATTTAAACAAAAACACTGCATCTGAAGTTTTGAATGATACTTCTGTGATATCTTAAAACAACTGCCAATGGTTCTCCCTTTCCCATACTGAGGAGATGCTCATATTTAACAACACAAATGGAGAATTATGATTGTTATCTAAAGTAGGGGCACAATTAAAGAAAATGAGACTTGTTTATGGAACAACATTGGCTTGGTTTTTTCTTAGTTACTAATCATGAGTTTAATTTTTAATGGAAAAGCATTGCTAGCACAATTAGCACTCAATTTACATGTGCATCCATAGACCCAATTAATTAAATTTTATTGATGCCTAGTTGCTCTTTAAAATGCTTTCCAAATGCCTTCAAATTGATTTTAAATGGTTGATAGTGAAAGTCAGTATGTTCCTGGTAGTAAACCTACTGATTTTCATACACATGTACCTTCCATACTGTAAGCATTCACTGCTTTCCACTTGGTGTCTGAGAATGCCTTCACTGCTGGATAACAGTATTTGAGAAAAAGTTATACAATGAAATGCAAAATATCAGATTTAGACTTTCTGATGAGGACTTTATCTTCTACCTTTCTTAAACTATGTGTTATTTATTTTTTCATCATACTATAACAGGTGTGCTTGTGTCATTGCAGTGTTGTCCCAGCTAAGGAATGAATGAACTCATCCTTGTCAACATCCTTGCGAGCCCTTCAAGACAAAAAATTGTTATCCCTTGTGTTTTGTGTTTGAGGAACTGAACCACTGATATCAAGAAATTTTAGATCTTTGGACCACAGTAGCAATTTGTAGTAGATTTTAGCACCAAGTGACTTTCCTAAAGCCACAGAGTAGGTCCCAACTGTGATTGCTTAAATTTAAGCATAGTGTTCTGGTCAAAAGCACTTGACTGTGTTTTTTATTAAATTAACTGTGTCAATTTTCTCTTTCTATTTTAGCTACTTTTAAACTATTTTACTATTATTTCTGTTAATCTGCCCTTAGTTCTCTGGGTGGTGGAAAGTTTCTGCTTTATTTTCTAGCTGGGGGGCTGGGTATTACTGTCATACATCATTATGACAAGACCCAAGAGTTGCAAAACCTTCTCTTGAGGCTCTGTGGGAGGCTGATTTCCATGACATACTTTATCCTCTAAGTAAGCACCTGCTTAGCCTGATTATTACCTTGATGTTTCTTACCTAGATTATATCTAATGTGAAATGCCACTTCAGCTACAATATGAAAAAAATAACTGCCTGTCTCATAAATATGTTTTTAGCAATTACATTTGTTACAAATATTTTTAACACATACTGAGTTTCACTGGATTATAAATTAGTCTAAAAGTCTAGCTTTTAGTCATACTTAATAATTAGCTTTTATTTGTACAGTTTATGTATTTTTAAAAGCCAGGAAAGTATATGAATGTGAATTCATATATATATATATTTAATAAATGTAATATTACCAAGAGAAAATGTAAATGTTATAAACCTACATTCACAATTTAATGAAAAAACATTTTTCTAAATTGAGTGTATCATTAAAGCCTCTAACAAATACTATCCAGAGGATTCTACACTATGATTTTTCATTCACTTAACATTGTGATTTAAACAATATTAACTATCATATCATTTCATGTTAACAGAAAGACAATTGAGATGAAATCTTAATTACTAAAGAACTGTCAAGAGACATTAACAATTTAATACTGAATTTTATAAAAGTAATGATTGTCCTATTACATATGCTGTAATTTCCCTTTCCTGACTGCTCTAATAGTTTCCTCACTCATTAAATACTTATTTTCTCACTACCTGCCAGCAGTTTCATAGGTGGCCTCATTTAAGGAAACTGAAAGAATATGAAAGAAGATAATATGAAGGAAAAATTACAGTTGAAAAGAATTACAAATGTAAAATATAAACCCAGGTTACTTTGTAAAATAGAATACATATACATAGTACAGCTGCATTTGAGAAATGTTTAAAAGGGCAATGAATTAAGGAAAAAGCTGATAAAGTAATATATGTAATTTTTTTCCAAGAAATATAACTTTTATGTGTGCACTTGATCTGTTCCTTGAGATAAAAAATTTAACACTAACTTGCCACAACAATGTGAATATAAAATAAAGAAAAGCTAAAACGTAGTACGGTTTTCCTGTCAACAGCTGGTATAAATGTAAAAGGGATCACTTAGACAATTAAATGGTTTCCAGGTTAGGTTTATATGCTATTCAGAAAGTCTGAAATGACTCCCCAAATATCACAGTCCAAACTTGTTTCACAGAGACATATGTGAATGTCTGGTGGAACCAGGATTATGAATCCTTTCATGAACAGCCACTTGGGAACAGAAAGCATTAATTCTTTAAAATGAGATATTAATTTCAGCGTTGTCCATAATTTTCTTAATAAAACATTTTTTTCTTCCCCAAGGGAAAATCAGGAAATGCTTGCCTTTTCAGACCAAACAAAATTTTAATCAAGGAAGGTCTCTCAGCATGCCCTGAAGTCTAGTCAGATGCAAACAGCTTCCAAAGCAATGAGGACTATCCAAGGTAATTACCTACACTGGGAGGAATACCTTTGAATAATTACCCTGCTCCATTCAGAACAGAGACTTGGATGTGTTTACCCTGCAAATCCAGGGAGCGATGGAGCACAGGATGCACATGCACACATCCACAAGACTGAAAGGTTTCATTTCACCCCAATTAAACCAGTAGCATTTTTTAAAACATTGGTTTTATCAAATAAGCAGCAAAATCCCATTATAGTGCAGGTTTTAATTTTAATATTTTTAAAAAGGAAAACTGATAAAAAATACTCATGGAATCTTGATTGGGAAAAAAAAAAAACTTACCCAAAAAAACCCATATTGAAGTTCATTAATTTTCAGGGGTTTCTTTCAGCAGTAAGTATAGATAAAGACAAAAATTCCTAAAAGTGTCACAACTATAGAAAAAAAGGAGGGAAATTCCTACAATCTTTTTCCTAAACTTAACATAAAGAAGGATTGCTAACTTTTTGACGTCCTAGAAATGCATGTATAGGTTTTATAAAAACTCTGTTTATCTACTCAAAGAAAAATTATCTGTAATATTAATTTTTTTTCATCTTTATCTGCCATCATTTTTACTTAACCTTGATCTAATATTTCTTAAGGTCACTGAATTAAAAGTCTCAAGACTTCAGCAATGTTCTGCTCAGAATCAACCACCTTAAAAGTCCTTTGTGTGGGCTAGTGATCAGGTAACTGCTCTTAGGAATGCATTTGATAAGGTTGAGTCTATTTCTTACCCACTCTTCCAGTGCAGGAGGTAAAGTGTAAATCAATGTGCTCTGTACAGCTGACACCAGCCAAACACACCAAGTGCATGTGTGAATTGCACAGCAATGTCACACACAGGACCAAATTCTGGCTGCCTTGGGAAGCTGAATTTGCAGATCCCATTTCCAGACGAGATTACGTTAGAGACTAGGAAACAGAAATGCATCAGAGATGCTGAAAAACCCCAGACACAATGCTGTAAGTATGCCCAAGAGAAACCTAAAGCTGGAAGACCTGCTTGGCATTCATATGGTGTAAGCTGAGAATTTAAGATCTGGGTCATCAGATAATCATCAAGGTAGAATCTAACTGGCTTTTAGGGTTTAGCAAAGATTTTCCTTTTTTCCATATGGAGATTATGGCACTGTCATGATGTAAGAGGGCTTGTGCATTTCATTCACCTACTTCTGGAGCCTCTGGTCAGACAGAAGGTGATGGATCAGAAACACACTGGGTTTAATTTAGCACACTGGATAAGCACTCTAACATTTCTGCAGACTTGTCAACAGACATCCTCTACAGATGCTATATTCTGTTATCTTTAATCTGCACCAACCTTTTATATTGGCATTTTAAGTAGGTACCAATGCCAGCAGAAATGAGAACAGATTCAAGGGCTTTAATCAAGCTGGAGCCGCTCATGGGCTGCAAACCACGTCAGTTGTTTCTGCTTTAAGCAGGGCTTCCAGTACAGTTCATCTCCATTTCTCCACTACTTCCAGGGTTCATGATGCCAACCTCTCCTCCTCCTAACTGCTGATTGAATCTGAATGGAGTGCCTAGCTGAATCCAACAAGTATATTTGAAAAGGTGGCATATTAGTTTTCAGCAAGACACATGCTCCTTAGACAGTTGCAGAACGAAGTTAAAGCTCCTCAAACATCAGAGTATTCAGGCCTTATACAGCCTGATGGAAATGCTATGGGCCAGAAAGTAGGATAATGTGGAATTGCCTCGCTGTTGTCAATCACTGTCAAATCACTAATTCTATTTAAACATGAAGGTTTGGCACTTAATTTCCATCTCAAAATAATAAGAGCCCATAAAATGAATTTGTGAAGTGTTTCAGCACTTAGCACTGCACTGTAAACTAGTTGGCTACACAGGATATTCAATATGAATGAAAATACTTGTGTTTCTGGATTTTCCTGTTTAGAAATTTTCCTTTATGGATTTATTGGTGTTTCAGTTCCAAGACAACAGAACAATATTAACATTCTCACAGGGACGTGTGAGTAAAAGTAATCACTATTAACTGAGAAAATATCAGTAACTGTCATTCAGGAAAGTTCTTGCCCTTCCCCCTTGCATCCAGATTTAAATACATCATCCTCTTTAAAGTGGGATTTAAAGCCCATCAATACATCTTTCATCTTAAACACAGGCCTATGCTGCATGGTGGCATTGTATCTCCCACTACTTAATATTGCAGCAGTATCACAACTCCTGGTGATTGGCAAGAAGAAAGTTTAAGGATGTTCTCTCATTTCACTGTGCAAGAATTGAATTAACACAGCATAATAAGCTCTTTGTGCAACCTCGTCTTTCTCAAATATTCACAAGAAATATAATCAAAACCAAAATATTAATAAGATCCTTGTCTGGTATTATACCCTCCCCTTAATTTTGAAATATTGTGCTTCATGGAAGGCTTAGGACCCTTTCACCCCCCAAATGGGGAAAATATGGTAGAGAAAGTGAACAATGTTGTTTTGCAAAAAGTAGCATTTCATCTAAAAATGAGCTGCAACAGAAACAGCCTGCTGTATAGTAAATTCAGCCTTTACTGAGAAAATCTGTGTTTCAGTTTTTAGACTCCATTATTATCCATCTGTTGCACTCAGTTATCATTAACTTAGTGGTTGTCAGGATCCATTAAGGCCAATTAGCACGTCAACAAGCACAGATAATACAGTTAAATATCCATCTAAAGCCCCTTCATGCACAGTGTTCTTGAGCACACACTGAAGGCAGCAGCAGGGACAGGCATGAGTACCTCCACTAGGTACCTGCTTCATTGATGCAGACCTGGAAGTGACATTTATACAAGACACTATTTGAAATTTGGATTATCAATCACTGGAGAAATTCTTGGCTTATGTGGATACTTATGAAGACAAACGACACAATACAGAACTATGGATGACAAGAAATAAGTGCTTCAGTGTTTTTTCAACCATAATATTGAAGGATGTAAGCCAGATGAAACTGGTGAATTAATTAATACCTTTTATTAGAGTGGCCAGCATACATGGGAAGAAGCAAGGGAGTAGCTCAGGAAACTGAAGCTATAAAAAAAGACCTCCAGCCACCAACCAACTAAAACCACACCCAACCACCAAACCACCCCCAAGCTCCCCAGTTTAGAAGACTGGGAAATTTCACATATGCATAAAGCAGTAATTTCAATAATATTTTCTGAATCCAGCTAAGTGAGCCGCTAAGATCATCCACAAACATGCAACAATACAGTTTATAGTACGTGAACAAATTTAACTGAGATGACAGCTGCTTTTTTTGGATGGCTTCCAACTAAATGAATTAATACTTTGCTTAGTAGGAATGCATTCTATTTAAATTTTCTCTAAACACCTCATATCAATCATGTACCTCCAGTTTTCTCTATTTACAAGGAATAGAGTATATCATCTAAATCCTGAGGATTTGAATGGATCAGCACAACTTCAGGTGTGATTTTTTTTCATTTACAAAAAATGGGTTTCATCAATTTCAAAACTTATAATGTAACATATTCCTACACTTCCTTGGATCCATTTGAAAAGTATCACTTCATCCTTTCCAAGAAAAAGATAGCATGATGGAAGGCCTTATAGATCAATCAAACCCCTGAAGGACTTGAATTTAGTTTCAGTTTTGGTTTTCTCTCATCTTAGCCATACAATTCCCAGCTTGGACTACAGTTACAAGTGGAAGAAAGAGAAAAGGTAACAAAATCCCTATAGCTGCTCTTCTCGAATGTGCTGGACCTCAAATGCTTAATACTTTATAGAGCACATTTCTACAGTAACAGACCATGTGGGGGAATGCAATACAAAAGTTGCAAATCTCAAAAACATTCCACAGTGCTGAATAATTTTTATATTTGCTCTTATTTGTTTTCAAGAGTGATTTTTAATTTAATCCAATAACCCATCCATGCAGATTTTATTTCCAAGTAGGAAAAAATATGCCAAGAACAAGAAGAAGACATTCAAGGAGGGAATGAATACTTTGAAATTTTATTGTATGGGCTAAAATTTTATCAGAGTAACTCCTAAGATGTTGGTATTTACACCCAAACCTAAAACCAATGTAACCCATGGTATATATTCAAATCTAAGTATCTGATTTTTGCTAAAACTTAAATTTTGTACTAAAACACTTTTTGACTGGGCACCTCTCTTCTATTTATGTGCCATTGAATTACTTTAAAAACCCTTCTCTTAAAATGGTCTGAAACAATGAATTATTTCATTAACCTAGCTGTAGTTTAATTTGCTTGTTACACAGAAATTCTAATAGAAAAACTTGTTTTCTTCATTCTGAATTTGCATGTTCACTGCTCTAGAAGGAGAACTAAAATTAATGGAAATGTAACCAAGGTAGAAGATGCACAAAATTTGCCATTTTCTGGAGCAAGAATGACACTTGATAAGTATTGTATAAAGTTATAAGACTATGACTGAAAGTAGAAAAGTATGTTTTAATTCAGCCTGAATTTATCTGACAGAAAAGAAAATCAGTTATGACATAAAAGGACCAGCAAGAGTTACAAGCAGAAAAATTATTTAGAGCCTCACAAAAAGTATCACTACAAAAGCAATAACCCCAGGTCACACCTGTGGTAGAGCACTCTTTTTTTTTTTTCCTTAAAAGCATTTGCCTCCTTTTTTATTTATTTTTTTAATGGGGACTTCAGAGGCAGTTGTTAAACTAAAAACATCCCTTTAGGTTTGGGATGCAACTAAAAATCCAAATCTTCCTCACTGTAGAGCAATATTACATTTCCCCCTTGCAGACTTATTTCATAAAAATGTCAGCTATTAAGTTAACATTATTTAAAGGGCTTTAGTTTGTACTTACTGAATGCAACCTAAGCTATATCCATAAAGGTCTGACATTGATCCCTGGTTGTATAAAACATGATACAGAGAGGCACTAAATAAATAATCTGTATACTGCTTCCAAAGCATCTCTATTTATCACTGCATTAATGATAAGGATCTGATTTAAAGTGAACCCTAGTGAGGGTCAAATCCGAGCACAAGCTGTAATATGATCTGCAAGAGTGCTGATAACCTGAAACAATATGAAGAAACCCTGTCAGATAAATAAAACAAACCAGTTGTCCATTAAACAGCTCAGAAAGAGGCCAACGAAGCTAAATATGGACTGAACTATTTTTTTTTTTTAATTTATTTTATTTTAAGGAAGCACAGAAAAGCTACACCTCAAGATTGAGTCAGTCTAAGGTTAAAGAAATAACACTGAAGAGAATAGCAAGGACTGATCTTTAAAAAACATACAGCCACCAGTGAGAAAGTTTAGATGTGCTCTTGCATCTCTGAGACCTCAATTACCACTAACCTCTAAAAAATCAAAGGCAATTGTTTCCAAGGCATCATCAAATGTCTGATATGAACATCCCAGATTAAGAAAGAAAACTGTATTTTTAGGCTTAAATATATGAATTTTTTAAAACCTTATAATGCAAATAAAACTATCTCATGACTTACTGAAGGAAAATCTCATTAATCCTTTTTAACAATGCCAAAGGATACAAACTACTGTGGAAAAAACAGGGAAAAATGGTATTTGATCAGTGTCTGTCATAAATACATGAAAAAACCCCAAAGTATAAGTGGGCAGAGAGCCCTGTTTTAAGCTGCAGGCCCACGTGGAACCCCTGCTCAGCCTCCTGGGGGATCATTCAGGTTGGTTTCCAATGTCATTTGGGGCACTAAACAAAACAATGACAAGCTCATGACTAAAACTTGGGAAATTCCCATTCCAGGCATTTCTGCTGTCCTCAAGCCCCGTTATGCTTCAGCATGTGAAACTAAACAGATCTATTCTGATCTTTTGGTCGTTTATGTTATTTTTGTTTGCATTTCAGTAAATAAGCAACATCCCACCACTTCAGGCATGGATTGAACAAACAAAATACTCTTTGGCCTGAAGACCACACAGATGATGGGTCAGGGAGGGAAACCAAAGCACTGATAATTTCTTCAGACCTCATGCCCAGCTTTACATTTAGAAAGAATCTCAACTAACAGTTAATAGCCTTTACTGACATTAGAACTACTTTCTATAGCTTATTAAAAGCAGTTAACTTAAACAGAAGATATAGCAGAAAAAACTTGAATTACTGGCACTGCATAATGTTTTGTTTTACTGGACACAAGATGCTGTGCTTAGATAGTTGCAGAAAACACTTTCAAATTTCATTCACTTTCTGTACAACACATTTTGCTTTGAGTAAAATTTCTTTCCCCTTAAATTCTATGAGGCTTTACACAAATCAGTGAAATAATCATATTTAATTTTTCTGAAAGATCGTGGAGGGAGGCTACAGATATAGAAGAATACGTATTTGCCAAGCAAAACCAAAATCCCTGTGAACCTTTTTCCCTCTTTCTACTTCTCCTAATGATAATGAAAGCAACAATTAATATAAAGAGAAATATAAAGAAAGCAGGCGCCTACATAAAAGAAAATATGTGACTACTAGAAGTTATAAAGTCAGTAGTGAGGAAAGAATTAGGAAACCAGGAAGGTTGTGAGCAATCAAAGCCATTTAGAAATGAAAGTCCAAGAGACTGATAGAGAAATCAGAAGGGAACAGAGCACATTGAAGACAAAATGCTTGTAATAAATGCTTGGAAAAACAAATGTGTTTACATCTGTGCCTTCTTCTAACATGTGTTTGGTGGGGGTTTTTAATATGTTTATTAATATTCCATTCTTGCCTGGATATTTAAGCACAGTGTAAAGAGATGAGAGATGAAAAGTATGAAGATATGTTCATAACTAAGATATAAAAATGTTTCTGAAAAGCTGAATGAAGACTCTGGGCTCCAAGATTTCCATTACTCAGCTTCAGCTATTATATACCAAAAAATATATTTCATCAGCACAGTGGCAGTGGTAGAAGCAGCATCTCTAGACAGTATTGCCATGACCCAGACAGTCCCCACTGAGAAAAACAAGAAGATGGATTATTTAATCAAGTGGGTTTGCTCTTAGGTTTCAAATAATTTCAGAATTAAATAAATAAATAAATTTAGGACATTTGTATGGGGAACAGGATTATAATATGCTAATAATTGCCAACTAGAACTTTGTCTAATGAGATCCTGTACCAAAAAGCCTGAGTGGGAGAAGCTGGGCTCTTTTATATCCAAAGTTCTTGGTAAATACAATAGGAATTCAGTCACAGAAAGGTGAAAAAGATAATCAAACTAATATAAGACAGAAAGATGCAAGCTACCCTCATAATTCTGATCTTTATCATAATCATTAAAAATATGACAGAATCCAAGGTTTCATCAATATTACAATTTTACTAAAACTATTGATAAAACTGTAAAGAAAAACTCTGACACTATTTCAAATTTCTTATACTGAAATGTTTGACCTTAAACTTGCCTGTAATTTTGCTTTAGCCAATTTATGCGTATGCTTAAATTATAAACGTTTTAGTTAATGGTTCTAATCCACTTTGAATTCTAACTCCTTTTTGGAACAGTCCCTCCAGGTTTTACAACCAAAACATGTGGGCTGGGCTACTGCCCATTTAAAGTTAGTGATAGTGGAACAGTTACTATGGAACTGGGGGGAACTGGGCTTCCTCAAGTGTATGTGCCTAACAGAATATTTTCATTTTTCTAACAATGTATGTTACATTGGAAAGAAAAGGAAAGTGCAGTTCCCAAAACAATTTCTCTGACAGTCAAATGCAATATGACAACTTCCTAGCAACAAGATTTCTGGTGAGAGAGGAGTTAAGTTTGGTCCTTCTGCTGCATTATTCAGGTACCAAACAATTCACTCCATTCAAAAGAAATAAAAAAAATGGGGGGTTGTATTATTGGAGCAGACAATTCTGTGTTTGCACCATAAAATGTACCAGGAAATTTTACATGCAGGTTCTGCCCAGATTTACGCTCTGAGAAATGTGATTTAGGAAAAAAACTGTGTGCGAATGTTTCAGGCACATAACTTTTATGAAACCAGTGTTCTGCTGCCTGGAGTTGTGGCCTGGCTGCGTGAGACAAGTGCAGTGGGGCAAAGACAAACTGAAGCTTTCCTCCAAGGTCACTATTAATTACCCTTCTGTTCTGCCCACTCCCCATTTATCTTAAGTAAAATCATGTTAACAAGATGATTATGCACCTATTTAAAGGAATAAAAATATTTATTGTCTGAAACTCCATTAGAACTGCCTGCTGAGGACTCTGACATGCTCTGCAGACACATGCAATAAGCTGTGAGCAGCAGTTTCACAAACATCTGGTTTTCCAGACTTTGTGCTGAAGTTTCCAACTGATTCGCTCACAAAACTGTATGCAGTTCATTTTCTTTCTATGAAATGGGAATAATTTCATTAAAATATCCAAAATAAATTTAATTAAAAAGACAGTTTTCATTTTAAAAACCTGAAAAAATATTAGAATAGAGCATTTTTAAGGCAGCTACCATAAAAGTCAATATTTGTACATTATTCATGATCCTTTGGGCATAATGTTTTTTTTTTTGCATTTTAGAAGACTGCATCTCTAGGCAATTGCCTAGCTCTGATTTTGCAAATTGCTTTTAGTATGTATTTAGGCAGAACACACTGAAACTTCTTGATGTCTTAGGAAGCCAAAATGTTGCCTATTCAGGTCAATTATGTCATCACTCCCAAACTACTAAATATTATTACAAAATCTGAAGCAATCAAGGCTGCACTTAATCCCTAGCATACGAGGCATACCTTCACTAATTTATGATTCATCTACCACCCAGAAATTGGAAGCCTGTTGCAGGGTAATTTGCATTTACAGTGGTAATTATACTGATACAAAATGTGGGGATTCTCTGTGCCTCTGTGTGTGCACTGCTGCGGGCCCTGGGAGCTGCAGCCCATAACGAGGGGTGTCCAAAACCCCCCAAAACACTGCCAGGAGAGGGACAAGCACAGGAAAGGCAGAAGCCTTTTCCCTCTCTGTCTTTTATTCAATATCTGCCCTCCCTGGAATGCATCTCTGTGGGAACCTAGAGGACAATTTCCAGAACTTCAGCCAGTTTTTGAAGTTATTGTAGGTAAAGTCAGGCTCCGTTTCATCCATTAGCTGGCCATCCATCCACACAAAGGATCCTAAAGAATACTGTGTCCCCTGTACTTTACTGCATGTACAGCCCTGGATTTCCCCACCAATTATCACACTCCTTCATAAGCACACCTATGATTTATGTTTATGGTCTTTATGCTACTAGATCTACAGCTTGCAGCAAAACCTCTGTCTGCAGCTGGATTTTAGGAGTGTGCTGCACCTCAGAGCACTCACCAGCCTTGATGCCTACTGATAGAGGTGCCCGCATTGACTCATATTTTCATAAGAGTTCATTTATGACTTTACCATTACTATGAAAATCAGGCTATAAAAAGCCTTGGAGGATCCACTAAACTAACACAGAAATATTGATTCAAACAAAATTTTTGCAATGACAAAAGATATCTGATATTAAATTCCACATTTAAGCTCAAGGAAAGAATTTTATTTTGAGATGCATCTAAGCAAAATAAGAGACAAGATAAAGTGCATCCACAAAAATGGCAAAAAGCAAGTTCTCATCTTTCTTTTTTTTTTCCTGCCCTTCTTCCTTGGAGAACACATGCCTGAATCCCCCAGTTCCTGGTAATGTCCTAATTATCTGCATGCAGTGTATAGTTCCACCTCTTCCAGATCTTAGTGCCTGCTCGTTTTCGTTTTGTTTTTTGTTTTTTTTGTTTTTTTTTTTTTTTTTTTTGGTTTTTTTTTTTTTTTTTTATTTGTTTGTTTTTTTTTTTTTTAATTAAGAAGAGGGTCCCATGTCTCCAGCCCAAGACAGTCCCTTGGAGGTAAAAGTACATGCTCAAGAAAACTAACCTGAATTCTCCATTTTTTTAAGGTATTGCAAGACACAGACTGATAAGAAGAATTATAGAATATTAATTTTGGATGGCCAAATCTATATTTTTCAAGTACTGTAACATTCAGACAGATTCCAACAGCTCTGTCACTAAGCAAGTTGAACTCTGTATCTCTAAAAAATGCTGCATACCATTCTTTAATGTTGCAATACTTGTGGTACAAAGGAATTTAAATTATTAACCACCTCAAATAAATGTTGAATAATTTTATCAAAGACAACAGAGGCTTGTTTTCTACACAACCACAAATCTGACCTGCTGACGTTTACCAAGCAGCTACTTTGTGTTTTCTACACTGACAGAAATCCCATGTGTTCACACCGTGTCACAGCACAGAAGTAAGTCAGCCATGGATTAACTTCCATATGTTCTTTTAATTGATTTAACAAATATAGATAAGATAAAGATACTTATGCAGCATTGTAAAGAGCACAGACTAAGACCTGGTCACCTTCTGCATCTCCCCAGCACAGACCTTTGTGGGCATTTCTTGTGAAAGGAGCTGAATCTACAGCACATTTACAGGAAGAAGGATGACACAGGAGAGAGGGGTTCAGTTTTAGCTCCTTGATAAAATTAGTATCACAAACTGAAAACTCTCAAAATCCTTCCGTAATTGCTTTCTTTACAGTTTAAAATAATACTAATGGTATGTTTCCAAGCCTCATTGCTATGATTTCACTTCTATGGGGATTTATAATCCATTTTAATCTCTCACAGAACACACCCTCTAAAGCAGAAATCAGCTTTCTAGACACCCCAGAGAACTAGAAGCCTTTAAAAGAATATTTTACTGTCCCTTTGCAGATCACTCCCAGACTGCCTAGTCTTCAGGCTCAGAATGGATGCAGGGGCTTGTTTCTCTTTGGTCATCCCACATTACATGCTGAGACAGTGACGATCTGTGGGAATTCACTAACCCGCTCGGAATTCTACATTTTATAAGAGAGGAAATGTCAGATGTGGTCAGCCTCCTACCCTTTTATGGCTCACTTTTATTATTCACTCCTGCCTCTTACTGCCTATACCTCCTGAGCAAATGTTCAAAATTCTATTCAAATTGCAGAAGCCTACTTCCTCTGCAGAGAATAATACAGATTCAAAGGAGGACAAGTGTTGTTTATTAGCAATTATCATGAAAGTCCTTCCTGTAATTAACCTCAGCTTCATGGACACTACTATTTGCACTTCAGCTATCTCATAAACAGGGGCCACATTTCCATTATTGTTAGGGAAGATGAGTCATTGCAGAAGAATGCTTATCTCAAGTCAGTTTTAACTAGCTTTTGTCTGCATGAGATATTAGTCACTGGTACCTACAAGATTACAAGAAACTCTGGATTTCAGCTGCTTTTTTTAAAAACCTCTTTCCTCTTCCCCTTCATAGACTCAGAATTCATCAGTAACAGCATAAAGGCCAAGAAGTTTATAAAATGCTCTTTTCAATTAAACCTACACTTTGTCTGTATGATCACTGAATCATAACCAAGAAGAATTCCAGATTCCAGCTAATGGGAGGTCTAAGACACTGAAAACCCCAACATTTGCTCTGTAGGCCATAAAGAGACAATGGTGAAGGATTTGTTTTAACATCTTTCAAGCTCTCAAAGAGAGTTGGGCCACAAATCAGTGCAGTGATGTATGCCTTCTGCTTGGTGAAAAAACTCCCAAACAACCCCCCACTTTATTCACAAGACAGTAAAAAATGAAAACAGAATGGCAATGCACATTCCTAAATTTTTGCTTTGCATTTTCCTTTTTATTTATAATTGAACAGTCTCGACCGTAGGAGATGAAAATAAAAACACTTATCACATAGAACTTGAATGTATATCTCAGTTCTTTAAACTAAAAAGGCTAAAAATCTGATAGCTTCTCATGACCTAAAAATACATGCAGGCCAAATTTCCCTGTCTCAGAACTACCTGCAGGTATTCACCACAAGACCTGGGCCCCTCTGAAGGGTATTCAAGAACATCTTTACATTTTTTACATAAACAGGAGGAGTAGAGAGTAAAGTTAAAGCTTTACTAGCAATACAGTATTAAACAGCATGGTTGTGACTCACAATCTGACTGCATCCTAAATTAAAACCTGATTCAAAGCGGCATAGCTAAACAAGCAAAGTAGTTAAATGCATACAGTCTACCAAGCAGAACTCCCAGAATAATAAAAACATTAATTAAGACTAACTGGACATGAAATTCTTCCCATACTTACTGCTTTGAGTAATTTCATTTCACATTCCCAAGTGCTAATTCAGAGAGCTACATCAAAGCCTGCAGCAATTTATGTAAACTGTGAGGTCAGAGATGAGAATATTCCTTTACTTTATATTCAAGTTTACTGGGCATTTGTCATTTTACTGTTATTTTCCTCTTGTGGAAAATGCCAGGAAGCAGCAAATGTGAAGAGCAGACCTGGGTTACTGCATGCAAAAGCATCCATATTTCTACATCCATTTTGCTGCATTGGTAAGTTTTAGAAAAAAATAAGTTTTTTTCTATTTCTTAAGCGCTTTTGAGTGCTGTTGATACACGTTACATTTGACCCTAATAAGGCTGAATGCCATTCTCTTGATGAGGTTTTTTCAATGTATACAGTGAAACAACTGCAGACATAAATTGTGTACGAGCTTGTTTTTTTCTTTCCCAGTGGGAGTGGCAACTGAAATCTGGACCTTTGCCACGTTGGTTGTGCAATTCAGATCACAGTACTTATAGAGACAGGATGGTCAGTGCACCAGCATACTAATGCAGCTGACTGCCAGACTGGCCTTTGTTAGTATTTTATAAATTAAAGTAAAACCACAGTTTAATGTCAGACCATTCCACGTAATTCTAGACGTGGAACATAACTTCTGGTCTCACCACCTACTTCTAAATGACAGTTTTCTAAACTCACTGTAGAAGTTTTCAGCAGTGGCATTGGAGTTTTCAAATGTATTACAAAGAAAACAAATATCATCTATACTTTTTTTCTTTTTTTCCTCTGCAGCCCATGAATATACAACTCTATGGCTTTCTGTTGTGCATAAGAATTATCTAACAGTTTGCTACAATCAGTTTCTGGTTAAGACAAAAGAGAAATTAGCTCTGTAATAACATAACAAGCCTAAATAAATCATCATTGCACTTATATGGTTCATCCAGAACATCAAATGTGATTTTTAATCAGTTCTCCTCTTTCAGGAGTAAGACACTGACATATTAAACAATTTTAATGATAATAGGAAATAAATTGCAAACAATTGGACTATACCACATTATATTCCAGTATCACATCAAAAGTTAACAAACCCACTGTGTTCACTTTTCATTTGCAGTATTTTCATATTCATGAATCTTTTAACATAAAATAATCTTTCATGAAGAAATGGGAAAAAATCACATTAAAAGATATGGACATTTGGAAAAGCTTCTATAACAATCTCTACATTTTCAGAGAAAAGGGAAATACTTTTAAGAGATGCATTACTAGTTTTGAAATAATTTCTCTTTTTACATGTGCCTTAGGAGTAGGAATAACTTTTCCAGCTTGAAGGTACTGAATAGCTTTCCCTTCTGCCCATCCTTTAAAGCATACTTAATTATAACGAAATGGTACTTTGCTCTGTCAACAAGTTGTGAAGTCACTTGCTCAACCTTTTTCCTTTCATTCCCTCTGCTATTCCTCTTCTCCGGACCTGTTTAATTTTTGCATTTCCTGATTTTTATCTTGGGAAAACAAAAGGCAGCTGCACTAAGTTACATGAAACAGCAAAGTGACTCTGCTAGTTAGTGATTTGCAGGTTCTAAACAGTGAGTTGTGTGAAATGAAAAGGGGAGTGTCATGTTGCAAAAACTCTTTTCTCTCCCCTTTCTACAGCTGTATTTCTAATCAGCAGAAGATACATCTTGCTTGGAGTCAACCCCCTTTCTCTCTGCACATTCTTAACCTTCTATCTTATGCATGGATCACTGGTTAGCTTAGAAATGCACAGACACAAAAGGGGGAGCTGACATGTGAGGTTTGATGGCAATAATGGCTGTTTATAAGCCTAATCCATCACATTTAGTGGACACCTCCATTTTTGTCCCTCTGAAAAGGTATAAATAATAAAATGGTATAGCTTTGGCTCAGAGGTGCCTTGGTAAATATTTTAACTATTTACAAGATCACATCAATAACAAAAGAAGCATCTGTACCATCCATACAGAGGCCTCTGAATCACTAGAATAGTACCCAGATGGTTCTTACAATTCATCAACAATAAAATGTCTTCATGACAGAGCTTTTGTGACATCATTGATATTTTTATATGCCACTGTTCAATACTCCCAAAACTCTCATTCTTTTCCCTAAGAACATCTCAGTAAATATTCTTTCTTTCTTTCTCAAGGAAGCAGGAGGAAGAAAAAAAAAAAGAAAAAAACTTAATATAAGGATCCACAAGGTAGATCCAGCTGCAGCCTTCTCTCTAAATAATTCTCTCCTTCTCTCCAAATAATCAAGATCCGGATTACTAATATCTGGAATATATCAAAGTTAGCACTGTTTCAAATCCCTTGATAAACTCAAGCTGCTACTGGCTACTTGGGCAGTAGCAGTTAACAGTTTTTCTTTGATTTTCCTTTATCCATATCACATCCAAACAGCAGCACCTCAGGAACAGTAACAACACAGAAGAAAGGAAATCCAACAGTTGCAAAATTAGTCTGATGAGTTTCCTATTTGAGATCTAACAAGTCAGCTCTGGGATTAAAGTGAAGTTTATTCTGTTTCTTCATAAAACAAAATACTTCCAAGTGGCAACACATAGTTATAGAGACAGTATTACAGGTCTTGGTTTATCTGGGCAGAGATTTTGGGTACCTGGGTTTAGGTGCCAAATCAAAACCAGGAACACACCAGCTGATTTTAGAAAAGTGGTGAACACCCACTTGTTAAATAAACCATAAGTTTAAAATGTTTCATACTGAGTCTTTAGTTTCATTGAGTGATTATAGCTGAAATTAATTATAAAAATTAACAAGATCAGTTTCCAGTTTTTGGTCGTTTTATTAGTTCATATTACAAATTGGTCTTAAAAAGTCTTGCATAAAGAATTTACTCAATTCCATAATATTCCTTACAACATTAACTAAGTTAAAAATGTCTCTAAAATGTTACTTCAAATGGCTCCAACAGTTGTTTTACAAAGTCTGCTCTGGCACTAAACCTTTTGTCACTAACTGATCAGAACCTTGATAAAATAGTTGAATTCAATCAGCCTAAAATGTACACCAGGACAAACCTACATAAGAGAATGAAGACCAACTCTAAAGAATATGATTTTACAATTTTTTTTTTAAATCCTGCACTCACACTTTCTCAGAAAGATATAAAAATGTGTAAAAGAATAATTCTAACAAAGAATAACAAAACTACATTTTCTCAAATTGGAAATACTTTTTAATAAAGTATGAACACTTTCTCCTTCCCAAAGGTATGAAAAATGTTGTAGAAGTAATGCAATTCAGAAGCATTCCTGAATATCAATGCTACCCCAATTCCAAAATTTGGTCAATAAAATTAACAGCCGTCCTTTGAATGCAATATCACACCTCTAAATGAGTTCAAGCTGGTGCTGTTATTGTCCAGTGGAATGTGAGATTTACATTTCGCAGCTCCTCACCAAAGTAATGAATGAATCTGATCTCATAAACAAACAATTCCAGTTTCATGTTATTTCAATGGCCCTCCAACAATGTGTGCCTCCACAAAGAAAAATATTTATCATGTTTGTGCTCAGCTCCAATTGTAAATGGGACTGTAATAAAATGACACCATAAAAACCATTTTCACAGCTGAGTTTGCAATTTAATAAACAGATGCAAACAATAGTCTTTGGAGATCAACAGTTAAAAATAAATTAAGTAGAAGACTCCCCACATCACAATGGGAACAACTGGAATAGCCTCCAGCAACATGCAGGAGAGTCACAAGGTGTGTGTCCTTGGACTTTCCACAGGCACCAACCTTTGAAGTATATTATCATGACATCAATGCAAATCAGTCAGATGATTTCAAAGAAAAGCCAAAATCACTTTGCTTTCTTTGCATGGTCCTAAATATTAAATAATTACTCTGTAGGCACCAAATGTTTTCAGACATATTATATTTTCATTGTGCTGGCCTATATAATGTGTACTAATCCATCCTTTTCCTTACTCTGAAAGAAAAAAAAAAAAAAAAAGCCACCAGCATGCTTTTGCACTGGAAATGTTGTAATTCATTTAAAAACTTCAGCTTTCAAAAGTAACATTTGAACAATGCATTCAAATGTTGGAGTTGTCAAAAGTGCACACAGTTCATGGAGTTTTCCTTGAAGTCAATGGGAACATTCCCCATAACATATGTGAGAGTAGTTGATCTGAGTTCTTGAGAGTCAAACCTTTGAAAGAATCCACAGTCCTAAAGGTGATTCTGCACAGGACTTGACTGAAAATGTATTTTAATGTGAGTCATTGCATTAGGACTATCATGAATGGCCAGAGATTTCACCTTCTCTTCTCAGTAAATTTCAGTCTTGGTATTCCCTAGAGCACAATGGCACCACATTAGATCAAGAGCAATCTAATCTGAAGGTATGTAGACAGACAAGGGTCAATGAAATCTTGACAACGTGCCTGCTCTTTCTGGATTGCAATCTGGCTTCATGATTGCCAGTTTCTCCCTTGAATATGGATATAAGGCATTAATTGCAACTCAAGGTAATAGGCCAACACAACTGCCTCTCTACAGTAAAACATTTACCTGGTTAAAGCAATAAGAAATACACACTGCCACCTGAAGCCCCCAGTGCAAAACACTGGGAAGGGCAGAATTTATATATACATAATAATAATCTGTCTTCACTTTATTCTATGACTGGCACTGTCTTCCTATTGCTAATAGCTCCAAATGAGATGAACATTTAGATTTTCATATTCCTTAGGTAAAAATGTACTTGGAAGCCTTCTCACTTTGTCAGATCCAGTGTGTGAGAAAGTTCAGCCTAATATCTATTTCAGTATTTAGTGTCTCATTTATTAATAAGAAAACAAAGTGACAATATGCTTTCTCTCCCCCATCCCCCTCAAACAAGCCTCCCAATAAAGCAAGTTTTAATGAGAAACTGTATTTCCAAACTCTGACCTGGTCAATGGCCCACACAAGGGCTCTGCCTAACAACAGACTCTAAATATAGTATGAGGAAAGAAGAAATAGTCAGTGTTATAATGTATTGTTTGTCCTTGGCAGATACTTTGAATTAAGAATTAATTTGGTCTTTTGCATTGTTATGAGAATCCTCTGATGTATGTACAATTATAATTTGGTAGAAATAGTGCAATAGCTAAATTGAACACTGATAAGAGGTTCAAGAGAAACATCACCTGCAAAAGTTCAAAAGGTTTGAGGGGGCTCCTGCTCTAGGATAAAACTTAAGCATCCCACCAAATTTGTCACAATAACCTTTGCTGAAAGAGTACAAGGGTAGAAAAAACAGTGACACAAAGCATTTTCAAATTACTTGGGTCACGAGTTTTGTCTGCACACTTTTGATTGGGATAAATGAGATGAATTTTCAAAGTCAAATGGTGAATCCCTCTCCCACTGATCAAGAGGAAAGTCTGTGGTTATCAAACCAATGATATTATACTAAAACTAATTCTTAGTTTGAGGATTCTGCACATGCATTTAGGTCCACATTTAAGTTATAGCTTTAAGATCTCTCAAAAGTATAAGTATCTTGAAATATATTAATATTTTGCACACAGCCTTGCTATGCTAACATGCACATTCATTTTAGGGAAGTATTTGTAAAATATGTGCTACCCAAGGAGAGTATGAGTTAAAGGTTATGTAAAGGTGGCACAGAAAATGAGCTAACTGATGCTCCTCCAAAGTGCCAGTTATAGCAATTTTATCAGGATACTCTAACAATTTATAAACTGCAATTTTAAAAAGTGATTTAAGAACATGAACTCCAATGTCTTTGTAGTTGAGAATCATCTCAGAAATTAATGAACACTTTTATGGTAGTGCACATCATAGAGCTCTAATCCCATCAGATGACATTTTGAACACTCAGAGTACTAACTACTCCTCTCAAAACAAAGTTAGCTCACATTCCTTTAAAAATAAAATAAAGCTTAAAGGAATGGGCCCTGAACACAAATCTGCAGTGCTTATAAGCATCCCTTCAGTGTGCTCAGGCAGTTAGCTGAGCACAGCACTCACTGCATTTTTAACAGTTTTTTTAGGATACAGAAAAAAAAAAAAACAGGTAGCAAATTGCTTCTCAGGTGATTTTGCAGGCTCTGATCCAAAGCCCACTTACATAAACAGGAACATTCCCATTTACTTTAACAGGCTTTGGCTTGAGCTCCAAGAAATGCACATTTTGTTTACATTCCAGGTTAGCACAGGTCCACTTAATTATTAAACATCTGAGAAAAGGTTAGACATTTCTGTATAATAAAATTTCCAGTTACTAATAAGAAACTACTGATATTTTTTTTCTCATATGAAATGAATGCTCATGGCAGATGTGATATTGAATCTCTACATTTTAATGCTGGAGGTCTGTACTCAGTCTTGCTGGAATTAATGGCTAAATTTCTCCTTAAGACAAAGACAGCATCGAAGGGGACTTGACTTCACCACAACTGAGCTCTTCAGAGGTTGTTGTTTTTTTTTTTTTTTTTTTTTTTTAACTTGCACCATGCAAGTGTATTATTGTCAAAAAGGGACATTTTATCAGACAAATTCAGCCTAGGTTGATGTGTGTTTTATGCCAAATCTACAAAGCACGTGATTCTGACACAAGCTGATCTCTACTAAGAGATATGGAACATTTACAGATCCGGAAGGTCCTACCTCAGCCATCATCATAGCAATCCATACCTAGATCAGATAAGTCATAAATGCAAATTGGTGCACAAATGTTTAACACCTGATATGATTTTTTATGATTTCATTCATTTTAACAATCACACATTTTAATATTTCCAACAGCTGTTTGTAAAATATCCCACATATGAAGATAAAACCTGATTTGGATGCAGAATTATTTTTATTCTAAATTAAATTTGGCCTTCACAAGCTCTTGCAGGCTTTCCAAATACTAAAGCTGAAATGGAAAGCAAAATATAAGAAAGATGTCATCAATTACCCCACCACTTCCTTAGTTTTGAACCCACCCTCTGTAGGACTGATATGAAGCAGAAAAATTATTTAAGCAGGCTATGGAATACTAGCTGATAATGGTCCTGAAAGACTGACACCCTGTCCCCTTCCCTTCATCTTCCCTGTGTGTGCAATCTGTTTCGATGACAAATTGAAGACACCTTTTTACTTCCACTGAATTATCTTCACACTGTGGTGTTTGTCTGTCTCATGTTTGTTATGTCAGCTCTCCACTGAGGGTTTGCCAGAAAGCTAACACTAAACACCAGTATCATGTCAAAAGAACTTGTCCTACATATTTAACAGTTTCTAAGTATTGTTACACTAACTATTTTTCTTGTAGTAGATTGCTGTTGGAGACAGAATCACAGCCAAGGGCAGTATCAGCATATCATTTCCAGGATCAAGCAAAAAATTTAATCAAACTGCAGAATGGACAGACTTGTTGTGTTCCAAGACATCAGCAATTACTCCCAAAACATTTCCAAACCCCAAAATGAACAGATAAGTGATTTACTGCTTTTAATATATGTACAAGACCAGTTGTATGAAATGTCTGAAGCTTTTAATGACAGAGAATTTGATCTCAAGAGAGCTTCATTCTTCATTCATGCTGTGCAAACCCAGTGCTAATTTTGGGAATGGTAGGGCTGATCCAATAAAAGTTCCCTGTATTGACATCATGATAAAACTGAGGTCATAATTTGACCCCTTCACTGTAATAAGGGTGGTAAACCCCTTACCAAAAAGCCCTATTAAAATAAACCTTAGAATGGAGAAATATTCATAGCAATAGAATGAAATAATGCAAATGTCTTAGCAAGGATTTTACCACAAGGTGTTCAATTAACAATTTAATAGCATCACTTGCTATAATTTGTTTTGAACACTGGACATAAGGCTAAAAGTAGACGGAAAAAGATCGAATTTCTTAGGTTCATGGTCTTTTACAACTGCTGGATTCCTCAAGTGATGGTCAGGCATATTTCATGCTGTGGTTTATGCCTCAGTTTCCCAAAGTGTAATCTGGAACAGCTAACAAATTAATTATTAGAAATAGTTCTAAGCCTCTCCATCATCCACATAAATTAAATTTGTATTATTATTAGTTATCTACTACAAATTATTCCTTTGCTTATTGCCAACATGGTTCAAATTACACAGCACATGTATCCATGTATGTTTCGTAACTTTAATTTACTGATTTTTAGTAAAAAACATCTTTGAAATTAAATGCTGCTATCCACTTTATTGTTCAGATTGTACTTTGCTTATTGCTATATGTCTGCCAAATTCATCTAATCAACACCACAATCTAACTACAATCAAAGAGTGGGAGTATTTATAAATCCAATCTGTTGCAGCAAAGAGGAAAGAATACAGACATTACAGTATTCAGTAACAACAACCCAGCAGGAAATAAAATATCTGCTCTTTTAAAATTTTTTTCTACTATTCCTTCCATAATTTCATTTACACCTTTCTTATGGGTGAACAGCCATGTTACCCTTAAAGGCATTTGCATATAAAAATTTAAGCTACAATATCAAAATAAAAGGAATTGGAAAGTCCATCATTCCAATATGTTAAGCCAAGAGAGCAAACCCTCACACAAGAGAAGGCATGTGCCTCCTGCCCATGGCAAGGAAAGACCATGTATTGTGATACACTGCACACTTCATCTACACTTGACAGTGGATCACATCATGCTAGAAGCAGATTTCTTGCAGAGGTGGAGCTGGTGGGCAGGAGCTGGGGGAGCAGCCTGGCTCTTGGCCAGGAATGGCCTGGCAGTGTGGCAGGCAGGGGCCATGCCAACTGGCACAACAGTTGTCACAGCTTTTCTTTTCGTCTCGACCTTTCACACAAAGGGGCAGGGGCTGACTGTGGGCTCACCTGCCCATCTCCCCTGGGCTTGCGAGGCCTCCAAGCAAGGTTCTCCTTGGCCCTAGGGAACATGGAAATGAAGGGAAGATGCTGCCACCAGAAATGGCTCTGGGGAATTGAGGCACAGGGTAGATGAACTGTCCATATCTACAGCCTTTACTCTTTCCTGTGCTTTTCCAACACAAGAGTTGAGGGTGATCACAAAATGAGACATTAACCTCTACTCCTTTTTACCCCCTCTTTCAACATATGAGTTGATCCTTTATTTAATAAGTACTCTGCAATTCCTGCTTGACAAATGAGCTGCTAATTTCTCATCAGCTTTTCCATGACCACCCCCACTGTATTCCAAGCCCTTCCTAAGTATTCATGCATTAATTTTTAGGGAGGTTTCAAAAACACAGGTATTGCTACACCTCTTATAAGACAGGAAACTACAGCAGAGACATGTAAGATAAAATGCTTTCGGTAATGCCAAGTGCCCACTTTGGAAACCCTCAGTCTCCCTAAATTCCTTCACATAGCTAGGCAGTGCTCAGCACTATGTGGCCCACAGGCTCTGAGCAACAATGACATTCAGCATTCCATCACATGTCGGATACCACGGCATGAGGTTTACACTAAAAAGTGAGTGATCATAAATAGATTTTTCTAGCACTGCGGTATAATTCTGCAGCACTGATGGTTATTGCTATAGTATTAGTTATTACAAAAAACAACTTGGATGCATCACACCATCTAGTTTGAATTAAATGACTTCAAACTGGCTGTACAAACACATATGTCCTTAAGTCAGTCCCCAAACCCACATTTACTTATTTACTTCACGTGGCAAGTCACTGGGCTCATATGAGATAAAAGAAATGTGTAAAAGCTCAGGGAACAATCCATTTGCTTTGTTAAGGATATGATCTTGGATGGGATATGACAGTATTACATGTCCATAGCCATGTAGCCCATATGGCAGATGTAGAAATATTTCCTAGTTCTCCAGACAACTTAAAACCAGCCTTCTTAACCAGTCTAGTCCAGCTCACCGCTTTTCATTCCCACTTTGCTGCTGACCCATTTGTGGTCTGTTTCTGGTCTCAGTCTCAGCTGCATTAAGCAGAAGTGACTCCTGTGACTACATACATGTCAGATCAGAAACTGTCTCAAAGTGCAGTAAAAGTGAGGCTTCAGATCCATGGTAGTTACATATTTCCACTGTATATGGAGATGTGGTCAGGAACATGTTATACCTCTAAGATGCTGCAGTTTCAATATGTTGGGCCAACTTCAGTCAGTATAAATTAAACAGATTTTGACTTTTAGGGACAATAATGGATAATTCTGGCTCATAGAACACAGTAATGGGGACTTAACTTTTTTTGTCTCAGTAACATTTCCCAATATGTTTTGGTACTTTCCTAACAAATTATTAGACTGCCAGTACAGTATTGAGAAAGATCTGATCTCTTCTGGCACTATTTCACTTAAATGTTGTGGGGCTGCCAGTTAATTTACACAGAACAACTCATGTTTCTCAGCAAGCCTGAGTTGCTTTCAAATGGACCTGTCACAGGGCATAGTTTTGCCCAGGCAACAAATTTTAAGAGGAAAAAGCTATTTGTCGATTTGTTTGTTTCAGACCAGTTAAATGTTTTAGATTGAAAAACACTACTAGGTTTCATGGGTTCATGGAAAGAATTAACCCAACCATACTTTAGAGTCAATTGTCAAGAATTACCATGCTGCAAAACCCCAACTGTCCTAAATTTCTCAAGCAGCAGAACAACCCTCAAAGTTATCTGTTTTAAGCAATACTTGGGTGAAACACTATTTTTCAGCCAAATTCTGTCATTTTAAGGTTTGTGTTGGTAAGACCTGCAGTACTTGAGCTTTGCAAGAAACTAATGAAACTAAATGACTTTTTAACGTGAAAGCAGAAAGTACCAATCTTTGAAGCAGAAAAGGTTATAAGAAGAGAGGAAATTTAATTCAGAAAATGAACTTTTTAGACATAACTGAATCTTCATTCAAGGCAAAGATCTGATAAATATTGAATAAATAGGTTCAAGTTCATACACCTGAAGAACAGTTCAATTTCAACCATATCATTGTCAGGAAAAACAAATACAAACTTGCCCCAAAGTTAAACAACTTTAGAGAAATCAGGAAGAGGAGAGATAGACAGACAGTAAGTTATGAACATAAAACTCTTTGTACCAAAACCAATTAACCCTAACCTAAGGCAAGCCTTTTTCTTCTAGCCCTTTATTTAAAGGTTTTACGATTTATAGCCTGTTTCTCAGGGGAGGTCTTGCTCTGCTCTGATTTCACATTTCACAGCAGCACATGTGTAATCCTGCTGCAGCTCAGAGCACATGACCCAGCCAATATCAGGAAATCCACTTTTCACTAGTTGGAAACACACTGGAAGTGAGATGCAACCAGAATTCACTTCAGTTGCAAGAGGTCATGGGAGAATGTTTGCAGAAATGACAGACTGGGTAATCATCAGAAATCTGGCAGTCCCATCCTGCATCTGACATCCTTGGAGGGGAAAAAACAAACATAACCAGCCCACTACACCATTGTTTGAAAGACAGCTCAATTTTTGAAGTGGATCTATAATTGCCATTATATCAAGACTGGAAAATGCAATATGACAACCAATTCATTTACTCACTGCCTTCAAGCACCCAGAGAAATTCATGCTTTAAAGTCTCCACGTGCTAGGAGTAACTCACCATCTTCATAAAGAAAACCCCCTAGCTTGCATAAAATTGCATGTTTCATGACCTTTCAGATTTGGTATGATCTCAAACCAAAAGCGAAATATGCACATAGCTAATCTGACTTCAAGACAGAGCTGCTCCAACAAAACAGTTTGGAAGAGGATAAGCTTTGTTATGCATCTGTAAATGCAGGCAGAGAGGAAAATAAATCTGTTTTACAGCAATTATTTGTAAACACACAAAACCTAATTCATGCCATGGAATTCATTAAGTCAGTTTAACAATTCCACAGATATGCTTACTAAATTCTACAGTACTTAGAGTAAAAATTCTCTTTTTGCATTTTTAATAATAATAAAAAAGATTTATTTTCATATTTAGCATTATGTATTTCTATACCTTCACAATGTACATACAGATGTAGATAATATGCATTTTAAAGGTACTCTTAATATTTGTATTCTTAAAAAAAATTGCACTGTATTGTAAAAATACAATTTTCTTATGAAAACTTTAAGAAATAAACTTTTAAAACAAATTACACTCTTAAACAAACTGCACAATTTAAAAAATACGTCTATCTCATCCATACTCATCTTATAGAGTTGTGTCTTTGCTGAGCATTATCTTGGGTGACAGCTTTTCTAAAGTTTATACCAGCTTTCTATTAATTATATAGTTATTTTTACAACAAAGGGTTTGGGTAGGGAATCCAGAACCATATAGATATACACACATGAACAAAGGAGCACAAATAATATCAGGGAAACAAAACCAAAAACCAAACCAAAGCAAACAAACAAAAAGAAACCTCATCACTTTAAAACAGCTTGATCCAGCAACTTTACCATTTTATATTGTATCCCAAAGCTACACTGTAAGCAGGTGGAAGTACATTTTTTCTTATATTCTATATATTCTTATCTTACATCAAATCCATAGAAACACCTGTGCTAAACAACTTCTGATTTCCCATTGTGAAAATAGTTTCTGACATCATTCATTTTCTTGAAAAGAAACAGGTCCCATGATGGACTGGAGTAAAACAAACAGGAGCACTGCTTCAAAGATATTTAAAAATTTTATTTTATAGTTTTATGCCTACAAAGTGCAGCTGTGCTTCTTATACATTGATACATGTTTATTTCTGAGTGCACATCTTAAGAGGGACTAAAACCTTAGAAAGAGAAACAATGCATTTTCTAGTGATTATCTAATTATCTGTAGAGTTAGAAACCCAGCTCATTTAAGGCAATAAAATGAAAAGCCACTTTATAAGCTGTTTCATGGTATAAACGAGCAGGCCACCAGCAAGCCATATCCATAAAACACAGAGATGAAACCACCAAAAATGCAGCTTGATAGTCTATCAAAAGCATACCTACAGTACCCGTCTCAGAGAAGGCCTTTTATTTCAGTTTCTTATTCATACTTATGCTTTCACTTTAGGTAAAATTATATTCTATGTCTTTTGACATCCTAAGACTTTACAGAGAAAATTTTTCATTGCAGGAGTATGTTTAGCTAAGCTCAAAGAATGTGCCTGCTTGCCTAGGAGATGACTATTTTACCTGAAGGAAGAAAGGCTACCCAAAATTGTATGCTGCCCCCCCCGCCAGTGACTTTTCTTCAACTGATCCCCAATACACCTGCATATGAAGATCTGAAGCATATGCAGATTCTATTAAACAAATGAACTCAAAGCAGCAGTATGCTCTGAAATCCCACTGTTTCCTTTTGTAAGGGTTCAGATAGGGAATGGAAATCTGGCTTCTAGCCATCCAAAGATCACACCATATTAAAGAAATTAATGCAATGTTCACTTTAGCTTATTTAGCTAAAGCAATCTTATTCTGGCTGTAACCTCACTGTGAATATCACTTATAGTCTGCAATATATTGTGCTTATACTTCCACAGAAAGTTCCTTTTCATCTTCTATAAACAGGGAGATGGATTGAATTTGAATACATGTTTTCTAATCTGTCCCTTCCCTGTCCTTGCTACTTCCAGCTGAAATCTAGTTTTCCCTGTTTTCCTTTCTGCAGCACTAATCCTGCCCAGCCTCCTCCCCAGGCCTGTTAGTCTGGGCAGTGGCAGAACCTTGCTCCATGAGCTGTGCCTGCCCTGAGCAGCTGGGCACTACATTCTCAATGAGTGACTAAAATACTCAGAGCCTCAGAAATTATGAGATGCTGGGTCTGCCAACCCTTTCCTGTGTGTGGCTGCTAATTCAGCAACCTACCATTTCTCACAAAAAAAAAAAAAAAAAAAAAAAAAAAAAAAAAAAAAGCATCTTTGTAATCTTTAATCCTGTCAGATTTAGGAGCAAAACAGAGAGAGGCTGAACTAAGATTATTTATCACAAATGAATTCATACAAGCCTTGTTTTCACAATATAAATCTAAGGATGTTTCCAAACTTCCATTTTCTATGACATACTACTTGCGTGACTAAAATCCACAAGGATGCTACACTTGACAAAAAAAATTCAGCATAAGTAAACAGAAACAATTTATCCCTCTCTGACAAACAACAACATGGAGAACAAATGCTGAGATTTTTCATGCTATACTGGTGGTATTGGAAGCAAATAACCATGCCACCAAAATGCAAGGAAACTTTGTTCAAATCAAAGATCTCAATGCTAAGTATGTACAAGCTTGAAACTTTCAGGATACAAGATTAGTAACATGAAATTTCACAGATGTTAGTTGTTAGAGCTGCTCTAGAGAAAGAGCAAAACAGTAACAAAATAAAAAAGAAAAAAAGAGAAAAATAGAAAACGTAAGCAGCAACTATTAATCCAGAACACGTCAATGTGATAAAAAAAAGCTTCTCCTAGCATCAGAGAATTCATGATGATATCTTCTGTTTTAAGGTAAGATTTCTTGAGCAAGGAGATGGCTTTTCTTCTCCCTCACTCTTCAGTGGGAGACGTCATTTGAATTACACTTATTACTTTTCTATTATAAACATTAGTGGTTTTTTGTGTATATGCAGATAAAAAAACCAAAATCTCTTCAGTTCTTCTTACACAGTTCATTATGTATGATTCACAAATGTTCCTGTTAACACTTCACTGAGAAGGGTGTCAGGTTAATAATTAGATCACAATTGTTTTCAGTGACATTTGTGAACAACAAACATGTATCTAGAAAGCTCAGGATCCCAAAGACCTCAGTCTGTTAAGGAATGCTTACATGCCAATTTTTGCCTGAAATCTCAACATAGGAGCAGCACAATGCAAATTATTCCCTTCTGGGAAACAGTGATCTGTGCAAATGGATGCCAAACAGAAAATGGGCTGAAAGAAATTGTGTTCATTTAATCTTGTGCCTTAAAGAGTATTCCAAATTTTATCTTCATAAATTTGTTTTTAAAAATATTTTAGCACTTTTTATTAATCTCTTTCCCAATGTAAATTACTGGAACATCACCTAGACTAAAGAAGTGTTCATCATGTAAAGAATCCATAGCGGTAATAAATTTTTCTGGAAAGAGTAGACAGTAATAAGATTACATTTAACATGTATGAGTGTACTGCTTGTCATCTAGAGCCTATAAAGACAATTCCCTTCTTGCAATATCACCATCCTACACTTTTTAATGTATAACAGAAATCATCAGTTTCTCCTTTTCCATGCTCAAATTCCTTTATTAGCCCTCTCCCTCTCTGTTATGTATCATCATATTGTGTTCATGTGTCAATGTTCCTACAATGTGCTCTGGGCCCAAATAACACTTCTATGCACTTCTGCAAGAAACAAATTTGGAACCTACCATCCTGCCTAAATAAGGGTCAGTTCTGTTCTGAGCCACTGATTTAAAAACCTCCAGCAACAAGGTAACAGCAGAAGGTCTTTTGGAAGTATGTCCACTCTAATATTCATGCCTCAATAAGCCTGCTTCATAAGTTGTTTTTAAATAATGAGTTAAAAAAATCTCTATTTTAGAGCTGAATGTCTGGAAGTGTTTCCATTTAATGGACTCATCTTGTGTCTGTTTGGAGATTTACCTGAGTTTAATATTTTCGGAAAATAAAGGGAGCAACATGTACTGGACAGAAACTGAAAACTTAGGTTACTCTTCTTCCCTTCCCCAGCCTCTCAGGATGAACTGGGTAAGGTAAGTGCCACTTAAGGTAAACATACTGATCAACTCTTCATGTATTTCTGGTAAGATTGCCAATATTTGTGCTCTGTGCAAGGGAATACAGAGTGTGACAGATGGCTTGCTTGCCTATCTACAAACACCACTAGAATTGTCTAAACATACTACACAGATCTAGATTCTAGTCCCAAACTAAAATTATACATAAAACTGTTACATTCTAGGGATTCTGGGACTTCCCAAACCTTATTACATCAAAGGAGAGAGAAATTAATCTCTGCCAAAACCTCATGGAGGGTGAGCTCAGAAGGGTTTATTCAGGTCGTTTCACAATGGAGATAAGAGGACAAGAACTTTATTTGACACAAGCCTGCAGACTGGATACTCCACAGCTGCTCTGGCTGCACCGTCCTGCTGCTGAACTGCATTTGTTCAATACTGGGTCCTGCACACATTGTTGCTGAAATTTCACACTATGCTGAAATCAGGAACAAATCAGGACTGAGCTCAGCTTTGCCATTTTGTATTTCTGATTTAAAACTCGTATTTATGTACTTCACCCATTAACTGGAAGCTATGCCTGTAGCTGGAACTATAAATAGCCAGTATACTAGAAATGTGAAGAAATCTAGTTGCAATAGGGCAGAGAGGAAGTGCTGAAATAAAGTAAGTTGGCAGAAAATAATATAGCAAATCTCATTAACACATTGTGGAACAACCTTGTAAGTTAACAGATATTTAAAACATGTTTAATTGACATGCAATTTTTCAGTGTATACCAAAGAAAAGTTTATAGTATAAAAGTACTAACAACTGGAAGTTATCTACAGAATTTTATAAGAAAGTACTTGCAGATGGAAATGTAAATTACATTTCAGACAAAACAGCCAGTGCAATAAAAGTGGCTTTTAATAAAACATGAGTGCAGTTGGGTTTTGCTAGTTAGTTTCAGAAAAAAACATAATTATTCTTTTTCTAGCTAATATGTATCACTGAATAACTGCACTTTGCTATTATACATTGTAATTATTTTGATTAGTTATATTTTTGTTTTAAGAATGTTTTATTAATTAGATTCTTTTGAAATCAAGATCTATGTTTCTTTCAGCTACACATTATGACCTAAAAGTATAAAGACTGTTTTTGCAGAATTGCTTTAACATATCCTTGGAGGGAAGATTAAAACAAATTACTGAGCTCATTTCTTAGAACATCCAAAATATCACTAATCACCTCACAACAGCCAAAGCATTAGTTGTCAGATAATATTTGATTGATATTATTTTGGTAAATGAGACCAAATTGAATCTTGACAGAAAGAGGTGTCAGAGGGAGTACCCATTTTGAGCTAAAACAAACCATTCCAACTTCTGCAGACAAACCCTAAGTAAATATCATGTTTTCATCCTATCTGTGTGCCTGGAAATGTGAACAATGTACAATAAAAAACTACCGAGAGCATACAATAAACTCATACTTCTATATTGCAGAGAAACACATTCACATGACTGAAGTCAGCAAATAACAAAGCCACTGGAATTATTTGAGCACTTAACAGAGATGCATTCTTAGTAGAAAGATTAAAAAGGTCACTTGTTCTCCATCATGATTAGCAATATAATACCAACCCTCAGAGGAAAGAGTTTCTCAGCCTACAAGAATTCAGCTTAAAGAAACAAATGTGATACTGAATTTGAGAAAGACTAAAAACCTGGCAAATAAATTGATAATGGATAAGATGTGTTTGATATTTGACTTTTTTTGGTTCAAGGATGGCATATGAAAAGCAATCTAGGCTACAAATATTACTTTTGTGCAACAAAATAAACAAGCTCATCACCATTCAAAGTATTGTAATGAAACACATCACTTTGAAAAAAATATTCCATCTGTATTAGATCAATTGATCAATTGAGGAGTTCTGGACAGTGGGGATTTTGATACACTGACCAGTGAATTCAAAGTGAAGTGCATTTCTCCTAGATACAGCTACCAAGCAGATCAAATGTCTTTCTTAAGTATTTTTTAAGGGTACAAGTTGATAACAAAAAACCCTCTCAATCTCTATGTCTGACTGCCTGTGTTCAAGCAAAAATTGGATTGCACCAAAACTTGCTTTGACTTGATTGAAAGTGACACTGGAAATAACAAGTAAAGGTAAGGTAGGATCAAGGTGAAAAGGAAAACTCACCTATGGAAAAAGCCTTGTCTAGATTTGTCTACTATAGCAAGAAATAAGGATCATGCACTGAATTTTTAGTGAGTGATGACAATATCAATGTTTATCTTGACAATACAGCTGTAAGAAATGATGTCATCAAACTTCAAAGGCAATAATATATATTTTTATAAAATATAAAAAATACAATCTCTTTTTTGTCTGTAGTTTGAAAGCATTCCTTGCCCAGTGTGTTTATCTCATTCCGAGGTAGAACCTCAACCTAAAGAGCAGTTTTGAAATTATATGTATATTTACTATAAGCACCATTAGTTTTTATTTCTTCTAGACTTTACATTTGAATCATTAGAGCTCATTTCTCTTGTGCTGGAGAAGTCTTGTTCTCTGCTCAACCATCCTGCACTTTTACAATCACTAAAAAGCCACCATAAGATAAGGAAAAATTGCTTGTTGGAAAGCCACAGAACATGGGGAAGAAAAAAGGCAATAAATAGTTTTAGTTGTGTAACTCTTGGCAGGAGGATATGACAGGGAGTTTAGCCCTTCAAAGAAGCTGCATTAATAACATTACTTTTGTTTCCTCTTTTGTTATTTTTCCCCCCAAATTTTCATTATCTTCAAGTAGAAAGAAAACCTCAACAACCTGAAACTGTACTCATATTCAAACTATCTGTACTACAAAGTTTCAAATGGCAAAGTGGTTAGCATAGTGAAAAATAAAAGTAAACTAACAGTTTAAAATAGAGGACATTCTTACATCAACTTGTACTTGACCTGCTATGGCACTGGTATTAAAAATACACTCTAATATTTTGGATACTCCCTTGACTGAAAAACTTTGGTGACTCAATATAAATCTATTACTACATCTGCTGCTTCACACTTCAGTTTAGTTTATATCAAAACACTTAAATGGCACTTGTTTATCTGAAAAATATTCTAAACTTCAACTATTAATAGTCATACTGCAAATATGACAGAAACCTCTGCAAGTCCAAACTCATAGGATCCCAGAATCTCTAGATTAATGATGTTCACTGCAGAGAATTACACAATGAAAACCATGAAACAAACAGGAAGGTTACAACCAGAAATTATGAAATAATATTCTGATCCAGTTTTGTAAATTTTGTTTTATAGACAGAAATAAACAAAGGGAAAAAATTGTCAAGGGAACAACTTACTCATGGTCTTTTATCATGCAGCTTGCTGATTGACAATTGTTCAGGATTGTCAGAAGACAATCTAAAGACAAGCTAAATTCTTGCACAATATTTCAGCAATGTTAATGCTGAGAAAAATCCCAGCAAAGCACAAACAATAAAGTCAGGGGAATGCTTTGACTTCCCCCACTCCCCAGCTTTAAAAGAAGATCTGGAGTCGAGTTATGACTTTATTATGACACAAAGAAAGATGATTCTGTTTAAAATTAAAGATTTGGTATCATCTAAATCTGTCCAGCACTCCCCAGGTTTACTCACTACACAAGGCAAATTTAAACATGGCTCAACAAAAAAGGAAATAAAAAGCACAAAGATGCCCACATTGATCACTCCTTTGCCCAAAAATTTGGGCTAGTTCCCAGTGTGCACCAGCAAAGCCATCAATCACAGTACCATTACAGAGCTACTCTGGTTGGGATGCAGGGAGGACCCCATCACCCCCTTTCCTCAGTAGCTGCCCCGTCTGGGGCAGCTCTTCACTGGTTATAGTGGGAGGCAAATTGTTTGTATCATTCAGTTACAGCAATAGTAGGAACTAAAGCTCTGCAAAGCAGCTTTGACTTAGAGGAGAATTAAGACATTAGTGTAAATCTGTTCCTATGACTTCATGTAAATGTATGTTTTTCTTTAAGTTATGTAAAGACTTGTTCCTGTGCATGACAAAGCCCCTGTAGCCTGCTCTGTGAAAATGTCTGCATATTCTTTTTTTATGCTAAGACTACTTTTAAATGTGCACACACAGGGAATGGATATGCACACATCATACACTAGAAGCAAGCAAAGAATATTTTGTAAAACAGAAAACTTACAAGTTAATTAATAATCAATTTATAATCTCTCTGAATGTGGTTGGTTTTTTTTTTTAATAAAAGCATTTGTTCCAGTATAATACTTAATAAAATCCCAGTTTCTAACTATGAAATAGTGATGTCCTTGATTATGTGACCACAAGCAGGTCCTTAGTTGTAAAATACAAATAGAAAAACTAAGATAGATGTTATAAATTAATCCAGGTTGGTTACGGATTAAGGCTAAACCAGGTTTTGACATACAAAATATCTGAAAAATTATTTTACAACACTGTAATTTTGCAATTAAAAACAAAACCCAAGAAAAACAAACCCTAAGTATCTGCTAAAACAGGATCTGGTCTATTATATAGGAATGTTTGATTAGCCTTTTCACCTGACTGAATTTTTAATCCTAATACTTTTGGAGGTTTAAGGCATTAATGGAACAGCTTGTTATTGTTATTTCTGTTTTGATCCTTTAACGGAGCATAATATCTGTATTAATATGAACTCAAGCATCATGAGATGCATGGAATGTTTTTACCAATGAAGTAATTTTCATCAATAGGCCATGCTGGCATAACACTATGAGAATGAAAGAGACATAGAAGTTAGTAACTAACATTGGGCTTGTTCACAAACTTTAAACTAGGCTGAATTAAGAAAGTAATACTTAATAGCATTCTCATTTTTGCTTTTTGCTCTCAATAGACCACATTTCTTGATTTTTACAATATATTTATGTAAACAAATAGCCATTTTCCTACCATTGATATTCCTGATTCATGCCATATATTCAAGAAGCTATTGTTTTCCAATAAAGGAAAAAATGGTAATTCGTTAACACTGTTTCATGAAAACATAGGCTGCATTTTTAAGGGATCAGAATTATTAACTTAATAAATGACTATTCAAGCTCATTGTGAAAAAACCCACAGCTAACTACTTGAATATCTTGATCCAAGATGCTATTTAAAGTCCTGTGCTTACTTCCAGCTGACTGTGATTCTGTATGGAAACAGATCCTACAATCGAGGTTGAAAGTTCTACAAGTAAATTTTCTAAGATACAAGACATTCTGTGTCTTATTTGCTTCAGAAAATTATGTTAGGAATACAGTTAGTGAAAGTCTTATAATAAAAATCTCATTTTTTCTGCATGATAAGCAATTTTTTTTGACCTGCAATGTAAACTGGTTTGGGTTAGGATATATTTGTTGTCACTTAGAAAAACATTGTGCAACTCCCACTCGTCTTATTTTTCTTTATGACAGGTTCATCTCACTTTGTGTATATCTTCTCCAGTGAGCCTAATCAGCTTTTAAAAATAATGGGAAATGCACTATAACAAAAGTAAACACATTTCAAAATTTGAAATTCACTCAAATGACATTTGTAGGATGTTAGCCTTAAGTATCCTTAAAAAGAGAGAGATAATTAAAGAAGGAAAAGTGGAAATTGTTTGTGCAGCTTTCTGTTTACCAGCAAGACTCCAAATTTTTAAGTTTTCCTCTCTTCCTGATCAATAGTTCATGTTGTTAACCTGTCCCCTGGAAAAAGAGGGAATTATTGTGAAGCCCATATTCTCCCATTTCCACTCCTCTCTGGCAGGTTATCATCTGGCAAAGTGAACACCACTTCTATACATTTCTCTACACTGTCTCAAAGCCTGTTTATTCTCACAAAAAAATAAAGGTGAAAGTCCAAACTGAGATCTTCTCCTTTGCAATCCCCACCATGACCCAACTTCAGCTCTTGAGCATGGCCATGTCCCAGCTTCTCAGCAAACCATGACTCCGATACAGTTTGGCTGCATTGCCTCTTGCTTTGCCAGTTCAGCCATCAGGTTCTGCCATTACAAAACTGAAGAATACATCTCTTTGCACTCACACTTCAACAAGATACCAAAGACTCAATAAATTCTGCCCCAGGCAGTTTTTGGGATTAGTTTTTGAAGTCACCTGTCTGCCCCAAATTCTAATTACAATGCTCAGGGCAGCATGCTAAATTAGCTTCGAAGACCAACCTGTTTTAAGCCCTTAAAACAGTTTCCCACATTGAGGAACTAGAAAGGCAGGTGCAGTGGAAAACTTTGCTATAAATCCATTTAAATGCACATTAGATTTTATATGGGCCAATATGCCCACCAAATCTGTCCCAGAGAAATTCTACTGCCTTTCCTGCCAGGTCAAAGAACTTTTCCAAAGGCTGCATTTGGCCAACACCTCTATGCGTCCCTTTACCTGAACTTACAACTGCCTGAAAAAAAGGCAGAGAGTAACAACTTCTCTCGGTCTCAGAAGTTTGTTCCATAGCTCTTGCATGATCCAAAAAGCCTCCCCTGCAATGTGACCTCCCCTTTAGGTCACCTGGTCAGTTTTCAGGCGATGTAGAATACTGTGCTAAAAACCAGGTGAGCCCAAGTATGGATTCTAATTTGAGAGATGAACATATGGATAAATTTTCATCAAGAAGGGAGGTGTTCTTCAATCAGTCAAATGAATTTAATTTTTCAAGAGAAAATAAACTCAGAATTAAAAAAGTAGAAGCGTGTGGGAAGTAGGAAAGCACCTGAATTTCTGCTTTGTTGGATGTTTGCTGTGGAAACAATCTGCTCAATTTTAACGAGAGTTAACATCACTGAGAAAAGTCCCTGCCATAATTTCTCAACTAGCTTTTCTTTCCTGGTTTTTTTGGTGGTTTTTTTTTTTTTTTTTTAAATACTGAGTTAAACTTTTTATGCTTCTAAGTAATTATAAAGCAAGAAGAAAATCCTCAAAGTGGGAATACTGAGGAGCTGTAATTGGGCCATGGAGATACCCTATTATCTACACTACCTTTTTTTTTTTTTTTTGTTTTAATTTCTGAATGGTGAGTTTCAGTGCTGTTGAAAGCCAGCCAAAAATTCAAGGTGGTATGAAACATTTACAAAACATTACTTTTTAACAATGCCGAGAAACAGAATGGCACCATTTTAATAGCCATATGTCATAAAGACTATTTTTATTTAGGAAAATCTATTTTAATTTAAATATCATAAGCCCATGAGCTATAACAAACAATATTTTGTTTCCATATGCTTGGAATTATTGCTAGGAAAACTCACATCTCCTCCCCCTCCTTTAGAAGTCTGAATATCCATGTGTGTTTATGAGCGTGTGTCTGTTTACGGTGATGGAAGGAAACCACTAAACTCCATTAGTTAATGCAATGGCAAAACACCAAAAAGGAGGTCTTCCCTTGGGGTTGCTTTTTATCCCATATCTTTCACTAGTCCATTTTCCATATAATCCCCTTGCAACTGCTCTCCACAGCAAGCTGCTTGTGGTAACTGCATCAACCCAGATGAAGTGGAAAGTTGCTATGATTTCTTTCATCTGCACACTCTGTATGGTTTGGAGGAAAGTTGCCTTTACCAGGTGCTAAGAAGTGGAAATGTCTGTGTGCATTTGTGAGCACTGACCTGGGCTGGGTACTGGAGGGGAATTACAGGCTCCCCTCTAAGTCCTTGAGCTGAATCACGCACAATGAGCTTTGAAGACCAGATTTCTCTTGCGCCTTTTCAGGTGCAGAACACCAAGGAAACAAGTGTGTGTGGGGAATCCTGTTAGGTTCTTGAATTTTTCATTTAATTATTCATTAAAGTCTGCAAACAACTATCTATAGTGAAATTGACATTTAATTTCTTAGAATCTTTTAACATTTCACTTAAAATAGCATTTAGGAGTGTGAGGACCAATTTACACTTATTTCAGATACAACTTTGATTATGCACATCTGATACTTTACAAGACTTCAGTGTCAAATTGCAGATGGTAAACAATGCTCACATTGGATTGTGCTGTGAGATACAAAAGATCAAAGTGAAAGAAATAGGATTTTTTTTAAAAATCAGGCTTTTCTGTAACCATTAAACATAAAGCAAATCTATTTTATGCTCTCCAACACTTTACTTGAAGCAAACAGAAAGCCACCCTATATGCTTAAGATGGAATTTCCTTTTCTGAAGAGGTTTTACAAATAAATTAGCCTGGCCCTTGAACTAGGAAGAATAATATATGCAACTAAACTCATCATGCAATTTAGAAACGCCTGCAAGGAAGCTGTGTAATTTACATTAAAGAAACTAAATGTTTAAAAAACCAGCAACAAAACCTAACATAATCATTTGTTGTTTTAGAGAATTCTACTAAAATTCACATATATTTCTATTTTTAGAGTTGGGATATAGTGTAAAGCAAGAGCTTTATTACTAGCAAAATTACCTTTTCAGTAAAACACAGGCAAACAAAAAAACCTCACAATAACCCATCCAACCATTACATTCGTAATTCACTTTGCTTCACAGTGGAACATTGGAGATAATGAGAAACAAAGCAGAGTCCTTAGGTAAGAACCTATTTTTTCTGTCCTTAAAATTTCCTTAGAATCCTACTTAAAATAGGCAGCTTTTAGGAAGGAGGGTATCTGAAAACATGAAGGCCTCTTCACCCTTATCACCAACTCACTCTGGGGTTTGGAACAGCCCCAGAAATGGCTGAAGTTCTAGAAATCCATGAAATTCTGAAATCATTAAATTTTTTTCTACAAAGCACAGATATGCACAAGGCTCAGTGGTGGCTCCTATAGCTGGGGCCCTGCACTTGCAAAGGGCTCCTGTCCCAAACAGCAGCTGGTACAATGTCCCAGGCAGAGAACCAGCCCGTGGCTGCCCCAGCACTGGGGTGTGGGTCAGATGTTTGCTGCCTGGCTGTGGGAACAGAGGAATCCCAAATTGCCAGCAACACCTGAGGCTCACAGCCCTTTTCCACACAGGCACTGCCATTCCCCAAGCAGACAATCACCATTTCTACACCAAACAGCACAACTTGGTACAACCCTTGTCTGGTAAAAGGATATCTTCCTAATCTCTCTGTATCCAGTCTGGTGCTGTTTACATGAAACTCTTCAGAATTATTATTAAACATAAACTAAAGTTGCTCCTCTAAACCAAACATCTTTGAACTTCAGTCAGGCCCCCTCAAACAAACAAGCTGTTTTGAAAATTATTTCCAGGGCGATGCCTGTTGCCATAGAGATGACATTAAGTGAAAAGGACAAAAAATATAGAGGGTGATAAACTGCATGGTTGGATGACACACTTGACTTCCAAGCCTGTGTTCAAAGAAGGCATACATGCCAAGATTTTTTATGAAAGACAAAATTAAAATGTATCACTATCAAGCTGGAACTGACAAGGTATTGTGTGGTGGCTGTTAACATAATGCTCCATATATTTATTGTTTGTCATTTTTCTGGCCCTGATAAAGGTCTTTTAGAGCTGTAAATCATACCATTAAATCCGCCACTAGAAACAGAGGCTGTTTGGAGAATGAAAAGACGAAACTGAATCACTACTTACAGGTTTCTGCTTCATGACAGACCTTAACTATCACATCAGAGATGACATTTATTCTTTGAATTTGGCACTTTTTCAAACATCACACTGTTGGCTTATGACCTAAATTAAGAACAAATTCTCTTGAAGAGTAGATTCTTTACCATGGTGATGTATTGTACAGACAAAATATTCAGTTGTGTACATATGGCTTAAGACAATATTAAGTTATTCACAGGTTTAAAAATACTTGTTTAGTTCCAACAAACATTTCTACTTAAAAAAATATCCTTCTATCCATATTCTATCTATGAAGGGTCTACAATATTATTATGGTGATCTTGATTGGTATTAGTTGCAAAAAAAAAAAAAAAAAAAAAAAAAAAAAGAAAAAAAAAGCAATAAACCATCTGCTTTTGTTCCTTCCTGAATACTTTGATCAACACTTTCTAAACATGGGCTTAGAGACACCTAAACCTGACAACAGACAGGAATGATACAAAATGATACAAATATTGATAGAGATCACATGGGAAACATATGATGTATTTTACACAGTGGAAAATACCTTCTTAATACTCTCAATATAGAACAGCTTTACTAATCTAGACCACAACAAGGATCATAATCCACATCACCCAGGTTCACCATCCTGTCTGAATGCTTCTCTGTGCCAAATGAGAGAAGTAAAAAAAAAACAACCAATCAGAAAAGCCTCAAACACAACAACAACAAACTTGATAAAACGTGGCCCAGATTCTTAGAATCTGTCAGGGTAACTTTTAATACACACTTCTGAAATTGGGAGTAAGCAAAGAGACTCTTTGCAGCATCAACCCATTAAATGGCAATTTCTGTCAATGCAGGACTTCACTTAAAATTAACAGCTGAAATATTACTGTACTTCACACAAGTGTATTTGGTAGAAGATACAGCAGAAGAAGGGAACAGACAGAATATTCAAATCTCTGGTAGAAGCAGGGACATTGAAAATATGGCTGCATTTAGAGCCAGCTCACCAAATGAGACAATTCTGCAGATAGGAGAGAGGTAAGAGTCCTCTTACACATAAGGAAAGTGTTGCACATGTACCCACCCAAAGCAGCACCCTTTACAAACATATCTTCAAAATTCTTGCTAAGTTTCCTGCTGTTTTCACTGTACCCTTTTAAAGATTTACTCTGAATTTCCAAAAGCAAAGTACATTATAGCAATGCAACATGTACAGCAGGACCACAGAGAAGCCAAAGCTGAAGTAGTGTCTGGGTATAACTTATACTTGATAATTATTAGAAACAAAACATATAATCAAGTAAAGTAATTCTGCCTGTAGTTTATTCTGAGAGCTCCACAAAACCTTACTACTAAAATCCCAGTTTTAATCTTGCTGAAAACAAAATTTGTAATCGACTCAATGTCAGTTATTGAAAATTAAACTATGAGGATGCCTTTGATATTGAACATGCTGCCAAAATGCTGCATGGGTGATAAGAATTGCTGCAGGCATAGCAGGACAGGCAGCTGTGTGCTTAGAAAGCAGCATCTTTTTGAACATCTGACTATAACAAGGTACCCTTTATGGCCTACTTCTATTAATGTAACTTTATAAATTTTTTATTAGATTTGACAGTTAAAATTAAACAAATAAACAGCCTGTTGCAGCATGAAACCACCTAATTTTATCCCCCTTGTGAATCAATGACCTTCTGTAAATAAGCAGAAGATTAAGAAAGTGGATTATGTAACAAAGTATCTGAGGTTCATTTGTTTGCACACAAAATTGAATGCTCATATTTCATTCAAAATTCTCTTTGGAGAAAAAAAATTTCTTCATAGTACAATATTCAATAGTTTTCAGTGAATTGGTGAAATATGATCACTCGATCACCTGCACTTCCTTTACTTTCCCAGGCTATTAGAAAAGATCTGTATTTCTGTTTGTCCTTTAAATTCTTCAGGAATATAATCCTAGAGTCAGCTTAAATGTAATTAATACTAAGGTTTTCTTTTTAATGCAAGCAACAAGGGGAAAACATGTGTATTAAACAATTTCTACTGGTGTTTGAATGTATGAGACATTTTTCCCAGATTTTTTTTCCTGTTTTACCAAAGAAAGGGCCTTTTATTTCAAAACTAAAATATACCTGAGAGCTGAGCATAGCAAAGTTTGGAGGGAAATATATTACTAAAAATACACCTCAACTCTCTGAGAAAATCTAATTTATTTGGAGAATTAGACAATTGAATGATAAATGTACCTAAAGAAAGGCACATGGTAATGCCTCAGTCCCAGCACCCTGATGGTTTTGCCCTGCCCCTTACCTGGACATTTATTCTAAACAGTGTTAAAATGCTTATTCTAGGAAACAGCACTTTGCCACTAAAATTGAAGAAAGAGACTGAACAAATCAAAGGGAAAATCTCTCACAAACTCAGAGCTTAGAAAAAGAAACTGCAGCTTTTAGGGAATGGAGTTTCCTCACTCACTCGTTAGGGGTGACATTGATACTGCATCCTGTTACATACTCACATTTAAAAACATGATATGGCTTAAAGATAAACTGACATTTTTTTACCTAAGTGGCATGCATTTACTTCAGTAATTTGATAATCAGTAATAAATGCTATGAAGGAAAAAAGCTAAAATTATCACTGGAATTAAATAGTCCTGGCCTAGACGTGTCATCCTGATCATTGAACGAAGTATCTTCCTAGATAGAAGATATTAGTGATAGAATCTACATATTTATTTAGTGTTTTAAAACAAATGCTAGTTTGAATGAAATTCAATTTTCAGAAAGTCTTGGCAAAACATCTACATGAATCCTGAGTTCCACTTAAACTCTCATCTTGAAATAAATTACTGCAAATGAAATTTATTTTAACTAAACTTTTAAAAAACATATAAAAGCAATAATTATTAAAATTTTAAATAAGCTTCCTTTGCTGTAGATCTGAAAGGGGCCAGTCATTTTGAAACAGCTTCTGAAATCTCACTTCTTTTGTAGTCTAATTGGTTACATCAGTAAACTGCTGGGTGAGTGCTTTAAAAGGATGCAGAACAGGAATAGAAATACAGCTTTATGGGAAGTGAGGTGTGAGGCCATTAAATGCATTCACTACATCAGAATGTTTTTAATCCTACTGACCAATTAAGTAAAAGGCATCTTAGAGCAAGTAAATATAACGTTAGAGCAAGTAAATATAACAGCCCTGTTGCTGACTGTAATAACAGACATAGTCAACGTGATAAAATGTGGATATTAATTGTTAATTAACTTGATGAAATATTTGTTAGTGACAAATTCTTGAATGCTTCTCCAAGGCACATTAGACGAAAGAAAAAAAATGAGCAGGCCAGTCTAAAACAATCTGAATAGTAATTTTTTAAAATCCCAGTCAAACCAAATGAGTGGATTTATTTCAAGGGAAATTATATTGTTAACTTTACTGCCCATTTCTGAAGAACACGATTCTTTACTTTGAATACTACGTGACCCTGTTTCCTACTAAAACTACAAATTACACTACCTTTGGCTCTTTATTTAAATGTCAAAAATTCCAGAGCTTACCTACAATTGATGACACGCACTGGGTCTATCAAAAGCATTTTAAGCACAGTTAACTTGGTTGAAATTCCTGCCTTGTTTATGCCTATTTTACAGAGCATTTCTTGCCACTAATTAAACTTCCTACAGTATTTCTAAGTTTCTAATTTAACTATGTGAATTAATTAGATCTCAACTCTACTCCCACATTCCTTTAATACCACTTCCTCTCTCTTCAGTTGCTCCATATGGAAGGAGGAAGAATATCTACTTTGCTTTGTACAGCAGTCTCAGATCTGTTAAAAGAAAACACTATAGAAGATCTGTTTCTATTCAAAAGTAAAATTCAGCTTTAGTGACTAAATAAAATACTTGGAGAGTAAGGATAAGCCATTTGCAGTAGCTTTAAAAATCAGAAACAGCAAAACAGCACATTTGGGATATGTAAACATCAAATTCAGGGTATAAGTGAAGCATAACAAGCTTCCAAAGATGCTTATGGAATAGAGACTGGGCCTAGTTTACATAAGATCAACTGCCTAGATCGTTTGTTTTTAAGATGAGACTTAACTCAGGAATTTGACTAAACAGCAAGGGAATCCCTTCAGAGATGAACAATGAAATAATTTGCTTTCCACTGTTCAATTATCTAAATACTGTGTAATTGATCAGCATGAGACATGTTTGCATGAACCCAAGATGGATCAATGTCAAACACCAACTCTGATAACTCCAAACTTTGTGATGTGACACAATCAAAAAAATTAAACTTTTAACCTCCCCACCCCAGTAGTCTTAGTGTTGTAGCTCTGCTATTTAACAGCTATTTGTACAAGGGAATAAATATTTATTGTCCTGTGTATATGTGGAACGTATACCCATGACTTACAGCCTTAAACTAGAAATTGATCACATCTGCTCTTCACTGAGTTTGCAGCTATTAATAGAGGCCATCTTAATTAAGAAAAACATTAATTTGAATTCATACATGGACAGTAAGTATATGGCTTTTAGGGTTTGGGCATTTAAACAAAACATTTCTCCATAACTGATTGAGTGACAAGTCCCTGATTAACCCCGGTTGAACATTAATGGCTCCCAAGTTATAAAGAACATCTTAAACTCTTTGTCTGAAAGACATGGAATAGTTGAGAGATGTAGGAGAATATGAGAGAAAACAAAACAAAAAGAAATCTAATCAATTTCTTTCCATTACCATATTTGGGGTTTTCTGATTGCTTATATTAAAGTTTATTAAATGTTTGCTACTTTTGATCCAGTTCAACAAAAGATTCCCCCACACACTTCCTCACAGAAAGTCTACCAAACTACAACCTTGTGGTTTGAGGGACAATATGACAATTAGTCCAAGCTAGCCCAAAGGTACACCCTAAAGCAGCAGATATACTGCTTAGAGCAGCCTTCCCCTTTTTAAGATTTGAAGCCCTGATGGCTGTAGAATGTTGAGCAGATATCACCTCTGTTCTTAGTGTAAACCCAGCCTGAAACAGGATATGCAACAGGTCAAAACAAGTAACTTATTTTACAGTTTAAATGAGGCACAGTTGTCCTAATTCTCATCTAAGTGAATTTCAATGACAAAATCATCACTGAAACTGATGATCAGGACTGACAACTACAATGAAGTACAATGTCTTCATTTTATACATCACTTCATTAAAGATATGGTATTTATTTATGAATATGAAAAATGCTAACTTACAGGAATATTCCTGTGAACATTTAATAAAACTATTTTCTCTGTAAAAATCTTTCAGAATTTGCAGTATAGATGGAACTGTGACAAGCTACCTGAGAAAAGTATTACTACAAGAGAAAGTATTATGGCCATGTCTAAAGACAGTACAAATTTAGCAACCTCTGAAGCTAATAAAAGAACTATTAGTTCTTTTATTTAGAACTTGTTGTATTACTTAGTAATGTTTGCAGGACTAAATAACAAATCATGTAATAAGTATTACAAAAAAGTTTTTTAAGTGAAGTCATGAACTGTACTCACTGCCTGCTTAGTTGTGCTTAGACTTGTCTCCTGCCATCAACAGGAACAGTAAACATGCAGTTTTCCTCAGAAGAGAGGAAGAATTATATATTTGAAGGAAATTTGCTGGATCACCACTACCTTTTGAACTGGTCTTTGGCCATCAAGACCATTAAACAGTAATGTTAAAGCCTGCTGGAGACTGGAACTTCTAGGTCCACACTCTGTCTCATATCAAACACAGATAAGTGGTCCCCTGTAATTTTTATGACTACGGTGTCAAAAGTCTTCCATTCCAATCGCAATAAATATTGCAATGAAGTCTGGAAGCAGGGCCATTTGTACTTGCTTGGGGCTGAGAATTAAGATAGCCTGTTTCCAGTTAGACAGTCATTAGAAAGATCTAACGTCCATGCTAAATGGCTTCCTGTTCCAAGTACTTAAAACCAGTTTAGTAAAATTGGCTTCCTGAACTTTTTCTTATATCTTCACCAATATATGAATTTGAATTTTACACTTTTCCTTAATCGTGGGTTCTTCATAGACTGTTCCCATAGAAAGACTCTTACTTCAAATGAATTAAGAGTCCCTGCAGGTAGCTCTCTATACTCATTTTTATGTTGATCCAAAGCCCCTTATACCAATATACAGCACAATGTAGAAATGTGCAACTAATGGCTTTGGGGGACAAAAACATGATAAATCCTTCTTTTACTAAAATACAACTGCTGCAGTTTTCTTTCCCCTCTGCCTGTCCCCCATTCAATTTCACTTATTTCAATGTGAGGAGACAAAACTCTATCTGTTAACAAAAATAAAATATATTAATTTATCTCAAAGGAAGGCTCCAAATTCCTATTTGAGGTCCTGTTAAAGATTTTAAGACTTTGTGTAGACGGCATACAAGCATTTTGATATTTAACTTCCATTAAGTGCCTACAAACCACCTTTAAGACAGACTCTGAGAAATTATTTTATGTGGGTATGAACAGAATTATTTAAGAAAACTGAAGCAGACACGTGATTGCAAACAAGACCCATAGGCAGAAGTTATATGGCTAAATGCACTGTGGATCTATACCAAGGTATCTCCTGGGAACCAAAAATGCTAGTTAAAAAACATTATTAGAGTATTCTAAGGAATTTTTTGTTAAAACCCCCTTGTATTTTAAGTAAAATACTTTGGAGAATTGACAGTGAAAAGGGAATGCATTAATCTTGAAGCTCTTTAGTAGTTTGAGCAAAAGTTTTTCCTGATCTCCATTTTGTGCTTTACCTATATTTGCCCACCAATTGAAGACTCAGCTATGGCAGGTTTTGTTTGGTTTGGGTCTTCCAAATTTTTTGTCCCTGTAGAATAGTTGAAGTGGTATAACAGCTGATCTGTTCTGCCAAGGCATCCTTGTAAAATGCAATAACATAATATTACTTTGAATAAAATTGATATATTAGTCGGGAAGTTTTTATTGCACATATACATGATTAGATTTACAGTACGTGAAGAATTATTGCATCCCTTATTTTCTACCATTGGTGGTGTCTTTTCAAATATTTCTTGAACTGTGTTACTCCCCACAATGTGTATATAGTTTAAACAAGAGGTGTCTGTCATCCAGTACAGAACTACAGAAGTTTCGGAATCTCCTAAAAAAGCTGTCTTATCTTCACTTGAGGCTGCCATCTACAAAGTGGAAAAATACATCAACAGTGGTATCACTGTTCTCCCTTTCTGTAATATCATCTGCACAACAAAAAATTATAAAAAAGTAAAAGCTATGAACATGCTACACAACATCACTGCTAAATTCTTCAGAGCTGTGAGTATTAAATGCCATACTGCATGTACTTATTTTGAGAAAAACCTGTATCTTACATAGCTATCTCTACCTATATTGAGATATAGGTAGATATTGTATACTTGCATATTATTAAAAAGTAATATATTTTAAATGGTGATAGCAAGAAGCTTGAATATTTATCTACTTGAAATTACCTAAATATCTCAGGCAACCATTTTCTAGAACTTGGAAAAATAGAACAATGCCCCATCCAAATTACATGCAGTTATGCAACTGAAGAATTTGGTTTAATCTGAATAAAAGTAATATAGGTATTTTTTTTGGTCAGCAAATTAATTGACTTCATGAGTTCTTATTTCAGAGAAGTTTCCCTGCTGTGGTATAGTCCCAGTCTTGTCAGTCATCTGTGATGAATATTAGACACAATATTGCCACACATATGCCATGAGAACCAATGAACATGCCAATTTTCATCTAGAAAAATATTAGTCAAAGATGAAAAGACAGAACTGGAAACTGTTCCCTCACTTCAGTTTGTGATTCTGTGGTTTTAGGATCTTTTCCATTTTTTTCTTGCAGTCACATCAGCTCCCATTACCCAATAGGGAGATGCATTGATAAACTTGCAAAGAACTGTTTTCAGGATGAATAAATGATGAAATTGCTTAGAGACGTGAGAGCTGTAAAAGAATAAATAGGCAACTTTACTAAAAGTCTTGTGTCTAAACCAAATTTAATCCATCCCACAAATAAAAAGCTTTATTCAAGAATACTTAGCCACTACACTTAAAGTTATCATAAATCCTTCTAAAATGCCCATCCTACATTTGTTGTCATTTGAATCATGACAAAGACGTCTCACATTAAATTACTACCAATAAAAATTATGCTTTCTGTTAAGTGTTTAATCAAAAGACAACTTCCTAATGTTTTCTAGACTACTATTTTACTTTAGTACACTCTAATTAAAATGAGGAATATAGAATACAGCTTCTGTATTACTAAGAAGCAATGTGTAATTCCTCACATTTACACAGTTGCACATACCTTAAACTGCCTCTAGATCTGAACTTATATTTTAGACCACTACATACACAGAATTTGTTAAGTTGGAAAAGGTCTTTAAGATCGCTGAATCAAACTATAAATATGAAGCAGAGAAGTGGTGCATGAAGATTTATTATGCCAACAAAGAAGAGCCATGAATTGTATCATCTGAAGGAAAGTATTTCTATAGATTTCCAAGGCACTGTATATTCTTCTTAGTTGTAGGAGGGATGATTCCTGTCCTTGAATAGGTGAGATGTTTACCATATACATGGAATTCCAACTAAGCAGAGATTTAAGACTGTGGCAACAACAAAATTTATATGCAGAAGGCTATTCTACACAGAAAGGTAACTGGTATCACCGTGTTCCCTTGTGCCTGTCTCTAAGAGAACATGCACCACTTTTCAAGAAGAGCAAGTAGGGCAACAAGGCATCCATGGACTCATACTGGATATTAATATTGACTTATTTGAATAGCTATGGAGTTTATGGGCATGTCCCACCTCACAGAAAAATTATCCCTTTCAAGACCAACAGTGGATAGCCTTGGCTACAGGGAGACTTTTCTTCTTGTCTTGAAACAAAAATGCACCAAATACCACAACTTACCAGGAAATACAGTCCCTATTCTGAGAATTTTCAATCTTAACACACAAATTTGTCAACATCAGCTCTTCTGATTTGGAAATGCCTGACAAGCAGTGAAGTGTCAAATCTATCTACAGACAAAAGCTACAATGAATGCTAGATTTTAAAAGATTTTTAGCAAGACAGATGAGTTTGATTCAAAGTCTATGGAAAAACAAAGGCTGAATGGGTCTGATCACAAAAGTAGAATTTACCTATATTTGAACCAAATTTAAGTAAATGGGCACTAATAAACAAAAGTATTAGTATTTGCCTGCTCTGAAATGCTGTTTCTATTCTGATGACCTATCCTGAAAACTTCTTAAAGAATCCATTATAAAGCCCAAGATACATTCTGTAGAGAAAAGAGAGCTTCATCTAAAAACAACTTCCAGCTGAAGGGAATATCTGCTTTAATATGCCAATAGCTCTTATGATAACTCTTGCATAAATACAAATTCTTAAATAAAATAATCAAGTTGAAAGTTTATGTTGTGTTTACATGTCAGCAACAGGCATCATGGCTTGCTATTATAAATCAAGGACAATCAATGCTATAGTATTGTCATTAATAAAATATGAGTCAATAGGCACAAACTTTTAATATAAGCCTAATTATGAGCGTCTCTTTGCATGGAACTAAAAATATTGAAAATGTTGACATTGGAGATGTGCCCTTGAACCAAAAGCCAAGTATAAGTCAATAATCTATTATGATTTTCATTTTGCAGAAGTAGTGCCACTATTTCAAAAGGTCTCAAAAATCAATTTAGCATTTAGTATATCTGTGTAATAATGACATCCTAATTAAAAATCCCAATCTGAATAGCACAAAGGATAATGTTTAATCTCTAATCAATGAGCACTGAGAGAAGCTATAGGTGCAATAACCTTCCTTAATGAGGTTTACTATTTTTTCCACGGATTACATATTCCTTCATATTTCTAATAGTCATTCTTACACTCTGAAAATATATGCAGATATACTCCAACTAAAACCATAAATATGACAACCTATTTAGAGAAAAATAGCAAATAATTTAAAAAGTAAGTAATAAAATAATCTTTTGCTCTTTATGGATTAAACTGCCATGTTACACAGAGACCTTGACTAGTATTTTTTAACACACAAGCACTCCACATTGATAAGCCACTTCAGAGTTAAGGTGATTGCTCATACAACACTATAACAGCTATTTCTAGGATGACATACTGGAGATTATTTTTCCACTTCTCAGTATCATGACATGATATTTAAGAATTATTTTGCAATTAAAAATATATATCTTTTATTTCCCAAGTATCCTTATTAATTTGAGACAACAGATTCTGAATAGCCATCAAAAGAAGAGAAACTCCACCAAAAAAAACCCAAAAAAACCTCACATAATGTCACAGTTGAGATGGCCGTGATACACAGAGCATCACCATACAATATGGTTTGAAGCATCCCCCCCAAACAGAGTAACATCAGAATGCTTCAGCTGTCTGCCCATGCAGAGTAACACCAGGTCACTTCAGAAGGCTTCAAGCATCTGCCCTCCTTGTTCTTTAGCCCAACCTTTTAACACCTTATATTCATGCCTGGCACCTGTGTGCCCTCTGCTCCCTTTGGTGGTTGGTCAGTGCCCTGGGCACTCCATGGCCCTTTGCTGTCAGCGCTGCTCACCTGCTTTTCACAGCTGTAGTTCACAAACTGTGTATCTACAACAGAGCAATAAATATAATTCCTTACATGTGATCATCAGTCCACTGGATAGCTGCTCAATTACCTGTGTGTCAAATGATTATCTGAGAGCCCAATTTCATCCCCATTACCCTTCCCCCACTACCTGTTTCAGCTATATTTGCTATGGAATTGTTAACACATCTTTGAACCTGCGATTTACTCAGTTAATTTCCTACTAAGAGGTGCTGGAGTAACAGATGTCATGATTATTCAATTATTATCGTCATTTTACATTCATTCTTTCAAGGTGTTGTATAAGATGGGCCCACTGGACATTAATTTCAGGAGTAGTGCAATAATATACCACTACAGCCTCTTGCAGCTCTCTTCATGGGTGAGCAAAAAGTCTAATACATGAAACTGTTGCAGAGGTCTGTCAATTTTTGTCCTATAAATGCTCAGATTTGTTCAAACACAATTTAAAAACACATGGCAACATTTTCTATTCTATGGATTTCTGTTTGCAATGCAAGAGTGCATTAATCAAGCACTATAATTTAAAAAAACCCCAATAATTAAAAATACAAGAACAAACTCCCTAAAAGCTGCAATGCAGCCTCTTTTGAATGTTATTAACAAACTATTACTGGATTTCTTTGGGGGTCATGGCATCATCCATACAAGTTGGAAGATCATTCAAATATTTCCATGCCATTGAAATGGCAAGAAATTGTTCCCAAATTACTTTAAAAACAGATCTGTGCTACTGAACACAACAGTAAAATGGTAACACAGCAAGATGGCTCTCAGAGCCCCACAGCTGAGAATAAAGACTCTCATTCTATATCTCCATCAGCACTACAGCACAACTTTACACTCAGATTGCCCAGAGATACATATGGAGATAGAAGAAGAAAAATAAAATGAGGTAACCACTTGGCCTGAGACCATTTGTGCATCAAACACTAAGATGCAATATTTATAAGACCTCTGTGAACTTTGGGAGAAAAATAAAATCATGCTTAATGCAACATACAAAATACATCTATAGAGTAGTCCTTTCAATCAAAACAAACAACTCACTTGGTAACAATGCATGTTTTAAATTCACATAGTACTGATCTGCACTTTTAATTTTCTGCCTTAAATGTATACCAGATCCCTGAACCTATCCTCAGGGCCACTGAAAATCTTAGACATTTTAGGATTTTCCTTAACACGGAAGCCATGCGTAGTACACAACAGGAATAAGGGATTTGTTATAGAGAAGGAAAGCAGTGTCAGTGCCCAGACTGCAAATGCAAAAGCATGCCAAATAGACCAAAAGCTACTAGCTGAGGTTTGGAATAGATCTTCTTCCTCCTTTCTTCCCTCTACCACTCTGGGACACTAAAACTTTTCAATACGTGCATACAAATGTATTGTGTCTTGTGCTTGTTTTCTAAAATAGAGTTTAATTTCTATATTCAAGAAGCTTTTAGGCTTGAGAAATTACTATTTTTATATGCTATACCCTCAGGCTGTAGTACAGTATAATCTATACTTACGTGCTTTTTCATGTAATGTGGTTGTAGCCAAAATGTGAGAGCTGCTATGAGAAAATTAAATAGAATAAGAGCTGCCATGTGCTCCACAATTAAAGGAAACACTAAGTAGCAGCAATGGGAATTAAACAGGACACTGTGTTATGCCAAATACCAAATGTGAAACCAAAATATCTGCCAAGTCTCCCCTATTTGTTACAATTTTTCCATATTTAGGTAAATTTATATAATTATGTACCCTGCAGTGGTAATGGGACTGTGCTTTAGTCCTTTTGTAGCATATGCTCTTGGCACAAATATTCTTTTTGATGGGGAAAAAGCCCAACTTGGCCAAGATTACATATGTTGATTTTATACTGGCATCCTGACTGTGCCTAACAGCTGGTCTTTAATGTAATGAAACTGTGTTGGATTTATTCAGTTAAACAACTCTGCAGACTATTTAAGCATATGTATTTCTTGTAGCTCCCTATGTTTTTGAATCTGCTTTGATTAGAGCACCAACAGTTGCGTTGTTTTTCTTAACATTTGAGATGTACCTGTGAGCCAAATAACAAGTATACTAAAGACTTAGGTTTTCCTTTTACCATATGACCCCAGTTTTAAACAGCATTGATCACATTCACAAATCTCTCATGACTTTTCCATATATCTGCTTAAGGAAGGTGTGAAATGAGCCTGTTCCTTCCTGGTATTTTTTCCACAGTCACTAAAGTGTTCAACAGTTTTATAGTCACAAAGATGTTCAAAACATTTTCTTTTTTTTGTGTGTGTGTGTGCAGGAAAGACACTGTGGGAAAGGCACCACTTGTTTTGTGGAGTTTTTTTATAGCTGAATCCAGGGTGATTTAGTATGGTACCACGTATATAAAATGTTTTCCAAGCAGAGGGAATACACAGGCAGCACACCAGCCATGTTTCAAAGATAAGTCAGCCAAAAAAACTACTATTGCATCGTATCTCCCAATCCAAGACAATTGTTGACATGCAGAAATGCTGAAATAAGCTCAATACTTCAGGGCATTCTCAGAAGACCCTTGAAGTCAGTAGCTGCTATTGAAACTGAAAACAGATTTTAAACTGCTGCCTCATAATCCCAATAACTACATCCTGCAGACACATGTAGAAATCTAGAAACAAGAACAGTCATGAGAGTTTAAATATACTAAGGTCCTTTAAAAAAAATGGGATAGACTGGGACCTATCAGTGCTCCAGTAAAACAGGCTGAGAAATTCAGTCACACCTCTCAAAGGAGCTGTCACTGCCTCCATTACATACTTACAAAGTCTCACATTTCTAAGAAATAAAATTTCTTCATAAGGTTTGATCTCCCCTGCATAATGCAGATCACCCAACCTCATTGTACAGGATTTCTAGTAGGAGACTCTTTTTTTATTGTTTGAAAAACTCATCTGATAGGCCCCGACAAAAGTTCATTATACCTTATTTGCTTCCTCTAATGCATTCAGACAACACTTTTATTCATCTCACATTCTAGACTCCTGAATAAATTATGGGAAGAAACCAGTTGAACAACACAAATACCTATTCTCCTCGAAACAGTGAGATTGAAGTGCAAAGAAAAAGGAGAGGAAAAGTGAGCTGGAATAAAGACAAAAATCATGTAGACTCACCTCCACACTGCAAATCTTCACATGGTTTGGAGTGTTCAGACAGAAGTCAGCCTTTATTTCATGTGAGGCAGCACCCACTTACAAATGCCTGATGTTATGCCTTCACTGATGTTCTTCAAAGGACTATGACATTCATAGAAATTCTGTCTGCTAAAATGATTTATACTTTAGTATGATTTATACTTTAGTATGATTATGATTTATTTTATTTTCACAAAACATTTTAGGAGAACTGAGAATCTTTTAGGAAAAGGAATGACTTTGTGACTTGTAACATAATCCTATAGTACTTCAGCACAATAAAGCATCAATCTTTTTTGCATAAGAAATTAAAATGGGACTACTTCAATGCTACTTTATCTTTTCTGTAGAAACATAAATATTGGATTGCTGTTCTTAATTTAATTTAAGTCTTCTAAGCATGGCCAGAAAAAAAAAAATCCAGATATTACCACTGGCCTTAAAATCTGATCCAACTTTTTAGTAGCAATTACTATTCCCATGACACCTAACCAAGTTTAACAATTCATAGTAGGAAGCAATCTACAGATGCTTCTCGTCATGAGAATATTAAAAACAGAAGAAAAGATCATGGAATTTATTCATTAAGAAAATAGGTTGGCAATGAATTGAAGTGATTCAAAACTGCTTTTGGAGCTTTGATTTAAACAGGAAGAACACATGGCAATTATGCACCTATTCAAATAACTTTCTCTTCTGTATCCATTCAGAATACCAACGCTGGAGACAGAGAATTAAAACACTTCACTTGTGTCCTTAACCTGGGTAACAAAACCATCACATGTTTTCATTGGTGAAGGGTTGGTTGTCTGAAAAAGGACTACTCATGGTGGAAGGTAACAGCATATCACAACCCAGATATATCCAGTAAACTAGATATCTATAACCATATTTACACAAATTTTTAAAAAGTATAAAAATATCAAGTATTGTAGAAGATTTTAAAAATAATGCAGGAAAAATGAAATTTGGAAAGACTGTGTGGCTTAACCAATCATTGCAAAGTCTTCCTTCCTTGGTTCTTAATTCACTGAAAAAACAGAAAGTTAGGAGAAGTTTAGATTAACTATGCATCTTTTCTCCTCTGGAATTGAGAAATTCCAAGATATTAGTATTGTAGAATTTCTGTTAAATATAATCAGTACCTTTTAAGATTTTACTTCTCCCAGCCACCTTGTGAACACTGATACCCTAATTGTTCACATTACAGAAAAAGCAACAATTTTGGGGTGTGTCCTGATCAGTAGATTTCTTTTCTAAATGAAAAAAAAAATTAAAAACCCTAGACCTCAACTTTCAGTTAAGTCCTTTAACTTAGAAAATCTTGGTGACTTTTTGAATAGACTTCAAGTGTATTCTGATAATTTTTCCAAAATTTAGGCTAATGTAACTCTGCAAACACAAATACAACCAAAGTGACTAGCAAGATTTGAAAACCTTAACTGTGCCATTTCATCAAACTTACCAGTATTTTTTTTAAGTTTTCAACTGCATCTATATTTAAATTCTCTTACTCTTTGACAATTTGCCTTAATACATTCTTAAGCATACAGAAAACTTATGCAAGAATGTTCAAACAAGAAATTTATAGTTCTGTGTATTAAGAGTTTTGTAGCAGTCAGGAACCATTTAAAAGTGATTTTAAAGGTACATTTTAAAGTGACTGTGATATCCTTAACATCATATTTTCTTGTTTTATTGTAAGTAGTGACAAATGAGCTCAATACAGCCCTGCTGCCTCTCCCAGCACTGCTTGGAGAGCACCAGGAGCACAACACAGTCAGATCTCGGGAGTCTGTTAAATACCCAGGCTTGAATAACAAGGCAGAGCCCTATTCCACCACTCCTACTAATGAGGTAAATTCTTTTGTGTATTGATTTTAATTAGTTCACTTGTGGAAAAAAAAAGTCCAACATAGCATGATTAAGGGCAGCAATATAGCCCTGGGTAAGGACCAGACCTAATTTAAAGTCTAACATAATACACAAATTGTCAGTATCATAAAATCTAATTTTACATACATATATGAATGCATCTTTTACAGGGGATTGTTTGTTTGTTTGTTTGTTTTAATTTCAATGGTCTGGTTGAAAGTTTAAAAGCCTGAATGCATTACACTGAATCCCGGTGAAAAAAAAAAATGATGCTAAATATGAACATAGGACAGACCACTGAAATAACTAATTGGAGACTGGAACATGGTGACAAAGAAATTCATAAAGGTATTTATAACTGAGTTTATATGATTGCCTGTGGCTGGGAGGAATGCAATGATACATACAATAGGAGTTATGTGCAGTCATATAAAATTAGACCATTTCACTGATGCACTTAAATGAATGCCTAATATTGCCATTCCTCTGATTGATAGCCATTACATATATATAAATATATATTATCCAAGCTGCATTTAATAGGGTATAACAGCTCTATCCACATAAATTACTGAATGAACATGTCACCAGACATTACTTCTGTATATTAGTGATTAAGCATTTCCATAGTACATATCACCTAAAATAGATTTACACTTATTCAGGAACAGTTATTTTGTTTGATAAATAATAAGTACTTTTTTATGACTAAAGTAATTTTGACGTTTTAGCTCTCAAATGAATTAGTTCTTCATTCTGTACTACAAGGATCTCATCGTTCAATCTTGTAGGTGCACTTCAAAAGCTTTAAGAATCCTCCATTTGATTTCTGGGAAGTATTTTCTCGTTAACGTCTAACATATGTACCCCGTAGGCATGATTCACACACGTCTCTGGAATTCTAAGGAAATGATGATCAGTCACAGAAATGTGTAAAGAATCAAGAACTCTGGCAATTTTCACTTCAAATGTTGTCAGCGAATGACTATTGTAAAAGCACTTTTCTCACTGTATCACTGAAAAATGCTGTGTACTGAGCAGGTATGAGAAAAGTTACACTTTTAATGAACTGCACCACCTGAAGGTTTATTTCCTCGAAGTTGGTAAATGAATCTGTTACAGTCAGAGAAATGCTAATTATAGGTAAGAGATGCTCAGTATGGCCTGAATAAAGTTTATACCTTGCAGGGTAAGGAAGGGGACAGCCAACCAAACAAAGATAAAAAATGTTCTGGGTCCTCATTAATCACAGAAACCATGCTCCAACCAATACTCTAAATGGCAACAATATCTTTTTGCTTAATACCATCCTTGGAAAGGCCAGCTCACACATCTAATAATGCATATATTTAAGTAATTGATTGGTTGCTTTTCAAAAATGGAAAACTATTCCCTGAATTACTAAAGAGCTGGTGAAAATTGAAACTAATGAGCTCATTTCAATAAAAATTTATGAGACTGGTTTCATGCTGACAAAGTGGGTCCTGCAGGCAGTACCCCTTCACCTCTTGCCAGAAAAAGAAAACCCTTCGATTTCAAAATATTTTAAAATCTTTTAATGAGGTATTAAAATATTGCTACAAATCTACAAGTAATTTGAAAGGATTGTGTGCGACTCTGAGATCAACAATAAGTCTTTTGCGGTACAAAAGAACTTTCTGAATAAAGCAAAAAAAAAATTGTTAGCAGTAATTACTAGACATGGAAAATTCTCTTCAGGATCTGTCAACTATATGCAAAATGAGTGATGTCAATATTAACCAAACCTCCTCAAATAGCTTTTTATTAAGTTATCATGTAAGTACATTTTAAGATGCAGAAATACAGCACAAAAACCCAAATAATCCAACTCACAGGGTCCAAAGGAAGAATACTTGCTCTTTTTGACTGTGACTGGAAAAAGTCTTAAAATAGAAAACAGCAGCAGCCTGAGTATGATAAAGGAGTATCGTATTCACTAATATTATGAACACGTAAAATATTTGATTTATAAACAAATATTATAATCAACCATTTCTCTAAATAAGAATGTAAGAAATTAAATAATGCAATAAACCAAACAAAAACAAAGGGAAAGCACTAAATATGTGCTCCTGGATGTATCCACCAGTACAAATCCGATTATTGATCCTAATTATTTTACAAAAAGTGCAAATAACATTGTACAAGAATTACTTTTGATATTAATATAAAAGTAAAACATGTTAATATTTAGAACACTGATGTATATCAAATGCCCTTTAGAACCTGGACTGCAAATCTCAGAAGGACATGGAAAAATACCTGCTATTTTAAAATGTGACAAAAAATAAAAATCAGAACTGGAGTAAAACTGGAGTAGGGTAGATATAATTTATAAGAATGTTCTTATAATAATGTGTGTATATATGTGTATATATGTATGCACACATATATATATTAAAATGTATATATTCGAATATAATAATGTATGTATTAAAAATGTGCCTGCTGTAAAAATTTACAGTTTTAAAGAACTTCACATTACAATTATGCTACTAATAAAACCAGAAGTTACTCTCAAACTAACCTAAGAATGTTATGATCTTCATCACATGCCCTGCATTCTTTTTTTTTTTAGTTTTGATTTCTTTTAATTACAGAAACAAGCTTTGAAAGATCAGAATATTGCAAACTGATTAATAGAACCCATGTTTGCTTATATTTTCACAGTAGGAAATGCTGTAAAAATAGTAAACAACAGTTTTAATTATAATATAATTATATTATATTTAATAGTAAAAATAATTTAATAATTAACTGAGAAATAATATGGAGTTGAAATTTTTTTCTTTCTGGAACCTGGCTCTAAGTTAAGCTTCTTCTTCTATGAGATAAAATAGGTATTTAAACAGATTTAAGCACAATATAGGTTGAAATATATAATCACATACACAAGAGATATTCAGAACAAGTAGAGAAATATTGTCATGCCGATTAAAGTAAAAGTTGATCTACCACTACCAAATCCATTTTTTCAGTCTAGTGGGACATTGAGTATTACACTGTTTTTCTTCTTTTTTACTGTTGTTGACACTCTCCGAACCATCTTCAAAGCACCGTACTCTTTTGTGTGGTGTAAAACCAGTATGCTTCCAATTTTGCCATCAATCATCTTTAATAGCATATGCTATTAATGTAATTTTGTTATTGAAGATTCCTAAATCTATTCAGTGGTTTGCACAAGACAATTACGTTTTTTGTTATATGCATGCAGGCAATCAGATAGCGTCTTTTTAAATTAGAGCAATTAAACATGGTCATTATAAATGGTAGATTATTAAAAAAAATCATGAAGTGTCAATATGACATTCTTTGATTTGAAATAAAATGGTAAGAGAATGGAGAGATGCATTTTAATTATTTAATTTTAAAAGTGTGCTTGAAAAATCTTCTTTTTGAAAGCTTTCTGATGTTGGAAAATGTTTTCCATTGCTGTTACAGAGCCCTGGATAGTTTTACAGATATTTCCTAACATCATGAAAAACATTCTCCAACACAGAGAAACCCTCTATACAATATTTAGAAAAATACTTAAGCTATATGGTCACTTTCCCACTTTCACAAAAATGAAAAAAAGGAAAAAAATATTCTGCATTAGTACATCTGTGCAGTCAACATTGAAGAAATGTCTGCATCCTTGTATACCAACAAAAATTCAACACATTACACATATTTTTGCCACAAGAAGTTAAACAGATAGATTATTTTGACAGACCACTTCTTTTTCTTTCTTCTTGCTGTAACAGGTTACTTCCTGTCCACCTTTGCAGTATCAAAATCACGTGTTCAGTGAGGCATATGTGTAATGCACGCACAGTCCTACTGGTACCAGAATTTATCTGCACTCAAAGCTGACAGGTGGCTGTGCATTGGTGGATAGCATGCCTTGCATTCAGTCTTACTCTGACTGTAGCTGCTGAATGTCAGAAAAGTTTCCTGAGTGTCCCTGCTTCCATGGCATACCTGGCAGAAGTATGAGGAACCTGAAGAGGCACACCTGGATAATCTCCATGTTTGATAAATTTGAAATACGAACATGAAATATGAACCATGAAGTTTGATAGCTTTTTGCACCTAGAAGTGAAAAAAAAAATACAATAAAAATCTACAATTACAATAAAAATCTAAAATTACAATAAAAAAATCTACAGATTTTGACATTGTATAAATATCCTCCCATGGTTCCAAAGACCTATTAAAATTGCTTAAATATGCTCCAGAATGTCATGCATAGAACGTCATTCACCTTCCCAGTCCAAAACTGAGCTGCTTGTTATAGACACAGCGGTAGATTTTAGGGGAAGTTATTTGTAAATATGGTGCTTTTTCTCTCACTGTTGTTTCTTAGAGCCTTCTAGAATAACATCACTAGAGTGAAAAGGAACTGGTTTGCAATGAAAGACTGAACCCAGAACAGGTTAATTACATATAAAAGCAGACTCTGAAAAGGGTTTTTTTAAAGAATCCCTTTCTATGAATGTACACCTAAAATACAGACGTGCTGGAGATCATACAGACATAGCTGTATAAAATACTCTAATACCACTACTTTTACAGGACTCACTATGATTCACTGCCTCATCTCTCTGTGATATTTCTTTGAGACAACTTCTTGTGAGAAGCAAAGTAAATTAGTATAGCTTTGACAATAGTTTTAAAAAACCCCAAACCAATAATAAACATTTTGTAAAGAACAAAAACAAAGCATGTGAAATGTTAGACTTGCATCTTCTTGTGAAGAGTTAAGCATGTCTTTTAACTCAGATCAGCATAAGTATTTTGAATTGTTTTTTTGAGTAAGGCAGGTAAGGCGCAGAAGAGGAGTTCAGTGAAAGGAATGAGAAAGAAATTTGTTCTGGGAAAATGGTGAACTTCAAAACTGCTTTCAGCTGCTAAAATGAGAGTACTTGAAGATTCTCACCCATGTGGAGTTTTAGCTGGCATGAATTGTATAGATAAGCAACAGTATAAAAAAAATAAATCCATGTGGGATATCAAAAGGGGTGAGAAAAAAAATCCCATTCCATCCAAGCACCTCTGTGCACTATGGGGTCATTCATTCTTTAGATGTAGTTGTGAATATAATCTGGTACATTTTGGTAAGTAATGTTTAATCCATTTTGTAGATGGATGATGTCAACTATACCCGACCTTATTAGCAGCAAACCTAATTCGGACTTGCATCTACCTGTCACCATAGATCTCCAGTCCTATTTTCAGAAAAAAATTTATCAGAGAAAAATATTCAGTACAATTAGCTTTTTATGCATTGCTTAATTTGAGATATCAAGGAAGTGAAACAAAAAAAGGAATCTATCTCCTATATTAATGGATGTTTCAGATCAATTTAACCTGAACTAATATATTTTCTTAATGACAAATCAATGTCAAAAATAATGAAAGAACTTAAGATTCTGTGTGCTTTCCTAAAGTCTTTGCTGTTAAACAGGGTTGTACAGCTTGCCAGTCTTGCATTATTTATTAGCTGTGAATATTATTAGACCATGTTGTGGTTTACAGTACTGAAAAGATAGAAGCCAATTATTTCTTCTGCATTCTTTCAAGAGTTACACAGTTGAAAAGTAAAAAAGAGTCTTTATATCGACTAAATAAAATTAAGAACTTCAAACAAATCTAGAAATAAAATGCAAATGAATATACTACAGGTTTAATTTTCTGTTATTGGTTCAATTTTATATAAATGTCTGCAATTTCTCCAGATGATTTTTCCCCTAAGACTAGGATCAGGTGCTGAGGTCAAGAATCCATCCAAATTCACATTTATTGTAGCTTATTTTACACCCCTTTTAGAACAAAGGGAACTTTAAATTAATTAACGTTTTATAACAAATATTACAGTAGAATCTGTGGGCAAGAACTCACATACACTTAGCACTGTGCAAACAAGCAAAGAGAAGTTCCCCTTATGATAACAAAAAATTTATGTTTCAGGGTGACAAGTGGGTCCTGTGGGTAAGAATACCAAAAGGACAGGATGATCCTTAATATTTATCTAAAAATAACATTTTCAGAAGCTGTTCCATGGCTTTATTTAGTGGACCAAGAGCAGAAACATTTACTTGCTCCCCAGTGCAGCTGGCTGAATGTGAGTCTTCCCTAATGTCTGTATCTCCCATTTAGTTCCACACGAGAATTTTACTTTCAATTGTTCCTCAATATCATAAGAGAAGAAAAAGCTTCAAGTAATCATTTTTTCCCTACTGATAAGAAGAGAGTCAGGCAACTTCTCAACTAATATCTGGATATTTTTTTGAGAAGAACAAAGTATAAAAAGAGAAACAAGGAAAGAGTTTATTGGCATCAAGTTTGCATTGAAGCTGACATCACAACTCCCTAATAAAGTCTGGGATAACAATTCTATGAGAAACCAGTGGTAGAACTGAAAAACTAAAAGGATGCTTCATAGGAAAAACAAGTAACTTCTGTTAAACAGTTATTGATATGTGAGTACTGAATAGGTTTGTGGTCCACTATAAAGACAGAACTTTATCTGAATAAATAAGATTATGAGTAGAGCATGGATAACTATTTAGAGGAATTTCCAAAACTTTCAAGTGTGTTTATGCTTAGAAAAAAGCCTGTGCAAAGCCTGGATCCCTAAGACAGAGCACACAATTGCAGAATTGTGTTTAATGCCAAAACAAATGCCAAAAAGACTTTGCAAATCCAAAGTCTTTTTGCATGCTCAGTACAGATGAAAACACCACTTTTTTGTGGGGGTTGGGGAAAGAACAGCAGAGATCAGTTTGTCCATCCATGAGGGGCTGTGCTAGGGTTACCCAGCTAATTTACCTTGTGACCTGAGCTAGATCTTTGAACCCATTCCTTCAGAGGTAAAGAACCAGGGTATTAAGCTTGATTCATTTAAAAGTGCCCAACCAACATAACAAATGATTTCAATAAGATCTACAACTCTAGTGGGAAAACTGTAAAAGGAAGGCCCAAGTGCTCCTTTAATGTTTAAAACTTGATTAAAAATTTACAGTAGCATAAGACTGAAAAAATCAAAAAACTCCTCCTTGTTTTGACTGCACCAAATCATGTTTACGGTAGCTCATGAAGAGCAAAAATTTTTGGCATTATTAGAAACAAATATAAAAGCTAAATTCAGATAGAAAAAAATTTGTAATCTCTATCATGTGTATTCATGATTACACCTATTTATAAAAGGAAAGCAGGACTAAATATATTTATGCTTGCTAAAACCACTATTTTAATTTTAAAGACTAAGACTTTTGAAAGATAATATATATATTTCCCCCATTGTCTTATATATCTTCTGGATTATGAAGGCTTATTTTGGATATCTACCTATCAACCAGGAATTTTCAATTTTCTTTTGGATTTTCACATTTCTTTTATTGTCCTTCAGGGTAATGAATGCAAACCCCTAATAAAATAAACTTGCTTTTCTCAGCTGCCTCTTTATGAATAGTTCATGCAGCACATCCATAGCTTTCAAATCACTCCAGGTGCTAAAGGAACATTCAGGTGCTCACTCCTTAATTAGCACAGCCTTTGGAAGGAAATTTTTGCATAGATGTCCACAGGCCTGTGAACAGATTTTTGGCTCCAGATGAGTTCCTATAATAAACAATTACAAGTTCCAGTCAAGAGCTGAGTTTGAATGAGTTCAATATGTTGGAAGGAATCTAGAATCTCACTATGAAAATAGTGGGGAAAGAGATAGATAGTAAGTTATCTGAGCCAAGTCATGCCATAATCCACTGTAAGTCTCTGCAAATGAGGCATCTATTCAAACACCTTAACAAGTTTTAGTTACCTAGCAAAACTGCTGAAGTTACAAAAGCCTTAAAAACCCAATTCTCACGGGAATGGATTAGTGTACTGAAATAAATACCACAGTCAGCTCTTTGCAAATGAAGTCACAGCACATATAATGAAAGAATTTGGAGTGAAATCATTGTCATTATAAAAAACCATTTGATTCTGTTTCTGACAAAAGAATCTGTATCCTTGGGCAATTAGGTCCTAAAAATGGTTGCCTATAGGTGTTTATAAGAAGCTAATTGTTGCCTTGAAGCCTTTTGGAAACCTGCACATTCATAAGTAGTTATATAGCTGGATAAGCCCAAAAGCCTGTCTCACTATTGACCCACTAAAGCAAGGACACAAGAAAACCTGGGAAAACAGAAATCCCACATCATCCAAGGCACTTCCTGAGGATAAGGCAGAGAAACGGATGTTTTCTTTCATCCTCCAAATCAAGCTGTTGGAAAACCATGAAGGTTTTTCTGTAGCCAACCAAAACTACATGGAAGACATAAACACAAATCAGCCAGTCAAACTAGTTATTCCAGCCAGTGCTGGAATAATTAATAATTAATTAATAATTAATAAGGATATGAGACAAAAAATATATAATTTATTTCTCAATTGCATGCTTTACAAAGCCAGAAGCAAGAATTGTGATGGACTAACAAGATCAAACCACTATACTATGAAATCAAGACTCCTAATTTAAGGCGCGCTGTCATTTTGTGCAAGTTGCTAACTTTCTTGTGACTCAAGCTTCACAGATGTACAGTTTGGGAAAAATGCATCTTTGATGAAAAACAGATGCTCTTTCAGAAATGTGAGTTCTCAAGGATTAAATAAATACTTTCTATTTTACTATGCAAAAGATTCTGACATCTCCTCTAAAGAAATAATTACCCTTTTTTTGGTTTAGCTTTAGAATTTGGGTATGAGTCGGAATTCCTATAAAGAATCACATCTCTGCTAGCCAACTTTTATTCATCCATTGATATAAACACCAGGAGCATATACAGGGTAGTGCAAAGCAGGCAAACTGCTTTTCATGGCTTGCACCCCTGTGCTGCAGTTCTCAGCTTTATGCATTGGTTACAAGCTGCCATCTGTAGCATGTGTGTCAATGGCTCCATGGCATTCATACACAGAGGCAGCCACGTTCCATCTGCCGTGCAGGCAGGCCACATATAACTCAGTCCCACCTTTAGACAAAACAACTGCTGCTTTCTCAGCCTGACAATGAAATTTACTGATTGATGTCACGGGCAGCTCCCATCTAACATTCAACCAAATGCGCACTTAGCATTTAAGCGTCACCTGTTCCAGGCATAAAACAAAACGGGCTTTTTCACAGTAATTCTTTGTAGGAAGGGAGTCTGACACTTCACCTAAAGCTCAGCACAGAAGTGACTTCAAGTAATCACTAGAGAAAAGTTCCCCTTCAACCCTTACCCCTGTTTTTGACACTACTTTTAGTCATGTGTTTAGCAGATTTATTACTTTTACAGAAAAAAATCTACCTGTTGTTAAAATATGTAGACCACTACCTAAAAGACTTACATTTTTCATAGTATGATAAACTCAACTTGTAAGCTATGCACAGTCCAATATTAAAATAAAAGCATATTTTTTAATAATTATGAGAGATCTAATATTGATATACACAAACCAGCACTCAACTCCTGGAATCAAATAAAGTCCCTCTAAAGTTTCAATGCATTCTTGGAAAGCAATCAAAGGCCTCTTTTTCATAAGTTTGTTATTTATAGAAAAGCATTTGATTGTTGCATTGAAGTGTGCACTCTATGTGTAAAAAGGTGTTTATGGGTTTTAGTACAGTATAGTTAATACCCAAGCAATACCTAGCCCTTTCATAATAAAGAACCCTTACTGAGAGGATATATATTGTACTTTTCATCAAGTGTACAGCATACAATTACATTTGTTGGTGGTCTATAATGTAAACCCCAGTTGAGTCAGCTTATAGCTTATGGATTTGTTGTTCTGCATGCAACAATTAAGAACAGTTACATTTTTTGATTCAGCTGAAAGCAAAGAGTAAGATTTGATAAAAATATTCATAATTTCTTTCAAAGCAAACTATAAAAGCTTCCAGAATATTTTAAAATCAAAACTACACTGTTTAGGATTTAAAATATTCTTTCTGCTATGTATGGATTGATAATTACATACTTTCCTAAAAGAAAATAAAAGGTGCAATGAGTACACAAAGCAGACCTTCCTGCACACAAAAGGTACAGTTACATTCAGAATAAATGTGGTAAAACACAGACCTAGCAAAACTCCTAAAACAGCATAACTTTAATCATCCATTGGGTTACACAGCTGACAATATTCAAAACACAAGAGAAAAAAAAGCCACATAAAGAAATTAAAACTTTTCTTATCACAATGAAAACTAAAGAAAGCATTACCTGTTCCTAAACATCCAGAATCTGAAATTTAATATAAATTCAGCTTCCCATACATGAATTCAAATAGGTATACAATCATTTAACATTTTAGTAGATTAATGCTACTTTCAAGGTTAGAAGGAAATGTAAAATTCAAGCTTTCAGATCTTGACATATTTTAATCCCAATGTACGATTTAAATATGTGCATATTTGTTTGTTTTAGCTGCTTTTTTTTTTGTAGTGTTTTTCTTTTGAGACTATAGCAGAAGAGAAAAAACAAAGTCATTTACGATCAAAAAATCTGCAGTCCTAAGAATCTTCTTTCTGATACTAACTGGAATTTTGCATGGCTCCAGGCTGAGAAACAAGTTCTTAGAAGTGACAAATCTTCTTAAAACATACATAAGCATAACTAGATAACTGAGCTGGGCACCAATGTCACAAGCAAAATTAAATTCCAATATGAACTACATCTTGAATAAGTTATGGCAAAGTTTACTTTCAAAAATTAGGCACCTTTCACTTCACAGATCTGGGTTCTGTCCATTATGCTGCAGCCACAATTGAAGATAGTTAAGCACTTAAACGTGTCAGATGGAAAGTCCCTGTTGAACCACTCAGAGTAGGATGTTCAATGGCAGAGATCGTGTCAGTGCTGATCCCACATGGCCCAAGAGCCCTGACTGGCATGGTAAACTACAAGAGATGCAACCGTGTTATTGAAAAACCACCTTGAAGCAATTTGGTCCCAAAAAAGCTATCTACATACCCATGAAATGCAACTCCTTTGGGATTGCTTTATAGTTAAGATTTAGTAAAGCTTTAAATAAAATAGATCAGAAAACAAAGTTACAAGAACAGCCTTCAGTATTCTCCTTCTTAAAAGCATTTTGGTGCTTTTGAAGTTAATTCACTGAACCAACTTCAGATCAGGAGTAATAGAACTTCTGTGAACTCTGATTCTTTCGACTATACAGGCAAAAATTCTACTTCCTGTTCTTTAATCATGGTTTAAGTAACAAAATGATAACTGTAGATACAGACTTTTCAGGATACTGGAAGAAGGGAGACATTTATATATACTGATAAAATTTTCTTGCTGTAAATGAAACCAAACTTCACAAGTGTAATGCACAGTAAGTGCACATCGACGTGGACAGAGAGCTAGAATAAATGAAAATTCAAGTATAAACAACCTCACACAATTCTGCAGTTAAGTCAAAGATAAATGCAGATTTAACCTATAATTACAAGACAGAACTCTGAAGTATGTTATAAAGTCAAATGTTTGCACAGAAATATATTTTGCTAGAAAGCAAAATGCAAGCTCATTTGCATATTTCTTTTTGTTAGCACACAAAAGAGTCAAACTCCTAAAATTAAGATAGCAAATTGTTTGAAAACCTTATTTTTAAGCAAAATAAATCAGGCTGAAAACAGCCATTTTACATATAGTCCAAATTTTTGCAAAGTTGATCCAGAACACATCATTCTGAAAAAAGAAGACTAGATTGGTATTTTAGACTACACAGATCTGATGATTTCAATAGATGCTGACTACTCTCATCCCAAACTTGTTCAGTGCTTCATTCACACTAAACACAGAAGCAGTTTAGCAGGTGCTTTCAGTCTCTTGCTGGATCAGAGCCAGTTTTTTCTGTCTCACTCAACCCCAAGTAGAAAAATTCCTCTCATATTTACAGAATTCAACAGATCACCTTCTGGAAAGTACCAGTCATTTAAAATGTTCTACCATGGTAAAACTAAACAATGGCATAAAGTCAAGGTTTAGTGACTTAATTATTTTTTTCCCCAAGCAAAAATAAAGTAAGCTACAGTATGTATCTACACACTGATATTTTCATATTAGCAGGGTGTCTACTCCATGCTTTAACATGAATTGCAGTAGAGTGCATCTTCTTTGATGTTCCACTGCTGACTTCGACGTTTGCTTAGAATCGTTAAATATCTTAATGGCTCTCCAACATTATGAGTTATAGTATTATATGGGTGGAACTTACAATAAAAATACAATATTTTTATTAAAATGCTGTTATATTAATAACTGAATAGATTATTTGTTTGCATCTGATTTCATAACATCTATTTTTTCCCCTTTATGTATTACAGCAGCCTCAGAACAGTAAATTTTAACACTCTGTGAGCTGTTAGGAAAATTATGAATTCAATGAGTCAAAGTGGAAAAGAAAAATGGTAAGGTGCAAAGGTACCTATGGATCTGCACCAAATTGGTTTTACCAACTAGGCACCTCTTTTAACATATTCCTGCTCCTCAGGGAGGTATATGGGCTTTGCTACTGATAAACCATCGCTTATTTCAAGACAAATTTCAGCTATGCATTTAATCAGATCAGACAATGCTGGGTTTAAGGAGAAGTCCCTGCAATCCAGTTAATACAAAATATGGTCAAATAAATATTTGCAACTTGACCAAAGTTATCTTCTTGCATTAATTTAATCATAAAACCAAGTGTTTACACAGATGATTACTGATTATGCTGTACTACATTTTTGTTTACTACAATGCACACTACATTTTGTTTATGAGGGTTAACAGATTACCAAAAAAATGCGTGCTCGTAGTTAAACATTGTTCCTGCAGAATAAATGGGTGAAGTGAAATCTGATAGTGTATGCATAATCCAACACGTTGATATTGTACACAACTCAGCCATGTGTTTGTACAGGAGAATATATTAAACCCCATCTGTTTTAACAGTCTTTAATGTTATAAATTAGGAAAACATCAAAAATGTCAGGAGACGGCAAACACTTATTTGTTGTCTTTCAGCTCTATATTTATTAGACAAGTTTGTTATCAAACTATTCCTCTAAACATGAAAAGAACAGCAGGCCTTCTGGAAAACCAGATGGCTGCTGTGGTTTTGAAACATGTTCTGGAAGGGTTATGTAGTTTACATTTTTTCTTTTTCATAAAGGATTGTGTGGGATGTGGCATGGTTCTCAGACACAGAACTCCCGCAAAAAACCCAAGGGGTATGTGGGTGGGAGAAAAGGGACTACTTGAGGATACAAAAAGAAAGCAAAATCATCCATGTCACTGAATCTAGGAGACCTTCTTGTAAGAAAAGAGAATTTTTTTGGCTGAAAAGGAAATAAGTTACCACTATAAAGAAAAAAAAATGTTTTCAGCCTGCAGTCTTAGGCATTTCACTGCCTTTCTCTGAAACAGAAGGGGGACCTAGACACTGAAATTAAGTTGGAGACCAAAAAAACCAAAAAAACCCAAAGCAAAACATCAGAAGAAATATATTTGATGAGATGAATTACATGCATATCAAGAGGAAAAAAGAAAAAGACCAGTCTATCAAAATGAGAACATAATAATATTCCAAAATTTAAAAACAGCATTTGGTTAGTTGTTAAATCAATACACAGTAGGAGGAAACCCCAAATACAAAGCAAAGAGGAATCAAAGCCCCGTTTCAGGAAGGATTAGAAAATTCAAGAAAAGGAATCCATGGCTACCCCCAGTATTTTGTATTTGGAATGACATTTTCTTTTTCTGTCATGATCTTTTGTTTTGGACAAAAAAAAAAAAAAAAAAAAAAAAAAAAAAAAAGTATTTCATTCCAAGAACACAGCTTTGCCAGAGGAAAAAAAAGAGGGATTTGAGAATTTGGATAGCCTCTGGGATTGGGATGGCAGACCTTCCTGACCCAGAAGGGGGCCAAACAAGCCAGGTGCCAGCATTCTTTAATAACCCCGACAAAGCAGCTTCCCCAGCTCTCCCTCACCTGGGAATTCTGGTCATACACATCTGTCCCCCTCCTAAAAAATCCCACACCTGTTGCCAGCCCTTTGCTACACCTCTGTTTACAGAGTCTGCTTCTAAAGTGCAGATAACCCAGCTGACACCGACAGGAATTTACACCAAGTCTGACACTGGAGGTTGCTGAGATTCCAAAACCTTTGCCAGCAGGCGTGGTGGAGGAACACAAGACAGAGAGCAGCACAGAAACAGCCACAGTTCTGGCTGAATATAGGGAAAACACTGTTCCCATGAGGACATTGCCTTCAGGGATTGTGGAGGCTCCATCCCTGGAAGTTTAAGGCTCACAGGATAAAGCCTGGACTAAACTGGCCTCATGCTGCAGCTGATTCCTTCAAGCAGGGAGTCAGAATAGAACCTGGAGGTCACTTCCAAGCTCATTAATCCTACGATTACTCAGAAACTAGGAGAGCTCCCAAGAACACCCTTTACTTAATTCAGTCTATTTTTGTGATTGACCATTTCAAGTCAGCGATGGCCTACTGGACAGCTAACAGAGACAAAGATGTGGATGAAACAAAAGAAGCTGAAACATGACTTTTTTGTTTTCTTTTGTTTTGTTTTTTTTGTTTTGTTTTATTTTTTTTAAATCAAGGCATAACTATTTGGCAGATATTTTGGCAATATATTTATCCAAAGATGTTCATGTCAGATCTTTCTTTCTTATTTCTTCTCCCTGATTTATAAATATTCAAATATTATAAAAATATTTTAATAATAATATAATAATATTATTTTTTCTCTAAGCCATTATTAAGTAACCCTTGAATTACAATGTTGTATTTCAATTTTCATCACTCGTCACATTTAGCCGCAAATACTAGTACATTTTCTTCACTCAAAACATATCTTTTATTGATACTATGTCTGCAATAATGATGCAGGTGAATTTTATCATTCCTTTCACCCTACTAGTAATGAACAAATTCACTGCTTATTACTTTGGACTTGATCTCTAGCAAAACACTACTGGAACAAACAATTTGATTTGTCAACACCTTTACAAGGACTCTTCAATCAATGTCACAAATCCAAATTTAAGCAGCAAAATACATTTGACTGCAAGACCCCAGACTGATTAGAGCTTCGAGTTCAGTGAATTGCACCAGACAGGACAGCAATCAGATTATTAACTCCACTTGAAAATACTCTCTGCTGCCTGGGATTAGCATGCATATTTTGATATAGATCGATAAGCAATCTCCTTTCTATAAGAAATGCCTGCAACATTCATTTGGCTGATCAAAGGTATATATCAGCTTGTTGTGACAGCTAGCTATTGTTTTCCTCTTTCTTTACAGGAGAGTCTCTATTAAAACAAAATCCCTGGCTCCCTTTCACCTAATAGTGGAAGTCAACAGAGAGTCACAAAATTCCATCTCCTCAATACCGAAACACAATTAGTACAGAAAGGACTTTTGCCTTTTTTGTGGTAACTTCACTTTCACTTCTTCATTCTTTCTGTTCTCCCTCCCTCCCCCATTCCTAAACTATGAACAGTCTCTTCAAGCCTTCCAAACATTGTCATGGTATTCTTCCCTATTTCACTCACAATCGAATTAGAAGAAAAAATTACATTAAAAAAATTTGGACAACATTTTTTCACAAGAACAATATATTTTGTGGCTTTGGATTAAAAATAAAGCAACTTTTTATGCTAAGGTTTACACAAAATCCATTTCCAGTTAACTCATCAGAGAAAGAAGGCAAGATATTTTCTGCATAAGGTAACATGAACTCTTAAATGAGCTCTGGATTTTATTGCATCTGCAGAACTGAAAAACCAAAATTTATCTGCCAAATTTTTTCAAGATAAAAGCACAGGCATTTCATCCCTCCTCTAATTACATATGAAATAACTGCTATCTCATCTGAGCCTTTTATCTTTTTAATAAAAAAGACATTCTTTAAAAGAGACAAACACAGCTTGCAAAGCATACAGTCAAAAGTGAGTTTGCACAAAGCAAATAGACACCATGCCTCAAGGAAGCCATCAGAGAGTCAATGTGCATTTTGAATTTCTGAGGGAGAGATACTCTGAGATCAACAGGAGGAGAGAAACCTAAATTAAAGCTGTTTTTCCCAGCAGCACTTGTTCTTCATAGAAAACAACCCAACCCAGATTCAGCTGTAGGACTGAAGTCCTGAAGCACAGGAGAGAAGATTCTCCATCCACACACATTCTTCAAGGACAAATATGAAAACAAAGGAGCTTCACTGCTGGTTTTATAACTTTTTACAGCTGTTTACAATTTTAATTGGTGATCTTCCTAACCAAATATTTCTAAAATATAACTCAGTAATGGTGTATTGAGTTCCCACCCCACTGAATTCAGTGAGCCTTTCCCACTGCCAATGGCTTTGCTCCTATGCCTTGTCTTGAAACAGCCTCCAAGTACCCCTTGGTGCTCCAGGACTTCTGGAGAGAGTAGAAACTTATTTTTTAACTTGTGTTTTACTCCATGCTGATGCAGTTCCTTCACACTTGAGAGCAACACATGAGAACTGGACTCACAGTCTGAACCTGCTCTAGTACATATAATTTCCAGGCATTTATCAGCATAAATTTTAGTCACTTACAATGTTCCAAATACTTTTATCACAACACTGCTTTTTTCTCCCCCTACTTTAGGACTTTCCCAGCAGAAGTTGGACATTATTTTCTAACGTCCTATGAATAAAATAGTTCCTTCATCACTGAATCCCTATAGAAAATCCTCAGAAAATCATGTTAACTCTAAATAAACCTAGGTTTCCCAATACCACAGAGACATGAATTCATACAAAGCAATTTAATCTATGTATGTGTACCTAATACATACTATATTAACCAAGACAAGAGAATTTATCATATTCTAATCCTTGTTAGATTTTTTCCCCCAGCAATTTTCAAACATTTATAATTTCTGGTGTCATAGAACTGCAACAAAAACTGCTATGAATAATATGTCATCTCTTATTATTATTTCTAATTAATGAATTTATTCAAACAGGGCAATCTGTAGGCTAGAACATAGAGGAAGCAAATTCCAAGTAGTTATTTCAGCTAAAGATACAAACAAAAAAGAATATTTTAGGTGGAAGTAATTTCATCCTTTGAATTTCAATATTAAAAAAAAAATCCTACTTGCACCTTTAAAAGATAATACAATAAAAGGCAGCATTTAGGAAAAGAGAATTAGTTCTTAATTTCAGCTCCATAACTAAAAGTGCATGTGGTAGTGTATAGCAGAGCATGGGTTTAGCTTTTGTTGACTGTTTTCTTTGTATGTTACTTTGCAAAGGCTTTTCTGAATGATAGGGAGAGGGGTAAGGGAAAAGGAAAAGAATCCTACAAATACCCAGTAGTCAGTCCTACTTACTTCCCAAGGTGATTTTTTTTTCTTCCAAATAATCCTTTGGTTATACAAGATCAACATCAATCTCCCTTTTCAGTTTATCAAGGAAAAACTTGTATACTGATATTACCTGGAAAGCCTAGACATCTCTTTATGACATGAAAGATTAAATTTAAAATGATTATCCAGATTATTGATTCACTAAGAGGATCAATGGATTTAATAATATTCTTAAAGCAGCACATTAAGATATATAAGGATACACATAGGGATAATTGCTTGTACTTCCTGAAACTAGTGGGAAGAACAGGTACTGCTTCATCACCTATTGCAAACCCAGGATATTTAAATTGATACCCAAGTTGTTTTTCTTTATTTGCCCTTCTGCAGAGACAATCTAAATCTAATTAACTGCAGATAGGAGCTTCATATTTGATTAAGAAATCTTACATGAAAAACCAAGGATTTCAAGATACAGGTTCTAAATCTTTAAGCTTCTTAACATGTTTATGATTTCTTTAATGTAGCATGTCAAACTCAGCAATACATTGACTGATTTTTGTTGTGAAATTCTATAGAGTTCTGTTGTGCAAGAATAAGAAGTGGGTCACCTTATCAGACGTAACCTTCCTTTTACACTTATTATTAATGATAAAAGCTAAATTGAAAAGCATCCCTTAAGTACCAAATTGGGTAGAGTGACTGCCTCCTCAAAAAAAATCTCAAAGTGTTTATAAAAGGGATTATAAATATATATAATAAATATTTAATATTTTCTACTTAATCTAACAATCCTTTGGGTTTTCTTAATTAATGGTTATTACTATTGACTCAAAAACTTTATAAGGCACTCATAGAAGGCATCTTATCACATTATTATATGAGAAACTACAAGGAAAAAGTAAAATTAAAAGTGAAAATGTTTATGAAATTATTTTTATAAAAATTTGCTACTTTTTACTTGACACAAATGTATTTCATAGGAAAATTTGCTCAAATACCTTCATAGAACAATACACTGGTGCAAAAAACTTGAAACTTGATTCCACTTCCTATAATTTGTGTTACGCACGGAACATAAATCAGTCTCCTCACTCCTTCTTCAGCCCCGCAGCCTAACTGTAAGTACACTTTGAGATCACTCCGTACTGGTAGAATAGCTCATTTTGCTAAAGAAACTCACTGTTGGCTGCCTTCCCAAAGAGATTTCTGACAAGGAGCATACATTTGTGTTCACCAACAGAAAGAGATGAAGCCAACTTCCCTCCCCTTTCATCAGTCATTTCCCTCCATTGCAATGGCAAAATCTGAGAAGCTTGATTCCCTCTTGCATACCTAGAACCACAGCAGGCTGTGTGAAGGGCATTTAAAGCTACCACCTAACCCAAGCAGAAAAATACACATAAAAAATAGATTTGAACTTCGAAGTACTTAGATTGCATATTGCTCTACTAAATCTGAATTCATGGATATTTTTCATCTTTGACAAAAGAGAAGGCTGTTGCATAGAACATTCATTCTGAAGGAAATTAATCTTCATTAATCACAATGGCAGCATTATTGACACAATGCCTATATTAATTCAATTCGACACCTTATTTCTCTATTCCACACTAGTAATGTACTTCAAATTGAGAAATGATTCTGCTAGCTATTATTTTGGAAGAAATCTGTTGTCTGAGTACACATTGGAAAATTGTTAGGAGAAAATTTTAGGAGATACTAGATCTTATTTAGGGACAGAGAAAAAAAAAGGCATTTGAAAACACCATTAGATGTATCAGAACTGTTGTGGTCTTGTTTTTAAGATAGGTCCTGTCTATAGTCCTGCTTCTAAACATATCAATACATTGTTTCTAGCTTGGATTGAGTTCTTTTTTGATGATCTAGTAAAGAAAGAAGAAAAACAGTCTCACACAACCAGTGGAGATCTTCAACAGAGTCCATTTTAGATCTCCTACATGTAAGAGTTCTAATCATGTAATTCCATCTTTAAAAAATCAGTGGCTTGATCTGTGATATGTTATCCAACTTCTCATTCCTCAAAGTGTCAGAGCACTCATTTGTGTTGGGGATCTGCTGCACTACTGCCTTTTATTTGATTCTTTAGGACAGTGAACACAACTTCCACCCCATGCACAGAAATGATACAGCTATAGTACAGTTCTGTACTCTGGCTCCATCTGACTAACTCTCAGGGTAAAGGGCAGAATCACAAAGTGCCTGAGTTGGGAAGGGACCTCTGGAGTCATATGGTCCAACTTCCTTGGCTCAAGCAGGACCAGGCAGAGCTGGCTGTCCAGGCCCATGTCCAGCCTGCTTTTGGAAATCTGCAGTGAGGAAGACTCCACAGTCTCCAGAAGCTGGTCTCATTCTCAGAAAGGCACAGGAATGACAAGCTGGAATTTCAATTTTGACATAAACCCCCCAGCACAAGTGGAAGAGGAATTTAATTTGTTGTGTTAGGTATGGCCATTTGCAATATATCAATTACCATCATACATTCAAGGTCTGGAAGAAGCGTGACCTTGAATATACAAATTAAAGCTGTTTTTCCTATTTTAATTTGTCTAGAGCTAATGTAATCAAACAGATGGAAATAACAAGTGTTGTGTTACTTGTATCACATAACTCTTTTAACATTTATTCATCTGCAGAACTAACAAGAGCCTGAAAACTTTATGAACCAGGTTCTGCACCTTCATAAAAAGCCTCTTACACACATTTTGTAACACGACCCCTCTGTCCTTCCCCCCCAGTTTAGACTGTACTCCACTTCACCCACTCGAAAAGAAGTAATTTAAGCAGGTGCAACTGGGAGAATTTGTTACACCTGAAAAGGGAAAACAGTCCTCCATTTACAGCTCTTCATTAAATTTACATTTCATCTTGCAGGTTAAGTGGAGGTTGTTCTTAAAACATTGTCGTTTCCCATTTATTTGTAAAGACTGAGAAAAGAACACATTTACAAATACTTAAACATCAGTGCTTCCAGAAATCATTTCACAAATCTTTAAAATAGGAACATCATTTTAACTCTTGACGATTTCACCATACAATCTGTGACTATATTAAAAACCTGATTTCTTTTACCAGTACAGAACTGTTGTCTTTCAATATTCCTTCACCTGCCTCATTCAGGCTGCAGAAGCAAGGAACACCAAGTCAAACAAATGTGAATGTGTGATCAGTTTCAGAGTTTCACACTTATGCACCTCTTAAAAATAGAAGCAACTACTTTTTCAGGCAGAAGAGAAACTGCCACTACAGAGAAGTAGGGGGAAGAAAACCCCACAGTCCTATAACTCCCTCCCCTTCTCACACAGTTAACACAACCAGAATTTTCCAGACTGCTTGGCTCATTTGAAAGTCTCTCCTGCGATAAATGCACGAACACAGACAGACACAACACATCAGAGCTGCACTGACACTGATCTGGGCTCCATCTTTTGACTTATTCAAGAGTAAACCAAAATGAATTAGGTGGAATGAAACACAAGTTCCTAGGTGTTAAACTACTCTCAGTAATCTTTTAAATGCAATTATTGATGCAATTATATCCACTGATAAGACAGACATTCAACAATTTCAGTGATAATTTCTTTGAACTAAAGATTTTGGATATAAGGCACAGGATGTTATTGTTTTAAATAAAGGTATATTTAGACTGTCAATCTGAATGAGCTGGATATACTAAAACGAAAATAAGATAACAAGATTAAATAATGAAGATAATGTGGCACACAGATAATCGGAGGTGATAAATTTGCATTTAAGAGACCAAAGAACATAGTATCTATTTTTTTATGCCCAGGCCACTCTAGTGCTCAAGCAAACCCCAGAGGTCTTAAAAGGAAAAAAAAAAAAAAAAAAAATCAGAAGAGGGAAAGGAGAGATTGGCTTCAGACTGATCACTGCTGAACTGCAGAATGTGAGAGGAAAAAGAAATTTAATCTGCTCAGGACACTTACTCCTTATCATAGTGTGTCTTCAAAAGAGATTTAATTACTTAATCTTGGATATATTTGTCAGTATATGGCAAGTTACTATATTGGGATTAATGCTCTGAAGCATCTTCCTTTGTCACCTGAGATTTTCCCTGAGTGTGTCTCATGTATAACTAAACGCCATGTTTAGCAATGAGCCTTATGTAAGAGTCCTTCTGCTTCTGTTTCCACAGAGCTTATGCTAAAAACAAGTGACTGATTTAAGTGACATTGGGAGGCCCTTTGAGTGTAATTCGCCTTATTATCTTATCAGTGGTGAAGTCACGGAACTGTGAATCTTATCTAAGGATTACATCTGGCAAGGATCATGATTAGAAAGATAGTATCTCATAATCTATTTCAAATTGTTTACTGTATTCATGCTATTTATACCCAGCATATAATTAAAAGCCACACCTTTGGCATGCAGGTATGTCGTTTTGACTGCATGCATATATAAACAGTGTTACAGAACCCAGATCATGTTCCCCTCAAGAATGTAACAAAAAGTAAATGAGTGATCTCAGGAGGCAAAAAAAACCCAACAAAAGCACAAAAGCTCCACAACTTTTCTGAGCACACACACAAAAAAAAAAAAAATCCAGACGGAATGAAGCCCAGTATTATCAATCAGTTCACAGGGACAGAAGAAGCAGGAATTAATTCCTTCTGTTACCAGTTACCAAAGAATTTCATCAAGGAAGTAAAGTTAAAGTTTAGTCATATGCAGCACTCCTGTTGTTTTGAAAAACTTTCAGTACAGGGTAGCATTGAAGAGTAGTCTCAGGAATGCAAATATAAATGTCTGTATTTCTCTAGCACTTGAAAATCTGCATTATCTATGAACTATTTCAACTATATCAGACACCTGTTTTGTTCAGTCTGTTTGGAATCTACTGCTTAACAGAGATCCCTGCAGGTGGTACACCACATCCCTGCACAGTCCCAGCAACTCATTTCGGGATTCTGCCTGGGCCCAGGGCACCAACAATGTAAATCACGTGCACAGATACTATCTGAGGAATTAAATTAATATATAAACTACATCTCTTACTTATAGTGTATTCTGAATTGCAGACCAACACAAGTTGCCTGCAAAGTGCACTGAGGTAAACTCCATTTCTTAAAAATGGAGATTCTTAAAAACTCCATTTCTTTCACTTACAAAATTACAAGTACAGCTGCAATCTCAGGGCTCTGTGGACTGCCTTGGTGGCACACATACCCATCAATTTTCCGGCAATCCTGTAATGAAACAGGCATTATAAACAAAGAGAAAAAAACATTGAGCTGAGAGCCAAGCAAGAGCTGAAGTCCTCATGAAATACTCTACATATTTGCTGTATTTAACCGTATAATCAACCCTTGTACTAATCAGAACCGACCTTTAGATTATGTGTTCCTGTCTTTAATCCAGACAGGGAACAACCTCTACCTCAGCTATTGACTCCTTTTCAGGACAATTACTTTTCTCTTAATTTCAATGGCATATTAGTGTTGTCTCATCACAGGACCATCTACATACAGAGACAGTAGTGCACATGCTTCACACACTTCTCAAAACTGCTGCTGCCATTCTTTGTACAGGTAAAAACAGGTAAAAACCCCCAACCAACCAATCAACCAACCAACCAAGACACTGATAGTACACATATGACAATGCAGCAAATGCTCCAGACTAAGGAAGGGGCAAAACATAGTTCTGAGGGAATTCACATCTGACAGCTTCAGTCATCTTCCCATTCTATGCTGAACTCCCAGGTGAAAAGCTCATTCTTTAGCTTTGGAAGGGCAAGCGGATTTGGATTTTGTTTACAGCAAGAGCAAATGGCACATTAATTCTGAAGTGTCCTTTGGCCATCTAACTGCCACTTCATCTAGTTATGTGGTAATTAAACTTTTCCTGGTATGCAAAACTCATTTATGCTTTCTTTACCACAGAAATAAAGTATTCATAAACTAAAACAACCAAAATGCCTTCCAACACCATCCAGTTTGTAAAATAACTCCCTGTAAACAACAAATCTAACACAGTAAACTGCCCAGTGGCTTTCAAGCTTTAAAGGGCTAATAGACAGCCAGCTGTTTGCCACGCCATTAAAGCACTCTGATAAACTCCTTATGGCAGGTGGGAGTTAGAATATGATTTAATAACTATCAAGTGAATAATTTATAAGCAAATTTTATTTTAACTGGAATACTTTACTTCATAATGCAAATATTCCAACTGCACTGAAGACTAGAGCTGCAAATTATAACTAACACTTTAGAACAAATTAAGAAATATATTGTGCTCTTCAAACAGTGATGGTTATTTTATTGAAGCAGTTGAGCACTATTTCCTGAATGGCAACAAGTTTTTACATCATACAGTTGACAGCTCCTCTTGAGCTGTCAAAAATTTACAGAGAGCAGTTTTCCAATACAGGAGAACACAAACTGTACTGGGTGGGCTGAGGAAATATTTAAAAAGCAAAATAAACTGCCCTACACATGGTCTCAATACTTTATCTCCAGCAAGCTTTAATCAGGATTACATTTTTGCATTCAATATATTCTCATGTCTTATCTCCTGTAAGGTTGTTAGCTTACCAGACTCTGAAGCTGTTTTACTACTAAAATATCTCACCAATGAGCACCCACAGCTCCCTATAATCAGTTCTCTTTAACCTAAGCATATTAAAGAATCATATTAAGAGGGGTAAAGAAGTGTCATCCTGCAACATTGTCTCTGGTTGCAAGAGTGAGGTGAACTCACTGTTTAACTCATGCTAGTTTATAATAAGAAAACCACAACTTACTAGCAGAAGGCCATTAGAAAGAACTATTAAAGAGTAAGACAACATCTATCTATAAATTACAGTCTTAGAGATGGGAGTGCTCAATTACAATACTACTCCAGTAAATCTGCAGAATTTTAAATATAAACCTGATTCACAGGAACCCCCTACTTAATTGCTTCTTTCATAAATTCTCCACAAACCATAAATCACAAGAAAACAGCAAAAAAGTGCATAACGGCATTAAAATGGAATGTTATGTTGTCATGACTCACCTGCTAAAGGTAAAGTCTCCCACTGCTTGAAACTAGAGCCAGATTCATCATCTATTTTGCAGCAGATTAAATTTCTGAGAGTACAAGCAAAATATGAATGCATGAAAAGTTATTCAGTGCTGAACATTAGGAATGGGGCACAGACTTAGTGTCTTCAGAATCTGAAGACCTATTTCCCTTGATATAATTTCTGTAGCAAAATGCATGTCAAGTTAACCAATGTATGAAGAGTATTCCTTTCTTATTTTTGTAGAGTGAAAATCAGTCAGTTTAACTTGCTAAATTTTCTAATTTAGAAATAGAAAATTTAGCAAGTTAAACTGAACCCAAGCACAGGAGAAAAGAAAAAAAATGAGAAACAGAGATGTCATGGAGAGCATTGACAGAGGTATCCTGAAGGACAGGTACTAAAGAAACACTAGCCTTGCTTCTGTGACATAGACCAGAGAGATCACTGTGACAGAATCTACTAAAGCTACAATTAGTTATTAAACTACAGTTTTGAGGTCAGGCCTCAGAGTTGAGGAATATTTACCCATCTGCAGTTCAAACACAGAGGGAATGCTTATACTAAGACACACTTTTCTACTTTTCTCTACATACCTGCTTGTCTTTCAGTCAAACAAAAGTAACTCAAAAGCCCTGATCCTAAATAAGCCAAAGGATGAAGGTTTTATTTGTGTTTCCTTTCAAACAAATCAACTACTACATAGAAACTGACTCCGCCCCCAACCAAAATGATTGATCCTTTCTGCAACAGTAACCAGCAGAAAACAGAATTGCCCCTTGGAAAGCATAAAGTTTTCATTTTCCAACCTCCAATAACCTTCAAAGTCAGCTTTATTCCATCAGCACTCCTTGATGAGGTAGTGTTTTTTTCTCTGCAGATTTATCTATCTGACTTTTGAGTTTTTTAACCACCCACACCAACACCACAGTAGTGAAGTCCTCAGTTACACTTCACATTCTCTAAACGTTTGAGACTCTCACTTATTTTTAATAGTGCAGAGAAATAACAAAGCTTCATTTGGCTAAGGCATCAAGTAGTTGATAATTCATAAGATCCAGTTCATTTGTGCACCATGCCCTTCAGATCACTTCAATTGGGGTGTTAAGCTCTAGCTTGCTGTTTGACAATCAAATTTATCATAAATCTACAGTTCTTGGAGCTGTAATAAATCCTATTTTGAAGTAATGTTAATTACAAAGAATGAAAATGAAGACATTTTAGACAGTTTAGAACATTAACAAAGCCTTACTATTGCCTGCTGATTCCAGAACAAACCTGTTATCTCCTCCTGATCAGAGTATGGAGCATGACAACATCATGTGTTTTGACATGAATGGCACTAAAGGTTAAGGCTCTCAGTGAGGATGGTCTCTGTATCCTAAATAAATGGAATACTGCTTTGAAACCTTACTGCTGTAAGGTTTTCTAGAGCAACAGAGATGCAATAGACTTCTGCAAGGATAGAGTAAAGCTAAAAGTATGATTTTTCCATAACTAACAAACATAAATTTCTTTGCCAGTTCACGTGCATATTTTATACAAAATGAAAAGCAGTTGTAATAGTTTCGTAAAACTATTATGCAATCCAATTAATTTTACTTTAAAAATATATAAACTAGTCATGATAACTAATATTATTTAAGCACCTGAGTTTAAAGTTGACATTTAGACAGCTCTATTTCACATCTATAATTCATATATGTAGGCTAAGAAAAAGTGTTGCTATTCATCAGAAGCATGACTTCATTTTGCCTTAAAGAAGTGCTCCATTTAAACTCAATGTTTATATGTGACAGAATTGAAAAGCATATCTTTGAAGAAAAACAGGAACTGAATTTGCAGACATAGCATCCAGTCCTGGTTTTGCAGAGCTGCTGACCTAATATTCCACCTGAATTAATGAGGACTGTGCCTATATAAATCCATCCTGTGTTGTCCTCTCTGGTACAATTCAGCGATTTCAGTTTCAAGAACAAAACCAACAAGTGAACATTCCTAACAGGCAGACCTTGAATACACTCCTGGAAACATGAACTTACTGTGATCCTTGAATAGGAATTAAGTTGTTAAGAAATATCTGTTACACATTGCTTTCACCCTTTAGTTTATTTGAATAAAACCACATTTTATGTCCACTGTTTCTAGTCAGTTTTATTTCTTGCCAGTAGACCTCTTAACTGAAATTATGCTCCCAATTACAACCTTTAAAATCAACAGCATTCAGGCTAATATAGCTGTACAAAGCTCCTTTACTAAATGTGATGAAAAATTGATATGGATGAAGAGGGGAAGAGACAAATGAAACATTCCAGGAAATATCTTAAAAGGGTGGATTTTACTATAAGCTATCTAAAAGCATGACATTTAGAATAACTCTAGTTAATTTCAAGATTAAATTGGAGGAAGATTTTCTCTCAATCTACATTTCAAGACAATGGCAGAAAATATTTATAAAGCATTTGTCACCTTTCAATTCTTTGTAGGCAACTGTAATCAAGATCATTTAATATGTTCTGTTACACAAAAATAATCATACAATTCAACCCAGTTGCTCTGCATGGGATTCTGGAAAATATTTTAAGGTATTCAGAAATATAATCCTTACAGCTCTCCATCATCATACACTTTCATTTGCAATGTTCCTTCCCCTATGTTGCCTTACAGGGTTGCAGCATCCAGTAGCCATGCTCAGTGCACACATCTCTAATTCCCTACGTAGGCAAACAACAAAGGAGGCTTTTAGGAATTGACAGAATTTTTTTAATTAATTTTAGTCTTTTTCCTATACAAGATACTGACTGAAATGGCACCAAGCTGATCAACTTCTATTTCTCAGTATTTTTTTCATCAATTACAGCTATAACCTTTAGCTTCTTTTTAAGCAATTCCACAGTGCAGAATTTTATTTTGAATGACTGCAAGAATCCACAGAACATATACAGAAATATCAATTTATCTCTAAGGGAATAATTGGTGCGTTAAAAAGCTTTCTAAAAAATAAGCCATATGATTTTTAACAGCAAAAAGATCTTAAACACACTCTGCAGGACTGCACAGATTTGGGGCAGGATGGGGGGAGAGTTAATGCTTAAATGCTGCAGTGCACTCTACACACAAACAGTAATAAAAATCTATCACTTAATCATTTACATGTTGTGTAAAACAGCAGTCTCCTTTTAGTTAAGAGCTGCTTTATGTCGTTTTCATCGATACAAATGTTGCCCAAGTGATTGTGTGGGAGAATACAAGAACAGACTGTAATAAAATTAAAAATAACTTTCCAAGGAAATAGTATTTGGAAGGATTAATTACAGAAGTTCAAACAGGAGGCCATATGCTTTCCCCTCTCTTTACTATTGAGCATACAGTATGCCTGTAATAAAACAGGAAGGGGAAAAAGCTGGTCAAAGCAAACTGTTTCAAGTACCAGGTAATGATTCAAGATATCTTTACAATTTTGTGTGCCTGAATATAGTTTATCTATTCATTTGACTTCTATGCTAAAATTTTTAACAGCTGCCTTCCTTTATAGAATAAAATAGTTAGCCCTTTGCCACCACTCCCATATAGCAGGTATTTCTTGAGTGCTAAATGCATGAGAGAAGTTGGTAGTGTGGGTATATTTCCTTCTTACATGAAATTCTCTACTCCAAATGTAAGATTTACTTGCAAAAACACAGAGGCTGTCAAAGATCATGGCTGCAACCAGTGCAAGCAAAATAATTTTGCTAAAGTTTACAAGAACAGATGCTTTTATATGCTTTCCATTTAAGTAGTACATAGCAAAGAAAGTCACTGTGACTTGGCAAAACTTCACTAAAAGTTCACACTAACATGTTAAAATAAAAAAGTATATGTTCAAGTGTTTTTCTGATTTGGGGTCCAAAGGCTTAGCTGCAGAAAATGGGTTACTTTTCCATTTGCATGTGAAAGCCTTCCCTTAATTGAATCAGTTTAATATTTTCAAAACTATAACATTGATTTTGTAAACAACTTAATGGAAGTTAAATAAAACTTTCTAGTAGAAAAAGCAGAGTAGAGGTACAAAAATAATCAGAGAGACTTTTATCCCATCTAAGGCATATGCAATGTGACCGAGAAGTCAAAATCTTACAGACAACCAGTATTATGGGTGCTGCCTTTTTATTCAACTCAATCTGTAGGGCTTTTAAAGTGCTAACCTACCTTTAGGTTTCCAATTAATTCCTTAAAAGGTAGATAAACACATGAAAGTTCTGTTTAAGAGTATGATGAAAAACTCAATGATATAAGTTAACATTATTAGAGATAAAAATGGTGTTTATGGCCCCAGAATACAATATTAGAACAACAGCCATGTTTTAATTTTCATTCCATGACCTCCATGAGAAAAAAATCCCAAAAAACAACAAAAAAAACCTCACCAATGCCAAAACCCAAAGCCTACTCTTTTCACTTCCATAAATTAGTGGAGAAAAGTTGCATTAAACCACAAGAACCCATTTGGGGAAAGTGTCTGCAATGCCCTGTGCTCTGCAAGAAATCATTTCCTTGGAAAATAATTTATTAAGAAATGTTAAACTGTTCTAGACAAAAAAAAAAAAAAACCAAAAAAACCAACCAAACAAAAACCAAAAAACCAAAAAAACCCAAACCAACCCAAAACCAACCAACCAAACAAAATGACTGAACAATAACATATTATTCAAGAATATAGTGCCATGGAGACAACCTATAGAATTATTAGTAGTTATTAGATGATTAGATGACAGGAAAAACTGCAAGTACTTTCCTTATACTCTCCATTTCAGTCTGTTTGAAACTCTGTTTTATGTAATAACCTAATGATGCACTGAGAGTTTTTTTACAAATGTAAATCCATCACATCTCAAGTGAAAAATCCACTAAGAGTAAAGCTGGTTTCTATACTGTTCAAATGTAATGCATTATTCTGTCTAAATCATAAGGGAATAAGGCACTTAAAATAGGGTGTCACATTTCGAGGTAATAAATAGCAGATTGATTCAACCTCCCAGTTGATCCTGTAGTTTACTTACATACAAGATGGAAAATAAAGTACTAAAGCCACTGTGATTTACTTCTCAGAAATGAGACACTCTATATTAGTGTAAATGAATGCAAAAGTCCTGCATTGACAATTTATTACGTTCTCAGGCCAAGCCCTGATTAGATCAGATTGCATCTTTCTGAGCACACCGAGTGCACCTCGCTGCAGATTCCAGTCAACACTACCAGCCATATATAAAAAAAATCAATCCAAACAAAACCAAAACAACCCCACCCCAAAACTCTCCTGTCCATTCAAAACCTGCCAAGTTTCTCCTGTCCATTCAAAACATGTTTGTCTCCCCATTTGTCAATATTTAGGGAAAGGGGTTCTGTCCCAAGAGAAAAAACATTACTTAGTGAACTTGCATATACAATAGTTTTTTATTGTTTTTTTAGTAGTTATCTAAAGTAGCTATCCAGTAGCTATCTATCATTTTTTAGTTCTTACCTCATAATAATACACTTTCCTGTGATTTTGCCAAAAAATATTCTTAGCAACACCATCAAGCAATACTTTGAACAACAAAATGTATTTATCCCCAAAGGATATCCCAGGATTAACAGGAAACAGTGAACACTTCCACTTTAGTTTCTAGTTTGTGTAAACTAATACTATTCAAATGAATAGTATTTCAAAGAATCCTGCTCTGCTTATTCCAGCAGGAACATTGATATTACTTATTATTTCCACAATAGCTCAAACACTGCAATGGATGTCCATTTTTTAGCAGAAAGCACAGGAAATTCTAAAACAGCAACATTCCTTATAGTCCTGTGTTTTTAGGGAAAACTAAAGGACAGAGGACAGCAGGTGTCTGTGCACCCATGCTACGTGAGCTCAGCATCAAGGGCTTCAAGGCCACAGAAATTCAGGGCCTTTGGTTCAGACTCTGTTCAGGAAGACCAAAACATCATTTCAATTTAAGGGCATCTTCACTAATAAACCCATTTCAGAATTCCTGTAGCTAGGGCAAATCTCTTATTCACAGAACCTGAAAAGCTTTCTCATTTCACATCACAGGAACCACTTCCCTCAGCCTCTTTTCCTTTTAGGATGGAATATTTAGGAAGTATATATTTTTAGGAAAATGTGACCGAAAAATATGAATGAAAAATCATTTGAGAAAAATATGATTATTTCACTTTTTACCATCCAGTGGCTAAAAAAATATGCAGATTTTGTACTAGTAAGATGTTTGCTTATATAAATATATATGTATATATGACTTTTAATAGTAGGAAAAATCAGGTTTTTGCAGGTGATCTATATGATCTTTTCTCAGTCCCTAGGCATGCAAACAGCTGCTTAAACAGCATCTCCCTTACACAGACTTTTTATATTCAAAATTACACAAGATCCACCTTCCAAGGGTGTTTGTTAAGTACAGTGCTTCTGCAAACAAAAAAGCCCCAAGTGTCTGGATGAAAAATGGTCATGTACATTTTCAAGAAAATTCAGTGCTGCTGTAGAGTACTAGAATCAGCAATATTTGAATGCTGTTCTAGTTAAAAAGTGGATTTCTATAACTACTACATTTTGCACAATGTAGTAGTTATAGAAATCCATGTTTTAACTAAGACATCTGATGTCTGCCAGCATACAGTCAGGCATGAAAGGCACTTGTCTTCAAAACCCATACTGGCAGAAATTTTTAATAAAATTAAGGACCTTGAACAAGAAGTAGGGAGTAATTCAGTACTTTAATCTACTAAATATTTTAAAGGTTTGTCATCTGCACTTTAATGTCTATCTTTCTACCAGGTGCATAATAGCTTTAACACTGTAAAAGAAGGAACTAAACATATCTCTTATGCAATAAAACACTAATCAGTGTAAACTTCAAAGGTTTTACTTGAGAGTGTAAACTTCTAAGAAAGATTAGATAACTACTGAGCAGGTGCAATCCAGGAACAAAAATAGATGGAAACATTATAAAGGAAGCCAGACGAAGCTGTTGCTAAATAAAAATTCCCTTCTTATTAAAGAGGAATTACCATAGCAAAAAAGAAATTTAGATGTAAATACCATCTATTTTAAGGCTAGCCAAGCATTTTGAAGATATTTCCTGAAAATATGAGTTCACCATCTGCACAGATACTGATATTCTCTTCTCTTGCAGTCATAGTCTATAAAAAATTAAAACAGTGATATGCACATTAAAGTGCAAAACACACGGTCTTAAATTGCAGCATATTTAACAATATCTTTTTTAAAAATACTATTTTGAATAAAGCAGTCAACCCTTGAACTCCAATGCTGCAATGTTCACTGAAGCCAAAAGTTTCATAACCTCCTCCCACACATTCAAGTAATAGTCACATACTGAAGCACACACAGGCACCCTGGTGAATTGCAGAACTAACTTAATGGGATTAAGTTCACACTTAAGTATTTCAAATAAGTACTGCCCATTTCTTACTTTCCACTGTGAGCCAGAACTAACCACAAAGAGATAAGATATATATACATTATTTTTGCCTTATGACTATGCATTTTATTGCCACACATCCAAACTTCTAGGAATTTGGAGGAATAGAAAAGCTTTGTATTTCATTTTATAGTTTTCAAAGAAATGTTTGATTGTTCTCACTTGTGGAGAAGATGGTCAAATGGTAATAAAGTGAGAGCTTAATAAGAAGAAATAAAAGCATGAGCCCACTGCCAGAGCTCTCACCAAGATCTATAGAGCTAACCAGCATTAGAAGAGGGTTGTTTACAAAAAACTATCTGTAGTTATGGCTTCTGTTTTTCATGTGGACATCCTAATTTTTCTGTTTTCCTGAAATATCACATCCCTTTCCATTACATGTAAGCCCATTTTTGCATGTTTGGTTTGGGGTTTTTTTCTTGCAATTCCTTTCCTTTCTCCTCCAGAACCTCAGAAAGTGTGGTTACATCAATCAGTCAGACCAATTAGATTTTTTTTTGTCACCATATTCGATATTACAAAAACATTAGGTATTTATAACAGAATGTCTCTCTTTCTTTCAGAATAAATGTCCTGTTTTCCTGAGAAATGGAGTTGTTCTACCCTCATTACTCCCATTAACCTGTGAATTTAAATCAGCTAATATAAAAATAAAAGTTGCAGAAGCAGCTTGATCAGAAGAATGCTTTCATTATTTCTCTAAAACAAAAGTACAGAGACTTTAGATAAAAACTGAGGAAGTGGATATCTATGTAATCCATTAAACTGTACTGTTAATTTTGTACAAAAGTTGCTTTTTTGCAGAGGGCACAGCAGAAGCATATTCTACACAGAAATCCCCACAGAACACTCAATACAATGTCCTCCCTCTCAGAAATTATATTTACTGCACAGGAGACAGATTTTAGCTAAATTTGATCTGTGCAAAGAAAACAAGCAGCATCCATAATGCCATCACATTCAAATAGAGATTTCTTTAGGTACTGTTTGAAATATCCCCCATGTCATGAACTGCTCAGTGCAGCACCCCCAAGCTGCTTTTACACTATAAGGCTCTGAATAGAGCTGCTATTAAGCCAGCCAGTGATGGGGATCCTACAACAAAAAAAAACAAATGTAAAATCCTGGGCATGCTCCCGTTCACTGGAGAATTTATGGTGGTTAGTAGGCAGTAACCTTGCTCAAGTAGCTCTTCTCCTGGTGCATATAAACTAATTTAATACATTCACATCAACATCCTACATACCACATCCTTATCACACCGCTGCCACTTCATCTTTTCTATTGGAATACTGTCACATTTCACTCCCAGAGAGTTCTGAGCATTAAACCAGAGAGAACCTGAACCATTATAAAATAAAAGTGCCTGATCTTTCAGTTAAAAAATGCTGAAGTACATGTGCAACAACTTAGTGGGACTAATAGATATTTTCTGTATTTTGCCCAGATAAAGCTATTATCCCCATCTTTGCTTATGAAATATACTAACAACATAGCATCTGTAAACAGAGAATCTGGAGTTGTCTACTCATAGTATACCTGTCTAACATTTTAGATAAAACAAATACACATCTAAGTGGAAAACTATCCAGTCAAACCTTTTCAAAATGTGATATCTTTTGAAAGTTTAGCACAAAAATCAGTTTAGCACAAAAATCTTAGAATGTTCTTTTCATTTTTATTCTCAAGATGACATGAAGTATAGCATAGCAAAGAAAATGACATCATTATGTATCTATCCAACATACCTGCTATGCAACAAACACATGTATTACATCTGACCTTCCAAGTAAACTGAAAATCAAGGAAACTTTTGTTCCCTTTAAAATAATCAAAGTAGGGTTTTTTTTTTCTATTTCACTCAGTTTAAAATGATATATAGAAAAATTTGGATTGTTTTTTTCAGTGACCATTGTAACTGTTACACATAGACCCAGTTCATTTGGAAGTGAGTTGCCAGTAAAGTATGCAATTATACACTTAAGGTATACATTCATCCTGGTGCAGCAATGTCACATGCACAAGAAGAAATAAGGGAAACAAGAGTCTCCAGTATGGGGTTTTCCAGAGAGAGCCTTTCTTGGGCCCCTGTGAGTGGCTCCAGCAGGGCCTTCTCTACCAAGGGAAGGCAGGGGAGCAGCCCAGACTCTCAACTGGCAAGTGGCAAGAATGCCAAAAAAGGGCATTATTCCAAAATCTGACCAAGCCCCTGCCATTTCAGACTGGTACCAGTCACTGATGGGCACAAAGGCATGGCATACCAGAGAAACTGGCAGGGAGGTCAGGGCAAGAGGATTGTTCCAGTAGAAGAAATCCCTCTAGTTCAATGAGACCAAGCATAGGTACACCTGTACTGTTTAGATCTCTATCATTCATTTTCCTGATTGTGGACAAAGAAACCTGCAGGATTACAATCAAGTCACTTTAATTTAGAAATGTTAATTCTAAATTATATCACAGTATACTCATTCCAGCTTTATATTTCTGGTAGCTATAAATAAAAAAGGGAATTGTATTGCAAACAGTACATGATATTCTTCTTCCCTGGGGCCACCAGACATATGAAACAATAGTTCTCACTTTCAAAATGCCAACAAATCCAACCACAGACACTGTGTAAAGCAACAGGCCCAATGCAAATTGAGCAAGTAAGGACACAATACAATATACAACTTTGCATTAAGGTGGCAACCTATCTAAATTACAAACGTAGGAAACCCTCATTTCTGCATTAAAATAATAAGTGATATAATAATCACTTTGTCTCCTTCTTTCTAAAGGAATAAGCCATTACCATGCTGTCTATAAAACTGTCACTTGGTGATGCTGCGTAGCTGCTGCTACTGAATAGCAAAACTCATCCAACTTTCATATATTTTGAGTTGTCAAAAAACGAAACTAATGAACTCTGAATAATTAAGACATTTATAATACAAAACTAATGTGTCTATATATGGCCTAAGATTCTTATCTGATATGGCTAAAATGACATACAAATAACCTAAGATTTTTAAGCGTGGGGTCCTGGTCCTTAATTTCTTTTCATACGCAGATATAATTTTCATTTTTATATCAAATATTTATTCATATTCTATGAATTATTTTACTGGTCAACTTCTCTAACTTAGCAGCATAAAACAAAATGAAAAAACTGAAATACCTAAACCAAAAACCTTTATTTAACATACTATGTACAAAATAAACCAAATGATTGCTTTTTCTGTGGAATAGATATACAAAAGAAAATCAAATAGAATTCTTTGAGACAGAAAGTGATGCATGAGGCATGATTTCTGAGACACGTCAATAACAACAGTAAAGCAAGATACTTTGAGTCTAGCTCTCTTCCATTTCAGCAACTAGTTTAACTAGGTAAGAAAAACTGCTTATTTGCTCGGCAGAAGCTTGGGAATATAAGAATATCTGCATTAGCTAGGTACCTTTCTTAAAGCAGAATGTGTACAGATATAAATCAGAAAATAATCTCAAATAGAAAGTATGACTTAAAAATATTTTTATATGAAGGCTTCTAGTTTCAAGCAAGTATCTACAAGTAACAAATATGTTTTTATTAAGCAACATATAAACAGTTCTAACAAAGGACACCTGAACAATGAATCACAAACCCTACTTGTAAATTGTGGGCTCTTCCCACACACCTACCAACTCTAAATGTTTGTTCAGCAGATAATCAGAGACTAGTTTGGATCAAGTGTTCTCGTACAGTAGAAGGGCCTGGAATAAAAGAAATGTGCTGTTTAAACAAAACTATAACTAAAACACAGCATCTCACACAGTAAGGAACCACAAGTCGTTGTTACAGACTATTGTTGTTAACAGAGCTACTCTTTCCCGAGTAAGTTTGCAATATTCTGTAGGTTTTCATCCTTGTTTCACTTTATTAATTAACACAGTGGAAATGGAAATTTCCCCTAATAACAGTTATTAGCTGATAGCCAAAAGGCTTGCCCTTCCTATGTGCTGACCAGGTCACACAAAGAAGGGGAAGGTGAGTAGCCATATTAAAATGCTTTCTCTTTCCCCAAATCCCTCAGGGAAGGTCCTTACCACTGTGCCAATAAATTTCTTATGGCTGCCTCCATCATAAATACTCTGATTAAAATGTAAATTCAACCAACCTATCAGCTTCCCATTAAGAGGACTCTTTAAAAACACCATTAATCAGCTGAGAGATATGTAGTGAAATACCACTTATCAATTCTAACTGCTTATGACAGTTAACAAAGCTTTATATTTGCCCCAAACATGTGCTGATCTATCAATTATGCCAGGGTTCACTCTCACGCTAATTGTACATTTTCTTCTCTAATGCATTTTTGCTGTTATCTCATAGGCTAATGAAAGCTGGGAAATCAATACATATAAATTATACATGCAAAGAAGGACTGCTGTGAACATAAAGTTTCTAATTAATTGCACTTGATTAATTTATATCCTTTAATTATCTTGCTAAGCCACAAACAACATAAATATCCTTGCAATCTGGTTATTGCTATGTCAGTCATAAAAAAAAAGCAGACACAGTAAATCTATGAAATCTAGCAAACTCCATTGCCAAAAAACATGGTATGGCATAACGCATAAATATAACTGGACTTACTCAAGACACCTATGAATAATTTTACTGTGACAAATTACCACTAAATATGTTGTATAGTTATTTGATTAAGGTTATAATGATGTTATAACTTTACACGTAGCATACAGGGTAAGCAAAATGCAGGCTTATCATGCAGCCTTATAGAGGTTCTTATTTGTATTTATAAAACAAATCTGCAGTAGACATATAACTGATATTGATATCTGATTGGTTAGGGCCAGGGATCAAATTATCAGTATTCTAAATTAAGGCATTACTTCTTTTCTGCATTCAAGATTACATGGCAATTTGTTTGCAGAGTTATCTGAAAGCCAGAAATGCCCTAACCAATCAGAACCTAATAATGATATACCCAACTCTAAGCAGAGTTAAATAAGAGTTACCATACTGTCTTTTGTAAGAGGCAACTGGCCAAATAAAAGTTCTTCCATTATGTGAGTAGCTGTAACTGTAGATACTTCTTTTTCCTTTCAAATTTTGTCTACTTTGGTAAACCAACCATATGTCACTGTTCTGAAATCTAATCCTATCAATCCACCAGACTTGCTCTTTGTCCTACACAACAGCATATTACTGAATATCTGTATCTACAACTTTCATAAACGTGTAAAAAGAAACTGTATCTGTCTACAGGGAGACTCAGACAGAGACCATCTGTCAGTGACTAAAGCTATTCTTTAAAAAAGAAAACATTCATCTGGGATTTGCCCTTTACAGAGTAAACCCACTTAACCTCCCAATAAGATTAACTGTTATTTGTTTCCATTAAACAAAAATGACCACGCTAATATGCATTTAATAGCATGAACAATGAGAGAAACATGAACTTTAACAATTTTTTAATTCATTAAAAACATGAAATATGTTATTTAACAACAGCTATTTTATTATTCACAAATAACTTTTGTTTTGCATTACAAGCCTTCTTCCCTGAAGTTAAGACTAAAAATAAATTTAGAAAAAAAATTAGGGTAAATACTGAAACTAAGACAGCAGGCTCCTGAGTCTGCCACATATTATAGATAACAATGACTATATATAAGTTAAGTTTGAATAATACATATAAAAACCCAATACTTTTGGAGCACTGATGATTTTCACCTGTGCCCTCAACATCCAGGCATTTACAAAGAAAGGTATTTAACTAGATTGATTATACGAGGCTGTCTGAGTGGAGTTAGTGCAATGTAATGGAGACTACTCTGTGCTTCTCTTTGCAGCAGCACAAATCACTGAACCAGCCTGAAGCTATACAGAAAAATACCATAATGTCTCTTCTTGGGCCGACAAAACACAGCAGTACTGTCATGTGAGACTCCCTCTTCTACTGGGGAAAAGCACAGTAGGAGAAACCTTTAAATGTAGGCAACCCCTTCGCTCCCAATATTGTCTTGTGCTTCTTGTGTCAGACCAGGTTAGTGAGATGTACTATAGTATTAAACAGTATCCTTGAAATGGTGAAGTGCAAAATCCCTCATAAAATTAATAAAAATAAAATTAATAAATAATTATTATTAAAAATAATTATTAATAAAATTAATAAAAATAAAATTAATAAAATCCCTCATAAAAGTAATTCCTGGGTCCCTGCCTTCCTGTTTTGTTCAAAACTTTACCTCTAAAGTAACCTAGATAAGAAGCACAAAAGGTGTCTTTGTCCCCTTAGGAAAAGCTTGAAGAGAGTTCAATAAAGTCTGTTTTCACTGTAGGCATAATTCAAATCTTACTGGAGCCAGTGGGAATATATTCACCAGGTTCAGTTAGCTTTGCATCCAGCTTGCTTCATTAATGGTAGTGGCACTATGCAATCAATAAACGTTAAGACAAAGCAATCATACAATCATTTTCTCAGTGAGAAATTGGCATATGCTATAAATAAAAATAAAGAAATTGATGAGGGGAATCATTATTACAATTCAGCACAGCTAAAGAAATTGTTCCTAAAACAGAGAATCAAGAAAATACAGGCTTCCTCCCTCTCAAATACAAAGTATACTAAGAAACAGAAGTAGAATGCTTTAGGCATGTAAGTCTCTACTTATTCGAAGAATCAACTGATGCCTTACTTGAATATTTTGTATCTAATGATCCAACATCAGAGGAAAAAAACTCTTACAGTATATACAGAGTTATACAGAAGCAGATATTTTAAACTCAGATTTAGCAGATACCAAATATAGATGAGCATGCATCAACAGTCATTTCAAATCTGCTAACATCTCCTTGTATTGGACAGGTGGTAAGACCACAACTTTTCAAATAACGGAATCAATCCTTCAATACCATTTGTGTTGGCTTCTGACCATCCCCTGTAAGGGAGCAGATTCAGACTGGCAGTGCCCAGTGTTTGTGTGCTGTCTGCAAAGCTGCAGCTGGACAGTGAACTTGGTGTTTTCATTACTTCACAGAAAAAAAGGGCGAAGAGTGAAATTGAGAAAGGCGTGAATTAACAAGGATCATGTTTAGCTACTGATAAAGTTGTGACATAAGACTTGCCACGTGCCAGACACTTCCAGCACAGAACACTCAGCAGTCACTAAGAAGGAACTGAAGGCAGCAGGAAAAGCCTTTATCCATCCAAACCCCAGCAATTCATTGAAGGAAAGCTTCGAAGGATGTAACTTCCACTAGAGTTCACTGGATTTGACACTTGAGATATAAAGCACCTAGACAGAAGCAGAGTACTGAGTTTGACTGCAATTACCTTATCTTTCCTATTTTTAGTGACAGAACCAGATTATTTTGAGTGCATTTTATAGAAAACCCTTCTTTACTGAAATATAAAGACTGTAATAAAGACAATACAATGTTTTGAAACTGTTTTAAATCCTTCACTCAGCTTTGCCTCTACAGATTTAACATGTAGGGGTTCTAATCTTACTGCTACTAATTAGAGCTTTAGTGTAATTGTGCCAACAGGGTGCTTGGCATAATAATTACTATTGAGAGATTCTGGTGGAGCAGTAACATGCCCACATAATACAGATATGTCTAATATTATACAGCAGTCACCTTTGTATGTTGACTCTTAAGCTGGATTTTAACCAAGTAAGGGGTTATTTTGCCTTTATTATAAAGCTTAAAAGGCATATACATATGTATGATTTAGGTGTTCATTTTTTCCTCCTGATTGTTTTGAATATTAATTAGGCAGAAGAAAACTAGAAGGCACATTTTATTTCACATCCTTCATAATTTAGTCTAGTTTGGCATGGGAAAACGAACAAAAATGTGTATGTTGGCAGGTTGTACTTCTAATGTAATATTAGACTTAGGATAATGTCCTCAGCTGCAAAGTTTACCATAATATACAATAAACAGAAATAAAAACAGAGAATGACTAAGACTTAAAACTGTGTATTTAGAAAGTGCCTGTGCTGCATTCCATAACAGTCCTACTGGTTTTGAAGCAAAAATTAATGTAGCTACTTGAATAAATCTATTCAGTGAAATACACAAGACAAATTTAAGGGACAATGCAGGAACACTAACAAAGCTATAGGAGAACATTTTTGATCACTTAGTAACATTTACTATCTTACTGTCTAACAAGTTTCAGACAATGACACTTTGTCAAAAATGTAAATCTACAGTGAAAGAACACTTGCTACTATTGAGATGTTTTGTTCCATTTGTGTTTTTTAACCTCTAGAAATATCAGCTTAGGCCATACAATCATTGACAAAATCAAATCTTAATTATGGATATGACTACAGATATAAGAAGGACTTCAAGAGCAATTCAAATACATGAACCCTGCTCAATATCATAAGCTAAAAAGTAATAAGCCTTTTCTGATTAATTGAAGTATCTTCTTAAAAATAAAAAAAAAAAAGTGAACTCTTTAAAAAAAGAAAATGTACAGCATGGAGCCTGAACCAGAGCTTTATCCAGAACAGACAGGCTTGTTTTTACTGCCCCTTAGTGCTTCCCTTTTAAAGTGACAGGAAACCAATTTCTGATTAGAAATCAATAGGTTAGCACACTATCATCAGGGAGTAAATTCAGTTGTTGATATTAGATCATAGAAGAGGGTATCAGAAAACAGCAGCTGTTGTCATTTTGATGCATGCAAAACCCAGTAAACAGCATTGCTTTTCTGCAACTCTGTTTTTTCAAGGAACAAATCTTGCAGAATAAGTCACATGTGAGTTATTTATCATTTGTGGGTCACCATCAAGAAAAACAACTGCGACAAATGTACCACATACATAAAGTGCATAAGTTTAAGTCTCAAAACTAAGAACCACTGAAATGTGCTGTATTAATTAATATAATGGAAACAAAAAGTATGTATGTGCCTGTCACACAGAATACCTTTTGATGAAGTCTCTTTTTTCTTTAAGCTTTTAAGATAATCTTAGAGAAATCATCAAACTATAAAAAGAAATCAATAAAACAGAAAAGGTTCCCATCACCCCTAAAAAAAATCCATAACTTTTGCATTTTAATAGAGACACTACAAGACTATACCAGTCATTTTCTTTCTGATGTGTTCCTTTGATTTCACTCTTATCTCACAGGACTCTTGACTTTCCTGAGAAAGGGATTATTGAATTGTATGTCTCCCTCAGATGCTCTTGATCATTCAAGTAGTCTGTACTTAAGAATGTTACAGAGTCTGCTCAGCTGCTGGCTCCTTGGGAACTCATCAGGGACTGTCATCTTAATATTAATTGGGTTTTGTGCAGGAATCCAAGTCCCACAATGAGAGGGTTTCAAGAGAGAAGATTATGCCCAAAGCCAGATATAAAGACAAACATATTTAGCACAACAATTATGATAATTGCAGAAACACTCTGAGAAATAAGTAAATCTGATTAAGGGCACTTCTACATGATCAAATATTAATCTGATGTCTTCACTCTAACCTGGTTTGAACATAAGAGGCTTCTTATGGTTTTATGTATTAACAGATTTGCAGAAGCTGAACTCATAGTACCTAATAATATGGTACATCCAAGTCAATACAGTAAAAGGATCTTTACGGAATGTAATCCACTTAAATTAAAAATAGACACAGATTGAATCATAAAGCTTAAATTAAAATTGACATAGAGTCAATCAATAAAACATTTTATATAAAGTCTTGTATAAACTACTGTAACATATTTCAGTCTCACAGCACAATAACTTGTGCATATTTGTTTTTATTGAATAAAGACTGCATCACTTCAGAACAAAATTATCATAAAAACCACTCGGACAAAGACTTAAAAGTTTCCAGACAGACATGACATCCAGCAAATTAAATGCACTTATATTTGCAAATTTGAAATTTATGCATCTTTAAAACATGTGGATTATTTGTAGAGATTTGAAGTATAATTAAGTAATTTCATCTTTAAAATCACTCTGATTTATAGGAACTGTGGACAAAATTATATTCTCATGATGAGTAATAACACAGTGGCAGAAAATAATTTTTCTGGCACTGATTTCTCTACATATACCTGCATGCAGATACTTGCATACAAATATATACAAATACAGACCACTGAATTAAAATTCCATACAAAATTATGTTTAATATTCTGTACTCATTATATTTCATACTACCATGACAAGTGTTTTCAGTTTGCTATGCACAGACCACTTTGAATAAATCTGAAATTAATATATGCAATATGCACTTGTTAATATAAATTTGCAGAGGTAGAAGCAATGCCTGAGAGCATCTACACTATATTTGCATAATCATTTAACTCAGATGAAAGCTTCCATGTCTAGCTAAGTTTTCAAAATTGAACATAAAGCATCTGAGAGCGATTACAGTAATATATTCGGGGATATAAAGGAGAAGGAAAAAAAAGGAGAATGTATCAAAAAATGTAATACAAAAATGAATTATGTCAACATAGGACAGAAACACACAGAAAAAGATGCCTATTTATCCATCTTTATTTGTAAATATTAACCACATATAGGCATTATGTGAAAGGTAAATCTTGCCAGCATGGCTTACTTCCCATAGTAATTAGGCTTGTGTTTCTGCTTTATTAACTCTGATACAACAGTGTCCTGCCCTCTGTCACCAAGGGTACTAATAGATGATAATCACGTATATTTGGAAACCATACAAATTAAATGATGAAGTGAGATGAAGTGTAGTAATGCAACGAGTTCAAGGACAAGCAATTTAGTCATTTCAATATCCATTTTCAGGATATTAAATAGAAATACCTGAAGAAACTAGGCTGCACTCTATCACAAAATTAATAATTTGCATTCACAAGCAAATGATACATATTCCTAAGTTTTAATGTTTCAAAGATCATACTAAAATGTTTGCCTTATGTAAGGAAAAAAATAGCTTACTTTCCCCTAAAAGAAACATTAGAAATATATCTCTTATTTACAATTGTAATGGAATCTTTACAAGATCTAACACTGACTATGAACAATTTTAATTTTTTGTGGGGAGTAAGTACATTTACTACGTTTACACAATCCAGTGATAGCAGGCCCATATTAGTATACTAGAAATATATTTTTATCTGTATTACTAAATTTTGATCTATGTTACTACAATCTTGAAGACATGACACTGATTCTGAGCTCCTAGCTACAATTTTCTCACCCATAAATTTCAGAGCAATAATACTGCAAACCTAGTTTTAATTTTTTAAAATCAGTAATTATAGAGAAATTATACAAAAATATAGGTGACAAAAGTAATTTAGCTATAAATATTTGTCAGCATTTTCTTTTATAAGTTTTGAAACTGTTAAAATTTGTGAAAAATATCACAATTTTAGAGTCATATCAAAGAGGCTTCAAATTCTGATATGTCTGTTTAGATAATAGATTTTCTTTTAAAAAACATTAATCAGCTTCGTAAGAGACAATTAAAGCCCTGACATGAAGGTACAAGTCTGAACATTGTCACAGTGGTTAACTGTGCTTTCAAATTCAGCCTCACCTTTTGCAATTTATCAATATTACATTTTTCTTATCGCATTTATATTTTTTAATGCACAAGGCATTTAGTTTCAATGTCTTATATGTTCAGTGTAAATCTGAGACTACTAGATTTTTAGAAGATAGAAACATATTTAATTATGTTTCTCAAAAGCCAAATATATTTAAGTATAAACAAACATTCAGAAAAATAGGAAAAACCGTTAAAGAGGTTGGTTTTGATTTTTTTTTAAGTAAGCAAACAGGTGAACGCAGCTCCTTAAGTATATTGTCCAGTTGTCAAAAATAACAAATCCTGGCTCTTGGGGAAGCAATATGTGTAATTCAAATCAGTCACCGTTTCCCAGTAGTTTTCTAAGCCAAGATATTCACCTCAAACTTCTCACTCCAGCATTAATAGTTTTGAATTCTGTCAGATGCAAGTTTAAATAACCAGGATGCTTGTTAGGAACAAAATTCTGTTGGGCCTATACTGTGCATTCTGAAAACAAATGCTCTGCATTCTTTGTCAAACTAAACAACTACAGTACGATTTAAAACATCACTTTTAAACAAATAAACATAAAATACTATTTGTATCTTGTTGATGCATACTGACAAAGATATTACTTCATTCTTTTAAGTATTGACATAAAAAAAAATATAATTTCTGAGCTTACATTGAGTTCTGTGTAAAAAAACTATTTTAAATTATATAAAAACTTTTAGCAGTCTAACAATCTTTCAACCTACAAAGGATGCATTTTACTGGATGCAGTGCCAGAAAATGTATATAAACCACATAATATAATTTCATCTCATATTTAAAAGGTTCAAATGCTATGATTTTTAAAAGGTGTTTCAAAAATTATAGTTTCCATCTTTAAAGAGGAAAGGCTTAACAGACAAAAGAAGTACAGCTATTTTGCTAATAATCATCCAAGTAGTTACTTGCTGTTCTGAGGAATTGTCTTCTGTGGCTAGCATGTTTACATCCATTCAATTCTAGATGCAGATTATGGCAATTAGATATTTATCCTCCTTAATGTACACTGTTTTTATTTATGTTGAACTTGAATCCATTATCAGAAACAAAGCTGCATACATATAACCCGAACCAATTGCTGGAGATGCACACAGACTACTGCTTGTTTACTTTGGGTAGACTAATCTTATGGCATGCATTAAAAATGTTGTACTTGTCACTGACTAATACAACAAATTGAAACCTTGGAACAATCTTATTTACTATTCAAGTGCTCCATATTTGATTCTTGCATCAGAATTTTCACTTAACCCTTTTGTTAAATAACTGAATCTTACAGCAAGGCACAGCTATGCTGCAAATTGAAGCTAAATACAAGATAGTTTCATTTGTTACAAGTAGTTTTCAATCTAAAAGACACATCAAGGTTGCATTACCTTACTATATGCTTTTAGACCCTCAGTATGCAGTATATAATTGAATATTTCAACTGGTTTATTCTATTCACACAGCAAGGGTTATTGTTGAAAGAAAAAAAAAAGCCCAAACTTTCCCTCATCTGTATTCCATAAATAAAATGCTAGCTGCTGTTTTTACTTACAGTTTCCAGAATTTTTCTCTTCTAAAATATTTTAGCTCTTAATATTAAAGTTTTATTAGTTATTCTGTCAGAAAATTCAAACCTTTACTAAGTGACATGAGCAGTTACAGTTGGTTTAAGTGTGCTTGGGTACCCCTGATTCCACCAGGAAAAAACAAAAACAATATATGGCATATGTTAACATCTAATGACTGAAAACATACCCACTAAAATAGTCCCCCAGACTTAAAGGAAATCACTACTTAATTCCACAAACATTTGTTTCAGCTCAGGAATTGCACTAGAAACTTTAAAGTAGTTTTGTGCTTCAGAAGAGCCTGCGGCTGATGCGGGGAGCCATAAGACGCTGCACAGCACCATCTGCTGGCTGCGGCTCCGCGCTCCGGCCAGCGCGGCCGCGTCCCCGCTGAGGAGAGCGCCCAGAGATGCCGTGGCACTCACCTCAGCTCCACCGGACTCGGAGAATGAATTCCGCACGGATTCACGGCACAAACTGAAAGAGAGTAACAGAGACACACAGACAAGGAGTCAGATGTGGACGCAAAGACATCTGAAAATCATACAGAGATGAAATCTGAGCAGATTTCTGGAAGGAAAAAAAAAAAGCTGAATTTCCTTTGTCCCAGATCAGAAAAGTGCTCATTTTAAACTACTCAATGGACATTATTTTCTTCATCAATCTAGATACCTTCTCTTTTGGGAGGAAATTTAGGTGGTTGTTGGATGCAGGAAGAATTTTTTTCTTAAGCAAGTATGTCATAACAGCTTCTATCCTAGATTAATCATTACTTAATAAATGTTAAATACAGAAACATTTATTTTTATTTTGGGTTATAATAAAGTTGTAATTTTATTAAGTTACAACTTAATAAAGTTATTAAAAGTTGTATAACTGTAACTGATGAAGAGTGTATTTTTATTTTGTTCAGGCTACAGATATACAAGCTGATGAAAAGTGATATTTGGAATATTATCATTACAAATGTGAAATATAAAATGGCTGTAGGAATACTTTCTGAGTAATGACTGGGGAGCAAGTTTATTGTTTTAAACTTCTGTTGGTACTTAAAAGGAAACTACCACCAATCTCTCTTTAACTGCAATTTTTGCTATATCAACACAAAAAAATAACTTTTCCCCCCAAAATGGGATCATCCAGGCCTCTGAAATGGTAGCTTTTTTAATGCAGTTTACCTATGAGCAGTGGCCATAGATTTAAAACTTAAAGACCAAACTGTGCAGCCTTAGCAGAGCTGTTTGTGCAAGCAGCACCCTCACACTGTGAGGGTACAGGCGAAGGGCTGTGTCTGACAGTCCTTCCCTGGTGACACCATTTAAACCATGGGGGCAGAATTCTATAGATGGGAAACCCAGATTCTGCTCACACCTTTGACTGCTCCCTGTAAATTAATTTGTTTACTCGATGCCTGTTTCATGAGGTGCGTAGGGGCCTCAGCTGGTACATGTGCATACCAAAAATGTCACACGTTCAGTACCCACTGTGGGGTCCTGGCCACAGCGGGCTCTGTGACAGCCTGATGATAAACAGCTGCCCTGCTCGGGGAACAGGCACAGCACTCTGTGAAACACCAGCAAGCAACAGGTAAGCAGTGTTAGGAGAACTCATATTTCAGGATAATAGGACAGGCTACTTTGGAAATCCTATTTCTGAGCTGTCCGAGCCGAGTGTGGTCAGAACTCAGTTTAACGCCTGGTGAAAGAAGCAGACTCTTACCAATCTCAGCAAAAGCTAGCTCACATCTTCAGGGCAAAAATCAAGTCAGAAGAATCCTTCTCTTCTTCCCTTTGTTACAAAAGAAAGAGATGCCTTTGTTACATCTACAAAATGCCTTTGTTGCATCTACAAGTAACTCCAATTAGTATACACCTTACTTGATATTTAAGCTAGGGCAGCATTTGAGATTAAAAAAATAAGTTCAGAGCAGTGTGCTTTCCCAACAGTAAAGTAAAAATCAAACCAGCATATCCTCCTCCTGCAGCCAGCACAAAAGCCTCCTGAGATCCGCAAATCCAAAGCACAGCACATCATGCGTGCATATACCACACGACAGAAGGTATGGAGACAAAAAATAATCTTGGTTGGCACTGGTGTACATAGGAAAAGATCAAAGTAATAGATAAGAAAAAGTTTTGAACAGGTTTATCAAATTTCTTTGGCAGCAGTACCATCTGCCAGAACATCAAAAATAAAAAAAAAATGACTTTAGTTTAGAATACTCTCTATCCTACAAGTATTTTTATAAAGTTTTATTTGGTATTGGCAATTCCACAATATGCTTCTATTTCAAATTATATCAGAGAACTGCTGCTATATTTCAGTGATTCAGTAGATTGTATGCACTAAGCATAATTTTATTTGTCATTGTAGTGATATGTAATCTCTTCAGTGTGATGACACATGAAAGTTTCTTGAACTAGTTTTAAGAAAATAGTTGTTAAACACAATCAACAACAATGAAACAAATAAAGATATCCCAACAATAATAATGAAAAAAAAAGATGAGAAAAAGAGATCCAAAGTGGTTTCTCAAGCTGCACTACGCTACCTGCCTGGCACAGCCAAAGATGAGCTTCAGCATCTTTATCATATTGACATCTAGCACAACTCTTAATTCCTTCATGGCTTTGTAAAGGAATAAGTTTAGTGTATCACAAAACTACAAAATAATTCATCATCAGTACCAAGAGATTTACAGTTGTTTCAAGTCTTATTTACAAACATTTGAATTTTATTTTACCAAAATGACTAAATTCTTGCTAATTCCTAGTATTACAGATGTTATAAGCTATGCAAAACACATTGGATTAAAGCTGTTAGTAGACATTCCTACACACATACCATCGTGCAAATATATTAAATATCCATGTGCCAAGAATCCAGTAACTCAGATTAAACCTCTAGGATCACAGATAACAGTACAGAGCTGGACATTTTCTCCTGAGTTTAATAAAGGCATTATATGGTAGAGATATAGACTTCACGTTCAATCAATTTAATATAAACATGACATTTAAAAAAACAATTAAAAATTACCTCAACATCTGAAAAAAACGTGAAAGCTGTCTTATAAATAATTAACCAGAAAAGACATTAATTTTCACAAATTTCGAGGGAATTTAGATTAGCCATTTGTTTTATAGTCTCTGTGGGACAGAAAACATTTCTTCCACATTTGTGCCAAGTGCCCCTAACAAACAGAGCACATAAAAAAAAAATTCTGTTGCAGCCAAAACAAGTCCTGTCACAAACTGCATTTTAATTAAATACTATCCAGACTAAATCAGGAAGAAATCCTAGTTATTTAACAGCTTCACTGAGACTGATACTTGTGTCAGGAAAAAAAAAAAAAAACTCAGCAAGGTATCACTTTTAAGGAACTGAATATTATTTAATTGCATGGAAATGAGATACATATGCTTTGAACTAAGAAGTACTTATCCATAACATGGCATTTATCAAAGATTAACATCCTCCAATAGAAACATTTTAAAGCTACTGCCCATGGCCACAAGAAACTAAAGTTAAAACTGGAGATGGCAAAAACAATTCAAAACTCTGTTTCAAGCATATTACTGTGCAAGAATGATTACCCATGGACTACTGAATATTTGAAGCCACTACATCCTGATTTAGAATGATTGCGAATCATCTCTTGCTTATGGACAACTACAAATGTAAATGTCTATGACAAATAAACACAAACAGATCTTTGTTGTTTCAAAGTAGTGACATGCAATTTTTCCACTAACACAGTACTATAAATACTAACTTCTGCAACCAATTAAAGAATTTGTAAGAACAACCTCAAGTAATAACATATATTGTGCCTGTAGTTTCGAAAGTTCTGAGAATGTACAAAATTAGCATATGAAAATTAAGACAACCATTATAAATGCAAACTTAGAGTGAATACACAGTGCTGTTATTTGATAAAATGATGTAGAAAAAGAAAATCTAGAATACAAAGCCCAAAAGTAGTTCCACCACAGTGGGTTTTACAGCGCTGAGCACAGTTTCCAAAGCACTCAGCACTAGTGACAGAAGTCAGAGGCTAGGATGGATTTGTTTTACTTTGAACACAGAATCACAGAATGCTTTGGGTGGGCTATCTAGTTCCAAACGCCCTGCTGTGGGCAGGGACACCTTCCACTAGACCTGAATCACTCAACAGAACCCTAACCTTGGTTTGCACTGTATCACTACTGTATTTCACTTTATTATTAATACTGATCTCTGTTGCTACCCTGGTTATTTCTATTCTGTGCCCTTGAGTTTACAGACACCTTGCCTGTCTGCAGAAGGAGCTGCCATTACAAGCTGCAGACCCAGTAAAATTTGCTACAAAAGGATCCTGAAAGGAATCAAGTCACAGGATTCATTACATTCCTATCTCCTTAAAAAACCTAAACAAACAAAAAAACTATGCCCACTCCCAAGGCCCACACACTCACAAAACCAAAGACCCTCAAACTGAAAAATAAAATTACAGCCTACAAATGGAAAAGACATTTACATAGGGAGCTAGAGCAATTGTCACAAATTTCCATGAACATGTATTACAGATTGGAAAAACTGGCAAGCAAAGTAACAAGGATGGTACTGGGAGCCTTACTTAATGGTGTGCATCTAACTAGTAGAAAATCCTATTTTTCAATATCCTAGTGTAGTATATTGATTTTTTGTATAACCACTGCCACAGTTCTGTAAAGGTTATATATGAGCACTTGTTTAAGCATGTTAGCAGCCTGACAAAATCCATGCAAACAATCATAAACAGGCATAAACTACAGTATCTTATTAGGCATTCTAATGACATTTTTAGGATAAATGTATTATAATGTTTAGCCATTTGATGGAATGGTATCCTAAAGCAGTCATTCCTTACCTATTTTAAGCTTTCATCTAATTTAAGATCATTACTGCCAGAGCTCTGAAAATACCATTTCATAAAAATAATCCATTTGAGTTAGTGTCTCCAATGACACAAAACAGGTGCCTTTTCAAAATATTTTCTTAAAAGAAAATTCTGACAATGTGCCAGAAAAAGGCATTGATACAAATACAGAAAGAATAGTATGGTTTAAAATATTTTTCTATTTTTAGAGTATCACACAAAAATAATTTTAGGATTAATAGTTCTCAAATATTGAGTATATTCACCTATGAAGGCGTAAGTGTGCTACTGGGTGAGTTAACACAAAAAATCCCTCTTATGCTAAATTAATGATTGGGTATTTAAATCTGACATGCATGAGAACATAAGAAAGAAGAAGGTAGCTCCTTGCAAGCAGGTAGCAATGGACACTAGCAAATAATACATATCTCAAGGAATTTGTAAAAATGCAAAAGAAAACATGAAAAAGAAAGGAAGGAGAAAACTGAACTTTTGAATCATGGCTAAAATACATCTTTAAATTCTCTTAGATTTGCTAAGTAGAAAAACAGCAAGTGGAAAGGACAATGGAAAATGTTTTGGTTTTTTTGATGTAACATCTACGCTGTTGCATTTTCCTGAACAGATTTAAGTCACAGTACCCAAACAGTACATGAGAGTTTACAACAGAAAGCAAATTTATAACTTTTTTCTCTGGGCTGAAATTATATTAATTCTTCTGTATACATATGTGCTACATCATACTTGGAGAGAACATGTTTCAACTCTTCTTTGAGGGCTGGCCTGTTTAAATCCAAATCCCCTCCCTGGCTTTAATTAATGAAGGAGAATGTGATCAAATACACCCCTGCAACATGTTGGACTCTGTTGCTGCTATCTTCACCACAAAAAAAAACACGTCCTAAAGAATATTGTTTGATGCTTGTAAAAGACTACTTCCCCTCTTATTAAGGACATGCATAACTAAGGGACAAGAAAAGAAGCCTTCAGGGAAAAAAATGGAGCCAGGAGAGGTGTCTTTTGGAATAGAAAAGGCCATATGTTTTAGAGGTAGCAAATGAGTCTGATTCAGATTCAAAGTTTTCCAGATTATGTGTCAGCAGATACAGAAACCTCAAAGATACAAAATACCCTCTTTGCCAAACTGCAGATCCAAGTACTAAATTGCAGTCAATCATGGCCACAAGGAGATGATTCAGTGACAGACTTATGCTATCTCCCCAAAATTATTTTTACAGGTTACATGAATACAGATATTAACACAACTCTATGGACAAACCACAATTAAAATTTAAGCCTTTACCAGGCCCCTTTACTTGAGATGCTTTTTCCACAATAGAAATTTAGTAGATCCTAGTGACTGATGCAATATTTACTTCAAATCAGACTAATTTTCTATATGTCTAAATGACAAATCCAAGTGGCATTTCACATGACCAAGCAGAAATGCAACTTGGGTATCCTCCAGTTTGCAGATGATGCCAAATTGCTTGTGGATGGAAGAACTTAAATTCAAAGGGATCTCATCAAGCCAAAAAATTGGAACAGAATGCTCACAGAAAAGAACCACTTTTGGAATATCAGTTTCATGCAGTAATGCAGGTTAAGGCCAATTTAGTAGGTAGTAGTTCTGGAGAAAATCTTGCAGGCCTTAGAAGACATAGGTTTTTAATAATTAGAAGAGACACTTAGAGAGATTATGTTATCTCCAGCTTCTGAGATTTACTGAATTTAGACAGATAAATCATTAGGAACTCTGTCCAACTGGGAAGTCAGTCTTGCTCAGAGCAGGAGGTTGGGCTAGGTAAACTATCTCAGAAAAAACCTAATGGTATCAGCACAGGATTTGAGACAGTAAACTGCTTTCTGACAGTATCAATGAGCAATGTACTCACCAAAACTGTAGCTTGTTTGTAAAGAAACAGTTGTGAACATACAAGGGGAGAATGAAAATATGTAGTCCAGCCTTTTTCCACAAGAGCATGAACATCTGACAGCATTGTTTATATCAAGTTTTCTAATCTAGCCAGTCAATTTCTGAGCTGGTTGCATGCTTTTCCCACAGTAACAGGAGTTTCTGCTTCAGGTAAATGAAATGTGTTTCCAAACCAAACCAAACAGATTCTGAAGGAGCAAAACTAATAAATCCTCCTTTCCTGTAGAGTTTTGCCCCAAGGTGGATAGCTCATGTGGCTTCCCTGGCTTCTAATAAAGGCTGGTGTTACATTATACTCGTCCCTCTCAGGGGAGTAAGAACTTTCTTTTCTAACCATTGCTTATTTTCTTAGGGCTCACAGAACTAAATATCTTTCAGATTTCCAGCTCTCCATTCCATTTATTCTGGAATGATAAAATCAAAAAGTTTTTAGCAATAGATGCACAGACACCCCCACACACAGTCAACAGAATTGCTCTAAGTCACTTCTGTATGACCAGCCTGGAAAACACTGGTGAGCCATGAACTTGGAAGTTCTGTATCCATTCTCAGCAATTTTAAATCCACAGTAGCAGCTGCTATTGGCCAATATAAGTTCATCTAGATGTCTACAAAACTAAACTGACCCCCAAAGATGGCTTGCCATAATATTCTCATCATGAAGCAAAAAAAGTCTTACTTTAAAGAGGACAAGGAGGTCATTCCTATGCAACTGTTAGGTTTTAGGAAACTTCAAGAAAACAATATTTTAATTTACTAACCTTGTCCAGAAGCTGAAGAAATAGAATTATTCACTATAGTGTCTTTCTTGATGGCATTTCAATTTCAAAATTAAACATCAATCCCGCTTGATTTTCTTCCCCTCCTTGAATTCCTACACATTCCTACACTTTTCCTAATTTAATAAAAGTGTATTTCATAGATTAAAAGCTAAATGTCTGTTGCTAAACTGTTCACTGTTCCTTTTTTTGATTTAGACTACATCACAAATATAAATACTAAACTATAGCTAGATGATGATCATGATATCCTGGGATCTGAACTTTAACTAAGTATAATTGTTATACAGGTTCCATGCAAGGAAGAGCTCTCAGCAATGACATTAGCATTAGGTGCTTATGTTCTGCCAAAGTAGTAGTGTAGAATTAATCCAGTTTGGACTCTCCTTCATAAATAAACCTAAAAAGGATTACTAAATTTTAATGGCCTCAATTAATTCATTGAGTCTGGTTCCAAAATTGAAGGAACTACCTAGAAAAAAGCTTTTAAAAATCTGAGCTCAAAAACCCAGAATAAGAATAAAGTTTAAAAAGCTTTGAAAATCAGGATCCAACAGAACCTCTTAACATTATGTGGCCTGATATTCACACAAACACTGTCTTCAGACTGTGGTTTTATTGTTTGAGGAACTTCTTTCTGTTTGATTGTTTAACTAATACATTGCTGGAGGTATTAAATTTTGGTTTGCATTTAAAATGGTGTTCCTATAATGTGTATGCCCAGAAGAGTGGATCTGGGTCATCTTAGTTATTAAATGTACTACAAATTAATTACATGACTTACTGCTTTGCTTGCTTCTTAGGAAGTTTTCTTCACCTTCAGATCATCTTCCCATTTTTTTACAAATACTCCCAAATCTGTAAAAAAACCCTTAATTTAAAATAACTCAAAAAGTATACAGGTAGAAATTCTCAGTTCTCAAATCTCATTTTTATCTCAACTACTTGCGCATATCTACCCAATCAAGCAAAATGTCATGCTTCATAGCAGGCTAGTCTCAGATTAAGATAATTGCTAAAGGTTTATGAAGTCAACCAGGTAGAAAAAAAATAAATAAAAAAAAAAAAAAACACAAAACCAAAAAAACCACCACACAGATACTTCAAGTGCTGTCAGTTACTATGGAGGTACAGGATTTGTCTAGTCCCTCTTGAAGGGTGGAAAATTTGACTGTTTGTGGTGTTTAGCTGCACCATCCACTTCCAGAGATCTTGGGTAAGAGGAAGGTGAGGTACAAGAAACACAAGTCTGAATTCTCCTGGTGAAAACCCATTTTATCTGAACCAAGAGCAGAAAACACCATATAGCCAGTCCAGGCCATTATCATAAGAAAACCAATATTCTTCACCAGCAGAAAACTCAAGACACACATTTATAAGGAAACCATATTCCGGAGGTCAACCTTCTCCTCCACCACCAGCATAGGTATCAAGGCAGGAACTGACCAGCTTCAAGAATTTTCAGAATTTATATGCACCTTTCCATGTCTAAGAGTAATCTAGCAGAAGACCTACTTCAACATGGATGGAATCCCTTATCAAAAAGGGAATATCAAACAATGGACAGAGGCCAGTTCTACCCAAAGGGTGCATAAAGTGTCCCTGACTGAACAGAACTGAAATATACCATGCAGAGAAGGAACCTGGAAGGAGCATGCTTTTTTCAATAATGTGGTCATAATTCTTTAATTCCTACATCCTCAACACTGCCATCAGTTAATACTTAGTATGTTGGATTGAACACACCAGTAGTAGTGAATACAGTGATGCCAAGGGTTGTGCTCACTGGTTTGTAGCTCCAGTGAACAGGTAGTGCTGCAGTTCTAATTTTATGTGCTTTTCAAAGGCAGTCACAAAATGAATATCAAAGCACATAAGTAATCCACATTGGGAAATCTGTCAGAAATTGTTGGGGAAATAAAGTGAATCAATAGTATGTCAAGGGACTCAAATGGAAAAAAAAAATATTGAATATTCATTTTCTTGGTTTCAGAGGAGCAGGGATTTAGTAGAAGTGGAGCAGTTGTAGAATTTTTGACTTTCTTGAAAACATTCAAATAATTTTTGCAATGTGCTTTGAATTCAAAATGTAATTAGGGCCTCTAAAATTACACTTTTCATCTTCATGTTGTATGCTGATGTGTATTCAGCATCTCTAGGAGAAGGAGTGTGAATGGCACAACAACTTTTAAGTATATTGTTGCAAGAAATAAACTATATAACAAGTATTCAAATTTTCCCTTTACCATGCAGAAATACACAGAAAGAAGCCATACATTTGAAAGTACTGCTACAAACGTTGCTAAGTAGAAAAAAATATAAAAAAAAATACCTGGGTTCATTTCAGTGCTTTAATGAGATTTACAGCATATCAAATATATTTTTTTTAATGTGGTTTACATACCAGGAAATCTGATATGCTCATACAAGCAACTCTTAATGGAGGGCTATGTCTGCGCAGTTTGTTACTTAGGCTGCAAAGCTCCTTCATCCGTTTGCCAAACAGCTGTAAATATGGTTTTACACAGACCCAATTATGCAATTTCAATATTGGAATAAATAGAAGCACACTTCTATTTTTTTAATTACTGTTTTTTTGTAAGAAAAAGATCAGGTCTCTTCACCTTACACATAATACAAGAGAAGAAATTTTGAAATAAGTCCCACAGAGTGAATTAGGGCAGGAAGAGGGGACAGTGCAATGCCAGAGCAACTTCCCTAGTGCTTGTTTATTTTTGCATTCATGGAAATACTTTTATGGGAAAGATTATTCCATCATGCTTCAATTGCCAGCCAGAACACTTTTCATTCTACTTGGAAAATTGAAAGTCTGAGTCATTCAAGCCAATATTAATCATCTATCACCTGGGAAACCTTTGCAACTTTAGCATCAAACACTGATCTACCAATTTAATTTGCCCTCTTATGGTAAGAAACTCAGCTTTCATGATCTTAGGCTTCCTGAAGTTAGTACAAGGAGGAAAACCCACAAAGCTGTAAGACTTCTTAAGAAACCAGTAGAACTCGTAAAACAATGATGCTCAAACTATCTGAATGCAGCAACCTTTATATGAGCTTTACAAGAGACCATATGAAAACCAGAATGTACTGAAGCAAATGAAATTCTAAAACAAAATAATTACTTAATTAGAGATTTGTTTGATACAGACAAGCATAAAGAATACTCCTGTAAAAATGTCAAATTAACATCTATGGAAACTGCAGTCTAATGTTTCACAATTCTTCCAACACTCACATACCTCATTAAACAGAAACAGTCTTTGTGACCAGCTTCTAAGCAATCTTAACTCTGCGTTAGCAGTGTAAAGCTCATAATAAATAAAAAGTGGAAAGCTATCTTTTGTTGTCTTTTTTTTCTTGGGGGTGAGGTTTTTTGTGCAGCTTCATCTTAGTAGAAAAGATATAACTTCAAGATCTATAGAGTCATAGATGGATAATGTAATAAATAAAACTCTACTAATCTAATCTTGCCTTTTATTTCCCTGCAGTTACTATGAAGACACTCAATGCATGTAAACAAAACTTTTCTCTTTGATAAAAAAATAATTCCAGGAGACACATATCACTAAAAGTCAAAGGAACTTTGAAAAGTATATCAAGTATAATCTTTAGAATGATTTACTGGATGTGAACCTAAAGTAGGAATTATTCAATTCTTAATAATACTACTGAGTTATACTCATTGCCAAAACAAAGCAATCAAGATCCACAAAGCATTTCTAAATGAGATAGCTGGTCATGTTAAATACTTTATGCATTAAAAGTTACTTGACAACATAATTAAAACTATATCTAGACTATATTAAGCATTACAGCTGTTTTAAAAATCTGCCTAAAACAAGGAAGTTACAGCAGTTGTAACATTGCCTCTTTTCACTTGAAACATCATTCAAACACAGGGCTGACTTAGTGCCAATAATCGTGGTGCATAATATGTATTTCTTAATACTGCAAATAAAAACAGCTCTATCTTGCAGGTTTCCTGTCCATGAAAATAGAAGCTTCTACTCCTGAAAATAATTTTTAAGAACAACAAGCAAACAAAAGTACAGTTCAACTTCATTCTGCTTCCCAATATCCAGTACTAAAAACGAAGCTCCATGAAGTTTGGTCTCTTAAATTCACATGCAGTCCTTGCTTCCTCCTAGAAATTTTGGCCACTGCTTTGTCCACAAGCCCAGTGTGACAGTAAGTGCACCAGCTGCTGGCAAGAGTGAAGCACTTCCTGCTGGTTCAGCCAGAGGAGCAGCAGTGCCACAGTAACACACAACAGGGCTGCCAACTGCAGAAACCTGGCAGACCTCCCAGATGGCAACTCACTGCATGAGTTATAACTGATGGAAACGTTTACCAAAAAATACTTACAAACAAAATCATCATGTTTCATGCAGATCCACCTTAATTCCAAATCCAGAAAGTAAACTGGCATGTACATGTGATTAATTCCAGCAAAGACTGCTGAATTTGAAGTACTTACCATGTAAACATAAACATAAATACAGTTCTGACAAGTCACAATGACTACTTCAGTGAAATGGATCACAATGTGAAAATTGTTATTAACTTAAACATGAAATCTATCTCCTCCAAAATGCAACGTCCAGGCAACTTCATGTGAAATCATGAACCAAAACAAGATCCGTATATAACAAAGCCACATATTCGTTACCATTCAAGGAAAAGTAACACATCCATAACGAAACCTTGGAACCTCTAAACAACTGTCATTTGAACTTTGTCCCTGAAGATGATCAGAGAGCTGAAGGGTCTCTCCTGTGAAGACAGGCTGAGAGAGTTGTGGTTGTTGAGACTGCAGGAAAGAAGGCTCCAGGGAAACCTTAGAGCACCTTCCAGTACCTGAAGGGGACTTACAATACAGGGACATTTTAGAAAGGCATATAGGGATGAGATACAAGGGCTAACAGCTTCAAACTGAAAAAAGTTCAATCTAGATTACCTATAAGGAATAAATTCTTCACACTGAGGGTGGTGAGGCACTGGCACAAGTTGCCCAGACAAGTTGTGGCTGCTTTATCCCTGTAAGTGTTCAAGGCAAGGCTGATAGGGTTTTGAGCAACCTGGTGTAGTGGAAGGTGGCCCTGCCCACAGCAGTAGGTTGGAACTAAGGGTTCTTAAAGGCCCACTCCAACCCAAACCATACTATGATTCTGTAAGTTAATCTTAAAGAAAGAATGTTTCCAAAATAACCAAAAAGAGTTCTCTCAAAACGAAAAAAAAAAATTAACCCACTTGAGAAACTACAGGAACACTAGAAAAGAGGCATATTTAGTACTGTCTTCCCAAATCTTCTATAAACAAATAAATCTAAATTTTTTGAGGCTCAGTAAGAAATAGTGAACTAAATGCTACACTAAAGAAACAGGGCAGGGCAGCAGCAGCAATCTTTCTTTCCCCAAAACAGATCTGCTCTGCTTTTGTAATATGGCTTTAGTGTTGTCAGCCACCAACCTCCACAGCTTCTGCTAAAGGCAATAGAAGCTATAAATACTGGGACTTCCAAGAAACCAGATCCTTATGCACATCATGCTGGTTGACCTTGGAGGGCATTTTGCCTCAAGAGACACAACTGAGACTAAATTCATCTGCATTTCCATTTTGTGTTCAGTTGTAGACAGTAAATCTGGCTGCAGCTCTGTGTAACAATTCACCCTTGCCATCCTGTTCAACTAATGAATGCTACCCTTTCCCTGAGGTCACACCCAACCTCCACCAAAGCCTACAACCAAAAGTAGTGCTCGCATCAGTCTCTCGCTTTTATTTTTTTGCAATGTCATATTTCACACAGGTCTAGTGAGGTTGAGGAGATAATGAACAAAAAACAGAAAAAAAGAAAAGGCAAAAAAATCATCTTTGCACAACTTTCTGCTGTAACCAATCTGTAAGACACAGATTTTACAGTTCTTTCCATAATGATAGCTTGAACTGGCATCCAAGTAACCTAGTCTTCAACAAAACATACCCAAAAAATAAAAGCCTGTAGACTGTCGATGAATTGTGCATAAAGCTGGGCTGCACGTTTTATGTCAAAACTCTTCTAAAAATAGAAAATCATCTGGAGGAGTTTGAGGTTGTATAAACAGATCAAGTTTTAATATAGGGTTATCTCCCTTAATGTGTGTTTGGCCTGAGGGAGAAGCTCCAAGAACAAGTTCTCAATTTTTATAGTTTCTAAAAACAATATCATTTGCAAACTCTTCTTAAGCAGTAGCTACTTTATACTACTACCACTTCATTAGGAACACTTAAAAAGGTATTTAAAAATTCATATTCATGTGCGATGTAATTGCCATTTAAGTCAGGAATTTACTTTTAATAAACACATTCTTGAGCTGGTAACAGTAAAAGCATCATTCAAACATCATTTCCTGTACTAAATTTTTACCCATATTAACAGACTTAGAAAAGCATCAACCACAAACATGTTGGTGATGGAAATTTCCTAACGCAAGCAGTCTTTATAGATTTCTGCTATTTCAGTGCAGGTCTCCAAGGACCATTTGAATCCATATTAATTTCCTTTCTGGCAGTTATGCGGCCATGTATGAACTGCACTATTTCACTTTTAATCTGTCAGTAATTTAGTAATGTGTAAACTAATTATGCACAGATATTAATGTAATCAGTTTGGGGAGCTATAAAATCAATGCATTTTTACAGACTGTTTTAAAGAGAATTGCATTATTATAGTCATAGGCCTGCTCCTGATAATGTCATGGAATTAAAATAATTGAGATCCATGCATCAATACACATTCCCACAACCCATCCAACAATACAATAGTATAATTTTCTGTAAAGGACAGATCAAGATTTTTTGGTAATATTAAAATTTAATTTGCCTGAAAATAATATGTGGCTTCCTATTAAGAAATACACATTTGATGACATCTCAGATTTCCTGTAGTGAATTAGAAATGAACTGGCTAGTAACATTTCATCCATAATTCAACCCAAATACTCGGCTTTGCTCCAATGGAAAATGTACAGGAAAGACTGTAACTACAACTCAGCACTGGGGCACAAAAGTTAATCAAGGATCACATTTGCAGCATCATGTAACAAGTCATTAAAATTATCAAGCACCACTGTGTATTCAGGCATACAAGAAGAACACTATCAACATACAGAAGCTAAGGTGTGCTGCCACAGACCTCACTCTGCTCTCACATACCCAGCTGCACCTCATAACACAGAGCATTATGCCCCTTCCTCATCTCCACCTCCCTCATGATCAAAGGCCTCTTCACTTTTCCATGCTTTTCTACATGTTATTTCCTCTGGTTTCTGTTATTCAGGTCATCCAAGAAACACATTTCACTTGTGAAATTTATAATGCCTTTCACCACTGTACTTACACATGCATCGGGCCAAGTAGGACAACAAGAAGGCACTTCTGGAGTCACCTCAATCGTCATGACTCCATCTATTTTCTCAGATAATGTTTTCCAAGGTAAAAGGAACTTAATTATCTTAGAGATTATTCCTCTCAGATTTATTTGAAAATATCAATGAATTCAAAGCTGTGCCACACTGAGAGCACTACTCATAACATAACTACAGCAGTTGCCTGTTCACTTACAAACATACAATTAAATTATGTGTCAAAGTGTCATGATACAATTAATCCACCCAGATTTGATCAGCTGCCAGAAGGTCTTACCTTTTCCCCTCTCCCTGCCTTCCCCTACCTTCACACCCCTGCAGCCCCTCCTGCCTCTTGCAGCTCATAGGCAGCTCTGGGCTAGGGCAGCAGGGTACACACACTGCAGGCTATTGGACAAATAACATCAGTATGCAGAGATAAACACAGCTTGCTTACAAGTAACTTAGTACTTGTTGCTGGTAAAATTAGCATTTTACACATGTAAAAGATATTAAGACCTCAAACTTTTTATAATAGCATAATATTAATTTATAGTTATAAATTCATTTATTCATGAACATTAAGAGTACCTTTTAAAGAAACAGCAATTTAGAACTGCAAAGCACATCTATCTGTTCTTGTACCCTATTTTGGAAAGGGAGCTTCATAGAACTAACTGGAACTACTAACTTGGCTGGCAGAACAAAAGTACCTAAAAAAAACTTGTGAAAACCTGTCAGCACAGACCCCAAAAGCCCATTTACATAGTCACCCTGCTTTTTCTTTTATCTTTTAAAAACACGGACACTTTTTGGCATGGGCATAAACAGCAGGGCACGCCTCGCACAAAGTTTATGTACCCAACAAAATACATACAAGAAAATTATCAATAAGCCAGCTATTTTCACCTGGTCCTTGTCAAACTTCAACGTGTGCTGCTTGCCATGGAGCCCCCACACTGAATTCACACCCACTGCAGGGTTGGACTCCAGAGGACAGGCTCCAGGGGGTGGGCTCCAGGGATGGGCTCCAAGGACGGACTCCAGAGGACAGGCTCCAGGGGGTGGGCTCCAAGGATGGGCTCCAGGGATGGGCTCCAAGGATGGGCTCCAAGGGTGGGCTCCAGGGGGTGGGCTCCAGGGATGGGCTCCAAGGATGGGCTCCAAGGATGGGCTCTAGGGGATGGGCTCCAGAGGACAGGCTCCAGGGCATCCCCAGCACTCCCCATGAGCCCTGCTGGGGCCTGGTCCACAGTGCCCACATGGACAGGCTGCCTGAGAGGAACAAAGCACAAAAAGCCCAAAGCATCACCTTCCCAAGGCTTCCCCTGGCCTCCAGCTGTGCCCCCCGGCTGCAGGCTCAGCTGCCCTGCTGGAGCACCGAGCCCAGCCCAGGGGCTCATGGCCACCCCCGGAGCACAGAGGGGCCAGCTCACCACCACAGCACTGCCTCAGCCTTGGCAGTGCCAGCAGAGAGCCCCACGCACCTCTCCAGGACATTCAGGCTGGTTCTGTTTGTCTGTAATTTACTGTGGGCTCTGTGGAAAGACAAAATGTTTGGGGGTTGTGAGGGAAGTCCATGAAAAGGAGGATTGGGTCATTTGGGGTCAGTGCCACCAGCGCGTGGGCACGCAGGTGCCTGGGCAGTGGCAGCCCCACAGGCCACCCCAGAGCGGGACTGTGAGCCAGGATGGGCCTCCCAGGCCAGCAGGGGATGGAGGGACAAGGATGAGGTGTCTCTGGATCACAGGGGGTCCCACTGAGACCTTTACAACCCCCAAGGGCACCAGTGTTGCTGCGTGGGAAAGCGTCATGGAGGAGAGATTCTACAAAGACCTGGTGGGCAGAGGGGAGATTTGCTTTCAACCTCTTTAATCTTTTTGTATCATTAAAGATGATACATGCTCAAGTTTATTTTTCTTGGATGCTAATGCAAGCTGGCTTTGTATCTGGAGCACTTGTGTGCTCATCTTCAAGGAAATGGAGAGCAGTGCAGTCTGCAGCCTCCCAGCACTTTGTTATATCAGGTATTGACACGCATGGGAACAGCTGTAACATCAAATACTACAATTTGTGGGGATATAATCAATAAATACTCATTTAAGGATCAGTCTAGGTAAGACCTAAACCATAAGGCATGTCATATTCATAGTACTTATTGCATATAGAGTCAATTAATATTCAATTATGTTTCAATGTTAAAAAAAACCAAACCCTATGAAGTAGCTATTCCTTACTGAAATAATTCTTTCAGCTCTTACCTAAATTTTAGTTTTGTATTGGACAATTTTTTAGTAGACAGAAAAATGTTTCTAGCTGAAAATGGATCAGGTGAGCTCCTTCAGCCATTACAATATACATTTTATTCTTTGTAGAATAGGTTTATCTAAAGATACCACTTCTCACTACAGCTGAAGCAAAAAAATACTTCCAAAAGTGAAATTAAATGAAAACAGAAAGGTTTGGCAAAGTCTCATGTTGGCAAACTTTATTTGCAAAAGGTTCAGTGGAATGTTACAAAGATAGAAACTATCATGGCATGCAGAAACATGCAAGCTGAGAAAAAGGTTTCTAGTTCAGCCTAACATTTGTACCTGCCGTCATGCTAGGGTAGGCCACCTTAAACATACACATCAGTAAATGGGTGAAAGCAAATATTTTAAGTTAGTCTTAAAAGGATCAACTTCAACTCCCTGCCTCCCCTCTGAATTTAGAGCACTGTGTCAAAACTCTATACTGTCAAAATGTGTTACCCTCTACCTTTTGTTTACATAGATGGAAAAATCTTTAACAAACTAGCACACATACTTTGAAATTATTTCTCAAAATTATTCTAGTACATTCTCCCTCCTGCACCAGGTACTAGCTCTTAAAATATGCTGAGTGGTCAGAACCAGTGTAGTTTAAACATACTTTTGTTTATAGTGCTTGCAGAGCAATGCTTGTACAGACAAGCTAATTAGGCTGGGATTTTGTCCCTTTATTTTTATAATTCCAGTTTTAGGAGCAGAGCATTTGATTTATTACATGAAGGTATTTTTATAGCCTCAAGTACTACTGCTCTTTAGGACATAGGGAACATCACAGCCCATTTAATTTACACAGGAGATGTTAGTACTATTTAATGGCATGTAAACATTTTATAAGGTAAGCTCAAATAACAGGAGATTTTTTTTTAATATACTTCAGCAAAAAGGTTCACAAATAGATTTTCATTCTACTTTATTGGACCAATCTCTGTTATTGCATCAGAAGTGAATCGAGTTTTAAAAGGTGTTAAGAGTTTTCAATATATTTTGTGACACTGAACAGAATCACAAAGTATACATAAAACAAGCAATGCGTGAATTAATTCCAGAACTAGTGTAACTGCACACCCTCAAATCATATGTAATTGTCTGTGACTTCAAGCAATAATTGCAATGGACTTTAGATAATATTATAATTCTATTTCTTTTCAAACATCACAATTTTACAAAATTATAGATAGAAACATTTCAAAGATACTTTATCATCATTATTACATTATTACTTCTTCATAATAAGATTTTTAAGGAGTGACAATATATTTTTTAGGCCAACTGATAAAATTAAAAACTACAGTAGTTTAAAACATAAGTGCCAAAAAAAGAATTTCTTCTTACTAGAAACATTCCCACACATATTTTTACACCATGGTTACTTCAATAACAATGTTATTCATTCTTTTCATCTAAATTAAATCATATGCTAGCATTTTATAAATATTAATATATTGGTTTTTTTTCAATGTTTGCATCATAAAGAGACAATACAAAGATCAGAACCATTGCCTGCTTTTAAAGGGAAGTTTTAGGGTTTTTTTTTTTTTAAGTTTTACAGGGAAAATGATGTGGTAGATTGTGGTAGGAATCACTAAAACAAAATCCAGGAAACCTGGATATCACTTCATTGTCAAAATATTTTCATTTTGGGGGAGAAAGGTAAGACTGTGGCAAATAACAGACATTTACTGGTGTGACTATTTTCTTGTCTTCTATGTACTGTACAGGTAAGTAAGAGGAAAACTGCAGCCTATTTTCTGGTGTTTGTTATGAAAAGCATGGAAAATCTGTAAATTCCTCACCTAGCAAAACAAAACCTGAATAACTACAAAAAAGGAATTCTGCCCCAGTCCCATATTTTTTGTAAAGCAGAAGAGAGATATTATTTCTTGGAAGACTAAGGAAAAGGCCTGAAAGTTCTGGTTCGTTCATAAATGCCATGTCCCCCCCATGGGAATGGTGTGTTTTAGCTGATGTTCTGTTGTGCTGTAACATGACTAAATGCTCTGACTTTGGGAAAACAGTCAGTAAAGAAAAATATTATTATCTTACACTGACAAAAGGCAAAATGAAATAATTGCATCACCACCAGTTTGGATTAAACAACATGCCTAAAAAACTACTTAAGTGAAAGTGCTGTAAATACAAGTGTTGAATATTAACTTTATGAGGCACTTAATTGCACTGGATCGTAATGAATTATCTAGTTCTAGTGATGCTTTGACACATTCTAAATGAGAACCATAAGGAGTTAACTTATAGTCCTTAGTGACTTTCAATATGTTCAGTGACAATATAAGATCCCATTCATTTCCCAAGACATCGTCATTTTCAATACAATCTCATCATAAAATATATGAGCATTTCTTCACCTAAAAAAATGTTTCTATTAGGAAAAAGTACTGGTACAACTTCTATACGTAACAGTCATCTCATTTGTCAACTGATTCATTATAAAAATCACACAGAAATGTATCTGTTCTGCTCTTGGACTTTTCTCAGCAATTAATATGTAATCTCATTTTATGGTTCTTCCACCTGTAATACTTGTATATCAAAGATACAAGGATTGTCCAAGCAGAACTTTTCTAGCTGCTCTGTTTTCACTGAATAGTCAATGTCTATATATGACAATTTAAAGAGAAAACACTGCATAGTTTTAATCTTCACACATACTGTGTGCACTTCTCATGATAACTTGGTGTATAACTTGGAATAACATGGTGTATTCTTTAAAAAAATATTATTATAAATTTATAACAATATTCTACTCTTAGATTTTACAGTATGGACTATTTTTATATTGGGATAAGCTGTGCTTTCTTGTTCACCTTTACAAATTGATAACTAAACAATATTGTCCCATCATGTGTGATCTTGCTAAAATACAACTTGTTGTACCATACAAAACTTCCTTATCATGCACTCGGAAAATTGTTACAGAGATGGTCTGAAGGTCTACTCATGGGAGAAGTCCCATGTTTAAATTTCTTGGGTGCTCTTTGGCATGGAATAAGCACCTGCCTGAATGGTCCAACAGGTTCAGCAGCAGAACCAACGTGGTGGTGGGAGGCTGGGAGCAGCCCCACCCTGCACAGGATGTAGCACAGGGATCAGTCCCCTCCTGGGAAGGCAGTGGAGATGTGTGACACTCACCCCATCCCCTGGCTTGGCAGCTCCTCCATAGCTCTGCTTCAGCCACTGCGACTGCTCAAAGAGGAGGAAACAGACTCTGCATTCCTTGGCACAAAGGTCTGCTCCAGGTGTAGGGCACCAGAGGCCTTGTTCTGTTATCCCTGATCATACAGAGTCATTCCTCAATCCCGCTGAAGTCAACACTAAAAGGTTTTCAATGAGATTTAAGTGAGACTATTCTTATGTTTAAGTGCTTCATTGGATAAATGTCTTCATTTTCCTTTAGGACCCTAGCCAATATCCATTGTAATCAGTGGAAGAGACTTCTATTGTATTCCGTGAGATGAGCTTTTATTATTGTATGGTCTTTATCCAGATTAAGTCCTCAGTGTGCAAAACTAGTTCCCTTTTTATATATATATACATATACAATAAGAAGATTTTTACAGTTGAACATAAAAATGAATGTCTCTTCTGCCAAAATTTTATTGCAAATCTGGAATTCTATCTTACTTATTCCTTTATAAGGTTTTGAAACCTTAAATGAAAACCTATACGAATCTGGATAATGACCAAAAAACCCACAAATATTGCTCGTACATGATAAACAAAATTTTGGATCTCAGACATGATTTTAAGCAATTATACCTCCTGGAGAGATTTGAAATTAAGACATTTATTAATTTTAATTTTTCTGGTTTGACATTATTTCAAATTTGTAATTGTTCTAGAATCATTAAAAGCTGGAAGCTGTCCCAAATAGTTGCTGTAGTTAAGTAACTTTGCTTTGGTAACTTAGGTGTCCCAAACAGAACAATCATTGTTATTCTACAATGAGGTAACTATACATTTTCTGCTCCAAAATAGTTATTTAAAAGCCTGGATACATATAAGTGTTATTCACAACGTATTTACATCATACATGCCATTTTTCATTCGTTTTTTTTAATCTCAAAGCAGAGAAAATAATCAGGTATCAATATTCCATTTTTCAAGTGGACACTTCAGATGAAGTTCCCAAAAGTTTAACAATTAATCAGTGGGGAGATAATAGGAATAAAACCTGAATCCCAAGAATCTGTTTCTAAGGCAAAAACATTGCTTCCTCTAGTTTTGTATCCATATATATGTGCACGTGGGGTGCCTGTTTGGGCAAGAAAACACCTCAAAATAGCCAGTGGCTGTGCCACAGCAGTGGCTGGAGCTTGCTGGTGCTGTTGTTTTGATAAAGTCTGTGCAGCACAGACACATTGCCAAAGCCTTGTAGTGTAAAACACATTTCATTACCAGTAGTTCTGAGAGCATATCAGTTTATGGGGATGATTGTGCAGGTGCTGGTGAGTGTTATAAATATTTATGCTACTGCAAAGGAAAACTCCCTCCTGAAGGTGTTGGAAAGAGCGTCTCTGTTTTAAAGAAATGTTGAAATCCTTCCTCACCTTTTTTACCTGACTTTAAATCATTGAACAGACTTTCGGTGTCTATATTTCTTCTGGGATTTTTAACAGCAGCAAAAACTGAGCTTTTGGTGTTTCCAAAGCATCCTTGAAAGAAGTCTATGTTAACCCAATGGAAATGACTGATCACCTTATTTCTATAATCCTGTGACAAATCATCACTGGCATGAGATGTAAAAAATACAAGTAATAGTTGAAAAATAATTGTAAAGAAAACTGTATCCATGGAATGATGCTACTCCCTGATGCTTATACACATCACTACTGGTGTTCATACAAGAGACTTTAACTTGCATCTTAAATGTTTTTCTTGAAGTGAGCCTAGGTTTATTTGATGGAACTTCTTCCTCAAAATCTTTTGAGCTTTTAGAATTGCACAGCCAAACTGAGCCCAGTATATTCAGAGTAAGCTGTAACATGTAAATTTTCATAAAGATGCAGATATTGGACATATTTTAAAATTATTGGGTTTTTTAACCAATGCAGAATCACACTCCTGAGTGAAGTTTACATTGTGTTTCAGTGGATTTTAAATGGCAGCATGAGGTCCAGTTAGACACTTTTATTATTTTCTAGTTTATTCTCAAACCCTGCAACAGCAATGTAGGGAAATGTTGTAACTGAACTCGACATGACAAAAGAAATCAGGAAATGTTTGCAATTTTGGTTCACTATAACTCATTTTAAGAACACAAATTCCCTTTCTTTGTATACATAAATGTCATGTGAAGGGCACATAAAAGTTTAGTCAAAAGGGGCCTATTAAAAGCAACAGTGACATTAAGCATGAGCAATGAATAAAATGTATAATTTCAGAATCATAAAAACACATGGTTTCATTAGACTGGCGTGTGGTGGTTCTCTCCTGTGTCTCAGAAGAGTTGGTATTGATCTGACTATGAAGCTGTGACAATAAAACTGTACTCTATTGACTGCAGCTGCAGGGTCTCCAAATATTATTTATTGAGGCAAGCAGAACAGCAAAGCAGAAGCACTGCCCCAGTAATAAGTGGTAATTGCTGGGAAGTGAAGCATTGCACTCCCTATTGACCCTTGCATCCTGAAATTTCGATGGATTATATTTAACTCCATTAGGATTGGCATTATCAAATTACATAAACCACATTATGGAACAACCAGCCTCAGTTTAGATCATTGATTTTCGATTATACTGATCTTCCATATGATTCAGAAGTACCTTCTATTACCAGTGATATGATATCAGTGTTGATCTGTAGGGGTGGAAGTGCTGTGTTATTACAATGAGATAAATAGCACTGAGGAAAAAAAGTAACTATTCTTCTAGCACATTGGCAGATGGAATTATTCCTGTAAATAACGGTATTTGTAGATTGAAAATTGGGTAGTTCAAAATTTACATACATTTCTAAAAGCTCCAACACTTCCTCATTTTTGTGTTAAAGACATTAAATCATTTCTGCTAATTTTTCACCCTGTATAGATCAATGTACTATCAGTGACGGTGCCAAGTTTCTGATATCAGATATGTGTTGCCTTTTTAAGATAAAATAAAACTGAATGGAATATCTGCCTACTTAAGCAGCTACCACTAAGCTGCTCATCATTCTGAATGTCACTGATATAAATTTGTTATGTTCTCAAGGATCTATCATATGCTTTCCATCCTCTACCCAAGTCTTAGCATGGAGCTGAACAATTTACTGAGCTCTAAGGCTCAGGCAATTTTGATGCATCTCGTACAAGCCTAATTCAAAAATCCAATTTGTTACAGCACTTAGTTAAAGTTTTTAGAAATTTATGAATTTTTCTTCAGGGATTGCTGGTTCATTCACTGGCACTGGCCTGGGTTGATGTCCATTGCACACACGAATTTTGTTCTCAACCTTGCAGTGAGTATCACATGTTTTGTCAAAGGAATTGTTTTTTCGCATTCAGGATTTTTTTAAAAAGGCATTAGATTTTATTTGTGTGTTTAAACTGCCCATTGCTAGGACTAGAAGAACCAGTTCAAAGTCTGAAAGGAAAGTAAATGTCTGAAAAGAAAAAAAAAACTTCTTAAGCAGAGGAGGTGAAGAGACTCACTATTCATAAAAGGAGTGATCAAAAGTCTCGCTCAAAACTCACCCATTCATCTCCACCAGAATTCAGCGTGAAGATTAGTTTCCAATACTAATTATTCCAACTCTTAATCCTCTTCCTTTTTCTTGACATTAAATATACGTGACTACTAAAGTTACTGGTATTTTGCAACACTAAAAAGGTTCTGCTTAGTTGGAAAATTCATCCTCATTTTACAGCGGTAACTCACAACATGTAAAATTTTCACATAAAATAATGTCTGAAAAGTTAAGGTGTATGAGAACAGAATAAACTGATTCAGAAAGATGGTTATTATTTTGAAGAGCCTTAAAATTCTTATGTTTTAGTAGACAAATCTGAAGAAACATAAAAACAGATGGATTGACATGACACTGGAAAACTCTTTTCACATCAATAGGAGATCACTATAGAGCTGTCATTGACTGAAATGAACTAGATGATAAATGGCCAAAAAAGACAGGAAGATGAAATTCTAATAAAGTTTCAAAACATTTTCATTACAAAGATGTTAAGATTTCATCTATCTTTATTTCTGATTTGAGCCATAAAAGTAAAACCAAGGTAAGGAAAAGTATAGATTTTTTTCTTTTATTTCTTTTACTTCATTTCACAGTAGGAAGGAAGCTCTCTACTCCTAAATTCTCTTTCCTTCTTTGCACCAATACTCTTGTTAGGACATTATTATATTATATTATATTATATTATATTATATTATATTATATTATATTATATTATATTATATTATATTATATTATATTATATTATATTATATATTATATTATATTATATTATATTATATTATATTATATTATATTATATTATATTATTATATTATATATAATTCTTGGTAAAGTATATTTCTCTAATTCATTAAACTTTATAATGAATTTAGCAAACAATTTAGTGATCATGGTTTCCAATATGTAGCAAACAGCTGAGCGAAATGTCAGGAAAATCACAGCGTATAGAATTTCTGTTTGGTCATAAATGTCTCCACCTGAGTAGCAAATGTGAATAGCTGGCTCTTTAATGCTACACTGTATTTAAATAATAGGTTATAAACAGTCAGGCTAATGATCTCGCTATTGTAACTTCAGACCTCGTTGACATAGCTAATAATTAGCACTGAATATCATACAGAAATATGGCATGTTCTGGCTTCTTGATTTTTGTTTCAGTCTTGGCATTTCAGAACCTTAATGTACTAAAATAAGGTTATTAAATTAAGATACTTAAGAACATGCAATATTAGCAGGTACATTTGTAGTTTATAACGGAAAAGATAGTTGATACTGAATCTGTTTCTAAAAACTGTGGGCTTTTCAATTGTGAGAATCATATCAATAAAAACAGAAATCAATTATGTAACACTAATAAATAAAGTTATGTAAGATATGCCTGATGTATTGACTCACATGGGACAAGAAGGCATATTTTATCAGCAAGACATTTTACAAAAATCTGGGGTTTGTTTTTGTCTTGCCTTGACAGAAAATGTCTTTATCAATAAAGTCAGAAGTGATGGGAGGATATCTTCTGAAACAGAATGTATATATATATATATACATATATATATAAACAGTCACATAAATTACATAGGTATATGCAACAGACTGTGATTTACATTGATTTCCTCAGAATTCTATGGCATTAAAATATTTCATTCATTCTGCTTGATCTGCCTAGTTTTGTTCCTTGAAAGTACATAAATTTTGAAATTTGATATATAAACATTATCTCACATGCAAAATTATGGAAAAAAAAATCTATTTATTTCTTGCATATTGTTTTCAATAACCATTCAGTTGTTCCAGGACCACTTATTCTTTCCAAAGAGAAGGCTGACACGCTGGCTAAGCTATAAGGCTGGTATTCAATTTCCTGCTCCCCCATAGGCCTCTTTTGTGATTTTGCCAATTCACGTAGGCACTTTGTACTTTAATTTCCCCTCACTATAAGAGAGACAGTAGTACCTTCTTGTATCACATCTATGTCTTGGGAAGTATTAGGATGGTGAGATATGAAAACAGAGGCCATATAAATGTTTCATAGAGTGTGACAGATGTATTTTAGAAGAGGACCTTGGATAACAAGACTTTTTGGAGAACATAGGGAACAATTGTATTTTTCCAATGTGTTCTTTTGTGAACACATTTTGTGATGAGCTATCCCCTCAGAGACAGAAACAAATAAACATTGAGGAGGACAGCATAAGGCAAGAATTTTACAGAGTGTTATGACAGCAAAAAATAAGATGGGGTAAATGAATTCACCCTTTTTTTTTTTTTTATTATTGAGAAAAAGAAAAAGTAATTTTTTGACACATTTGCTTCAAGCACATTGTTCCTTCATTATTAATTTTACTAATGGATTTTTTTTCTTTTAATATTAAGGAAAAGATTAAGAGTAGAAATTTCGCTAGTGGAAAAGACTGCTAAAGCAAATCCAAGCTTGTAATTGCAAAGTGATTTGACAAGTGAAGAATGCTACCTCTAAGTGACAGGGCCAGGTCTGAGGACAAAATCCACTTCTATGTAACAGAATTTTACTTCCATCTTCCTGAGCTCTGCTTGAACTCTTCTCCAGTTTACAGAGTGAAGTGGGAACCCTAGAAGAACAAATTGTCCATCATTTAAGCATATTGATCCAAATCAGTCTTGTACAATTAGCAGCTCAGCCAAGAGCAGCGTAGTTTCCAAAGATGTCTATTCCATCTTCTAGAACACAGACATAAAGGAAGCACTACAGGCACAAACACACTGAATTTCACAGCAATCTTGTCTTTGATGTCACCTACAACCACACAATAATTTGCAATTGTGGCAGTCATTCAAGAAGTTATTTGACAGTAAAGTCACGTCTCAAATCATGTTTCCTAAGCATGCTGTTCTCCTAATCAAATTTTAAGTAGAAAATAAAAGCAGTTACAATTTACTTTCATGAACTTTGTCACTGGTAAAACTCCATCATATCAGGTTTATTTTTTGAGGCATGATTGCTCAGATGCAGGAGCAAAATTACGTATTTGTAACGAGAGCTGAAAGAAATTCAGAGAACTCCTAAACATTTTAGAAAACACTACTGCCTTGTTTCCATGGTACTTAAATAGCTACCTACTAAAAGGCTGAAATTTGATTTTGAAAGAAGTTACTACTACTTGGTAACACACTACAAAATGGGAAACTGTTTTCATTCCATGGCTAGATTAAAATATAACAAAATTTAACTGTCTCATAAAGAGCTGTTTATTATTTTATAACTTAAAAATTTTCAAAGTGATGTCACATTTATACACTTGCATATATGTCACTAGCACACAGATTTTTCTTCATTTAAAAGCTTTCCCTAAAACAAAATGTTAGCTGATATCTTATTTTTTTCAGGTATCATTTAGTGTCATTGAGTAAAAAGATAAACATGTACCTTGCAACCACTTTTTGGTAAAGTAAGCATTTGACTATCCAAGCAAGAACCTTTTGAAATAAAGGTTTTCCACACCACTGGAGGATATAGCAAGAAAGACAAGGAGACACCATGTGCTATGGGCAAAGAGGAGGAAATACAGTAGTAGAAAGATACCAAGGAATATAATTTTTAAGCAGATATTTTCTTTTCTTGGTGGGGTAGCTGATAAACTGTGTGAATGGATGGCAGTGCCTAATATTTGAGATATTTGAGAATTATCAGCTGGGAGGACAGGAGATAAGGAGAGAAGGTTGGTCATGACAAGAGATTGATTTGGGATTTCATCACGGATCAAGAAAAGGTATTGGTCCAAGGTCTTATATTTTCACTGACTAGAGGAATAATATACAGCCCTCATGCTGGTTTGCACTAAGACAAGGGAATAGACACTGGACAAAGGGATATACTGATGTACTTACTGAAAGGAGGAATTAATTATTTGATTTTCTAATGCTTCTTGCCTAATAGCTGGCTCACATCAACCTTGTGTGCACTCTGGGTGTGTAACTACCTTCACACCACGTTGCCTAGAGGTACATTTCTAGGCTTTCTCTACTGAGTAAGCAACATTTTTAGAGTTCCTGTATTTCTCTGCTGGAGCTTAAATCTGTTGTGTGCTGGTTTTTTTTATAAAAGAACTCTTTCCCAGAGCTGCTTCCAAATGGCATGGTATGACAAAGCATGTCTAACATGGGCTTGTGTACTTGTAGCAATTATCCAGAGAGATGGGATACAAGGAATGAGACTGGTTCTAATTTTCTGTCTGGGGGCGGAAGGAAGGTTGTTTAAATAGCAGACATGAGTGTTGTTTGGTTTCTGGTATCCTTCTTATGTGATGCTCTTCAGAATTATCTGGTGTCATCAAAGTGCCTGACAGACCCTTACAAGCACATTATTTGTGCCATGGTAGTGTAGAAAAGGAGAATGTGGTTACAGTGCTTGGCTATGGTAGCAGGGGATTACATCTCCAGTTCAGCTGCAGCCTGACATGCAAAGAGACTGACTACTAGGGAATGCATCTCAAGGGAGAAGGCAGGGAAGTAGGCAAAGGGAAGTTTTCTCTTTGGAGATGTGAGACACGAACAGGAAAAATGTACTATTGTGCTGTCATCCTACACTGCTTCCCGAGTATTTGATCCTGCTGTTCTCTGTGCTGACACTCTATTAAGCATAAAAGAAATGCTATTTAATTCAGACTTCGTTAGGTAACGTGGGAATCTACGCCATCATCCTGTGTCATGAAATTGTTGGACTCAATGAGGATATGTAAAAAGCTGCTGGCATTAAAGATAACATCAGCTGGCTCTAGATAAAGCAGCCTGCCCCTAGGGGAGGGGGCTGGGAGGGTGGGAAGGGGAGTGGAATAACTGCTTTAAGTGTCTTCACTGTAGTGACTGCCTTGCCAAATCACATCATTTTGTTTTTTCCAGAATAAAGATTTCTGTGGTAGAATCAGTCCTGCTCATATGATAGTTCAGAGATCTTTTATAATGTGCAGAAATATTTTAAAACTCAGTTTTTTCTATTCTGCTATGCAAACCCTGCTCCCCAAATTACTAACACTGCACATAAAGCACGCAACATGATGTACGTGTTCTGAGCCTCAGTGAGAACCTCTTAATTTAAACTTATTTGCCCTATTCAAGTGATTCAGCATGTAATTAAAGTCTATCGCATTATAAAAATTAGCTACAGATCATCATTTGTTACAAGTGTGACTCACAAGGGCTAAGCCTGCTTAATATTCTGGTTGGCAGCAAAATGTTCGAGGGCAGAATCCAGATCAATACACACAATTTTTTTCAATCTTCCCTGTGGTAGTAGTGTTGTACATTTTGGCATCACTGTCTTGCCAACTGTAATGAAAGAAATTGTCATTCAAAATAAGACCAATTAAAAACTGATGTCCTTAAAAAATAGCACTGCAGCCTTTTTTTTTTTCTTTTGGATCCACCATGTTCAGCAGACCACCATGGCATGAATTGCCATTAATATGTCATTTCCCTTTCCTGTTATCACAATATAAAAGACCTTAGCTCTGACCTTTCTATCAAAACATCCTTTGTTTAGAATGAAAGCTATTCACTGTTAGACCCTTATCTATAGAGCTTAGCCAGCGGATCAAATCCAAAGAGCAGAATTCGTTTACTTTGTATTAAATGAGCTCAGTTAAGAAGTTTCAATTTTGGCAGAAAGGTGCATTAATCACAAGGAAAAGAACAGATCTCACTTTTCACAGCTTCTGGTTTACTTTCAATACAGTTACACAGTAAGGCTTTTGTTCCTTAAAAGTAGCACTGTATTTAAATACAGTAAATATAACAAAATTACCTTCTTAAAATTACACTAGAGTTCCTACAGTACAGGATGTCCATAATGACCTCAGTGTTGCATGACTAACTTTACAGCTTCAAAAAGGTTCTAAATTAGTTTGGACAGATGGGTTTTATCCAGAGGAAATCAATGAGGTTTTGTGAGCCTGACTTAATTTTTATGCAGCCAGTACTTTGAGATGAAATTAAAATATGTATAAAAAACATATTAAAGTTTCCCTTGGGTTCATAGTTGTTTGTACATTTACAAGGTGTTAAAGAGATGATTTAAAAACTAACTATATGAGGGATCAATTCAAGTATACTATGATTTATGGTCTTTCATGACATTTTTGACACTTCTGGCCTAATGTCTTCTGTGTTTTGAACCACTAATTATATTTTAATTCATAAGGGTTTGGTGAGATTTTATAAGTGTAATATAATATAAAGAGCTGTATCACATGGAAAGTTTTAGAAGAAAACACACTTTACAAGTTGTAAATAAAGATGTGCTGCACCAGTTAAAAATCCACTTGATTGCGGTACCTCCAAGTGGGGAGAGCTTCGCCATCTGCCAACAAAATTGGCAGATTTTTAACTTGCTGCTCAGTACTGAGGGCCAAAATCTGGAAAGCAAAAGGCAGATTTTCACAGATTTAGTGCTTTCACTGGATAATATCAAACCCAAAGATTTATCTGCCTGATCAGCTATGATCTGACCATCCCCAGGACCATAAAACCCTTATAAACTCAATTTTTTATATACTCCAAAAAGGAACAGAAGCTGGACTATCCTTCTGGAAACTCATACAAATTGAATTTTTCATACTTTTCTACTGAACTGCCACAACTTAATCCTGCAATCGACTCAGAGCAAGTAGAAAGGTTCCCACAACAGAATATTAAAATAGTTCCGAAATTATCCAAGGCCAAAATTCTCATCAATGTTCCATTCTGGTTTGGTACACCTATGGGTACAACACAGTCTAGGGACTCACAATAATAAATCCTTTTTAAAAATACTCTTGTGTCTTTTCATTTTCTCATAATTATTTAGCTCAACATAGCTAAGAAACACACTAATTTATAAATATCTGCATAAAGTAAAATAATAAAAAATTGAAACGTTTATTCCCTAATTCAGTGCAGTCACTAGCAGTGAACACCTGGAACCTTATAATGATTCCCCAATGTCTTTTTAGAGATGCAAAGATGGTTCAGTGTGTTTGCTTACTTTTCTGAGGAAAGGAGTGTAAAAGAGTGTGAAATACATTGCCCCGTTCTGTATTCTAACACTGATATCTACTGATATTGTGTGTATATCAAATGTAGGCTTCAATACTGGATTGTAACAAGATAAAACCTGAGGGAGTTCTCTTTTCCTACTCTCCAAATACATGCAAAATTTTCACTGTTAGCTTGTAAATACCTAATATTGCATAGCTAAACTTCCAATTCTTTGAAATCTGTGGATTTCAACCTGCGAGCCAAATTTTTTTATGCTACATAATAACTGAGAAAAAAAATCCAGGAGAAAGGAAGACAGGAGTACAGAGCATTTAGATAATTAAAGATATCCAGGGAGAGTAAAATTGAAGAGGCTCAGTAATGATACTTCAGTTATCAAGAATCTAAGCAAAAGCATTCTTACTCTTCTACCTTTTGCCTAGTTTTGTGGTAATTACTGGTGATGACAACTGGTGTGATTACTATGCTGTATCTTATTGAGGCAACCTATTTTCACATCATACAATAGATACTATCCCAAAATACCACTAATGATTTATCTTTAATGAAGGAAAATCTTTAAGCCTGTTCTCCTCCGTAGCATCTATGCTTACAGTAGAGAATAAAATAGAGAAAAACAATCTTCTGATGACACTTTCAAAAAGCAAAAAAGTTCTTGGTTTTCAAAAGATTGTAAATGAAGAAGCTAATTTTGATACTTCACTCCTATCAAGCTTTCCTATCCTTTTCAAAGGACATTATTTGCCATTAATCAACTCTTAACATTCAGAACTTCATCTGTTCTGGCAAGCCTAACACATACATGACACAGCACAGCAGAAGCATGCAAACCAAGAGGGATATTGCACTCTGACAGACCCACTCCCCCCCCCAAAAAAATCCAGGAAACTGAAGTTTCTGAAAACAGGTGTGCAATTTGCAGCAGGCAAAAAAAAAAAAAAAAAAAAAAAATCCCCTGTCAGCCCCAAATAAGAATGAGAAAAGAGAAACTTATGACACCGAGAGACTCTTTTCAATGTTGTGGCTTTAACCTTCTTCAAGTTGAAATAGTGGACATACAGTCAAGAAAGCCATGGTCTTTATAAAAAGCAGGTTTACTCTAACTACCTTGGTCTCAGCTGTATATGATCCAAGACATTAAGGGCAGAAAAGTTCTCTCTAAGTGTCTAGGTTTCAGAAAATTCCCCTTAAAAAATATTTTTTTTTTGCTATTATAGGGCCGTAGTCCAAGGCAAAGTGAAAGCACAGAACATGAAAAATGTCCTGTAGCAGGAAAAGGTAATATATAGAATACCAGTCAGAGGTAGACACACAGAAACAAGAGAGAAAAAAATGCTCTAAAAGATTAGGGCTCATTACCTTTTCTCTTGTGTGTGTCTACACCTAACTCATTGCTAAGATCTTCCTTCTGTCCATTTGGGGTCTGGGCCTATAATTTCATTCTGCCAGCTCCCGGTCAGAGAAATAAAGGAAAAACATGCAGGCTCTTTTATCAAATATGAAGAAGGCATAAGTGGCATTAAAGCATGGGCAAGCAACAGAGAGCTTCAGAGAGCTGAGATGTTCAAGCAGCTCTTGAATACATTCTCCCACTCAGCATTTTGCTATCAGGACAAAGATCATCTGAGTCATGCAATTCTGAGCTAGTTTAAATTCTTTCTGCTGCTTTTTGTTATGAAAGAGTCCCTTCATGGAATTCATGAAGTTATCAAGTCTGTGCACTTTTGATTCTACATCACAGCTTCCTTTCAGCTTGATCTCTTTGCTGTCACAGCTTCTGATGATTTCAATGTTTGTTGAGTTTTTGTATGGCTTCTGATAAATACTTCTCTTAATTCTCCTTCCCACCTACTGACTCTGCATATAGCAGTGTCTTTTCTACACTCAAATAAATACATATTCAACTTCTTTCAGAATAGACACAAGCTGAAGAAACGAAAAGGAAAAATTACCATTATTTTTATATACCAATTCTAATATTCTATATGCAATTTTAGTAGAAAAGTCTTTCTCTGCCTTTATTAAATAGCAGAACTGTACAGTGAACCTTGAGAAATCTGTATATTAGCATACTGATACTGGGTATTTTTATCAACATATACAGAAGAAAGTTTAATATCTTCAAATGAATAACATACTTGCATGTGTAATCTGGCTACATTCTAGTAAAATGAATTATGCTCCTGTATATCAAAGAACTATGTAGAGGATGGATTGGAACTTCTGTATTCTGTAAGGATAATGTAAGCAACATAAAATTCTGGAAAACATTGCAATTAGATTCTAAATTACTTTACAGTCCTAAGCACATGAATCAAGCCAAGAAATAATCTCCCTAAAACTCATTAATCAAATCAAGTATATAACATTCCTTAACTAATGCTGTTCATTCCATGAAATGTGCATACAGAAGGCTTTCTTTTTTACTTCTCTCATAACTGTTTATATGCACACTGAAGAAATATGCCCAGCACTGCTTGCAATGGTTCCAGAAAAAGGTACCATGAAAACAAACCTCTAATAAAGGGATTCATTATTAATAGGATGTATGAAGGAGATCATAGAAGCAAAGGTGTACAAAACTTTCAGGGTACAGGTTCTTAAGGAATTACAAAAAACAACAACAAAAAAAATGGTTGCAATCCACACAGTGCATTCACTCAACCTGAGTTTCTCTGAGTTTCAGATTTTAAAAGAAAATAAAACCTGAAAGTGAAACTCAGTTTGAGAACATTAGGTTTTATCTTGTTTTACATCAAAACCTAACAAAACTGTGAATTTTTCTTGCTTTCAGCATGAAACTATAAATCACCTCAGGTTTTCTCAAACATTTAATTAACCTTAAGGTCAGTTCCTCAGGGTTAAATACTGTTGTCACTGGAGAAAATGGGATTTTTGCCATTGACTTCAGTGCAATCAAGCTTTGGCCCATAGTGAATTATTTAAGTCGAGCCAGTTAGTATGAGCTGGGGAATACTGTAAGATAAAACTGAATAATTACTTAGGATTAAAATAACAAACCAGGATATATTATTTAGAATTAATTATTCATCTACCTATATGGATTAGATTTGCTAGTGAAAAACTTTAAAACTAGCAATTTTTTCCTGAATTCCTTAGCATCTTAAAAATATTGTATTGGAAAGGTTCACAGGCCAATTATCCAACCATCTCGGACTGCTACCAGACAGAGTGGTCAGAAAAATTATTGCAATAACTCTTCAAATTCCTGGTTGTATTTAAGATAGAGATTCCAAAGAAAAGGTTTTGAAGTGGAGAGAAAGTATAATAAAGAATTTTGGCTTTTCAATCACTAATGCCACCTTTGTAGATATGTACTTGCAAATGCAGGTAGGCACAGGGAAGATTTTGGAAAATATTTTAGATCTTACTCAAAGTTATGTGTCTAACCTTAGATGCCTTGAAAGTATAACTTTTAGTCCCTTTTAGTCCCTTTTAAAACACATAATATAAATGTTTAAATGAACCAGGTAGGTGCCCACAGACAGATATGGAAACACAAGCCAGAGCTTTAACAGAATTTTTTATAGTGATCACTATGGGAATCTCAATTGAGCCTGGAGGCCTTGATTCAACAAAGCATTTAGGCTTCTAACTTCACATTGATTTCCCATTTAAATTAATGGCAAGTTTGGGCCTAAAGACTTCATTAAACTTGGGACTAAGTGATTAGACTTTGGTGATATTTTCAGGACACTGAGTTCTTGATCACTTACAGAATTCCTGGGAAGGGTTACTTTGTGTTAGGGATTTCAGGTTATCTGCTGGAAAATGCAAACCCACTTGTCACACTTGTCTAGTCTTTACACGTGTGGGTGTGCTCTGGGACAAAGAACAGCAGCTCTCTGTGCCTCTCCCTGCAACTGTACACACACCTTTCTCCATCTGTGTGTGCCAAACCTGTCTGACAGGCAGCTGTATTGTAAATTAGCACACTAACACAAGGGTATGAAGTTTTACATCACAAAAAATTGTGAAAGAAGTGCAAACGCAGGTCCTGTATGTTGGAGCTGAATCCTGAACAAAAGTTATCCCAGCTCTACATGCAGAGGACACTGAAGTGAGCTCCAAGGCTGGTCCAACATTCTGCCTGCTTCTCTGAGGGAGCAGGAAGGTCCCACAGGACTGAGTGCAGCTTGCTCTGGGGATGTGTCCATTCTAAACAGAATATGGGGAAGTGAGCATCCTCTCCTACAAGTTCCATCCAACCTGTCAGAAAAAAAAATACATTGCCTAGAAATTTCATGCATAACTTCAAACACGTATTTCATTTGATGATGGTGTCTTTAGAGATTGCTGTTTCACATACATATAGTTAAAATTGTTAATGACTATATTGATTCATTCCTAAATCAGTTTTCATATTCATCTCTACTTCATTCATGTGCATGTTTTTGTCCAAACACAAATAGACCTTGAAAAGCCAGAGGTTCTGGAATAACACATGAGATGTTAAAAATATCAGACATAATTAATAATAGCTTTAAGTTATGCTTTGCTAAATTAAAGATCTGTGATTAACTTCTGTAAGTATGTAATGCATTCACATCTTACTTTGTCCTGAAGAGCCATTGGCTTTTTCTTGAATGAGCAAATTAGAGTAAGTACAGGCACGTGTTTCTTTTTTCCACCACATTTTTATATAGAAACAATACTTTTCCATCACAGGTAATCAGTTGCTGTGTGATTTAGAAGCATGATACAGTTTAAAATGATCTGCTCATCTAAATTTTGTCAGCGAACAAATATGCACAGAATTATAGAAGCCATCTACTGATATTTGATTCATAAAAACACAAATAAAGGAGGATTAACGTTTTTTGGGTTTTTTGAAGACTGTAGGGAACAGTCAACTAAAGTAATTTAAAATTATTATTTCATGCTCCACTTAATTTTAAAAGCACTTGGAGATGGGCTCTGAATTTTTTTTAATGCAATGAGCAGAATCTCTTTCACTGTAAATATCCTGAGTTCACTCTTGAGACAAAAAATATCTGATTTTTCCAAACCTGTATTCTTAATGTGTTATAATTCAATGTGATAGGTATGATTTTTGACATTATGGGATCCAGTTAGATCATAAAGGGTATACAAATCAAATAATATAGATTAGATGTTATGCTGGTGCATAACTGTTAAATGGGGTCATGGTTTCTAACTAGCTAATAGACTCTTATGCACTAAATTATTTCATGGAATTCAGTACCATCTATTCATCATAACACTGACATGCATAATCTTAGGCAATTAATTTAAAAATTCTTCCCTCTTGCTTCTGGTTTGGATGAATTGTTACTAAGGCAAATTACTTAGGTAGTTGTCAGTGCTAACAGTACTAATATTTTTAATTAGCAGTGGACTCTATGACAGGTTACTATTCTAAGTGGGAACAAAAAGAAAATACTGTGATTTTAGTTTCCTTACCTGGTAAGAAATAACGAGTGTTCATATTGTTTCACAAAATCTTGTTTCTGCTCAACAATTACTTCCCACATAACTGGTTTGTTCTTTTGAGGCAGTCATATGAGAGGAATTTGACATCCTAATACACACAGTGAATTAGGGTTCTGAGTAACAAAGAGTATCTTCAATGTCAGTGGACTTTTCATAGGAAGCTTCAAGAACAGAGTTTTGTAATGACACATTCAAAATCATCAATAGACTTATTTTCAAGAAAAGAAATCATTATAAAATGCTATATTATTATCAAAACTCTAATTTCATAGCTCTATTTGAAAAAAAAAAAAAGAAGTGTGATATCTTTAAATGTGTTGGGAGGCAAAGTCACTGACTATTTCCAGGTTCCTGTTCCCTCTGCCTTACACCCAGTAGTCAGAGCACTTTTACAGTTATATAGTACTGTGCACTGGTTTGGAAGAGAGAGCCCTTAAAAAACCTAACATGAAGAGCCAGATAAAGACAAAGAGCCAGAGAGACTCGAATTGAAAAGTCTGAAAGCTTTTCTACATGAAAATGTAAGTAATTCTGACAGATTTGTTGCATAGTCAGAAAATCTCTGTATCACATCAATAACCTGATTTCTCATGCTAAACCTGGGATTCGGTTGGTCAGTCTTGAAGCCTAGTAACACCACCAGGAAAGGACAAACTTTACATGTGTATTAACACGGTCATTTAATAAAAGAAATGCTAATATTTTCAAATGTATGACAGGGTAGAAATATGGCTCTCTCCCAACACTCAGTTGAGAAGTTCAAAGGATTCTTCTTTAGAAAACAGTCTATGTTTCCTGGTCAAGGTAGCAGAACACTCACATTACTTTGGTAATTCCTTACTTAAGAAATCAGGATAAAATATGTTTCTAATTTTTTTTAATCAACATTATGACAATAGTGGGCAGGCCAGTAAATAAATAGATTGGATGACATCCTGATAAGTATTATGTAAGTAATTATTGTTGGATGAGTTTATCAATGCTTTACAAGAACTTTATAACTGCTTTACTCTACTGGCTACTTGACTTTCCTAAATAACACACAACAATTCAGAATAACTGTTAGTGTCAAGAAGACCCATACAGAAAATTGATGTCATAATTAAAGGAAAATAATAAAAAAGCTGACCAGAAAATAAATGCGGAAAAGCTGAAGAGTGATTAAACAAGATGAAAAGACAGGGCACGCAGAGAAGAGACTAGTTACTGTTATCCACAGTGATTAACACTCATTGCCCATGTTACTCTGCAATCCCATCACCAGATTTGGAAAATATGCATGAAACACTCAGGTTTAATTTTGAAAATTTAAAGGGTTCAGCAGGATCTCTTAATCAAATCACACATTTACAGTACATTGTTATCTATCACAATCAATTAAAACATGAGAGGCCACAGAATTTAGAGGCCACAGAATTAAGTGGCCAGAGAACACTTGGGAGGTCTATAATGCCCCTGATAAGACTGTACAACATCTCTTAATAGTGATGGAAATTAGAAATGTGCCTGGACAAGAAAAACAGACTTCTCTATACTTATATATTTGAAAACCCTATGGAAATGCCAGAAAGTCCTGCTGACAGCTAAAAGCTCAGCACTATTGCATTTGATCTCCTCTGATTGACCTCAGTACTAGGATAAATATTGCCTGCCAGTACTACTGAGAAAAATATTTACTGACTTTTGTTGGAGAAATGTTTTCCTGTTTAGAAAAAAACACTCTCCAAATGAATGTTGTCATGACCTGGTAAGCAGGGGGGACACAGAGACTGCTGGTTATAATTAGCTGCTGCAGTTGCTTGCTTGTTGAAGCAGTAACTGAGATCTGCATTGAGAGGAAGAAAAAGAGCAACAATAGAAGAGAAACAACAGGAGAAATAATACTAAGAGTTCACTTTTTAGCTACCATTTTTGTAAATAAAGATTCGTACTAGGTGGAAGATTCTAGGGGGTTTGTTGTGGCTAAATTGTTTTGGATTTTGTTATAGCTGTTTTTTCTTATTCTTTTTGTGAGTCACTGTTGGGTTTAGGGACCCAGAAGGAAAATCTCTCTTCAAATTGTTGCACACCCATCACCTAAACACAAGATGGAATAGGAGGGCAAACACGGTACCCATGACATTTGGGTTAAACTAGTAACGCTGTAATAGCTTTGTAACTCAAATATGCTTTATGATGAAAGTACACACTGATTTTCGTTTTGATTTTAGTTATGGAAAAACATGACTTACTCACTGGATAGATTTTCCCAGTCCCACACATGTTAAAATATTGATATAAATGTTTTGCCTCTCCATCTCTCTCCTCATACACACAGCACAAAGGTCATCATGCAGAAGACATGCAGAGTTATTTCAGCTGCTCTGCACTGCCTAACATGCTCTGCTGAGCACACCAACAATTTGGCCACTGCAGTAGAATTTGCAAGAATGGGGAGGATGCTGCCCCCCCTCCCCCAGCCCTGCCCTGCCTCCCATGGATTTCTGAAGTTATTCTTTCTTAAGTTGTAAAACTCAAATTCCCAAGATAAATAAACTTATTTTGAGTTCATCATCCTTGTACTTAGAGAGGTTTAAAAATCTTCCAAGAGGCAGAGGCACTTCAGCCTTAGCTCTAGTGCTCACCTTACTACCATACACATTAGAGAAAATTGAGGCTTTAATTTGCAAACAGAGCAGTGCTCTACATCTGTATGTTTGCTTTGGTGGATGAGGGGTGAAGACTGACAGCAAATATTATTTGCTGAGTTTTGAAGCCTCTTTTCAGCTTTGATTGGACTGATTAGCTTGAAGTTCATAAGTTTGCAAAAAAACCCCAACTTTAGCTATCCTGCATATGATTCCCTACTATTTTTTAACATAAATTTAATATTTTAAATCCATCTCTTGTGTCCTAAAACAGATTTTGTCCTAAGCAGCTGTGATGGAATTGTAAAATCTCACCCTTGTGTCTGGTTTCACATCTGGCAACACCCAGCTAACAGTTACAACTTTTAGAGTAATTAAAGAAGGTTTTTAAAAAGCCAAAATTATACATAAAGAATGAATTATTAAACCGTTATTTTGTTTTCCAACCAAATTTGCAGAAACTTTAAAAGTAACTGGGCTATTCAGTTATTTCTAAAGGTGTTGATCAAAATAAAAACATGCTGAGGAAAGTAAAGGCAAGCTTGTAAATGGGTGGGGACTGGGCAACGTTAAGCTACCATAATTACTAGCCAGCAGTATGTCTCCACTTTGATGTCAACTATGTGCTTTCTTTTGTCTCAGAGAGGAAGAAACTTCAAAAGATTTAATTTCAAGACAATAAAGGGCCTTGCTAATACATGTACAGACTTTAACTGCAAATGGAAATTTTTAGCATCAAAGATATAAATGTAAGTGGGTCAGAACTAAATATTAATTTTGTGTGCTATTTGTGTAACACAGTCACTAAATATATTCTTTATATGAGTACTATATAGGGTATAGCTTATGGAAAATAATAATCATGGATATTTTAATGAGATATCTACATCTTTGTCTCTACAATTTTGTATGATTTTGTATAATTTTAATATGTCTCATACTTTAAATATGACATAATCTTTAAAGAATTTTAAGTGTGAACAATTCTACCAAATTATAAAATATATAAATCTACATATATAAAGAACACGGCCATGACACCTTATCATTCCTTTTCAGAAACCATACTAACATAAATACTTTTGGAAAAGTATGGATATGAAAAACACTTTTTCAAACTAATTAATTAAAGAATAAAGAGCTGATGATGAAAATGCACTAATATAGGACTGATATTAATGCAATTCTTTTCAATAACTCTATTAGATTTTGGATCTATCCTCAAACCATAGATATAATGACACATGTGAGTGCTCTTTTTAGATCTTGAAATATAGGAAGGAGAATTAGAAAAGAGTGTGAATGACACTTTTTGTTCACAAAGCAGTACAAAGAGCCTGTTTTGGTTAAACTGAAAATTTACTGCATAAACTGAGATAACTGCAGAGAAAAAGATGTGCTTCATTCATTATGGATGGAAAAAAATATTTCATTTTCAGAAAGCTATTATAAAACCTAGAGGAGCTTCCAGGGTAACATCTAGCAGAAGTTGAGTTCAGTTCCACCTTCTGCCTGACAGCATTTGAATGCAAATTTCCCTCTTCTCAGAAAAAAAGCTAAAAAACAGATTATGTGTCATTCCCAGGTAGGAATAAAATAATTAAATCTATATTGAAACTCTCTAGTGTGGTTTTTTTTTTTTTTTTTCAGTCTGATTCAAACTGTTTACTCTACACATAAATGATCTGGATTCCAATCCCTTTCCCAATTAGAATTCAGTCTACTTTATCTACTGGTTATACTTTGGAGTTTTTTTTGTCTACATTCATTCATGCAACAAAAAGCAATGTCAGCTGATGTATTTCATGTAACATTGCAGAGTGCCCTTGATTCTCATCTGTGCACAGTTAACAAAGCAGTGAAACAGGTCCTATCCAGGCATCCTATTACCGAGATGACTATTTTTCTTTAAGGAATAGTTCACAAAGTGCTGATAAATCCTAATCCTGGCCATTTCATAGGAGGCTTTGTAGTATGTAACACAAAATTGAAACATACTTTTCAGAACAACTTCAGAAAAGATATCGTGTCTTCTTAATTGTTGTGGTCAGTTATCCTGTATTCTAAGAAAATGTAGCTGTTTTAAATTCCTGCTGCACACACCTCCTGAAGAACCATTTCTGAGATATGGAGGCTATTATCTCCTGTGAAGCAGGTTTGCTTTTACTTTCAGAGGTTCTTTCTGTGTGTAACAGTTCATGTCACTCCAAGGCAAACAGCAGACACAGCAGAATTGTTTCTCAGTAAAAAACTGTCCTCTAACAAGACCTAAATTTCTCACCCACTTCTCCCACTGTGCTCCCAGAATTATGTTAGGCTCTCTAATCACATGGTATGAATGGGATTCAGGATCAGCTGTTTCTGCAGTAACAGAATTCAGTATGCATTGCAAAGAAATCAAACTTTAAATCAATGTGACAATGATTATGATTGGTTTAGATGCACCCAGGTCTACCCTTATTTGAAAAATCTGCACAGCAGCTACACAGCAAAGATACTTCACTTTTGTCAAAATGAAAATAGCTAAAATGAAGACTCCAGGCTCCCCCAGTTTTGCTTTTTATGTTGTGCTGGGAAATCTGAACTGCCTCCTCAGTTAGTTACTTGTGAAAGCTAAGAGCTTTGGTTGAGCATTCTTGGGTCTGACAAAGCACTTCACATCCTCCAAGACAAAATACTTATTGATCCCAACCACGTAACTGCAGAACAAACAGGAGTTTAGCCTGAAGGAGTGAGCAGGGACTGCAAGGCTGGAACACAACTATCAGAAGTCTAATACAGAGATTTAGGTAGCAACTATTTACCCGGAATTCTGCTTTCAAATTTAATGAGAGATTTTAAATAGATGCCAACAGGAAAGCTCTCCTATTGCAGGAACTAAACTGATTGCAACTTTTCAGATGCCCTTTAATTGTAGCTTTCTTTTGAGCCAGCTGTTGTGTCCATACTATAAACTGGAAGAAAACAACTGTTGGGTGGACATTTAATTCTGTCTCTCTCAATAGCAAACATTAACCACTGGCCTGCTATCGGACCACCTGCAATGTGTTAGTCATTACAGAGGTCACTGTTACTGAACATTTTAAACTGTGAATAGCTTCAGTTTAAATTAGGTGTAAAAAAAGTCATTTCCTTTCAGTGATAAACTAAAACACCTGCAGCACAGCTCAAGTTTACCATGAGAGATATAAACTCTCACTCTGAAGTTGGGCTGACTGTTCAAGGACATACAAAACCACAGTTTTATAAGATAAAGTCTTTCTAACCTAAATTATTAGTGTTGCTAGATTAGGTGCTTACATGCACAACTATTTCCCTAGATTGCAAGTTACTCTTGGAACAAATGACATCTTCTGTTGTGGATATATTACATGACTACTGTCGCCAAGTCACTCATAATCAAATTTTGCTTTCTACCTCAAAGAAAAAAAAAAAAAAAAAAATATATATATATATATATATATAAAAACCAAACCAAACAAAAAAAAACCCGAAAAACCCCTCAACCCAAACCACAAAAAACTACCCAAAATGAAACAACAAAAAACTCCAAACCAACCAAAAACCAACCAACCAAATAAAACACAATAAAGAAAAAAACATTCATTCTGTTTTCCTTGTTTGTATTGTCTTTTCTGTATTATAGAATTAGAAACATTGCATTTTAAATCCAGAGGTGAAAATATTGGAGCTGTTTCTGATTGCATCAAATTTTAACTTATATTACTAGATACTATTTGCAATAGGTTCTGTGAGCCATGTTCAGAAGTCATGTACAACTGGGGCAATGAGAAACAACTAGGAGATTGGGTAAATATTAAATTTATACAGTTCATTGACACAGGTGTACCAGAGCATTCTCCAGTTACTCTTGGACAGATTCTATTAACTTCAAAATTTGACCATGGGAGATTTTTAAAAATAGAGATATGAAATCAAGATATTATAATTAAAATGTCCCGAAGACTGAGGACTGTGAAATATCCAGACTGAAAATCTGGCTGTTCGGACTCTCTCTTGCACACCTAATCCACAAGATGTTGAAGCCTCAGTTTTACTCTCAAAAACATATCTGTACAATTCCAAATGATTTGCTTATGTGGTACATGAAAGCAAGAGAGAGAGAGAGAAAGGCTGCTAAGGCACTTATTTATCTGGTCTTACAGCTCTTTTCACACATTCAAACACTGGATTAAATTTAATTCTCATCCTGATATACTAATTTTCTACTTTAGCTGACTCACTTGTGGTCCATTCTCTCAAAACTTGTTGAGATTGCAACTTACAACATTTGTTTTTACAGTCTGTATAGCTGAAATGCAAGGTTTATTTTAGCTGAGCTCCCAGTATACCTTGCAGAAGTGCATATCCCCTTCCCCAAAATGCTGAAAAAAATCTTGAATAAAATGATGAAATACTTATAAGTAGATGAAATATAAAAAAGAACCAGGTTTGGGACATTTTCAGGAACCAATAGTGTCGTGTTAGTATTGTCCCACCTACTACTGCTGCTTTAATAAGTGTCACTTCTGAAGAAAAGCAAGATGAGCACTATAGGGGTTAGTTTTAAATATTGGAGACAGGTCACCAAGGGATGAATTTTCCTTAATGTTCCAGTATCTTTTGCATCCTCAGTAGTTAACTGGGGTTTGGCAAATCCTAACAGCTGAATGTTTAACCACTACGTTTTTGTGTGTGTTTCTGTCTGTATACAATGTAATTAAGAGTTTTTGCCTTCCATATTCCAACCTGTTATTATCAGTCACTGCTGTAAAGACAAAATCTGCTTCCCAAGTGGCTTCTTTCAATACACCACAAAACTGAGCACTGGTGTGCTAGCAGAAACGAGGGCTGTAATGTGGGAACCAGCCAACCTTTCCCAGTGTCACATCAAACACAACATTGTGTGGCCATTGACAGCTTTCCCATGCTGAAATAAGCCTGCCATGTAGATAATAAAATGCTGAAACCCATTAATAATATTCCCACTATTTTCTCCAGGTAATGACTGTCAAATGAATGACCACACATTTGGTAGATAAAGGTCCAGGGAACATTCCACAATGCAGCTGCTTTTTGGAAGTCCTTTTTGCAGAACGAAGGGTGAACACAATTTATATGAATATTCCCAGGCAACTCCTGATTTTCTAGATAGATACTTATAATTTCATAATATATTAATGTCTAAGAAATATAATTCCTAAGTAACTCTACTCTTTTTGTAAATGTAACAAATTTTCCAAGGCAAGGAATAATGTCCCTTGATCAGTTTTAAGATTACAGTAGCTAATAACATTAAAAGTCATTGAAAATTACTTTTGAAAACAATAAATAATATCAATAAATACTGAACAAAATATTTAAATACATGAGAATTCCATCAATACAAATTCAACAAGTAAAATATTATAATTTGAAATTACTTCAAACTAAACTCATGTGTAAATACCCATGCACTGGTTAAAAAAAAAGTAAATACACAAACTTTTATTCAAGTGTTAGTTCCTTCTGGAGAAATTTTTAAAAGAGCCCCACAGAAAACATATAATGTACCAAGGAAAAACATGGTGCTCAGCACATTCAAAGAAATAGGCTCTATGTCTGAATCACAATCAGTTTTTGGCTTATCTCTCAAGAACATGAAAGGCGTTTTGGAGAGCCATAGACTGATCATCAAATATTTAGTACCTGCAAATGCATAAATTAAGAGAACAATCCCAGAAGATAGTCTGGCTTTCAACCCTCTCCCCTTAAAGCTGAGAGAATATTCTCACTTTTGAAATACCATTTATTTCTTTTCCATTTACCTTCAGAATAAAATCTCCTAATCCACTGCAGGAAACCAAACCTCTATTCCATTACTGAAGTTGTTTCCACAGTTATAATCCTTTTACACAATATTTCCACAGTAAATTTTAATCTTACATACAAAGCACACTAACTTCTGTCAATACTACCCAGAATCATTGCTTACTTCCACACTTTCAATTTCTTACATGAAAAGAGCACAACACAGAAAGGTGTGACACTGCAAGGACAATCATGAACCTCCCTGCACCAAGACCTTCCTGGTGGGCCCGCAGCAGAAATGTGCTCCACAATTTGTGCTGTTTTTCTCTCTCTCTTTTCTGCCCAATTTGGTCTGGAGGGAACTGTGAGGTGAGAACATCCCCGTGCTGCTCTGTAGATACAGAGGATACAGAGCCTCAGGCAGGGCAGATTTTTGTTCCAGAGGCTGGGAAACTGGGCCAATGTGCGTTTGTCAAACCTGCCTGTACACCCCATGAAGTGCTGGAAGAGCCTCCTCCACCTAAGTCAGTATCAGCCATAGAGTAAAGCAATACTCCTTGTGGGTGAGTTTGGCCAACTGCAAGCTGAGAGATGGCAGGGATCAATAGCAAATATTTTTGCCTGTTATGGACTGGATTCTATAATCATCAATACCATTTGCTCACCAAGACTGAGGACTCTTCAAACTGAAGCTTGCAACACCAAGAGAAATAAATATGTACATTGTTAAACCTGACTTCATAAACATGTGCAAGAGCTCAACATTTATCTCAATACATCATGAACACTGTAAAAAATTTGTCCAGATTAATCTGTTGCTAATTCCAGAGAAAAACAAAGGTAGGACACTGACGCCAGTGGAGATATTACTCCTAATTATGTCTCTGAATCAGACAATCATTTGCTTAAAGCTTCATTCGGTGGGTTTTGCACATTGATAATGCTGCAGTGAAGATTTCAAGACACTAAAACAGAAAAAGAAAGGATAGCAGCTATGAGACTCCACAGCCCTTAAAAAGCAGGCCTCTCTATTATCTGTGACACAAGAACAACCTCAACTCAAAATAAAAATGAATATATATACAATATATTTTAATGACATTTGAGGAATGCTAATCTACAGTAACCCATCAAGGACTGAGGTATTGCTATTAAAAAAAAAATGTTGTTCTAAAATATAAAGTCTTTGGCTTGTTTTTTTTTTTTTTTTTAAATACATCAGCATCATGCTGTATGTTCTATTCAGAACAGACTGTTTCCCTAACCATGGAAATGGTTACTATAATTGTACTCTTGAGTAAGAATGAGCCTCTGCAGGAGCTGACCCATGAAGGTCTTCAAGAATACATGAGGGCAGCAACAGCGTAAACTTATGTTGTTGTAAACATGGCCCTTAATCCATCAAAAGAAAAACATATGGATTCCATCTTTATTTATTTCTACAACAAGTCAGAGTCATCATGACATCTTTAAATACTTTGAATATTAGCATGCTGACTTACGAACTAAAAAAGGCAAAACTTGACTCCATTAAAAGAAAAAGCCTCTTTTTTGGCTTATTGCTCAACAAAAAGCAGAACTTTCTAAACACTGCATTAAAAATAATAAATCTGTTTTGAAAAGTCCTGTATTTCAATATTATTACAGCTGCAATAATTAAGAATTTGGCTACAACTCTGAGTCATGGAAATCCATCAATCTACATAGATTTCATTTACTAAAGCTTCTATATATATGCAAATTCTTTTAAAGTTTGTCTAACGGAAAAAAGACACTTGGTTAAACCATATGCATGAAGCACTAATGAACATACACAACAAAGAGAAAAAACCCTCAGCATATGATACTGATCATATTTTATCCAATAAATATGCAATATGATTACTGAAGGTAAGGATAAAAAGAGATTTTAACATAGACACTTAAACATAAAGGAAAAATATATGACTGAACTGTCCATTTACCAAGGGTATCATTCTTTTTGAAATGTAACAGTGCATATCTCATGAGACCTGCTGCTGTTAATGTTAGCAATTTGCTTACTGTTTTAGACCCATTTAATCAGAGATGTTACAGGTCTACCTTGCCCCTGCCTTGGCCAAGCTTTCTTACACCATGCTCATATTCCCAGGACTGTGCAGTGAGTTTGTTCTAGCAACTGAAAAGGATAAAATACAAGTATATTAAGAAAAAAAAAAAATTGCCTGTCTCAGCTTCCCAAACCACATTACTGTCTTTAAGGGCAGCAAACATGTAAGGATAGGAGAAGGGCAGGACCATATCTGTAGAATTATACCCTAAAGATTTGATCATAAATCAACCCATGTATTTGTGTACTCAGAAAAGAGACAGGACATCCTGGGTAGAAGTAACATCAATGTCTTTCTGATGGCCCTAGAACTTAGGTGTGTGCCCATTAGCAAATATGAGGGAAAAGGGAGAGAATTTTAACATGTTAGACAATGGAGATGGGCACACAATGGACCCTGTGTGTGTGGTGTTCATTTGCTCATATATCCAAGGCAAATCAATATGTATCCAAGTTGAAGAGAGAAACCTAAGAAACGATAACAAGATTCTTAAAGCTGTTTCTTAGTAAGATATTAGACATCAGTTTGTAAAGAGAAGTATGCAAATTAAAAAAAAAACCCAACATAAACCCAACAACAAAAACAAAAAAAAAATCCCAAACAAACAAAAACCCAAACAAACAAACAAAAAACCCAACCACCAAACTACCACCACAATTTCACAGTGTCTGTGCAGAACATCCCTGGGTGGGGCAGTGAGGTACTGTCACTGTCAGCATGGCTGGGAGACAATCCCATCTGGAACTCTGTGCCCAGCACAGTTCACCTCACTGTGAGACAGACTGCGAGAAAGAAAGGGAATTCAGGGAAAAGCAAGGAATGTTGTATAGTCAAGGGAAAGAGATTTATGAGGAATGATTTAAAAGAGGTAACAGACTGGCCAAAGAATAACTAGGTAGGGGATATGAGGCATGGCAGCAGTCTATAAATATTTCAAGATATAAACACACAAATAAGACAAAAGAATTATCTAATGACGTTCATGGAATATAACTAGGAGTTAGAAGATTAATGTAAAAAAAGGAAAAATGTAGCTTAAATATCAGGAAAACCTCCTGAATATAAGATGCCTTAAACTGGCTGAAGAAAGAAAATCATGTGTAGATCTTCTCTAGTATTCAGCAAATTTTGCATAAAAATGAAATAATGCACTAGCAAGTGTACCATGGACAAAATTCTTGCATTTACACGGAGAAAAGAAACTAAAATACCTTTAGCCTCAATAAAGAAATCTTAAATTTATTCAATGTTAATTCACTTTAAAAACAAATAATCTTACTAATTTCCAATATTCAGGTGGCATTAACATTACATAACTAATACATTTCTATAGGCTAATAATTTTTAGATAGTAGAACTGTTTGAGGTTTATCATTCCTGTAAATTTGATGGCTAAATAGATTTTGTATAGAAACAGTAAACAGGCACTTTTTTCAATCTAATTTGGAAAATTTTTGAAATTGTTATTCATAAAAAAAATTTAGACTATTGCTTAGGTTTTGTTTTTCCTTCTTTATTCCAGCATATAAGAAAAAGACTATGGCATTATCTAGCCTACTGTCGAAAATTCAGCACAAGTTACAGCTCTTATTTTCCTCATTATGAGTATTTAATTCAAACAAATCTTATATTTATATTGATATAAAATTACCTGTATAAAATTTCTGGTGTGTTTTGTTTACATAGAAAATTTATAATTAAAAAAAAAATCTTTGAAACTTCTGTTTCCCAGGAGTTATATGTATTATTGTAACAAGTAAAATCCGTTCTCCCTTATACTACTCTTTTACCAGTTTTAATAGAAAATGTTGTTTAAATCCTGCTTTAAACCTTAAAAAGTTCCAGTTTATTAAAAACTCCTCTAATCTTAAACTAGCTTATCTATCTTAAAATAATGGTATTTAAGATCTAAATATTTCTGTTTCTTGACTAAAAACACCAGAAAAAAAATCCACCATTTCCTTAAATTCATTTTTAAGGTTTCTGGTCTAATTTCATATACTTCTATTAAGGTTTTATTCATCATTACATGAAAAATTTGTAAGTTAAAACCCATGATAACAATTAACAGTGAGTCAACATGATAGGAGATATGAAAATTTACAAATGTGAGCAGGAGCACTACAGAAAGAGCTACTACATTCTGCAATTTCATCCTCGAGACTAAAATATTATTTACCTCTCTCTGCATGTCTGGCTACTCAAAATCAAGTTGATAAAAGTGCTTAAGTTGTCTTAGCTAATTAATGAAGGATGCTTGCGTGGATATGAGCGTGCACTTGGAAAAAACTAGAGATAGTTGAGAAGAAAAATTTCTGAAAATATTTGCCTGTGTGCTTTCTTAGGGCCCAGTCCAACCCAAACGAGGCTCTGCGGCTGCTGGCCACGGGAAGCTCAGAGGAGTTCCTGTGTGAGGAGTTCCGAGCGCAGCCGGCTCTGCTCTCAGCTGAAACCTGCCCGGCTGCTGAGCTGCCTTCGCTGGGGCGTCCCAGGGGAGACAGCCAGCTGCATAACGACAGCCACAGAGTTCTGACAGAGACAGCTCTAACGTGAGCTGAACAAAGTCACCAGGATCTTTAAAAAGATCACATGCTGTTTTATTTGTTGCTCAGGTTCTGATGGTTTTGCTGGGAATCCTTTTATGCAGCTTGAAATTTATTTTTAACATATCTGTGTGAAATATGTGGAGGAACTGGGGTTTTCCAACTTGGTAGCAACAAGAGAAAAGCTGATGTCAGAAGAAAGTTCAAAAAAGCTGCTCTCAGGAGAAAGTCTGAGAAGCTACAGGATCATTTCTTAGAAGAAATGTAGTGCGGTTTCATGTATGCACAGCATGTGCACACATGTACACAAATGTATGACTAAGGGATCACAGATTATACTTAAAATGTTATTAAGTGCTGTTGTATGCATGAATAGGATTTTGTGTTTTATGAAAGGTAACCAGTCATTTGGATAATGAGAATGATTTAATATAACAATGAATTCATTTGTATAATATCCTATTATTATATATACAAATGTCGCTTTTGTTCATATAGCAAACACATTTTTGCTGATATTATAATGGTATAATTTAGCTTATAATGTAGATGTGGTAAAACACTGCAGACACCAGAGTCACATTCACATATATTGCATATTTTTGTTCAAATAAGAGCACTTAACACAAACCCTAATATTCTGTAACTAACCTTTAGAATTAATTGCCCTCCACAAGTGATTTGAAGTATAGCCTGACACACATCTAAAATAAATATTTTAGCAGTTCTGTGACAATGACTTCAGTTAAAATGCAGTTAATAATTTGCCATACCCTCTGGCTTACAGTTTGATCTCCCATATGTTTCAGGTTGTCTCTCCTACAGGACAAAGCACACAACCCTTCCTCAGCCCCTGACTGGAGGCCACAGCCTCAGTGAATCACTGTTTTCTACCACAGTAGATGTGTGAAATTCAGTTTCTCAGTCTCATAAAATCTCTCATCAGCAGTCATATATGTGGTCATATGTGGTGGGTGTTATCTGCTGTTGTAGAGATAAAAGCCACAGATACCTGAAATCCAAGAAGGATCAAAACAGGAGAGTCTGTGAGAACTCAACACCAAGAACATGTTACGCATACTGAAGACAAAAATTATGAACATAAATAACTTTCCCTTATAAAAACAATGTACTTGTTTGCATCACCATTTCAGTAATATTTCTCCTTTACTCTGCTTTTACCTTACTGAACTGACATATTAGTACTTTATAGTCTCTTTCATTCCGTAATTATTGCAGTTCAATTATGCTCTCGCATATGTCAGGTACACTGCAGTCTAATTTAATCTTCATTACACATTGCCATATTGCAATTATACATGCTATCAGAGTGTTAACACATATTTAAACCTGTTATTCCTTTGTCACTGATTTACAAAGAGGTACCTGAAAAGAAGCAGATGTCATAATTATGTGCTTATGCAGCTCATTTTATACTAAGTCTCAACGTAAATTGCAGATGAGCAAGGCATGTCCTGAAATTAATGTAGCGATAGTACACTAATGCTGTGATTCATTATGGTTTGTCAATGTGCTGCACTTCTGGAATGTGTGATAAAATTATATTAATACTGCACGGTAATGAGATTAATGAATTTGTACATGGGGAAGAATAATGGTTCCCTTTGTTAGACTATTGAAAAAAATAACATATAGGTAATTAAAAAGAATTAGTCAAACTCCGTACAACCCCATTTATATTAAATTAATTTGTCTGGCTTCATTTCTAATAATTGATCACTCTCTGTAAATTATAAAGCAATCTTCAACCATATGAACTGCTACTGTAGGAGGAGAGTTTCCAGAGTATTATGAACCATCAAGGTGGTCCCTGTGGGTTCATATTAATTAAGGTTTAACAGTTTGGAAAATTGTAGCAATATTTTATGATTCATGTAATTAAACTCTGTAACAAAATGTCACAACCGCTAGTTATATCTGTGCCTATGATTTATATCTTACCCTTATTTCAAAGGAAGCAGAAGTAATGAAATATTCTTAAACACACAGACAATCAAAGGAAAAAAGTACCGGTTGTTTTTAGTGTTGCTAACTAATCACATTAGCATTTCATTGCCTCTATTTCAGGCACTAATGGCCACCATCAGACAGTGCAAATTAGATTAATTTAATATTCAACATCATAAGCTTTTTCAATAAAGTCTTGATTCTGATCTCTGACTTGTTTTTCTCCTCTGTAATTCCACTTATTTCAATTGAATTTTCTCCTCTTTTCTGTACCAAACAGTGCAGAATCTAACCCCTTCCTTCTTTGGTTCTCTGATACACTTAATACAAGCTAGCAAAAGCTACTTCTGTAAATTTGAAGTCACAGATCTTGTAAACAAAACAGAACTGCAGTCTAATGTGACTGATGATGAATTTCAGACACTCACTGTATAAAATTGAAAGACTGTTTGAAAATGGGTTCTCTAGTGGAAAATATTCTTGCATAATCTGTCATATTCAGTCATTTAGGCAATTAATGCTCTTGAGGTATTGCTCTTCTTTGCTTGTTGCTGAAGTTTCTCACTTTTAAATTTTTGTTACTAAATATTAGCACTGAAGAGTAACTTTTAAAGTGAAATTTTGTTGCCAAAAACAGGTGAAGTATTTGCAAGAAATCTTTACTTTTACTGATTTCTTGAATCTAAAAAGCATATTTTAAAAGCCATTCAAAATTGTTAGCACTCTCAGTACAAAAATCAACTCCTTTTTCATTTTATGATATCCTATTGTACACTGGTTCTTGGATGCCCTAAAACTACAACATCTGTCCTGCTGTGTGTCACTTGTAATTGATGGCACATTCTGCTCAGTGTGGCTCTGAGATTAATAGTAGATGGTGGATCAATCAAACAGGGAGATGCCTAAATTCTAGAAATTCTCCATAACAAAGACAGTTCTAACAAATCAGATACCAGGTTTGAAACTAATACAAATGCAGGGATCATGAATAAAAAAAATCCCAACAGTTTTCAAGGTTATACTTCTTTCTATACCCAAATTTAAGCTAGAAAGCAAAACTTCATCTTTAAATAACTGTTTGGTTGTGGTTTTTTTTTTTCCCAAATTCTAAAAATTTTCCACAAAAAAACTTTTACCTTTTATTTTTTAGGCTGAGGGTTATGTCACAGCTTTCTCATCTGGTGAACTGGGGCTTGTGTAGAGAGTGCACATGGGTTACATTGTGTGTGATGTACTCTGATGTGCTTTGTGGATTAATAGGATTCTTCTGCTTCTACAACAATACAAAACTTGGTTTTCTGGTAGAAATAGTATCTGTTCTCAATGATCTTTGTTCTCAGATATCACAGTAATGGGCATCAAATAAGTACCAGAGAAGAGCACTGGTTAGTGCAAATGAGCAACAAATGTAAGGCTTGAAGTGAGACCACAGAAGTTTGTCTAATTGACCTGCAGGCTTCAAGCTCAACTCTGATTGTAAAAGGGCATAATGCACCAAGCAGCCTTTGAGATTCTCTGGATGAAAGAGGGCAGCCCATGTGTTAGGGACATAGGGTCCATTCTGTAAGGTGACAGAAATCCCACAATTCATGTACGTGCATGTTGAACCTCTTTAAAAGGTACAGCATTCTTCTTCTATCTTTGAATTCCTCACCTTGTTATTTTTTCCTTCCTACTCTGTCATTGAAAAGTGAGTTTCTAGTTCAGGTGTAAGCACCCTTGAAATCTGTTGTAGCCAAGTAAATAGAAATATACACCATAATTACAGGGAGAAAAAAATTACTCTCATCTGTTTGTATTCACATTCCAGCTTTAATTTTTTTCAGTTGATTGGTTTTCCCCTCTGTATTATTATGCTGTCTTTTTCCTGGAAGTAAAATTTAGCCTAGGGTTTATAGGTGCAATAGATAACAATTCTATCCTAATCTAGTTATGACAGAGTCAATATTAATGGGACTAAGAGAAAAATCAGTTTCCTGACAAATGATGATAAAGTGAAATCGTTAAGCAATAATAAAAATCAACATGCCATATCATGTCACCAGTCATTCAAAAGTGACAAGCAGAAACAATCTGCTGAGACAACATCCAACCACAAGCATAATCACATTTATGATTTAATTCTCATTTAACATCAATCACATCAAATTAATAACCGCTCTCAAAGAAAATTAAATCCTAAGTGTATTTTTCCTTTAAAGTGTTATGATCAGAGAAGAAAATCCTAATTAAATCTTAAGCCAACTACATGTTTAATACATATGACACCTGTAACTTGGCCAGTATTGTGAATTGGCCCCATGTGGATTTTCATCATAAAAGAAAGTGACAATCCCTTCTAGCAGCTGCCGTAAGTTTGATTAACACGTAGCATATCCTTTTGTGAAAGTTCTTGTAAAGATTTTCCATTACTTTAATGACTGTGAAGCCATTTTGATTTAGAAAATTACCAGGCTATGATGATTAGTGTTCGACATGCAACTCGGAGACAAAGCTACAAGCCAGTGTTTATTCTGCTCTTCCTATGAGTAGAGTGTTTGTCAACACCAGACATCCAGCTCATACCTTATTTCATCTTCCGAAATTCAACTGCTAAGGGCAGTATAAAAATAATTTTTCTAAGTTACTGTTGTGTTTAACCCCAGCCAGCCACTAAGTCCCACACAGGTGCTTACTGCCTTACTTAGAGCATTCTGTGATTAGGATACACAGGAATTCTGCATATGCTAAACCAGAATTTAAACTTTTAAACTTTATGCAACTCCCAAGCACTTTGAAGTCTGAGAGTGGCATGTGAATGCAGCTGCTCATTTTCATTTGTAAAAGTGAGTCTGGACACTTCAGGACATAACTTGATACCCCAACTGTCCTTCAGTGGTGCAGCAGACTCTGTTGGAAAAAGCCAGGTACAAACTAGTGACAGCATTCTGTCTTTCCCGAGGTATTTGTATGTCTCCTGTTTCCCAACTAGCAGAGGATTTGGTTATGTGACAGAAAAGCTCACCATCACTGTTTCAGATGATTGTGCCTCATATAGACAGGAGACACTAATTTAAATATACAGCAATTGAAAGCACAGAAGATAAGGAAAAAATTAAAAAATGCATATTAAGTACTGAAGATGCTCTTGACGATCATGCCAACCCTTGTTATTTTTTTTAATTTCAAGCAATGTTCCACCCATTTAAAGCTTCCTAGTGTAAAACACAGGCCGGTGCTCTTGTATTTCCTACATGCCACGGCAAAAGAGTTTTATTTAAAGATGAAATTGCAGATCCAAGAGAACTCTCCCCCATGAATTCTTTTTCCTTCCCATTCATGAAAGCAGAAACTTGGAAAAAGCATGTATTTTGTAAAGAGTGATTCAAAGTGCAATATTTAGCATGTACTTTTCTGCATTCCTTTAATAAGGTTCAGCAAGGGAATATAGTTTGTTTGAGGGTCACAGATTCTGACCTAAGTCAAGCAAAAGTCAGTCATAATAAACCAAATAACATACAATATATCTGTGAAACTAGTCTTTGCAAATCATAGTCCTATGATGACAACCAATTCCTTCTTGTCTTTTAAATTATAACATAGTAGAATCATAAAATATGCAATATCTTATAATATGCAAGTCTGTTATTAAAGATTCTGCTGAAATATTCACGGCTAAGTCAAGATGTGAAGACACCTTTTTGATACAGAATATTGGCAAACAGTCTCTCCTATGCCTTACAGCAAGAAAAACAATCTTGCTGCAGCTGTTGTATTTATTATAAAATTAATGCTATAAAAGTGTTACCAGAACACAAATTGAAGTATTTTTATTTAAACCTCCCAGATTGAGAGGCACATCTCCTCACATGATTAGGAGATCTCCAAGGCCTACTGTGGATATCTGGCATAAATTAATTCATTCTCACTGAAAAGTTTCCTGAAGTGTCAAGCCCAGATTAAAATGCACTTTGTTACTGGAGGTGAGCTTGTGAATCCCTTCAGTACACCAGGAACAGTTGCTCACATGTGCAGCTCCAGTGTCTTCCCAGGCACTGGAGGGGAATGGCTGCACCAAGTCATCATCTCTCCCTCCCACACAGACTTCTCAACAGCTAGTCACATCATGAAAACTACTCAGCACAAAAAAAAAAGAGTTTCACATTCTGGTCATAACCACAGTTGTATAACATATTTTTTTTTTCATTTGAATTAATGGCTAATAATTTGAAATAATAAGGTGTTTCTATGCATAGTTAGGATTCAAAAATACTGCATCTCTGCCATTGTGCATTTATGCACATATATATGCATCTGCCTTCCCATATGTCTACACAGATTGAAACAGAATTAGGAAGAATTGGTGGAGATCCTGATCTATGAATTTTAAAACATCAGCCATACAGAAATAGAATGGTTTCTGGGACCATATGAGTACACAGAATTGCTATCTCATAGGAAAAGCTCAGGTCTCTCAAGTGAAATGTATTTATTCTGCATTCACAGCTCAGGGAGCAGCCCTCCTCTGGTTCCAGTGCAGCAGGTTAATTTGCTCTGCCAGGAGCATTATTATGCAAGACACTTTGGTACAGACTTTGCAACTTGCAAATTATTTTATCAGTTTGATCTGTATTTGATCTATACATACATTCTGTCTAAACTAGATATGAATAAAAGGCATATGAGTAACCATGCAAACAAGGAAGATCCTTCTGCATCCTACAGGTTGTGTACCTACCAATAAAACCCAGATTAATGAATCTCCTCCTTGTACCTTTCCACTGCTCAATTTTTCTTTATTAACTAAAGTTCATTTTTTTTTAAGCTTAGCTTGCCTAGCCCTACTATGAGCTAGCAGCAAGGAGTGTTAACCAAAATCTCAGAAGGGGTGGATCAGCACTTCCTTCCAGAGTTAAATGCAGGAAACCAGTCACATAAGCAGGAGGTTTGAGAGTATTAGCAGTGGTTTTAGAGGAAATTAATCTTGTTCCAAGGAGTAAATCTACATGGTGAAAGCTGGATCAAAATAAAGCACTGTACTAACAGTGCAAGCTGGACAACTTGTACTACCAGAGCAACTTCTCAGGGCTGTCTTGAGTTTCACACAGATAAAAGCTTTAAGCCATCCATACTAAATAATCCATCAGCTTTCTTGTCAGCTCCTTTCTCCTTTTATTCTATTCCTAAATACCAATGTTCTGATCTAAGATGCACACAGATATAGATATGGCACATTCTGTTTTATCAAAAATATGCTTAACCTGACAATATGTACTAAACACACCCAAAGTTTTGGACCACTTTGAGCTTGCTGATCCTCTTGACTAACCAAGAAAATGCTTTGTAAAAATTCTTTCCATTTATTTTCTGAAGTGGTTTTGTTTATGTCTTGCTTTGGAGATTAAAATTTATTACAAGATTTCTTTCATCAAAGAAACTGGAACTGTACAGATCACCTCATCAGATTTACATTAATGCTGCATAGGCAGGCATTTACAAATTTGCAAAAATTGGCCAAAGAAAGGTAACTTAATGGGTAAAGCTAATAATTTGTCTGCTAAACAACTTTCACTAGATGTCCCTTTGCTCACTGTACACAAAAAGCTTTGGGGGTCACCTGCATTCTGCAAACAGCAGTTCAAGATTTATGTTTAATTCCTGCAGGATGTCTGCCTCTGGCCATTTTTTTTTCATCAAGTAAAACCTGACTTGGAGGCTGTTATCTGTGCCTTGGCCCACTGCATCTTGCCCCTACTTTTCCCCTGTTTAGGAGGGTGTTTCTGACACTTGCCATATGCTCTGCTCTTACAGGGTAGCTGTGTCTGCAGCGAGCATCTGACAAAAGAGCTGGGCAGACTTTTGAATGAGTACTTGGTAGTTAGGTGCTCAGCCTATATTGACTGTTAGCAATTTCCCTGCCAAAATTATGCTTAAAACAGACAATGAAAAATGCTGTCCCAATTGAATGACCTTGCTTTAAAGACATGTGGAGACAAGACAAGACGTAGTCAACTTTTAATCCTGCCTTTCATAAATAAATATAAAGAAAAATTATTGCCGAAAAATTTAGAAAATTATTCTTCTTTAAACACAAGCCTAATTACAAATGAACATCAGCTATAGGCTGATCAACTGATGCTGTTTATTACATTGATTATAACAGGGAATCCCTAGGGTTAGTTGATGAAATAAAGATTTAATCTGAGGGTAAAGCACAACAACAAAAATGTAGCTAATTGTAAACAATAGTATTCCAAGTCCAGCTGAGTCCATCAATATGAAAACAGAAGTTAACCTCATCCTTCCACTACTGTAAACATATTAGATGCTATTTATTGTGATTACATGTGTGTGGCCTGTTACAGCCTAAATAGGAACATTTTCGTGACTGAAAGACATAAACATGAGATCACTAACATCATTATTCCCATTTCAAGGATATAAAACCTAAATATTAATTTTAATAGTAAGATTAGCAAGTTGGGAAATCACCCACACCAAAATCATAGCAAGAATATCCATTGCTAATAAAATATTTGAGTTCCAAGAAGATTAAAAGTACAGGTGGGAATCAGCAGGAGTTTATATGCTGTCCTGACACATGTCATAAACAGATTTTATACAAAAAAGAAGACAGATTTTCCATCAAAGTAGAATGAGTCACAGTAATGGGAATTAAGTTAAAAGACATGAAAAAATCCCCAAACAACAAAACCCACCCTGTGGAAAACATTACTTGTAACAAGAGAGAGGAGCAGGACCCCCAGCAGGGCTGTGCACAAGGTGCAGTCACCACAGGTAGGGTGGCCACGTCACTGTCAGTGTCCAGCGGTGCCATGGGGGCTCAGACATGGGGCTCAGACACTCACAGCAGCTCCCTCTGCTCCCTGAGCTCAGCAGGCCAAGATCACCCAAAACCACCCCAAGTAAACACAGCCATGTCACCAGCACAGCCAGGCTGTCCTCGAAGGCAAAGCAGCTGCTTTGTAGAGCCAAAGTTATGAGCTTTCCCAGCTCCCTTTGTGCCATGCCTAGAACTCCTGGGCTGAGCTGGCTCCCCTCTTGGCTTAGCATCACACTGCCCCAGTAACTTCTGGCACCTAGTGCAGACCTCAGCAGGACTCCAGCTTCAGGCCCATGGGTGCACAATTGGAATATTCTGCTGTTCAGTTGTCGCAGACGCCCATTACCAAATCTAAGAGAAAAGTGACTTTGGGGTTCCTTGTTCTGTGCCAGTACAAAATCTTTGCTTTGCCAGGACTTGACACCTAAAAAGTTGATGTGTTATTTTTGGAGTAGAGCCAAGTGGTAGTGTCATGACATTGCAAAGGACTGTGGTTAAAGCCTTGGAAAAAGGCAAAACTCAGCTAACTGCCAGGGTACCCTTTACCCAACCCCTTCAAAGGTGTTCCCAGACACAACCCCTGACATGAAGTGATCAGAACTCTGGAAGTCTGCTCAAGAGGGGAAATCACGAAGGGACATTGTCTGATTTGCAATCTGAAACCAGGGCAGATTTACATTGCAGGAGTAGAGGCTGAGTCTGGCTACGGCTTCCCCATCTGAATTTACATTTTCACAAAGGCAGTCCTTTCATGTTATGAAATTCATCTGGAAAAACGTTGGATTCCTTAGACATTTTGCTCCATGCTGCATTTTCCCATGCTGTTCCTCATTTCCAAGTAGTTCCTACTGCTATTATTTTAAACTTTTCTCAGTATTGCTTTTGCTCTAATATTTTAATACTGCATGCATTTAATATCAACCATCCTTAAGGGACTTTTCTTTTCCTGCACTGTTTTTCTTGACATTGTTATCATTACTGTAAGCATTGCTTTGAATAATCAAATGGTGGCCTGTAGACACTGAAAGAAGAAAGGTCAGATACTGTATATGACATATGATTTGCACATCCTTGAAAGGGAAATGAGTCATCTGCATAATACAAACAATAACTCAGTTTCATATTACTGAGATGCTAAAGATAAGATATGTTTATAAATGAATAAACTTCCTGATTATAGTGACATATTATGGTGATTTTTTTTTTAATAGGACTATTTTGTGTAGCAACCTTTCACTTAAAAATAATGCTGAATACCAAAACGCAATGTCCATGTGATTCACACACAAAGCATTTCTATTTTGTAGACCCTTCTTAAGCAGAAAAGCATCAGTGGCTTGTTGGTAATAGCTGAACCTCGCAGAAACACAAAGTTGCTTTTCAGTACGGAACAGAGCACTCTGCTTCCAAGTATTACTGCATGGATATCACAAGAGCTCAGCACTCCTATTTTGGCATGCGACCCATAAAATATGACACTGTGTTTAAAAGACTAAAAGAAGAGGAATAGAAATGAGCCTTATCAAACCAAGAAAAAGAATATATTTTCTTTCATTTCCAGCTCTTCCCACATCATCCAGTAGTGTGAACAGATGATCCCAGCCAACCAGTTAATGAATTAAGTGCAGAAGCCAATCTTCTCAGCTCTAAAGCAGTGACCAAATACTGTCATTGTCCATCTCCTCCACCTATTAACTCTGTTGGAAGACAATGCAGTGGAGGGGCAGAACCTGCCCAGGGTGGGCAGAGTCTGAGAAGGCCAAGCTGGCAGGGTCAGTTCCCTCTCCCAGCCCCAGCTTGTGTGAGCTCTGTGCTCGTTCTGCAGAGCCCTGCACCATGGCTTGTTCACACAGGCCATGTCTTCCAGCAGATATCCCCAGTTCAGCTGCTATGGAGGAGCTTCCAAATCAAGAAAAAATATGAAGAACATCACAGCTACCCTTCCTGCCTTGCAATGCATTTGGTGATCACTTTGGCTCGCTTCCACACTGCACAGCAGTTGAGAGTATTTGATCTTTGGCTAGGATACCTCACAGCCTTCCCCAGATGAAAAGTTCAACTCAGCTAGGTGATTAGGAGTCCATTTTGAAAGCACAGCAGGATCAAGAGCTCAGATTAAAATCAGAAATATTCCAAACACCACAGCTCTGAGAGTGCTGAAGTTGAAATTAAACATTGGAGTCAGCACAATACAAGAAATTCACAATCGACTGGTGTATATCTTGCATAATAAAAGTTTAACCACATATGTTCTTAATATACAGGGTAGAGACCCAAATATGACCTGGATAAATCCACTGTAATATGAACCAAAACCTTTGTTGCGTACCTTCAGCTTCATAATCTACACAGCTGAATCTTTGGAGTGCAGTGAGCGGAGCCTCAACAACAAATATCTCAATTTATCTGGCTAGTTGTTTACAAACAACTGATAATTATTTATGCTATCGCTGCTGCTTAATGCATTTTATCTGTTGCTGCATTTTTTTTTATTTTGTATGGTCTTTCAACTGTCATAAACCAGTACAACAATCTGTCAACATGAAATAATTAATAATTATTATGTGAGTGACTGATTTAGTCTGGAGAACATGAAAGGCCATGAAACCTGGAGTTTCCTGGTCTACATAGTGTGCACAAAGGAAATGAGCATAAGCAATCACTGTCAGCTGTTCTTGTAAGTAAGAATTGAATCATTTATCTGTCTGCATGTATACATTATCATCATCTCCCACTCTGAGGTAAGCCCTAATAGCACTTTATGCTATTGGTTGTTACAAATATTTCATAAAAAATACTGCTCATTCCTTTTGAGAAGAATAGTTGCTCATGTACATATTTAGCATAAAGCTGGAAGTTTAAACATTTTATACTTTGGCTCTACAACACATTTAGGTTTTAAACAGTTGAACACCAGATCTAATTCAAATTGACAATGCACAGTACAGTAATAATAACTTAAATGCTTCTTTTGTTCTTTACCTTTCTTTTGTGTTTTGCTTCCACTTGTTATTTTTTGTCCAGTATTAACCACCTGTAAATATCTTCCACTGTTTTAGTACTTTAGCTATTTTAGGTTTTTATTTTACATCAGAATGCTGAATTTATAGCATAAACTTAATTTGTATTTATGAAATAATTTAAATCAATCTTATGAGAGTGTCTTGCTCTAAGTTTACAGAAAAACTACTTTTGATGTAAATGAAGACAGACCATACACTTACACAGACTTACACAGACCACACAGTCACAATTGAATATTTCATTCCACCCAGATTTCAGAAGAAATCTAAAAATCAAGGTAAAACCTGCAAGCTTTTTTGAGCAATCACATAATTCAAAATAAAGTTTCTGATTTACTTTCTGTGTGAGCAAATCAACATGCTAGTAGGCAGCAAAGTACTGTAGAGAAATATTTACAGGCTGTCATTATTGTAACACGTAAGGCTGTATGAATAATCAATTGTTTTGAATAGAGGCTAAGCCAGTTTCTGAAAAATTAAGACAATTTTCCTTTTCTCCTTGAGGAAATAAATTGCATATAAATAATTATAAATAAATAATAATTATATATTAAATACAATATAATGAAGCATAAAGATAGCTAAATGTAATTGAATGATGTATAAATATGTGCTTTTACATAGGATAAAGTTACACTTGCAAAGAAGTTAATTTTGATCAGGATTTTTATATCTTGGGAAGCACAGGCCTTTTGTTCAAATGAACTATCTTTGAGTGTGACCCATCTATGACAAGGTTTGTATGGTGTAGGAACCTGTAAAATTCCTGTAGGCTGGAAGATACAGGAGATCCTTTCCAAAACTGCATCCAGTGCTCCCAGTGACAGCATGGATGTCTCCTGGATCCCCTGAGAGTGCAGTGCCTGCAGGCTGCTGACTCACCCCAAGCAGCCTCAACACTGGGACCAGCACACGGGGAGTGGGACAGTGAGAGCACAAGTGGGAGTGTCTGCAGGTAAAGCCCTCCAGAACACCAAATTCAAACGGATTCTGGAGAAATTTCTCTTTCAGAGTTAAACTGGAGTGTGGACAAACCTCTCAATTCTTTCCCAAACTGATTCTTCCACAGCCTGGTGGTTTTGTTATACAGGTACAGTTTGAAAGGGTAAAAACGGATGAAAAAGCCACACACACTGCAAAAGGCAGGTGGAGGACACTTGACACCGAACATTCCTTTACCCAGTCTCCCCTCCTGGCTGGCAGGAGGCACCCAGCACATTCTGCCTCTGCTCTTCCCTGCAGGCACTAGCTGTGCCTCCGGGCTGCTGGCACACCCTGTCCCGGGAGCCAAGCTCTGCCCTGCTCCTGCCCTGCTCCATCTCTGCACAGCCAGAGCTGCACACCAGAGCTGAGACAACTCTTGAACTGCTTGAAGAGCTCTGAACCTTTTACCATGTGTCTCCCTTTCTCCATTCCTTGTACTATATTTGACTTTAAAAATTTTCTCTATCATTTAAAATTGAATTTATGGGTGTTTAATTGAAAAAAAAGGAACTTTAAACCCTTGACATCGCTGGGGAAGAAGCAGACCATACACTCAAGCAGGCTTACTCCCAGACTGCTTTCTGGTATTTATTCCAATAGAATGCTAATAATTATGTTAAAAAGCTAATTTAAGAAATCCAATTTTTGGAAAATGGGTTTTCAAAGGGCACATTTAACAACTAGAGAAAGTTCGATCTGATTTCCCCATTAGAAGAGGAAGGAAAATCCAATTTTAATCTATTTTTGTTCTCTTAAAAAGATGATATATAGAAGTTACTTTGAAAATCATCCTTTCAAAGCAGAACCTAGTATAAGCATGTGCTAACTTGCAAAGTGCAATTAAACTGTTCCGATAATTCTGCCTGAAAAAATTAGCAGCAGTATTGAGAAGGCAAGTTGTTTTCAAAATGTCCAGGGCAGAAATGCTTCTGTGTTAAGCTAGTATTGATTCTGAAACAATCTTACACATGATAAATGAGAGCACATTTAGGAGAGGATTCAGTCATAAGAGCTCACAAATCAATCAGCTTGTCAACAGGCAGACCAAATTCAATTTTTATTCTTAGTAAACTCTTATTTGGTGGTAGGCCATTGTTTACTTTGAAATTGCTTTACAAAGGAATGGGGGAGGAAGGGAAACATGGGAAAGACAAGCTTTCATCAACATATTAGAAGTTGGCATTTCATTTAGGGCTGGGACAGGTCCCTTGGATAATGCAAATCTTTTATCTCCTTCTGGATGATCATAAACATTTGCTCATGTAATGCCCTTTATCTACAGCAGCATCTCATAATAGTTCTTGTACAGTGAGACATGGCATCACTAATGTGTGACACAGCACACTGCAATTGGCGTGTCATATTCTAAAGAAATAACCTGATGTAGACAAGAACTGTTGCATCTCTTGCCAAGTCATGCTATACTTCTGACAAGCAGTTTTCATTATGTTCTGATAGCTCAAAATTAGAGTTGGAGTGAAATGACATGGCAAGAAAAAACACTAAAAAAATCCGCATGAACCTGTTCTCCAGAATTCCCAGACTTCTGGCCCTGAGAAACTCATTAACAGTAACCTGGTTGGAACTTGAAAGGTTATTGGAACACCTCCCATTTAATAGAATTCAGTTATACAACCAGTTAGTGACTTTGCACTGATATCACTGCTTGATTTCTGAAATGTTAGTATTTCTGTCTAGAGAGCCCAGCCTGAGAGCTACCATGTCGTTATGGAGGGATACCCTCTGTATGAGGCTGCTCAGGCAGCCTGAAGATGACTGATTTTGCAGAAGAACGTAGCCCAAACAAAAAGCCAGAGTAAGGCAGTTGCTGGGCCTTACATGGAAAACTCCCTTAGTAGGAGTCCAAGTCAAGTGTTATTACACCAAAGCATCACAGAGAGCTGCACTGCTGGAACAAGCAGAGATATTCTGAGTCATGAGTAATGCACACATCTTCTGAGATTTCTCTTTCAGGATTAAATTTGGAGAGCAGAAATCAGGATATTAACTATTCCTATTGCTTTCTCCCTCTTCTTTACAGTTAAAATGAGAAATTGGAGACAAAGGCTTCTTGAACATAGAACAGAATTTACTGGTGTTTTCTTCTCTACACACAAGCTTTTCTGTCACAATTCTTCTCCTCATTACCTCCTTTACCTTTAGATAATTATAAGATGACATCCTTCTACTGCCATAGTTGGATTTTCCTCACCCTTTTGGTTGATAAAACTGGAAATCCACCAGGCCCATATATTTCTGGAAAGTACCTGCCTATTTGATTTTTTCATTTAGTCGATATTAATTATGTTCCTGCAAATACTATTTCTGAAGATGCTTATGGAAGAGAACTTTGTGTGGATTTAGCAAATATTCCCAAACAGATGTCACACAGAATTGAAATTTTTCCGCAGTAAATTAATTGGTTTTGTCAGAGATACTCACCAGGACCACAAACCTTATGGGACGGGTTTTAGTTTTTATTCAACAGGGAGCCAGACTTGGGCAGAATCAGCTGAATTTCTTTGGTTCCTTAATCTTATTTGTTTCTGTTATTGTACTATAACCAAACAAAAGACTAAAATAAAACCCTAAATATGAACATCTCTAAATACTGCCCTCAGAAGCTTTAACAGCATGAATTTCATGGCTGAACTTTTAAAGTTGCATCCAGCTGACCCAGAACTCCAACTCCAACCATTCAAAACCTAACAGTCTCCAAAATCCTAGTCACAACTGGAAACCTAAGGACAGTAATATATAGGCTTAAACATGTGTCTTGTATGAAAGACATCGAGACTGCAGAATATAGAGGATAACTCAGCCTGACCTCACTGCAGAAAGAGATGCACAAGGAAAAGCAATCTAGCAGATTTTATATTTTAAGCTTGTGAGGGTCCCATATTTCAATCATTACCATGATGTCTAACATATGAAGGTGAGTGAATCTTAAAAGACTCTTCCCATCAGCCTGTGAAAACATGTCTTACAGACACTTCCAAGATAACAACTATGAGATGATTAAACATCTTCCAACAAGTTCAACTCCTCCTCCTTTCTCCTGTCTCTTAAAACAATCAAACTTACAGGAAACCCCTAACAAACAAAAGCATTTGGAGGAAATATTGTGTTCTGCTTCTTGTGGTGTAAAGGAAGAAGACAAGAGTATCTTGTTTCACTGTTGTGTTTTAATGAGAAAAACTACCCCCTTGCTTTTTATCCTTCAATTCAGAGCACATGAGAGGCATACTGGAAGCCAATAATACTTCCTTGAATGACCAGTAAAAACCTGTTAGTTTCATTCATTATGAAATAATAAAAATTACCAGACTCTCATGTCAACCTGAGCAATCTGTTAAATGCAGGCACTGGTAAATGACACTAGTTGAATAATAATTAATTCCTACATGACTTGGAAGTATGTATTCAACTAATATCAGATATGAAGGTATTTGTTGAGTTTTATTGGATTTTAAACACAGGTAATTTGTTTTCATTTCCTTCTTTATCATAGATACTTTTCTCATTTTTACTATATAAAATCAGAGTATCATATTCGCTGTTGAAAGCAATATTAAATTACTTTTAGGAAACAAAGAATATTATATATGTTTTTTTCTGATCTGCTTTTAACCAATAAAGCTGCACATCTGGTATATTTTAGTTTTGGGATATGGAATATCTCTGTCTTTCCTAAACATTGTCTACTGTAAACCAAACTGAACAACTTTCGGAAGTGTTCCTTTTTCACTGAAATTTGAACTCTATGGAGAATGCTTGGCATATGGATTAAAAATGGATGTGAAAAACCAGTCGTGATTGGAACAAAGGGATTTTTTTTAGACCACAGGAATGGATATAAAGTTGAAGGTGCAATCCATCCTAGCTTCAGTTATTAGGATATATAATTTTGAAATCAGGACTGGATCTAAGCCAAAGGTGATAAATGAAGACAGCATACTTATAAATGATGGCATTCAGGAAGGAGAAGTACATAGAGGTTTTTTTTATGGATTCTAAGTGCATTTTTATACAGGAGTCAAATTTACACTGCCAGGATACATATTTCAAATGAAACTGAAGTTGTACTATTTATTTCTGCACTGAGTCAGAATTACAGAAAAGCCTAGCAAAAGGGTGGTCCTGTCCATTGTGTTTCTGCATAAAGACCGAGTGTCTGTGTTTAAATGCAAGTAACACAGGCTTAAGGTTATGCTAATTCCTAGCCTGATGCAAACTGAACACCCTATGCTGTACAATTACAATATAATTCCCAGGGTTTTATTACAGAGTAACAGAGCACTTCCTGAATAAAATTAATCAGTAAGAGTAGAATCCTTTCCCAAAGGACTAAATTCAAACCATCGCTGTTCACTTTTATCTAAGTTCTGTGCTTGAAGAAAAGAAAGAAGCCTAGCCAGCTGTTCAGCTGCACTTTTTTATCTGTAGCTCTCACTGACAGAAGGCTACACAATACAAAGATCAAAATATCAGATCTCCTTTTTTATGTATTTGAAATAAGAAACACAAAAAAAAACCCCAAAAAACCAAACCAAACCAAACAAAACAAAACAAAACAAAACATCTCCAGCCTGCCCTGTGGAATCAGAAAGCCAAGGTAAAGCAGCACAGACATGGAACCAGCTTTGGTATTGAGAAACCAAAGCCCCATACAGACACTGAATGAACCTCTAAACTCCAAGGCTAAACTGAATTGTTCATCTGCTCCCCCTGAACCAATACTGAGAGGAATATAAACTGAGAAAAGCATTTTTCTTTCCTTCATGGATCCTTTTAAACTATGGCAGAAGCAATGGAGGTCAAGCATGGCCTCATTTTATGGATTGCTGTTCAACGATAGGCTCAACAAAGGGGAAAATATGCCCTGATTAGAGCTGCAGAAAACAAGCCTTGAACTTCTATTGGACAGCATCTTCCCTTCCTCCTCATTCATTTTATGATGCATGCCTTCAATTGCAAACTACTATAAAAAGCTTCCTGAAATTCTTGGCACTGCCACAGATCTGATTCCACAGTGGCTTCCAGTGATTAACAGAATGCTAGAAAGTGCCAGACAAACAAAGATCAGGTGAATGCGGAAAAGAAATGAGAGTACCATAAAAAGTGCACATAAAGTACATTCCACCAACAGAGCCAATACTTATAAAAGGAGTGTAGGTTTTGAAAGTCAATCCCTCCCATTCTGTGCAGAAACCAGATGAATTTGTAAAGGTTGCATTTTCTGTGTCTATGAATATATTTTTTTAAAAAAATCAGAACTGTGGCTTTACAGGCAGAGAGAGAGCAACAAACATTAAAATTCATTTGTTTCACTGAAATCTCAGTCTGAACTCTTTCATTGACCAATAGTAAATTTGATCATCTGCAAATAAATTATTAAAATGCTAACTATGAGGTTGTACATTATAAATCCTGACTATATTATAAGTTTTGTTCCTCCAAGCAGCTCCTTAAAATGCATATTTAACTAATTTATCCTACACTTTGTGCCCCTGTGGCCCTGGAAGGTGAAGCAACATCGCTCATAAGAAATATTAACATTGCCTGTTTATCAAGGCATCCGTGAAATACAAAAGCAATAAAAGTGCTAGTGTGCACACTCATTTACTATTGAAATATCACAAAAATTATTCAGTGTCAGAAATCTAATTTTGTATGATATTTCTATATATTTTCGCAGTTAATTTTTTCAGTATTACTGAATTAATATGCTTTGAATACCCCTGTAGCTACAGTGGAAAAATGGGCCAATGCACTTATTTAGTACTGCTACCCAAATCCATTAGACAAATTTTCTTTACAGCAAAGCATTGATGAATGAAATGTCCCATGTTAATGTAAGAATAATCAATTTAGAATGCTTATGACAATTAACAAAGCTAGAGATAAGCCTTGAAAGCGCCATGCTTTGTCAGCCCTGATTTGGATTAAACTTGTACTAATAGGATCATTTTTCTTCCAAAAGGTACTCTTTTTAGGCAGACCTATCAATTAATATGAATTATACATGTATAAAAGAACTTATGTCATTAATTAGACAAATTAATTTTTATGATGCGGTGAATAGACTAACACCAGATTATATGAGATATCATTCTCCCTATTTATATGTATTTGGAATAAATGAATAGTTTACATTTGCATGGTTATTACAGAATCAATCATTATTAATCAGTGACACCATATTGGACAGTTTAATATAATCTGTTTTAAATTTCTCATGGTGACCAGGTATATTCAAGTTCATACTTTCGAAGACAAAGTTTTATTCAGACTCACATGTTTTCACTGGGAATAGCACTACAGACATCCCAAGGAAATACAAGCACAGTGTGTTATGTGCTGTGTATTTCAGTATATTTGTGATGATAAAAAGAAGCAAATTAAATAAATATAATCTAACTCTTCTGGCATCAATTTTAGCTGTAGAATTGAAAACATTCAAAAATTTAGAAAGGCTTGTGTTAATGCTGGCCCACACTTTGATCCTGAAACACTGTTTTATTTCAGCCACTAGTAATTTACCACTCATTGCTTCCTTTTGCCTTTAAGCCTAATGCATATATGTTTCAAAGTGGACTGAAAACCTTTACAAAAAACAAAAAAGTATATTTGAAAAATCAGGCACTTGAAATCCCACACTCCAAAGGTGTCTGAATTTTAAAAGTTTGAGTATTTTCATGGCAGGTATAATTCTGCAAATACTAAGTTTTAAATCGCTGCCTAATAGTATCTCCTACATGGAAAAGATAATACAGTGATTTCCATTCAGATGTGTCAGGAACTATTAAACACTTATTAAAGTTATTTTAAAACTTTCCTTGCTTTGCATTTAATGAAGTGAATGAAGGATGGAAAAACCTACAGACTTTATGCACATTCAATTCTTAAAAATTACTTCTTGCCACATACCACCTTTCATCCACTATTTATACATTGGTTGTAGCCAAATATAGGGGAAAAATTATTCCCTTCTACCTTAGTTAGCTTTCAGAGAAATAGGATAGCAAACCCTCAGAGAGGAAAGTATTTAAATGACCAGCCTGCCTCTGATAAAGCTCTAGTCTTGGGGAACATGTCCTCTTGCTGAACTACAGGGAGACAGGAAAACCAGCAACTGCAGGCCCAGCCCCTAAAGACCAATAACCCCCCCCAGCCCTATCAGGGATAACTTTGCCCAAAGAAAATTAACGGGTCACAGTCCAAGGAAAGAGCTGCTCCGCGTCATGTGACAAACCTCTTGTATTTCCAGCCTAAATTTATTCCTGGTCAGTTTATAGGAGCTCCTGGCTCCACACCCACAATGCTGGCTCTGTATCTTCCGTCAGTCCCTGTTTTGTCAGGCTCAACAAGCCAAATTCAGTTTGCCCAGTCCCACAAGAAAACTCCCAGCCTGCCTACAAATACCTGCAGCCCTCCCTGGACCTGTTCTGAGTCTCTCTTTGGTGATGGCTGAGCAGAGCTGGATGCAGGATATTCTCAGATGCCACCAGTCCCTCTGAAATCCCATGAAAACCCACATTGCCTGGAAAGGAACCCTGCCTGGATAGATCTGAGCACCCTTCTGGGTTTTTCCATAAAGATTGTGGCATTTCCAGTGTCTCAGGAACATGCCACTCTGGCTTTGCTCTATTCGAGGTTCTTGGTTGTGACTTATCCTTGGATTTTCTAATTTGAAATGAGAGGCTACGCAGGATCTACAGAGGAAAATGCAAACTCACCTGGAACACTGAGATCTAAATTTCAAGTTTTCTATTGCTAATTTATTGTTTCACCTTAGCACACAGAAAGTTAAAATTAGCTTTGGAGACTGCAAAATCCTTATTAAAATCCTCATTAAATGATGTGCCTAGAGGAGGGTTAGTAACTTCTAATAAAAATTAGAATAGTAGGGTAGAAGAATGCTCAACTGCTGATAAGAAGGGCCAAACATCAAAGAATCACACAGCATAGCATTTTCAAATGGAAGCAAATAATCATCTGGAACTAGGGGGAAAAACGATATTTATATGCAGCTTATTCTCCACAATGCTTTTTGAATCAGTTAACCTATAATTAAGGTTTTTTTCCAAAGCTAGGAAATACACAGGAAAGTAAAGGAGTTTCCATTAAGCAACAAAATCATAAGAAAACACAATTTTATCTTTAGCAAATAGTCATTATACTAGAATAGCTTTCTTATTGGATTAAACTTCCAACATAAAGATACGTTCTAGAATATGATTAATTATAACTAATAGACAGGAAGCGTGGACAGGTCCAAGCAGATGTTGAAAACAAATAGGGATTCACAGAACACAATGTGGTATAAAAATCTGAGTTTATTTGGTACAGCTGGCAGTATATAATGCCTTTTGAATTTATAAGACTATAGCATCTGGTCTTCCAATGTCTTGCTACAAAATTTCAGAAAGTCATGGGAATATTTTTTGTCCGATTTTTGTTTCTCTTAGATGGAAAGAAACTTAGATAGAAAAAAAAAAGTGCATTATAAAGAGATCTGCTAACAGAATGTATCAACAGAAATAAGCCCTTAAATTTTAATTTAAAACACTGAAAACTGAAATGTTAAGACTTTTCTTCTGCCCTGCACAAATATCTTTGTAAGAGTGTAAAAAGTAGAGTCATTTTCTTCAATTTTTAATGGCAACAGATTAAAAAAAGTTAGATTTGCATTGAAAAAGCAGGTCATAATAAAAAAAAACCAATTTTTAATAAAGAAATGTAATATCTTGTGATTTGAGTAAAATTTTTAATACTTATCTTCCCTTTATATACAAAGTCTGCAAACATCAGAAATCTAAAATTCTATCTCCTCCTCTGCCTGTATTCTTTAAGTAGAAGTTAGAGATATAACTTGCTGCAGTACTGAAATTATTCTATGCTTTTCAGAAGGTGTTAGTAGCCATGCCAGATCTGGGGAACCCATGTAATGATCATTTTGCTCAAATATTCATTCACACACCTGAGTTCTGTCAGCATACAAAGAAACCAGATGTGAACATGCACATCAGAAACTGAATTCTTGAAGAAGCAGCAGAAAGTTTCCCTGACTTCAGGGAAAGGGAAAGCAAAGTTAGACAGTACTTGATTATTCTCAGGGCTTGATGAGATTGGCTTATCCTTTGTCTTAGAATAAATGAATTAGAATAAAATAAATAAATCTGGGCAATGTGCATATCCCTGTGGTGCACTGCAGAAGACAACACAGGTATTTAGTACTCATGGTCTTGGTCTCCCATGTTGAGCTCTTCTGAAGTCACCACAGGAAACACCCACATCAGGGCTGCACTACTGCACCTCCAACAATTCACCCAAAACCCATAAAGCTCCCCAGTTGGGTTTTGGGTGAGTCTACAAAGAGACAACAGATCTCACACAAAATCTTACACAACTGAGATTTTATTCCAGCACTATCTGAACATGTGGAGATAGCCAGTGTGAGCTGCATTGCCCAATGGTCCCTATTGAGCAGCAGAACTGCAAGATAACTTTTATTAATTTTCTTTCTGACCCATACAGATATTTTGTCTAGTTTTTATTCTGTCATGGAAAAGAAACAGTTATAATATGCTTAAAAAAATATGATTAATTCTTGCTTTGACATTGTGGAAAAACCCTGACTCTTGTGTCTTCTGTTGTGTCCCCTCTAAATAATAATGGACAAATTTAGTAAGTTTTTCATCAACTACTTACTTGTTCAGTAGCTTCAGAAAGTTGTTACTTTATTCCTCCAAAACTTGGCCATGGTTTCCTATTAAATCTCTGCTGCTGATAAGCAGTATTTTGTAGCCAGAATTCTGTAATCCAGCTAGACCTGGATTGATATGAGTGTTTTCTTAATAAGAAGAGCTGGAAGGAAAACAGCTGGAAGCTTTCATTGCCATGTACATGCACTTTACATGCATTAGCCTAGGATCTCTCCAAGTCACCCTATATGAATCGTTCTCTTCACAGGAGAACTTCATGTCTTCAATCATTTGATATATTAATGTTCCAGCCTTCCTCGCACTTGCCACTGGCATTTTGATAGAGAGTGATTCTGTTTCCCATAGCACAGAACTTTGCCCATGGCTGAACACTTTTATTTTTGTCCTTCATATCATTTCTACAGCATATGCTGGTGTGATGGATGTCTTCTTGATCCCTTTGCCTCCTGAGTGCCTTTTAGCTTCCATCCATGCTCAAAACTAATGGTTATTATTATTTTGTTCTTTTCTCCTGGACAGTTCTGCTGTCCTTGCTCTTTAGGAGAGGATCTCAAGGATTGCTTTATCGAGTTCTCAGGAGCTGAGTCTCATCTGCCTACCAGAATCCATTAGGCATTCTCTAGAGCTTTTCAAGTTATAGCCAGACATCACTTTGCAGTTACAATGAATAAGTATTTTTCTCTCTTTATGTGCTCTGAGGAAAAAAAAAACCCAACTAAACCCAAACCAAACCAACAAACCTTTCTCTGGAGTTTTTGCAAGTTTATTTGCATGAAATTATTCTATTTCTCATAACTTCCTCTCTCATCTATTCCGGCTAGTATTACAATAGAGGTCACTGATTTTCTCATTGGTGGAAAGTGGCAAGGACTCAAAGACAATGAAGGAAGGGGGATGTGGTTGTGTGCTGTCATTTTCTTGTTTCTTTTTTAAATTAAGTATCACTTTACACAGAATTCTGCAGCTTTTACACACACAGAAGGTTTTCTAGAAAGGCAGCATTCAGTCCAACTCTATCTGGGCTGTTATGCTTTCTTCTTGGGAAACTCATTAGACTGGCCATTTCTAATTTCTTTTTCTTCCTGCTGAAACAACAGAAGAATAAATATTTCTAAAACTAACTACCACTTGTTTTAGGAAAGTGCTCACAAGGGTGTTGAGTGTACTGTGCAAAGGCTTTGCCACTTGCAGAAAGGAAATGCTGGGAATTTCTTCCAAACACACCTATTTTGTGAATTCTGCACCTCCCTGCAGATTCAGCCATGGCTGTGCTAATGAAAGTAGAAGAGAAAACTAGAGGAGAGGGGAAAAGTGTCATGTAACTATTCTCCATAAACAGTTGAGATAAATATAGAAACACACAGGTCATGTTTGATTTTGAAAAAAAAAAAATCTACAGATTTAGTCATGTTTCAGATATAAAGACAACTGAAAGATCCAAATCCAGAGTAGCTACATTACAGATCTGTTCATGATGCACCAAACTTTTGTATTAATTTCACATGAAGTATTCTAGATCTTTAGGTATTTGTATGATAGTTCATGTATATATATATATTTATAGGACTTGTGAGACTTTCAAGCCGAGACTATTTTTGAAAGAACATATTCTATTTCAAAATCTAGGGATATTGTCCAAAACTGGAATCTTTTTCCAAATGCAATAGATTAAATAAACAGCACCTTTACTGCAACTGCACATCCAAATCCCATACCACATGCCGTGTTCAAGATTACAAACCTATTTAAACTTCCTCTACGCATGCACACAAGCCATTAGGTTTAAAGATTTAAAGAAAGCTTCCAAGAATTGGGAATGAACTCCTTAGAGTATTTACATGAATAAGAGTTTTGTCATTGCCTCTAGTGGAGCTAGATATCAAAATTTGGGCTCATTCATCTGAGAACAGAACTTTTCCCATTAGCAAATTTCTAACACTTACACGTCTCATCTATTCTTAGGGATGAGGCAAACCTGAAAGTGAAAGGACTAATCACATTAAATTCATCTAATTAAACATGCTCAGCACCCACTAGAGAACTAAAATTAATCTGCTGACATTTTTATTCTATAAATGCTTTAAGGGTAATTGGGAGACTGAGTCACTAAAAGGCTTATTTTCAGTAAACTTAAGCATAGTATCTTACAAGAATTTGCAGGAAAAATCCAGCTTTAAATAATGCCAAATGCTTTCTAACAAACTTCCACGCAATATTTGCTGATCAAATATATTCCTGATAAATAATGGATGAGTCACATAGGTCCTAACATGAAAGACAGATATAAATATCAGTGTAAGATACTGCTATGCATTTTTCCTGTGTCTTTGCTCATGATACCTAAAGCCTGAAGTTATTATAAATGTGGAATCTTATTCTCTGATATTGCAGATACTTTATATCTTTTTATGTTGACTCATACCTTTAAAGTATTTAAATTAATTTATATAAATGCATATAAATCTCATGCTACTTTTGCTATTATGAATATTTTTAGTGCACATTTTTTCAGTGTATTTAATTGCTACAGTATAAAAAACTATCAGAGAATACAGTATAATAGAACATTTTTAAATGCTTTTTTCATGGCCTAGTCAAATTATTGCTAATTGAAAGAAAACTAGCAAAACATGGTGTGGTGAACATTTTACCCCACTTTATACTATAGTATAATGTAGTACAAGTAAAACTTTTAATCGTCCCCATCTTTTGACAGTTTCAAGTGAATTTTACAAAGCAATCTATAAGCTTCATAAATAATGTCCATGTGGCTTTTAAGTAATTTATATAGTCTTTTCAATGGAAATAAACAAGCCACTTAATCACTGAGCATGCATTTAGTTTATTTTAAGGGTTGGCCTTTTCATTATACAACAATTGCTAGGGCTTATAAAATAAAATACTAATCCCTTTATAATAAAAACAGTAACCTTTTAAATAAAAAACATATTTGAAGTACTTTTGATGAAGAATAATGGCAAAACTAATTGTTTGCTATAAACATACAATATAATAAAATCCAAATCTCAAAAATAAGAGTTGAGGCACTTGAAAGAAGCACCTTTGCCACTGCACCATTCACACATTTTGGTTCGAGTGTATTCAGGGGATAAGTACTTAGGATACTTCATTCTTCTATCTTATGCAGAGCCCCCAGACAAAATTACCAATTCCTAAGGAATCACAGGTGGAGAGAGCAACCCAAACCTGTTGCCTAAACAAACTTCAAGTTTCTCTACAGCAGCTTTTGGAAATTCTGGGCTTCACTTATCATTCACAAAGTGGGAACAGACTGCCATGTCATTGCACTGGGTACCAGAATTGTTTTTCCTCACACTGGATTTCTTCAAACACCTCAAAACTAAGATCCAACTCTCTTTGATACACAAGCTCATCACCAAATACTAAAGATACTATCTTTTATCAAGTAAATTAAGTTACTTTCATATAAAATTTAAGTTGCACTTTAAAATAAAATCATAAATTGCACTTTGAATTTCACTATTCTAACTTCCAATAACTGTTTATCTAGAGAGATGACAAGTGTTATCTGTTTAAGGAAGGTAGACTTCACTTAATACAAGGTTACTGCAGTCTTTTAAAGAAACAGATTGAAGAGGGAAATGACTTTCAACTCTCAAAAGACAGTTCCTTCTTTGCTCTTAAGGACAGTGGAAAAGTAAGGTAGAATGACTTAATCAATTATGATACATTCTCTGTCTGTATGCCCTATGCATTCAGCAGCAGGAGAAACACAGATTTTGATCTACAAAATGCTGTATTTTGTTCCCATATTTAGATGGACAGTTGTCCAAAGTAACCTGCAAGTTTTTAAGTAATTTCATTTAGTGTCAAAATCTTATCTTGCCTTGTCATCTTTCATGGTGAGACAAAGGTACTGAACAACACATAAGCTCCTGTGCTTAGCACAGAAAAAATTATTAAAAGGCATAAAAATCCCAAACAACCAGGAACCCCAAACACACATTACTTAGATTGATTTAATGACTTACTGGTAAGCAGACAGGAGAATATTTAACAAAGATCTCTTTGAGAAATTCAAACTAGAACTGCAAACATGAAAACCTAATGAATATCAGAGCTGGATAAAAAGATGTGATCTTGTCCTTTAGAAATGTGTGTTTCAAAGCACAGAACACTTTGCCACTCACTAATTCCTTCAAAAGAGCAGTATCATATAAAGGTTGATCAGCATGTGAAGAAGTGAATTAGAACTTGTACCTGTATCACTACAACAAATGGAAATTTGGTTTAATGGCTCCACAGGTTCCTGGAACAGATGCTTCTCTTTATCTGTGCCTCCCTCACTTGGCATGAAGAAGATATCAAAGGCATGTGGAGTTGATATCCAAAGGAACAAGTCTGGCGTATTATTTGGGGAGAAATATGATAAAGGAAGGCAGAAATCAATAACTTAGGGAAATAAATATTAATGCCTTTGCTTCTGTGATATCTAATTGCCCAAATGAAGGGCACCAGCCTCACAGATAGATTATCCTGGACAAGACACAGCTGGTCCTGCTCTGTCTCACTCAAACCCTTCTACTGTGCTGAGCACAAACACATTGAATGGTGGTCAGATCATCCTTTTTTTCAAGGCAGTACTAGAAAGAGGCAATTTGCTGGAAATCCCCTTTTATTAAATCATTCTGCAACATTACTGCGTTGAGTAAGAAAAGTAATCTGTAGTCATGTTAGAAACATGATCTACTGCCCTTTCCTTCCATGAGCACACACCACTGAGGGATGTTGGTACTATCTGCTCTATTCCCTTCTCTATGTGCTGCTGAAAGTGTCTTTATCCATTGTGAGGATGTATTTTTTTCTCTTTCACAATTAAAGTGGGATTTTCACACTTGCACTTTACAGCATTGGGTTTAGTCAAGTTGTTTATTTTAGTAAAGATGTCTTTCTGCTTGCTTTATTCCCTGAATGCTGGGAATGGCATTTTACAGCTTCTCTGTGTACCGTCTTAGGAAATTAGAGATTTGTTACACCATGGATCTGAGGCCAGTAAAAAGGCACAAAAAGTTCACTGTTTCTCAATTAAAATGAGTTTGTTTCAAGTCAATATTTCTCCAGTTGCAGATTTACTGTATGCTACCTGCTAGTATTTACATAATATACAGTAATTGCTAAGAGACATGTTGAAAATATACCATTAATATTATTTACTCCAGGAATCCAAGTGTAGAAACCAAAACATATCATGAATTTTTAATATTTTTCATAAAACAATGACCTTCTTTTTGCTTCAGTTTCAAATATGGCAAAGAGAAGGCCATCGACCTGAAATATTTCTTGTATACAGTAAGAGCCTGATCCAGCAGTCTTTGCAAAAGTAAAAGTCCCATTGACTTATGTTAAATGTAGCACTTTTCTTACAAGAGAACTGCAAATTCAAGCACTAATTAGGTCCCTGGACAGAGTCTCAAAAGCACTGGTAAGTGAACCTAGGAAGCACTGATACTAAGCAATCCAAACACTATAAATATGGTAGTAACAAAGCTGAATACAGCAAACTTCACAGCCCCATCCTGCGAATCCATATTAATATAAATGGCCTTACTCATACTCTGTTATAAATAAGGGAACAGTTAAAGAGATTGTAGGTCTTTATTCTGAAGAAACTTAGTCTTTTCAATTTCCCTAAATTTAACATATGGGTGTATTCTTCTCAATTTAATTTTAAAAGGATTGAAAATAGCTCTTTTCCAAAATATATTTCATTTATGCATAGCAGGCTGCCATTTTTCCACAGAAAAATATACTGTCATGTTTTTATTTTCTCCCTACAGGTTGGGTATTTTTCTAGATTTTTGTCTTTTTTTGTATTTAGTGTTTGATAATACAATAACTAATATGGCTGTATTTTGATCCTATGAAAGTAGATATGGCACATTTATAAATATTATTTCTTATACCATTTCTGCTCACTTGCAGAACCAAAACCACAACAAATAAACCAAACCACACAAATAAAATGTTGCTTTCACATAAGAATTCTAGGTGGCATTTTACACTCATTTCTTAACCCAAATCATTACAAAAAGAATCAGATATCTAAACTGCATTAAGATATCAGCTGCTCTTATGAGGAGGACCAAAAGGTACTATCATACATCAGATCCTCAAAAAGGATTGAGGGATTGAATAGTTTATATTGTTCACTTGTGTAGTGGGCTACACAGATACAGAAAAAGTATTCTGTCTTACAAATGAAATTGCTCTTCAGCATGCTATTCATGTTTACTTGCCTAATCAACATCTCATGAAAAAGGATTTAATCTGACAGTATTTGTTTAAATTTGAAAAACAGAAGATGCTGCTTTCTAGAGTGTTAATACAAGATGTCATAAAATGAGTTTCTAATAATTACAGTTGTCCCCAGTTCTTCAAAGGTAAGGAGAGTGCAAGAAAAAATATTTAGAGAATAATTCTCATCTTGTTAACTTATGCAATTAGGGGTGTACAGGCCTAGCTAAAAATATTTAGAATATGGTTAGCACCTTTTTGCCTATGTTAACTGTGTAGTATTTTAACATGTTGGAAGAATAATGATGTGTTAATAAAATCCTGTTTGGCTTTTTTGTCAGCATTTCATAACTACTCCACATGACATAAATTTCTGAGCACCTGAGAAAAGGTGCAAGTTCTGCACCCAACAGAGGCACTGCTTCACCACCAGTTACAAGTATTTAGCATTAACAAAGCACTTACTGTACTAACCACAATAAAAAAGTGTTCACAATGTTTGGGTAAATTAAGTTGCTACTTTTATCGTATATTTAACTTGCATATTTATGGTAATTGTACAGGAATGCTTTTAAATGGTGCAAGCATGAAAGGAAAAAATCTCACAACCAGTTTCAAACACTGGGGTGGTGACACTGAAATGTGCTAAGTCAAATTATTTTATAAGATGACACAGTAAGCAGGACATTATATTTTTTTTCTTCTCTTTTTTCTTTTTTTTTAATGTGTAATTATCCTAGAAATTTACACATGTTGCTTTGAAGGAAAATACATTTTATCTTTTTTTCCTCAGTCTGAATAAGAAACTGAAGATGTCATGAAAGCAGTCCAATCAATACCCATGGTACAAAGGCATTATTGTGTTTTAGTGGTAGAAACACATGAAGGCATATGGAGAAATTATTATTTTTCTTTTACCCAGACAGATGACTTCTGTCATTCAGTTTCAATGTACAAATGGAACACCACCCATTTCCAGCCTTCCTGTAAAACATCAGCTTCCAGATGATACAGTAGCTGGTCCTATTATCATTGTCAATAGTTCCATTTGGCAGTAGACAGATAATTCTTTTCATGTGCTAATGCTTAATCAGACAAGTCTATTTACTAATGTATCAGAATGCACTAGAAATATAGGTAATGAGGGACAGAATATCAATTTATTTATAAATGAACTCCACTCACATTGGATACGTATTGACTCAAGTCAATGAATAAGGGAGAAAATGTAATATACATGTAAACTGTTACAATGAATTAAAAGAGAATTTTAAAATGTCTTGAAACATTATTCTATTGACTACTCTACAAGCCAAAAGGGATGTCACATTTGGTTTCCCAACAGACACCACAAAACGCCCCTCACACCCCCAGTACCTGTAGTTGTACTTCTCAGCAAATGTTCTAATTCAACAGTACAAATAGTGCATTTGCATTTCAGAACTCTAAGCCCCAGCACCAGGTTTTTGAAGGCAGACATAAATAAATATATGTATATCATGTATATGTAAATATATGTATATCATCAAAATTAAAGATACTAAAATGAGACACATGCTCCAGCAGAATGTCCTGTCCTGTAGCAAATTGACAATGCTTTGAGAGAAATCATCTTCAGAATGACAAAATCTGATTTTCCTACATATTTTTTAGCACGTAGGATTTACATATTTACATATTTACAAACGTAGGATTGTCTACAAAATAGTCATCTCATTCCAATACTTATACAACAAATACCAGCTTGGAGTAGCTGACCAGAGGTTTTGTGTAACTGAAGCCTTTTTCTGGACAGGTTTCAATGCAGAGCACACTCATGTTTCCTTGTCTGTATTCTAGCAGAATTACACTGGTATTGGAAACTCCTATCTGCTAATTGCCAGTTAAAGAAAACAAATTTTATTTACTCTGATTATTCTGTAGTCACTCACTATTTACACCAACTTATCATATTTCCCAGAGGACAGGTTAAACAGGTATATTTTGAGGTCTGGCACACTTAGTACACAATACCACTCATTCTTAGCTCAACTCAAAATATTTCTGGTTAATTTACTGCATCTATTACTACTACTTTCCTTTTGCTCATAAATGTTGTGTCTCTCAATGCTGATATTTCTCAGTGAGCACAGAGAGGTGCTGGAAAGTGGGGAGGACTCCAACATGAGACCAATTTAAAATGTACCAATTTAGTATGTAGACTTTAGGCACAGAAACGTATCTTTGGAAAACAAAAGAAAGAAAACCAAAAAAATGTTATGAATTGCAGCATTAAAAAAAAAAAATGAAACTCATTTCATCACCATTCCAAAGTGGAATAAAGCTAAAAAAACTTTCACTGAGCCTTCACATTAAAATCTTTTAAAATTTTCAGTGTATAGACAAATCAAGAAAACTTTGAGTTTCTGTGCAAACAGGTACACAGGGGTAGGGGTTTAAGAGCCTGGCTGAGCTACAGTGCCCTGGTGACTGACAGCGTGAGAATTTTTCCAGTTGGGAGAAAAGTAAACCATGCCCCTGAAGTGTGTTCCCAGGAGGTATTCTGGAATAACTCCACACCATGGCTGGTATATTGGCTTAAACAGCCCAAATTAAACTTATAGAACCAATGCCTTTTTAGTTCTGTTTTTGTTGCAGAGCAGGTATAAAGATCTTTAATGCTTAGATCCACTTATAACGCTACAAAATATGCACTGTGGAATATCAGCATGGCAGACTGAATGTGAGTGGCCTGAGTATGCATGAAAATACAGATACAAGGATAATGAGAACACTGGTACATTACTAATCCTACATAATGACTTTTTTCAGGCAGTTTCACACTTAAAATTGTCTTTTTATAAATGTATGTGGACCAAAAGCACAACTGAAACCAGAAGCCAAGTCTACTTGAAAGGATATTTGACAGGATAGCACAGCAATTGGAGACAAGAGAATTAATGCCAGCTCTGCTCATGCACACAGATAAACATGAAAGCTGTTCAACTTTATTCCCAATAAATAATTTGCTGGATACTCTCAAGAGAGCTCTATAGAGGATAAGCTGACCTTTGTTAAAAATGTAACAATTTTCATAGTACTGCTTTAATCATGGGTAAAATTTTCAGAATTTGACAACCCTTCCTACTCCCCTGATAAAAGCTCTACTTCAAGAATGTCTAATGCTGCTTCTTACTTGGTGTTCAATAGAAACCAGTCTATAACACAATGCACTCCCTTATGTGATGTTTAGATATGAGATTGATCTCAGAGGACACCCTGGAGTTCTGAAAGTAGGATTATTGGATTTTGTGGCTTTCTCAGATGTCAGAGATCTTTAAACAGTGTCTTGCAAAGTTGCTACATCCCAACTGTCTGTGAACAGCTTATGAACTCATCAGAGAAGATAGTCTCCATGTTAATTAGACTTTAAGGGAGAGAAGCAGCTTCCTATCTCATCAAATTAAATACAAGGAATTTCACACGCTACAAAATTATTTACTTGATCAGTAGACTTTTAAAAAGATGGGCTATTGACATGAGAGAGAATTCAGAGTTCAGTGCAACTGAAATACAAAAGGCACTATTAATGTAGTTAGCAGAGACTTCAAAACTGCCTTTCAGTTCCCCTCTTACCCTGAAAATGCACTGGGCATTTGCTGAAGTAAAATAAAATTATTTATTAGCATCTTTAAAAAACTGCATACAGCTTTTTTTAGATATGCAAGTCTGGATGGACAGTAAATGACAATATCTACACTACTTCTGTAATTTGCTGTATCAAACAGCAAAAAACCTGAAATCTTCGAATTTCTGTTTGTGTTTTAAAAACACTGTGGGAGAGGGGATATTAAACTTAATTGAAAATAACATTTTTACTCCTCAAGCCAAGATAGGTAGACAAGTTATTTCCATTGCACAGATGATTCAAGAATTTGACATTTTGTTACATTCCAGCAAAACATTTCAGCGCTGCTCGGGAAAAGGTTTTACAGCTCTCTGCCCAGTTTATGATGAGCTAGGACCCTAAAAGCACTCAATGACTCTAGGAAGACCATGATTCCAAGAGCTCCAGGAGCTGCTGAGTCACACATCTGGTACAACCCACCAGATCCAAGGAACGAGGATCCCATTCAGGGGCCGTGGGGTCTGGTGTCCCTGGGGAGCCTGGCTCTCTCTGTGCTTGTCGGGCAGGTCTCAAAGATGTCAGAAATTGAACTGTTACATCAAAGTTCCATCTCTATGGACTTAAACCCACTCCCCTGCTTCAAGTCTGGTTCATCAGGAGCCAGTTCTGGCAAAAATCAAGGACCTGATTTCTGAGGTCAGAGCTTTCAAACTTGGGGAACTGGGGAGTATTCGAGTTTAGGCACCTTCCTAAAGGAAGTGGCAGCGTGGAAAGCCCTGCAATAGCTTTTGTCTTAAAAGCCTCATTTTTTTAATAAGACAGTTGTGAAGCCTTTCTTAGGTACCTTCGTACTACTTATAGCACAGAGAGAGAGATTCTGTATAACATTCACATTGTCTGAAACTGCATTGTGGGCTTAGAGAGACAGACAGAATTTGCCTTCCAGAATCACAAAACATCTTACAATTTATTACTTAGGCAGAACAGCCATTTAAAGATTATCTGATCAATAAACAGAACGAAGCATCTCACCAGAAGTTCTTAAAAAATGTGGCAAATCCATCCCTTTGTTTTCAACGAGTCTTTAGCTAAGTTCCAGACTCATGTCTTGCATTGTTCTTTATAAAGCAAGTACAACAATATGCACATTCATTTATTGCCCCCTCCCTGTCCAAAAGATATATAATTTCTGAGGGACAATCTTTCAAAACACCAACATTGCTGCTGAAAAATGAAATAGAATATACATAACTGTTAGTTATTTTACTATAGTAATGTAAATCCTTGTTCAAAGCTATTATAATAATTTCATAGAAGTAATTACCCACTGAGCTAGTAACTCTAGTTTTATGGACCACATATGTAAACTAGAAAACTAATGTTTTTCACATAGTTATCTGCTGTTCATAAAGATGCAAATTGAAAGCCTACTTCATATACTGGTAGAAATAAAGATTTTTTTTCAAATTGATGACTAAATAAAATTTTTCTCAATGATTTCCCAAATATTTGTATTGATGGCTTAGTGTGAGCTACATCCAGAATGTGAAATGTGTTTGACTGTTTGACTTTTTGGCTGCTCATTTCTGTTTTACAGTTTACTTTTATCATTGTTTCACTGGAACAATCAAACAATTTAAAGTCAGTTTGCTACAAAGGTGTTGCAAGATGCTGGCTAGTTACAGCATTCAGACAGTTCATGGCAATACAAAGCTTTTCTGATCCCATCCCCACTCCCAGAGGGAAGAACATAAATAGTGATCTTTCATAGCAACAAAGCAGCAGAAAAGGATTGTTCAGTAAGAACAGTGTAAATCTGGAGCCTGAGATACTTTCAAGTAGTTTTGAGACATTTTCATTTAAAATCAAAACTTCTCCATTACAGACATTTTATATCCTTTGGAAAAGCCTTGGAAGTTGGTGTTTTTAAAACACATTTTCTTTAACAACTTCACATCCAAGTATCTCAGTCACCTGTGAATAACACACATTATTCTTTTGTGCAGGTCTGCATGGACAAGTGGCCAGATGCAGACAAGCAGAAAGTTACCAGAAACACATGGAATAAAATCTTGAGGATCATGAGTCTTGTTTCACAAGAATTTTAAAACACTTACAACAATTATACTCATGGATGCAGTTTGCTTCTTTGGCCTGGGCTTGCTGACCAATGGTGGAGGGACAGTCTGGCCTCTCCAAGGGCCATGCTGAGTATACTCAGTAGCAGTGGTCTGATAAAGAGGGAATTTCCTACATGTCCATGCCAAGGATAACAACATTGCCAGAGCAGGCAGGCTCAAGACAGATGCCAACATATCCTGTTACAAGCATAAATTCACTTTGATGAGGAAACAAGTAACTTCACTTGTATCTTGGGATCCTACTGAGGGCTCGGTCTTTTCTTATCCAAAGACAATTCTTGTGTCCTTTCCATGATAAATCTCTTTGCAGTAAAGAGCAACACTAATATTTTAACACATGTAGAGAGGAACAAATGTGTTGCCAGTAAGAACTATGGTTTCACCTCTGGAAAAGTCAGCTTGTCAGCATAATCCTCAGAAGGCAGATCCAGGGAGAGGAAGCCGTAACATAATGAGGGAGGCACAAAATCACACAGCTGCAAGAAACAATGAAAAAAGGAAAGGACAGTCCTTGGAGGAGGGTCCTTTAGAGGAGAATACAGGGAGCAAAGTATTTTTTTATTGCTGGGCTGAAGGTAACAAAACTCCATAATTTCAGAGAGGGTGGAATGGCCTCCAGTCTGTCCTGTAGAGTAAGGCACAGGAGGGAGAGTCTGCAGTACAGTCTCCTCATTTAGTACTGTTGCTAATGCCAAATGCTCCCAAGTAACGGTAAAATAAGTAAAATATATGTAATTGCAAGAATCACAGAACAGAGCCCATATATATCAAGACAACTTATGCTTCCTTTCAGGAACTACCAAATCTCACCCATGACAGTCTACAAAGAGAAAGCACCTTTAAATTCCTCTATTATTACAGGTAGTCATAATGCAGATAATTTTTTTTTTCTCAGCTCCTCTTTGTTACTTTGTGATCAAGCTTTTATTTCTGGTCTTTCTAGAGGCTTTGGTAGGTTTTTTTTCCTGTTAAGTTCTGTCTTGTGAAGTATTCTACTAGCCTTTACTGATCAGACAGCATTGGCAAGAGGCTATTAAAACATACGTAATCAATTTTACAATTTTTTAGCAGTTGCTAAAGGCTTTATTTAATCAGAGCACTAATGATATTGAAAATGCAAGGAGCAGTGATAGAACGTATGAGAAAGGCAGAATGTTCAAAGTTTGGAGTGCATTTGCCTCGGAGCATCGCTGGGTTAACTGGCCAGCGCGATTGATGAATGCGCCAGGCTTCCAATTGCAGTCAGGGCAAAAGGAAAGTTGTTAAGTAGTGTTCATATGTCAGCTCCCATGGCCAGAATACCATACCACAAAACCAAAATGCAATTCAGCACGACTGGCAACCATCCATCAAACAGGTTGAAAATTGAATGAACTTACAACAAAATTATCCCTAGTCAAAAGGGAGCAGCATTCCTATGGGTTGTGGTAAGACACGTCAACAGAGCACTTCTCACAGCACATGGCAACTGGAGCCCTCAATTCCAGCTTCTACCACTCCCAGAGCTTTCATAAACACTTAACATTTCATAAAAGTTACAGTTTTACACGTGATTCCTAAACTACAAAAAAACGTGCAGGGTATGTTGCCCCTCCTGCTCTAAAAGGCTTTATAAACACTGCCTAGAGCAGCTAACCAGATGTACTCCCAACTTATTTCTTCAAAATTTAGAATCTGCTCTACCTGATGTTTGTGCTCCATTAAGGATTCAATCATAAACCAGGGAACTGGAATATTTTGTGCCTGGTGCTACACTGCTACACCTCATTTCTTCTCTATTTCACACTAAACAGAGATGTCTCTTAGAAGCTTTAGAAAAGGCATCAAAGAAAGTGAAGAAAAAAATGTCAAGAACTTGTAAATAAACAGCTGGCTTGCAACATATGTATTTTCTTCTATATTTTTCAGGTGCCACAATCTACAATCCATATCTGCCAGCCTTGTAGCATGCAGCATAATTTAACTGTAATTGATAACGTAAGGGCAGATGGAGAGAAGTGTCAGCTCCTGCTCACATCCTCTGGGGATGCTACAGAAATCAAAGCAGATGGTCCAATTGCTTCTTATTTATGTGTTGCTGCTAGCTCCTCTGCTTGCAGGATAATGGATCATTATTGCCTGCTGTGCACAAACACCAATATGCTTTTAAATCTGGTTCTCAAACCTTATGAAAAAACACATATTTTATATTAATTTGTGAAGCTACACTTAACAGGGTCCACTGATTTTAATTTATAACTTTCAAGAGAAAAAGGGTTAGCCATGGATGATTTTTTTATAAAATAAGTGACCAATTGAGATTTCTAGCAGAACATAGACTAGTTAACTGGTCATGCATGCTCAGAGAGTACACAGCAGTTAATTATGATTTGAATGATACAATACCATGTGGTTTTCTTTATTGACTAGTCTTTGGCAATAAAGGAAAATATCTTTAAAAAGATAACTTCGAATACATATCGGATAAAATATAGTGCTGTCACTTGAATCCTTTGTTTACCCAAAACACTCATGAATTCTCTCACAGTTAGGAGACCTGTTTCTCCAAGGAGCTCAGCCAGGCTACAGGACTTCCTGCACAGCCAGAACATTACAGCACTCTCCAGTGAGTAAACCCACGGCTTTACCCTTGTCAGTACACATATCCCAGGGAAACTGTTGGTGTACCTTCTGCAACTCATTGTAGTGAGTTTCAGTGACATTAAGCCCTGATGTTTCACAGCATGGCCAATATTGGTTTGCTTTGGCTTCTACAGCAAATGAAAAGGTTAAATCAGTGGTTTGTAAAGAGAGAACCCAGGCTCAGCTCGCTCTGCTTGGCAGGTCCATGTGAGCCACCTTCAAAGACACTGCTGTTGTACTTTCTCTTTTAGCTGAGACAATACATCGCCAAAAAGATTTTGCAAATACACCAAAACTTGAGCTAGTAATATGTAGTTTGTTTAGTTTTTAGAAGTCTGTCATGAAAGGGCAAACTATAGGGCAAACTATGAATTTCCTGTCACAAAATAGACATGTTAACATCTCCACTATCTAAAGGTCTATAGAACACAGCAGCTATTTTTATAAATTCTGGAAAGTTGACAGTCCTGTGAAAGGACCAGGTGTCAGTCAGTGCACCCAGTGAGTAAATCACCGAATGGATACAGTAAGGCTCCTTCCAAGTATGGGGCCTGAGAAGAAACAAATTAAGTTTAGGTTAATCCACCGCTTATCCTACCCTCAAGGTGAATCAGTGAATGATTAACAGAAGAAAATGTTCAGTGTTTTATGCAGTGTTCAATTAATCCATTCATCTGCTAAGGTGCTTAGATACTCAGAGGGCTGGAGTTGATATTGAACTCTTGTTTTATTTACTACTCTACCAGTTTAACCAGATGTTTTTGTGATTTGACTTCAAATATGAAGTTTTAAGTAAAAAGTATCATTTTTTCCTCTGTCTAGAACCTAAACATTCTAGGCAGTAGTATTATCCAGTGTCAGGGAGGAAATTGCTCCTATATAGCAGATGTGCTGCTGCTGACTGATGGGAGCTTTGGATAAATTTAGCAATCACCTTTGTGATCAAGACAAGTTCAGGATACTAATTAGTCAAACCGAATTAGGTCTTGCATGCTAAAAGGCAACTTCAAACCAGTAATGTCTGGCAAACATTGTGGGACATTTCAGGGATCTTCTGAAACCACCAGAAACCAGTTTACAATTGTTTGCATATACAACATATGTTTATTGTAAAAAGTCTCAGAACAATATGGCTCTGTCCCCTTGAAGACAGGAGAATTTTCACTGACTACAATGTGTGAGTTTTGCAATATTATTCAGAAGTTCCCTGTGACTGTGGAGTTGAATTAAATTTTCCCCTGAAAAAGTTCATGATATCTCAGAATGCAATATGACTCCATGTAAATACAAAATTATTTTCTGTTAATTATGAAAGAAAAACTTCAATTATGATTAGTGAAGCTGTAGGAAAACCAACAACATAGCTCACTTCAGACAGGAACACCAAATAGCCCAGAAGGAGATGGGAGGCCAAACTAGGAAGCCCCAAAAGACAGGTCCTACAGGAGCCCCCAGGCTGGGGCCAGCCCAGCTGTGCTGCACAGACACAGCATTGGCACCGGTGGGCAGAGCCCAGGCTGCTCAGGGCAAAGCCCTCTGGCGTCCGAGGTGAGGGAGAGGGAGGTTGAACTGGAATCTAAGGTGAACCTACAGCAAAACATGGCTAAGTGGGCTTGGGAAAAGCCTTCCCATGCTGCAGGACAGACCTCCTGCTGCCTCACATGGTCTTTGCATTAATGAGGAGAGTCTGACAGGCTCCAGCTGCATGATATACAAGAGCTTTTCATAATAGAAGAAAATTATAACTGTGCACATGCAAGTAATTCTTCAAAATTAATAGAACTAACAGTGTGTGTATAGTTGCTCATATGATTAAATTTTCAAGATATTTGGAACAATCATTTCATGGTGGCTAAATATAAAAACCTATTAGATTCTCTAAAACTGTTATTTTGAATACTTTAGAAATCAACAAAATGTTCCTCTTTATAACAAAGAAACATTTGTTTAATATGTTGAAGCAAATGGATTTTCTCTGTCAGTGATTAGGCTCTTTCTTCAGTTTTTTCTGGTTAACACACATTTTGATTGTCAATCAAATCTTAAAACTCTGTACTTACTATCCAAACAGCCACCTAGAATTTCTTCCTCTAGTCACGTTCTTGCCATAAAATAAATTAATGACACACTCAATCATTCATTTAGCACATGAAGGAATGTTCCTTAATAATAGTTTTTGTATTAAACAGCTAAATTTGAAATATAATTGAACTCTATCTAATTATAATCGTCACATACACTTATACAGTAGGTGCTATAATAATTTTTCATAATTGAGACTTTCTGAACCCTCACACTCATGCCAATAATTTGAGGTACATACAGTATTGCAGGCAGATGCCTGGTGAGAAAAAGAAGAAAAAACCTTTGAAGCTGTACCTACTTTTGAAAAGGAATCTCCTTTTTACCCTCAAACATCTGCTGATATCCAGACCTGTCTGTCTACACACCTGCAGTCCTGAAGTTCCACAGCCAAGAAGGAAAGTTTCTGTGTGGTGTCCTAGAGGCAGTAGAGCAAATTCTTTGATGGGGAGACATGGTTGTGATTTTTATTTAATGGTCTATAAAATCTGTCTAACACAGCATAACATGGCCACCAAACAACACAAAACACTTTGAAGGGCATTTCTCCTCAACAATTGCAACAATTCAAAAGATTTGATGCAATAGTTCCCTGGGGTGCAAGACCAGACTCACAGGCAGGGAGCTGTGAGCTGAGCACCCATGGGCCGGATGGACATGCAACCTGTCAGGATGAACCCTTCTGTTGCTCTGTAGCTGCATAATGGGATATTTTTCTTACTTTTCTGGAGAATCTTTTTCCAATCTTATTTCTCAATAGTTGATGCTGTGTTATTGATATGCATTGCTACATTTTGGATGACCTCCTACCATTTGGCTTCATAATGAGTTCCAATAGGAGAAGATAATCTCCGAGTTCAACACATTCTTTAAATCATCTGTGTATGAGGGAGGCAGAAAATAGCTCCATATTTACATTGCAACTTGCACCAACTTAATTTTCTTTCTGTGTAGAATGAGTGGCTTGTGCGGTTCAATTGCCTGAGAATTAATGCTCAGTAGACAAATAACTTTAACAACTTTAAAAACTGGCTGAAATAACCATGGTTCTGCTGGTTTGGCAGCTAATGCATGGTCTAAGGTATTTTTTGTTTTGTTTTTACTTCATTTACAGAGCTAGTGCTAAAGCTGTTAAACTTTAGGTCACCTAAATATCATTGGCAATTCATATACACTCTGGGAGTTTTTGTCCTCTGACACAAAATGCTACAGTTTAGCATTATGAAGCAGCTGACACCTACCAAAACAATATCTGACAAAGATTTTCTCCTTAATAAAAAGAGGGAAATACAGTAGTATTTTAAAATTACTGCACTGTGATTATTCATAAACACTTTTTTCGTCCTGCAGAGCAGACATAAGTAGTTCTAGACTGATCAGACTATTTTTGTAAAACCCATACTTTTCAAGTTTCTTTCTTAGTTACTGTACAAAATGTTTTGAGAAGCTCAAGTTCAGCTTGTGCTAGAATTAACGCTGTGGTTCTGACTAACCATTACATTCTTGAATACGAGGCAGTTTGTGGCAGGCTGTAATTCTGGCAGCAATCAGCAGAGATTTTCTCATGGCTTTTAAACAGGTAGGTGTGACATCAATTGATCTTTGCCTGTAGGAGAACTACAGAAAAAGTAATGACAGAGGCTCACAGTCAATCAAACCTATTCTAACGAGAGCTGCTTTGAAGGCACAAAGGTCTCTCCTATCACAAAACAACCTGCTCCCTGTTCTTAAAATAGGAGCTCCATTTTAGACACCCAACGTTCTCTACCACCTACATGCTGTGTCTGCAGTTGTATCTTGCCAATGACAATGCAATGCTGAAATAAGCTGCACTGCAACAGCTCGAATTTCTGGATTCACAACACACAGGGAGTTAGGTGTTCTAAAAGGGCTTGAAATGTGATTTGCAACCCACTCAGGCAATACAATGGAACCCAGGAAAAGGTCAATAAGATAAAATTTTAGTCAAGTGAAATAAATTATTTTACCATGCCTTTCTTCTCAACACCCATTTTGAAATAATTTCCAGAATCCTCATGAACTGCAAGAGTTATGAATGAGCGCCTTTTATCACATGAAAGGCAGAAACTGAATTTAACCTCTGATTCACACCACCATATCTATGGATTCTTTTCCTTCATTAAGAATGTAAGTTTGTCCTCCTTCTAAAAGGGATCACCATCTAAAGGTCATGAGCATATGAGAAATGTACACTAGACCAGGTAAGCAGAAGAACCTGAGCCAACATATATAAATTAAAACATGTATGTCATGCTATAGTAAAACAGTTTTGTTATCTTCATAACCTGAAAATAGTTTCTTCCTCTTTCAATTACAGAAGAACAATCAGTTTCTTAATAGGTAAAAGCACTTTGAAGTTACAGCTCAAGATAAACCATATAGCAGATTTAGTGCAGTGAGTTTGATTGAATATATGCTTTAGTCTCTTTGAGAAAGCCAACCCTGAAAATTATAACATGAAAGGAGACCAAAGTCTGTGCTTAGTCCATGCCTGGAACATTTTTAAAGCTAGCAGATTTGCTTTATTCTTTCACATATTTGTGTAAGTTTCCTGAAATGGCTATTACTAGTTATTACTATTGCTGGTTCTCGCAGTTTATTCTGAATGTTGACTATCATTCTCTGTATATGTGAAACAGTTCATTGTTAAATTATTTATCCATGATGTGTGCTACCATGAACTCAGATTCCAGTGTTATTCAAAGTTTGAAATACAGCAAGTTTTAACAACTTATAAGATACAATACTCCCTTGGAGTCCAAGTCCTACAATAATTTGCCAACAAAAATGTAATGTCAATTGACAATAATAAAGCATCAGGCTGTACAGAGGAGGTTTGGAAGAGAAGCTCCATAAGGGTTTGTTTCCAGGTCTTCAAGAATAAGATGCTAAATCTACATTCATCAATTAAATAAACAGCCTGAGTTTACAAAGTCCTCCTCATCTTCATTGATTCAATCTGATTGTAGGAAGGGAGAAGAGTCAGACACAACTTAGGAACAGCATTTATGCACTGTATCTCCTGAGGCACAGGGAGAGGTGGCCAATGCCAGTAACTGTCTCTGTCTTTATAGGATATAAAGAAGTCTATGGAATTCATAACTAGGCAGGTCACTGTGGCTTTGCATGAAATTCTGCCTTAAAGAGATCTGAAAAGTGATGCTGAGACTGCTCTGTGAGGTTCTCCTGGGGATGTATTTTTCTCAGGAGGAATGCAGTGGCTTAATCTATTCAGAAATCTATGCACAAAGGTGGGAGCCAAGAAGAATGCCGAATTTCTACCCTTTAAACATTGTTATAAAATAAAACTTTCTTTTTTAGGTGATCTGGTTTTAGCTGATATTGAAAGCTTGAAAGGAAAACTATTAAGTCAGCTGTAGGTAGATCACAAATAGCTTCTTACCCCAGTATCTGTCTGAGCTCCAGAATTCAATGCATTTGTTCATGCAATAATAAATATATTTTAACTGAGTTACCCACTTCTGGTCTCCTGCATATTCCCATAAATAGGTCAATTGAATTCACAAAAACCAATAGCAATCAAGCATGTAAATGACAAAACGATTGAGACTTTATTTCAGTGTTTTCAGAATAAAGTCAAAACTTCAGTGGTCGTATGTCTAGTTCCCTTTTAAAAAGAAAGTCCTTTAAAAAGAAATCCTATAATTCTTCTGCAAAATTCTTAGAGTATAATAGTACATGTATATCTGGCTAATGCCTAGACTTTGAACATGTACGTTACTTAGACTAATTAGGTGACTTTATGAAAGAATTCTTTGTTTTTCACATTGGATAATACGATTCTGAGCTGTATTTACTCTTGTTACCACTGGGTTGGATGAGTGACGTACTTCTTGCAGCTGTAAAAGGTTTTCTTTATACCAGTTTTGCAATGAATTTACAGTGAATGCTGAAATCTGTTATTACTTCTGTATTTATGATAGGCTGAATAATAAACTTACTTATTTCATTTAATGGAAGCCTTTCCCTACCTGTGATTTTATTCAAAATGTTTTATTTGCAACTTGAAAGGACATCCCTGCATGTCAGAGAGGTGTATCTAAAGATACCGTTATCACAGTGTGTCATACAGTTCTCTGGTACAGCTTGCTAAAGATGATGGCTGAGATTAAATACAACCCACTTGGCAAAGGGCAGATGGCAAACAATTGCATTTGACCTTTGTCAAAGAATGCTCATTCACAACTGCCTTTCATCACGTCCTCCTACATCTTTCCTGGGGGACCAAAAAAAAGCACTGGCATGTTCTGTGCGAGCGCGGCTGTGAACTGCTGCCCTGCGTGCTAACACCGCGTGAGCACCACTGTCAGTCCTCGTCCTGACAGCTACTGTGCCCTGACAAAATTTGTAATAATAACCACATGCCACGCTTTCAACTTCTACCCAAACTCTGCTCCAGAGCCTTTTTAACATGATTTGTAGTAGCAGCACACAAGCGCTAATAAAGTACAACTTGGAAAAATGGCACTTCATTTAACTGCATAAGATTTATAACAATATTTTCTATTTGACTCAAAGTTGGACTCAGATCTGAGCAGTCAGCAAAGTGAACTGGGTGGTTAACTCCAAGATTGTGAGATTAGGTATTTCTTACTTATTTCCAGCAACCAGTGAATAACTTTAAACCTCAGCACACAGTTCATGGTTGTCTGCTCTATCAACAAACATATATCAAACGGGAATTCAAGTAACTAAAACAGCCTCTTAATATTTACCTATATCAATTATTTTTTCTTTATCAATTATTATTTTTATTGCCATAAGTAAATATACTGCAAACACTGCTGGCTCATGAGGATGCAAATATCAGTGTCTCAGGTAACAGCACATGAATAGTACAAGTGTGTTAAAAGCACCCATGGCTATATTGTAATTTACATTGCTGCTTTTTCCTTGGTTATGGTGAAGTAGAGGTAAATGCAATTATTTCCCCCTCTTAAGTACCTTTTATAAAGCTGAGTGAGCTTGGTTGGACTGTAAATATTTTCCCTCTGTTTCCAGTGTATCACTAGAGAAATTTAATTTTGAAATGTATGAGGACTGAATCTGTAATGCAGAAACCACAATCACACACATTACACAAGAGACAAGGACAATTCTTGTTTCATTTCCCCCAAACCAGTATATAAAACAGTGGTGTTCTGATATCAAGAGGGATTTTGAGAGAAAATGCTTGAATGAAGAACTTTTTTTACATTAAATGAACTGTCCACGGGAATCCTGTGCAATATATAAATAGACAGGACACATGGGACAGTTCTATGTTACCTAATCAGGAAAATGAAGTTGAAAGATCAGATAGCAGCCTTTTTGCAGCTACTCTGTGGAAAATCCGCAGCCAATCTAACCTGTAGATGTGACACTGAACAGCCAATTCCCTAGATGCCTTCAGCAGCTTCAGGCCATGGAGTGTTGCCCTGTTCTTTTTGAGAGCTCTTCTAAAAGTTCCTATGCCTTCTGACATTTACATATTTCAACTGAGTTTTCTCACACATGTTCATGTAAATAATGATTGTTTTGCATTCTTCTTTGTGGGAGGAGAGAATTGATGGACTGTTGGTTTGACCAGTGTGGTTGGAGAGGTGGCAGTTTCACCCTCCAATCCACTGTTATTTTTGCTATTGTATATATGGTGGAGTCAGAAAATAAAGTTTGCTTTTTTGGGTTCTTTTTCTTTCCTTTTACATCTAGCCTGCTTCTGTGAGTTATTTCGTGTCACAGTGTGACAATGGAGTACACTGTGTTCCTTGCCAGGTGCTTTGGCCATCAGTTCACCTTTCCTCCTCCTGCCAGATGAGATTGACAGATCACACCCACCCAAAAACTCTGTCCTACACACTTGAGAGTAGGCTCAGGTTACTGGGACATTTCTGTTGACTTCATCCACATAACCAGGTAAGGATCTCCTCTCAGGACTAAATCCAAAGCACCATAGGGAGTTTTCTTTCTATTATCATGGATTCCAGCAACCAGAGACTGACAGCTGATTAATGTGTGGAATTAATACCTTTCTCATCACGTCAAAGCCATTGCCAGTCTCATCTCAGACTCCCAAGTCTTTATCTGTTATATATATCTGTGCTTGGTAGCAGTTTGTTACCTCCCCCTGAACTCATTCCTTGTTTCGTCATTTCCAGGATTTGGCCTCATGGCTTTTTACTGACTCCAAGTAAACCACAGCTTGCCAATCTGGAATTTCTTCCCTTTCCTGCATGTTTTATAGCCCCACTTGTCCCATGAGCTAAATAAAAACTACCCTCATACAGACAGTGCCTATCCATGGCTACATGGAGAAAAGAGCAACCTCAACCATATAATGCTGGACTTGAAATTATAAGCTTTTTAAATCTAATGCAAGAATGAATTGTCTCCATAATGTCACACAGAAGCAGAGCAGTCTGCCCAAAAGGTAGCACATGTTTTACAGCCCACTGAATTTCAAATGATAGGGTTAATTTTAAGAGTTACTGGGACTTCTCACATGCTAAAGTACTTGGCTGAACTGTGACAAGATGAAAGGAGGTGAAAGTAATGAGCAGCTTGAGGGTATATATTTATTTTAGTCAGGGAAATTTTATCATTGACTTTAATGGTGCCAGGCCTGTGTACCCCAAATTAAAGTGAGTTAGGTATTTTCATACCTTATAGGCTAATAAGCCACTTTCCAAGTGTAACTGTACATAAGAAGCATCTGCAGTACCACAGCACCACCAGACTAATTGCTACATCTTTAGCAGATTATGATGGTTTCCTTTATCATTTTACATGTTTCTGCTCCAGCAGAGATCTGTATGCCTTACATTAGTCTGATAAGCTCAATTTTAGGTATATTGTTTTCAGCTGACAACCAGTAAACTAAAGGCAAGGGGGCTTTATGGGTTGTTGTTTTTTTTTTTTTTTTTTTCCTTCTGTTTCAGTCATTCCTTTAATTTATTTATTTATACCTATTTTACAGCTTTGTTCAAATTTGTATCTGTGGCGAGTTTACACCACACTGTGCTTAACACTGTAAAGCCAGACTGTTCTCTCATATGTACTAAAGCTTTCCACATTATGCATGTTATGTTTTATTTCACTGTTTGGAGGACATTTTATGAAATCAGCAGCTAGACGGAAGGAAATCATTTGCATACTTGGCTCCATACACCTGGAATTCCTTAATTTTAGGGATTAACAAAATGAGTCTAATAAAAAGCATAGGGCCTTGTTAATCAGCTCTGTAAACTCCCTTCATTAGCTGTTACTTGCTGCCAACATGAGTGCACATTTCAGGAAATTTACATTGTGCAGGTCAGTTATTACAATTTTATGAACTGATTCCTAATTTTATGTGACACAGTTTGTGTTTTTAGTGTTCCTAAAAGTTAAATAACATTTTTTTTTAAGTCTTGGAGAGTGTGTGCCCTTGTGCAGTCTCATTCATGACACTTTCCATACATTAGGTCCATAATAACATCAGTTTACTGAAACTGACAATACAATATAGTGTCAATAATATGAACAGATGCTTTGTATTGGAGTTGGTGTGGAAAACTTTCCTTCAGACTATAAAGTATGGGTTATAAACACCTGTAGTTTTGTCATTGTTCATTTTTTAAAACCAAAGCAGGAAAATATTTCTAAACTTATTATGAAGCCCAGTAATCATAATCACTTTCTCTTACTAGATCCTGCTAGAATAAGTACAGCTCAAGTTTTCATTGTAGCTACTACTTGTTCACACATTGAAGGCCTGATCTGAGTCTACTGAAACATTTGGAGACATTCTCCCAACAGATTTCAATTGGCTTCCACCAGCTCCTTGATTTCAAGGAATATTTGGGAACCTGATATTTCCTTTTCTAATAAAGCAATGAGAATCTTAAATATATTGATGCTATGCTTGTTGTGATGAAATTCCTCCTTCCTTCTTCTCAATTCTTTCTACTTCAAAAATAAGATTTTTGGGGTTTTATCAGTTGAATTCGATACCTACCCTTCAAGGTTGGAAATCTCCTGTTCCAGTCATGTAGCAGCAATGAAACACAAGTTTTTAAATACATTAACTTCTTCCTGCCTGCTAGATTCTGTTTGGACTTTGAACAGACACTGTCCAGACATGCTGACTTCACAAATGTTACTTGACTTCAAGTTAATGTCTTTCATTTTAGAGCAAAGCAAGTTTAACAAGTGAGGGGAAACTGCTCCATCTCCACAGTGCAAGAAAATGTCCCAAGAGCTGGAGTGCCTTGGCCTGGGGGTCTGACACTTCACAAAGAAATGAATGGTGAAGGCTGAACTAAAGGAAAAGGTGATTTGTGACTGGGATGTGCTCATCCCTGATCAACCTCCTGGCCTCTTACCAGAATTTTAATATTTTATCACATCAAGCACAGAAAAAGTAGCTGAAATAACTTGAAGTGGAACAGACTTATCTGTGATTTCTAAATGTAGCTAGAATGTAAAAAAGCCCAACATTTAAATATTTAAAGTAGCAACAGTGGTAAGATTCTGATGGATATTCTGAGAGCAAGCCAAGAGACTAACTCCAAATAAATTATTCATTGTGAATTATTCCATTCACTCTCACATTGTTACCTAACTCACAGAGGTATCCTGGCAATTAATAGGTGCAAAGAAATGCAAGAGATGGGTCATATGATTAAAATACTAAACATAATTGTTATATTCTTTTTTTTTTTTTTTTTTTTTTAATGCATATACAAACAAACCAGGAAGACAATTTGTCAGAAGTTGAGGTTCAGGGGAATTTCATACTGGTTTTGAGAACTGTCAGAGTACATTCATAGACCTTTATCTTCTGGGAAAATAAGCATACTGTGGTGGATTTAAGTTAGAACAATGTGGCAGGTAGACTGATAAGAAGGTTCTCTCAGAGGCTGGCTCTGTCCTAGATGGCTCTATTACAGAAGAAGTTTATTATCTTTTTCTCTTTCCTGCCACCTTTTGTGTAATTTTAGGGTTATTTGGTGTATTTTAGGTAGTTCTCAAGAAGTGTTAGGGGAAAAATTTTGAAGAATTTCTGAAAATCTTTGGTAATGAAAGAAGAGGACAATGACTATTGCAGAAGCAACTTCAGTTATTTGAATTTTTTTTTCCCTTCTGGGATAAAACTTTTTTCAAAAAATGTAACTTTCTTTTTCTGTTTTTCAAGAGGATGGATATTTTTTTTCCTAGAAACTAAAGAGTAGCTTTTGCAACTCTGTATTTAGTACTAAGAAATAATACCACATCATCTTTCTTATGGCTGGAGCTTTGACAAAATGACTTTGTTGACTTTTTGTATGTACTTACACAATCTAATTCCTAAATATTAAAAATCAGATAAAATTACTCAGCACTGGAGCAATCTAGATACATGGAAACACATACAGAATTCAGAAAATGCTGTCATCTCAGATAAAATGTAGTGGACTTTCAGAAACCAACAAAATCCTAACTCTGTGAGTAAAATTCCTTGGTACCTAGAGTACACACTACAGAGAAGAAACAGCTCTTAGAAATCCCTGGCAACTGAAGACACACTGTATAGTGGCTTACCCCATGAAATGGCTCCAAAACTAGTATCGAACTTTTTTTAAATGTAACTAAATTAATGGATTTAGTATTTTGAGCTACTCAGTGGGATGAATAAATTGCTTTATGTTGCCACAAAGCAGACTAGAAACTCTACATCGGGCCTGACATTGAAAGCACAGTGGTTTTTAAAATGACGATAGTATCCACGCAGGACTCAAATAAAAAGCCCAAACTCTTCACCACGTGTCCTTGTTTTAAGCTGAGGGATATATTAACAACCAGGAGAAATATATTCTCACTATTCTCCTCTAGAGGACTGTAGAGATCCAAATTCTCTAGAGGTCAACAGAGGACATAAAGAATAGACAGGCTGTTCTCAACTGTTTGTCACCTTAACTGGGAGTGTATCTAAACCCTCCTTCCCCTTCACAGAGACTCTGCTTACACACTATCCGTTTTCTCAAATATTTTTTACAAATGACAAAGTTTATACACAATTTTGGGAAAGGCTGGGACATTTTCAAAAGCATCTTCAGACACTCCCCTACTCTGCACCTCTAGTAACTAGCCTTATAAAAAACACTTCATACACTTCTGGGTGTGTGTTTTATATCTTCATCAACCTACACTTCACCCTTAGCTTCCCTTGAAGGGAACAACAATAAAGGATAAGTAAAAAAGTTGAGCAAGAAAGGAGGGCAGGCAGTTCCCAAGCTGCCAGTCCCAGCACAGGGGGTTGGCTGAAGCAGGGGGAGCACACAGCACACTGCTGCTCGTCAGCCTGCTGCTGCTGCAGCTTTGTCTGGTGTCATTGGGTTGCTGTCCAGCTACAAAAAAATGCTGCCTAAAGAAGAGCATATTGCCAATGCTGGCTGCCAACCTTAGAGCTAGTGATAATCCAAACAGCACAAAGTGCCCATTATCAGTTCCTTCTCTGAACAGCCCATTAAAAACAGCTGTGCAGATAAAAGAACTGGAGAACTTTGTAGCAGAAATTAAGCAGAGAGAGAATGTGGTGGTTGGAGCCAACCACAGCCATTTAATTTCTGTGAAAGAAGAGTGGGAAAAAAAAGGAAAAAGAAAAAAAGGATAAGACTCCAAGTTATGAATGGGAAAGTTGTATGCCTGCCTAAAGCACTGAAAACCATTGTGGAAGAGGATTTCTGAAGACAGGAGGTCTTCATTAAGATTTAGGGGCTAATCCTAGAGAATCTCATTGCTCTGAACAGGCAACACAGATACCAACACCTGAATGACAGCAGACAAATGCAGACACTACCACCTTCCCACAGAGACACCCATGCACGGGACTCCCCAGAGGAAAAAGTCTCTGCTCTGCTGCAGCAGAGTCACTGGGGAACAAACTAAAATCCTTTCTGCATCAGCAAAATGATTCACAGAAAGTTACATAAAACTTTGGGTTCTCTGTTTATCAGGCTGTGCCTCCAAAGAAATGAGGAAATATTGGCAACTACATGCTTGGAGCCCCTGGATCATTTTATGTCTCAGCCCAGCCATAAACAGATGCAGTTTGCTCTGCACGAGCCTCAGTTCTGCAGACAATAGAGCTCCCCCTCCTCTGTTCCTGAAAGTGCATTCAAATAATTTCAAAATAATTTATGAGCATTACTTTGCTAGAGCATGTCCTCTAGCACAGCCTGTTGGAGACACACAGAGGCATTGCAGGCTCACCCAGGCAGTCTCTTACCCAAATCATCACTGCACCTGAGAGTTTTTACCCCTGGACGCTGGAAAGGCAAAGGGCAGCTGCCACTGGGAACTAAGCTCCTCAAACGTGTACAGTATGGCAGGGAGGAGAGGCTGCTGCTGGAGAAAACTTAATTTTGGAGATAAACTGATGGCATAAAGAGTCTCTGAACTCATTTGAGGGACAATGGTCATTTTGGATTCTTAACTGAGTACAAGTGCTTGTCGTTGGTATGACTAATAGCAGGAAAGGAATATTTTGTGGTATTATTTTTTCTATGTGTTTACAATTAATTTTTAAGTCTTTTATTCCCCTGAAGTATAAGCAACTCTTTAAAAAATAAAAATATATTTTTTGTCTTACCAATGAAATTGTAAAAACATTTTTTTACAGTTCTGACTACCCCCATTTCAACTGTGTATGGATTTGCTCACAATTTCTTAGGGGTGTGAAACCAACCTCTTTTAATTCATAATGCTATATGCAATTATATGAAGAAAAGGTCTATGTAAAGACTGCTGAATCTTGAAAAGATTGTTGCAGTATCACTTCATATTAGTGGCTTAAATCTGGTCAGAAATAATTTTACAAGCTACTTTAGACATCTGCAGAGATTTTTCATGCTAGTATTATATTGGAATTTCCCCAAATTCTTTGAAAGCCTACCCATTTTTTCATGATGTAGCTGAACTAAAGGAAAGTTGACATAAGGTGGCTCACACAAGAACTTACACTTATTTTTTGCAGAAGAGCAAGTTACTGCATCCTTCCCTGTGTTTAAAACAGAATGTAAAGCTCCTTTTTGATTTAGCTTTCCAACAAAAACAAAAAGAAGAGAATTTAAAAGAAGAGAATTTAAAAGGAAGATGTGAATAATAATAAATAATCAAATCCATCTGTTTCAGAGGGGAGCCAGGAGAAGGAACCTAGACCACTGATCTTCCTACTAACAAAACCTGTGTGTACGTATTGGAGTGTTAACATGCCCTGGTGATGTGTGGTAATTGTATACATAGACACCAAAGCATTTTTTTCTTCTCACATCAGGCTTCTCCATTTTAACCAGATCTAAAACATGCACCATCAGGAACTATTGCTTTCTCCATTTTTCAAAGAGCTAATAGATACTAATCATTGACCTCAGACTTGTCATACATCACTAGAAGGATGTTCTCCATAAACAACATGCTGGAGGTCATGTCAATGTCCACTTCCACCTCCTTTGATTTCTGCCCATCTGCAGCTTGCAGGCCAAATAAATCTCGTTAAACAGCATGTGCACAACTCTCTTAAACATTCCAGAGAACAAAGACAAAAGAAACAGTAATGGCCACAGTTACATAAAGCTGCAGCAGTAGCAAAAAAAGTCTACGGGTAGCTTGAGTTTCATAAGCACTGAAAACATAATCTATCATCAGGCAGCGTGCACACTGCATGTGACTGCAGCTGGGGCACAGGCAGGCAATTTCTGATTTGATTTGTGGCTCAGTGCTGCAGGATGGTCTCTGCCATTCACCTCTCCCTTTGCGTGTCCCTTTTCCCACTCTGCTGCACACTCCTGCCTCTTCTGCTGGTCTTAGTGCCCTTATGAGCAGATTCTACTGATAAACTTTCTAAACTAAGCTTTATGGAAAGAAACAAACAAACAAAAAAACAAAAAAAAAGAAAACAAAAAGAAAACAAAAAGAAAACAAAACAAAACAAAAAAAAAACAAAAAAAAAAAAAAGACAAAACAAACAAAAAAAAACCAAAAAAAAAAAAAAAAAAAAAAAAAAAAAAAAAAAAAAAAAAAAAAAAAAAAACACAACAAAAAAACCCCAAAGACCAAAACTTTATGCCCAGGCAAACAAGCCAGCTTGGCAAAGGTAGCAAACCAGGGAACTGTAACACCAGGAATAGCGAGCCACTCTCTTCAACAGCAATCACCTGTACTCTCTGCATGTGTCACAATCATTCTATTGCAGCCTGGTCACATAGTTAATTTTTATGCCTAGAACAGGTAGAGTAGGAACAGCTATGTACATCTTAAGAAACTGGGACCTTCACCAAATCCCTGAGGATCCACTAAAATCCACAGCAGTCTCCAAATCTTCTTCTTTTAATAAGTTTAGGATTCAAACCAACAGAGGAAAGAAGCAGTATACCAAGATGGCAGGGAATATGCATTGACTCACTAGTGAGGTATTTGAACTGAATGGAGGTGAAGAAATAGAGTCCCAGTAGGTCTGGGTTTAAATTTTAAAATTGCTAACCTGATTGATTTTAACATTGTGAAGCTATTTTGATTAGTTACTTCAATTCCTAGTATTTTGCATTATCCTACTACCAAAATTTGCATCCCTCTAAAACTGTTCTGCTTCTTTTGTTTTGATGGCAATGGACAATTGCCACATACAAGGACATTCTAATGATTAAACATTCATACTGAAAACCTGCATCAAATTTTTCCTAGCTTTAAGTTCTAGCTCTTTTCTCTTGTTACCCCTTTTTTTTATTAAAGGAGCCCTTCTGAATGCCAAGATAATTATACACCTTGATCAAATCACTACTTAACCTTTTCTCCAATAAGCAGAATAGATTTAGTTTCTCAGGTACCACTGGTGTCCCAGACCTTGAAGCATTCTTTTGGCTCTGCTCTTAAGCTTCTCCAATTTTACTATATCTTCCTCAGAAATTTTTTAATTTTCTTTATGTCAGCTTTGAAGCAGTGAAGTTCATCCCATGTTCAGCTGCTGCAGTCACTCCTTTCTTGTCTTCGGCTTGTATAAAATTACAGCTACTCTGTCCTTAGATAGCGTTTTAAAAATCCTCATTTACATTAATTCCAATAGCTCTTCATTTGCATTAGTTTTTAAAAATCTTGGAGTTCAGCCACTGCATCACAACATTTAGGAGATTTAAACTGAAAGCTATCAGTCTGCTTTAGTGCACTTTGATGACTTTCCAGAACCAAGAGGCTGTTCCAAAATTAAACGACCCAGTGCAAGTGGCAGGAGTGCCTGCTCCCACACTGCTGCCTTACAGAGCAGTTCTCCTCTGGAATTGCAGCTGGACAGACTTTGCTCACAAGTTTTAATTCTGTCAATGCTACAAATTACTAAAACTGTTTATTTCCAGATGTAAAATTGATTGAAAACATTTTTTAAAAATTTATTTTGCCTCACTTTTGACCACTTATGGAAACACAAGCTTATAAAGTGGAATATAATTAATGGATAACAGCTCTCTAAACTACACTGCATTCATGTGAGATGTTGTAGGGAATCTGAACTGAATGCAATTCTTAGAAAAGATTCCACCTGGCAACACTGCATCTGTCCCTGTTCATTGTAAAGGACTGGGAATAGTAACCCTTGTGTACAAAATTATTTCATATCCAGTGCTACATTAATTTCCAAGCAAAAAAATGGATGAAGAACACTATGAAACAGAAAGAAAGCAGAAAGATACTTGTGGATAAAAAAAAAAAAAACCCAAAACAAAAAACAAGCATGAACAACAAAACACAACCAAACACACAACAGCAAAAAACTTGCTTCTTTTCTATGGAAGAATAAAAATTATTTTCCTTGTAAAGCTATGACCATATGCCAGGCCTTTAGGGCACAGTGTAAGTAAAGGCAAACGTCTTCTGGTTCTGCTCTACTCCAACTTTATTCTGAAATATGCAGTCAAGACCTCCCTCCCATTGTTCTCCTTCTGTTGTATATAACTTCTCAGTTTTACATGAACAAAAAAATTATTCAAATATATACACCCCCAGTTCTGAACAGTCCTTTCAAACAGTACTCTGTTCTTCTGCAAGAGAGAGGAGCTCTCTATGAACTATAGGATCCATTTATTTAATTGATTTATTCCTGTACTTATGAAGAGCCGTCCCGATGGGATATGGTTACGTGGTTTTCACTACTCAGATTTAAACAAACCAAGCCACTGCTATGGCACCCTGCAGAGTCCCTGGAAGAGACAAAAACTGAGAGCCTGATGCTCAAGGCTCAGCCCCCAGGCAGCCATTCCCGCTCAGATCAGCAGCAAAACTTCAACTTGCAGCCAGCTATGTACACTGAACTCTGACAAAAGCACGATGAAAACTTGGAAGCGTGACAAAACCTATTCTTTACATTTTTTCCTAACCACTTGCAAGCAGAGATAGCTGTCACTGAGAGGCCAAGGCAGATCTGTCAGGTCCCTGAGAGCTGCCCTGGGTGAGGTGGGCACCTGCACCCTGCCAGGAGCACAGCTCTGCACCCACATGGGCATTCCTAAATATGGAATTCCTAAATTCGTGGAATTCCTAAATATGATCTTCAAAGGTAACTTTGGGAATACTTGAGCTGACATCCTCTTATTGCACCAGTATTATTGAGGACAGAGAATGGCACCAAATAAACACTCAGGGGAGATTTTGTCACATTGTTAATGCTCTGCCATTAATCCTGATGTTTGGTTCGACAACCAACCTTCTGTTTGGTGATGGTTGTCTTTGAAGGTTCCTCTTAGTCTTTGAAAATGCTAATTGTCAAGCCAGCATTTACAGAGGAAGTTGTAAAATGAGAGGTTATTATCTTCTGCCCTTGCTCTGATGATAGAAAGAGGCCTCACAGAACAGTTTTCTATTAAAAGCTTCATACATCTTTGTGGATGGTGGCAAGTACAAACAGATTAAAGAGCCAGTCTGAAAAAGAGCATGAGATGGACAAGGAAAGGCTCTGCAGCCTGCACTCCATCTAGCTGGGAAGATACTCACCCTTGGTTTCAAATGACGGAGAATCAGCATTTGAAAACACCTCTTTAAATTGCCTAGTGGTTAATTAACCTTAATGTTAGATTTGCATATAATTTTTGATTCAAGTTTCTTTAACGCATAAACTTTTTTAGGCACTGTCACTTGGCTAAAGGATGTTTTTTATCCTTTGTTTCCTTTTCCCTCTCCTCCTAAATTGTCCATTTTTAACACTCTGGTAGGGGATTTAAATACACTGAATTCCTTAAATCTCACTATGGACTTGCAATCAAGATCCTGAACTACTGTTTATGGCTTTTCCCAAGTTTTTCTCTTTTTTTAATAGAAAAAATAAAAGTGAAATTGAAAAAAATTAACACCTCAAATATAACTAATAGCATTTCTTTTTTATATCCCAAGAACTGGTTTTGTTCTCATGCTCTTCTGGATGTTTATGTCAAATCTTTTCCAAGACCCTTTAAATAACCCAGCAAGTGCCTATTTTTGTGGTGCGATTTCCTCAGTTAGGAAGGTGTAATTGTGACACTGAATCTTGCAGAGCTGCTGTGCACAGAGAACAAGCAGCAGTTGTCACAGCAGCTAAAGCAAGGCAGCTCTGAGTCTCCTGTACAGCTCAGCTTGCACAAAGTTCTAATTTGTGGTTACCACAGATAATTTCCTTATTGTTTGTTGTCATTGAGACACAGTGTATTGATGCATAACCTGGCCTAGCTGTGATAACTACAGCAATGCACAAACTCCAACCTGAGCACATGAAGGGCAATCAACCCCTGCCATGGCTGAATTCAGGTGAGCAGACCCAAAGTTTGGGGGGAGGAAACCCAGTCCTTACTTCAGCAAGGAGAAACTCAGCGCTAACAGAATCTGCAAGTATATGGTTAAAAGGCTCAGATTTATCTAAACTTCTCAGTACACAACACTGTAGTTGTAGATGTGGTTATAACAACTCTCCATGACAAGGCACAGCAGCATAAGTAAACACAGGCCAGAGAAAGAAAATGTCTCCATTTTGAAGGGTAGAGCACAAAGTAAAAAGCACAAGTGTTGAGGACAGAGACATAATGGCAGAAGGAAAACAAGGAAGATTATAGTGGGAATTCAGCAGAGAAAAAGATAGTCAATTTTCTCTAAACTTGCACTCCAGTTTGGACAATTGTTACTAAAGTGTGCAGTGAGTTCACTCCTGCAAAGCAGCCACTCTGTGAGAAATTTGAGAGCTTTACTTCAAGACTGACAGCATGAATTCTTATTTTGTCTTTTCATATCAAAGCTGGAACCAGTCATACTGATTTATCGGGTGTGCAGAAGAGAGAGTTAGGTCTAGGGTCTAGTGTCACTCACTAACTTTCATTTACATAAGGTGCTAATTCAAAAAAGTCACAGGTTTTCAGCACATTTTCTCCATACCACAGCTTTCCCCTCTCTGGAATGTTTTTCGTGCTTCAGTCAAGCTGTAATTGAGGGAGGTGAGGTGCGCTATGTCCATTCCTGGTTTTCCATCATCCCTACAGCACGGGTCCCATTTGTTTAGCTGTGTTTTGATCTCCTAATTCACACCCCAGTGTGCAATGTCCCGGCCACTGAAAAATTCCTACCCTCTTCTCTCTGGCTCCTAAGAGGTGCCAAAGCAAACAGTTCGGGATCACACCACAAACTTCTGTTAATGTTCCAGGAAAAGAGATCCAGCAGTTCCTGCAGGCTGTTAGGAAGGTGATGGTGCAAACATGAGGATGCTAAAAGGATTAGCAGAGTGTGTTTGTGCCACCTTTCTGAAGACAAGGGACTAACTGAAGTTACAGAAAGGACTACAGAGTGAGAAACAGTGAACTTGCTTATTCAAATGGAATTTTACATCAATACCAAACACATACAGGAAGCATTATTATAAATATATGCCTTTAATTCTTAACAGTAGCTTTAATTTACATTAAGGATATATATTAAGGATTAAGGATCTATCCACAAAGAAAAAAATGCAGCAAAGCTCTTATTATTGAGTTCAGTGGTCTGAGACTGAACCCTATAACAAGATTTTTAGACAACATAGATGAAACTGCATGAAAACTCCTGAATGCCTGTGTTATGCATGCTGTGCTCTCTTTGCATTGTAGGTCCTAATTAGGGGTGTATATTACTAAATATATTCAGAAATCACATTCTTAAAGTGAAGAAATGCTTAATCATTTCAATGCAGGATTTCTTAACATTCCTTAATTTCACCTCTTGGAATTTTACACTGAATTTTGTCAGTTTATAAATTTACACTAGAGCATGCCAAAAGGAGGGAAAGAAAGAAAACAAAAAAAAAAAAATCCCAGACCTTAAAGGCATTTTACCACAGAGACACTGAAAAATAAAGACCATTAGCAAAAAAGTATAATTAAATTAAAATGCCAGCTTCCCAAAGAAGCTCAGTAAATGGGAAATATATCAAACTGTGATAATACAAATGGGCTATTTCTCAAGGTGTGAGAAAGTCAATGGAATAAACTCTGATAATTTGCTGACTTTTTATGTACCAGGTAGAGTAATGACTTAAAAGTAAATTGCACAATGACAAATACAGCAATATATTATGAAGCAAAGCTACTCTTCCTATTAACATCAGTATTTTAGGCATTATGCTGCAAAAAAAATACTAAGTACAAAGAAAAAAGAAAGGGTGGTAACTGAGGTAGTGTGGCCTGCTACTAGCAAAAAGAGCTGGATTTTGACATAATCACATTATTTTAAATTCTGTTGTCTGCACTTTCCCAGGCTCACTTTGTTGTCTCACTTTGGCCCAGTTATTCTGAACACGTTTTAATTCCATTCCCACTCTGATGACAGCAGAGGCTTTTTGTAAAATCAATCTTTCCACAGCACTATAGACTTTTCAGAATATTCAAAATTACTTTTGGCATGTAAGTTCATTTTGCTAATTCCTCTTTTAGTGAGCAAATAACCTTTGAAAACCTGGCTCCAGGTGTTTATGTGTCAGGACAATATCAGCAGTGCCCCAGTTGCCCAGTGCCATGTCAACGCCGCTGCTGGCGCGGTGGATGCTGCGGCTCTGCTGCCCTCTGCTGCAGCACAGCCTGGGACACGCCTCTTGCAAGGGAGCTCTGATGTTTCAAATTAAATTCTTAATGCACACACTGAATCTGAACACCCAAAAGCAGCATTGTAGGGAAGAGCAATAAGGAGTTGCTATTCTATTTGTAGAAAAATACTCAAAACAAGTCAAATCCTCCCTTCTCTTTTGCTGTGACTGAAATACAACAGCTGAGGCATCATCCTACGCTGTGTGAGCTTGGAAGAACAAGGAACAGAATGCTTTTTTTGACATGTAAGATTAGAGAATATAATTTCCCTGAGAAAAGCTGAAACTTGCTCTCCCTGTCTCCTGAGGATACAAACTGCTCTGTTGGGGCACCTGCACCGGGCCAGTGTCAGAGGGAAGCAGTGCCACTGCAGCCAGGGGCGTGTTGGGACACCAAAGCTGCTGCACCCCAGGAGCTCCCGTACCCTTCAGGGCGGCTGGATCCCTCTGTTCCCTTTCTGAAATTCACTGGCCAAGGCAGAGAGGATGGCAGATATCAATCATTGCCAATTACTTTACAAAGGAAGTATTGAGGGCTTAAAAAGATATTCTTAATTCTTTTTCATAAAGGTGTTGTGTATATTCTTTTCATAAAGGTGTTGTGTATTTTAATGAATTTTATTTATGTCAAATAGCACAAAATTAAGCAAGTAGACTTAAATCTTCTCACAAGTAAACTTGCATTCAAAATGTTAAAAGGATCTAATTTGACCTTTAAAGGGCTAGAATTTAAGCAGTCAAATGCTTGCTTTCCTCAAACAAGTACACACTTTACATGTATCATCTACCAGATTTTTATCCTGATAGACCATAACAGCTCCTAAAGAGCCGTTATAGATTATTGTGTAAATCCTTCTTTGTTCATGGACTATTGACCCAACAGTGCATAATGTCCCTAAAGAAGACTTGATAGTCCATCATGTTAATCCAGCTGCAAGGTTAGCGTATGATGTACGGAAAATCTTTACATAATTTTCAATTAAATTAAATAAGAATTTTCCTGCGCAGATAATTATGCTCCATAATGAAATAGTTCAATATCAGAGATAACACAGGACATACTCATATACAGAATAATAGATCATGTTATGGATTGCACATCTGTATTTCTTATTAAAATTAAATTCAGGCTGTGTCATGAGGATAGTTCAAAGTGGCTAAAGCTATTAGCTTAGTTCATAGCTAAGATAACCACAGAGATTTTATTTTTAACCAGATAATTTTAATAAAGAATATGTTCATTTTACATGTTAGTAAACAATTTGAACAGAATTTGGGACATAGAAAACATGCCTAGAAAAAAAAAAAACATTCTTGTACTTCAACTCTCAGTTACTCCCAGTTTATGGCTAAATGCAACACTGTCTTCTGAAGGGAAAAGGTACATTGTGGTGTAACCCAAACTACTAAACTTTCTTAAAGGGTTCAGCTCTCTGAACTGCATGCAATGGACAGACAAGTGACACTTGTTTTCTTGTCACTCAGGGCAGATGCTGTGTGACAGGTGGCTCTCAGGGGCAGGAGGGCTCAGGGGGGCACAGCCTGCCAACAGCTGGGGCTCGGGCATGCTCCAGCACCACTCGAAACCTCTCCTTGGCATACATACCCCAACTAAATCATTATTTTGAGGTTTATAGTTATCACAAAAAGTAAATCCTTTATCAATTCGTACTTTTCTTGTTTATATGTGTGCTTATCCTTCTCACTGAAACTAACATTTGTAGCTTTAATTCCACTTCATAATTGTCCAAAAATAAAATCATTATCACAAGTGAGCTGAAGTTAAGCTGCTACTCCCATTTTATTTCATTCTCCACTACTCATTTCTCAGCCAAAATATGTTCTACTCAATAATTTTCAAATCCCAAAGAATTATTTTCTTTTGTGCATCACAGAAATCCTGATTTTCTGAATTCAAGTAGCAGTTTGCTGCAGACATTAACATTTGAGGTATAACAAAATATCCAGATCAAAACACCCACCAGGTTGAGGGAGAATTCCTTTCAAAACCAGTGTTTCTAAAAGAGGGACAGCATTGTCAAATCACAGAGTAAAAGAGCTTCCTGGCAGTATGTAGCTGAATGTCTAATGGCTTGCAGTAACACTGGACAAGAGTTTTATAGAAAGTATCTCCTGGGACATAATTGCAGTATTTAACTATTGCTCCAATGAGTGAGAGAAGTTTTCACACATAAGAATGTAGTGATTATCAGGGCAAAGGAAAGTGAGCGAGCTCCTGGCCTCAGGAGATGAGGAGGAAGGGCTGTGATCCCATCCTTCCTCCCCATTCACAGCATCACTAACACAGGGCCCAGTTTCCTCAGGGGACAGTGTTCCCACAGATCTACCCACATAAATATAATATTAAATAAATATCATATAAAGCCCCTCCAGGCAGTGCAATCCAAATTCCATCAGCAAAGAGCAAGCTGAGCATCCAGGCCATAAGAGGGACCCCGAGCACTGGGGCACAGGGGGTTCCTTTTGAATTCATTCCTCACAAGCCAAGAGCCGCTGCTACAGCTCTTCTCCGGGGGTCAGCTCTGTCTCATGCACCCCACGCTACAGCAATCACAGATGGATCTCCAGGTCCTGTTTCACAGCCCTTGGGTTGTTCTCTCCACCAGCAGCACTAAGGCAGAGTCCCACTCCCAAACCATGAACCCTGAGTAGCAAACCACCCCTTCAGCCATACACAGGCAGCGTGGCACCTGACGTAAGGCACAGGTACATCCTCCTTCACTGGCTGCAGAAGCAGACCATTAATATTTTACAGATTTCTCATCTTCTCCGTTTGTGTAATTTATCAATGCCTAACAGGTCCTCTGCCAGCTATACATTAAAACTATTTTCAAAATATTTCATTGTCAGCCCATGGCACCTTCATTATTTATTAAGATAAGGGACATGATGAACAGGAACAGTAGGTAGCTTGTTTGTTCAAATGTACTTTATGAATCCTTTGAATGCACAGATCTGCTAGAAATATAGTGCCTGCAGGTTCCCAAGAGTCATAGGCATGATTCATGCAAATAATAAAAATATTGTATGCTTGATGTAGCATCAGCATCATCTGCCTGGAAAGTTCTGCTCTTCAACATGCACAGGCTGGAGCTCTGAAACCTGTGACATTGTTTCAGGTGTACATTCATATAAATCAGAGATTTAACTGTATTTAATATAGAGTCTACATTATGGCTTTTTACAGTACAATGAGTGTATGAACAGGGATCCATAGTTCATTCTCCAGTCATTACTACTGTTCTAATGAGGAGTGATAAAGTTTCCCCTCATGCCCCACAAAAGGATTCCTTTAATCTGCCTTTCTCTTCTGCACAATTTCTTTTCTTTGCCTTTTCAAGCAAAACAGAGACCCAAATAACAAATACACCACCACAAAAAGCAAAACTGCAAGAATCATTTAGTTGCCTGATTACATAAGCTTGTGTTAATTCAGAAAATTATAGCACCTTTTTTTTGTGTTGACTAAGGAGACTCACACAGTCCACAAATAAACAAAGAAATTAACACATGAACAAGGCAAATTCCCAGAAGAATTTTGAGGAGAAAGCATCAGAAATTATGCAGAGCCCTCTCCTAGACTTCTCACTCCCATAGTACTACTGAAATCCCATTCAGCAATTAACTCAGAGAAAACAACAGGAAAAAGCAGCTTCTGGGACACAAAGCTGGACCTGAACACCCAAGTGTGTGGAAATATGCCATATCACTCTCTTTTTCAAGTATACTGGGAGTTTTGATAGAATGGGAAGTGCACACCCAGGCAAAGCAGCACCTGCGAGTACAGCAAGATCTGCTGCATGTTCTGCCTCTTTAGCCTCAGCCCCAGCCCCACGTGCCTCTCATCCACACCTGGAACAGCAAATCAGCTGCACAGATCCTGCACTGGGGAAAAGTTTTGGTCTTGTCCTAGACAGTAAAATGCTTTAAAAAATCAACCAAAGAAACAAAAAAATCAACCAATCAAACCAAATGGTTTTGGCAAATGTCATAAACCATGTTCCTCGTCCTGGAAGGTTATGGGTGTAGATGCAGACAGTCAAACAGCCTGAGTGCACACCCTCTGCCTGTTAAAGGCAAAGTGTTACAGATTCTGAGCTCAGGCTGCAGCCCTGCAGCCCCAGGTACCCAACACATGTTCAGCAGCCCTTCAGCCCCCTCATGCCTTTCCATGGGGTCTGTGGAAAGAGAGGTGAATTTAACTTGAAAGATGCCCAGAGTGAGCCAGGATGGACACAGCCACTCTACAGCTCCCCTGATTACACAGAGAGTTTGTAACAACACATCTGGACAGTGATCACATCAGCACTGTAATTTCCTACTCATCATTTTCTTCAACAGTTTTAGTGTATTATTCTCTCACCAAACTTGTCTCAGTTATGGTGAAAACTATTTTCTATCCACGGACAGCTTGTGAACTGTCAGCAGACAAACACTTTTTGCATATTTGATTCTTAAATTGCATAATCAATCATGTCCTATAATTTGTTTCCTGGTTGGACTAACTGATAATATAAACTGTTCTACTTCCCCTCTACAAAAATATTGTTTTATAGAGAAGCAACTTAATTAGAAATCACTATCTGCTAGAAGGAGGAAAGATTTAAAACAAACTCATAAGCAAAACTATATTAAATTTTTAAAATCAAAAACCTGATAAAATGGGCATTAAAACAATAGTGGTTTAAATCATATTACAGTTTATAAATTTCCTGTCATTATTCACCAGTTCTAAGCATCTGTGTGCATAGAAAATCACCTCTTTAATAAAGGTAAGGAAAGACTATCACACATACTTATTTTAATCAAGCCAGCTGATATTTAATTTTGTATACATTCCAGCTAAAAGAAATTTAATTTTCTCTCACAAAGATAATTTTAATAGTAAAATGTAACCATATGACCATTACATATGACATTCAATTTTGTGTTTAATAGAGTGTGTCAAATTGAAAATTGCAGTTTAAGACATAATCCTTCATAGAGCCTGTCACATACACAAATCTGCCATTTAATTTTTATTAAGTTATCCAATAATTTCTTAACAGACAGTTAAGCTCTAGAAGAGATCCCACAAAGTTACAGGAGAGAAGATGAGTCTGCATTGGTCAGAGCCTACATTCAGAAGAGCTCACTTGAACAGGAATAAAAACAAATCTACCACCTGGAATATGATGATTTTATGCTCATGAATATTAAATTGATGCAATATTTACCCTCAAAAGAATAAAACCATTATTGCTCTTAAATTACATGCAACCTAGTAACTTCAATAATTTCTCTTTTTTTTTTTCATTCACACAAACAGTTATTATGGACACTATAGTATAAGAAAATATAGTTTGCAGATTTCAAAATTATCCACTGTGGAGATCTTAGCAACTGAAGGCAAGATGGAATAAAACAAACATAGAACATGTAAGAGATTTTCTAAGGAGCTGCCTAGGGAACTGCTCTGTTAAAGTTGAGCAACTACCTCCTACCTATGATTTTCTGAATTTGCTAGAAAAGTATGCAGAAATTAGTTTATATTTCAGCTCCATTTTCCTGTGGTGCTTACATGGATTTACTTGAGAGCAGGAATCCATATTTAGATCTTGAGGTCAATAGATTTTGTCAAATCTTTTCAGAAAATATTCTACTAAATAGGGATGTGACTGAACACAGAAGAATTTAGTATGTTATCACTGTGTGCTCCTTTACCAGTTTTTGGTATTGCTTTTGTCTGTTTCCTTTCTTTTTAGTCCTTTATGCTTGTTTCCATAAAATTCAGATTAGATGTTTACACATTGCCCCCCAAACTTCAAATTGCTTTCATTAATTTCTATCCTGGCCTTTTGGGTTGGCTGAAGGATCCGCAGCACTGGAGCAGAGGAGGCAGCGGTGCCTTTTTCCGCTGGTGATGAATGGAAGGCTGACTGCAGCAGTGATGTACACTATCTCACTTGCTGCAGGGGTTAGATCACATTAAAAGAAGAATGTGCAATTGAACTGACAGAAGGCGAATGATTAGCACTGGACATCAGTCATTTGTTTCAGGCTGAGCCGTGGCAGGAAACTCTTGGCACTGCTCCTCATCTGCTGGACTGTGGTCGATAGATCTGTTCCTAGATAGCAGAACTGCTTGGGTGGATATAAAATCTTGTGATTTTCTTTTCACCAGCAAGAATTACTTTTAGAAACAAAGAGGCAGAGAATTTGAAAGTGTCAAAAATCCTTCATCAGTTTTTGGTCCAGTGCCTGACCACAAGTACAGGATTATTCCCAAATCATCTTGTGGATTGTCCACTCTGGCTAACTGTATCCCATGGGAGATCACTTCAGAAACTTTCCCATAACTGATGTATAACACTGTCAGAAGCTCCTTGCTCATAATCAACCAAAACTTTACCTTTTCAAATATCTTCCTGTAACTTCTAGCTGCACCCTCACTCGCCCAGCAATTCCTCTCCCGCCTTGGTGTTAACACTTCTCATACCCTTGTAGATGGTTATCACACCCTCTCTATCACTGCTTAGGCAGGCTCTACACTTCCAGCTTTTCCATTTTTTATCTCCAAGTCAATTCCCACAGTCTTTTATGCCACTACTTGGATGCTGAAGGGAAAATCCAGTGTGCTAATTTTGGGTATACTTGAAGGAAAGAGTGGAAAGGGTGTTTGCTCAATTCTCCACCTCGATTCAAAGCATGCTCTTACTTTGCCTTTCTTGAGTCTCGGTAAAATATACAAAATGTATTTTGAAGCGATTTTTTTTTTCCTCTCTATATATTTTTCAACAGCAGATATATATTTCATTATATAGATGGGTTTATAATTTTTTTTTCAGTTTACATTAAAACATGGATGAAGTTTATGAGCAGGAGTTCTGTTCAATTGAAAGCATTAAATATTTGATGTTATATATACTACCACATACTTGGTTCCTTAGACATAGAATAGAATACTGTGTAGACAATATATATCCTTAGACAATATATATCCTATTATATATCCTTATATATCCTTAGAATATTGTATAGACATAAAATTATTTGGGCATCGTTTTCAGAAGGATGGGGTGTAAGAGACTTGAAAGAAGTTGCTAGATTAAATATGCTTAAATGTCTTGATTCTTACTGTAAGAGGACAATTTAAAAATTTCATATTTCTGCAAATCCTTGATTACATATCATCCTTTTGGAAACTTCTAAAACTTTTCAAAAATAAAAGCAATAATAAAAAAGGACTATCTGTGATTAATTTTATTTAAGATTTAATATCATCTGGAAATGCAGGCAGGAAAACAACGCAGATTATAAAGCACAAAATGGATATGATTTGCTGTGGTTGTATGTTAGCTTAGGTCTTGAATTCAGCTTGCATAAAACGTGTATTGCTTCCCAGTTGTGAGCAGCGTGTGGATGCACACCCCAAGCTGCAGCACACTGGGCACTGTTCTGCTCAGATGACAACATTACACTGTTAATATCACAGTGGCTGCCACAGAGAAAGGTCCTGAACTGTGAATCCTCCACAGGGCTCCAGCCAGCCATGGCACAGAGTGCCTGTGATGCTTCCAAGGTCTCCAAAGTCATTTTTCACCTGTCCACACAGCACCATGCTGGAATTCATCAGTCAGGCTCTCTCAGGCACATCTGTGGGTAAGGTTCGTGCTTGGCCCAGGTCGCTGGGGCTGGGGGAGGCTGCTGGGCCAAGGCTCCAGGCAGGACCCCCAGAGCTCTCCAACAGGTCCCTCCTGCTCCAGGCTTTGGGGTCCTGTCCAATGGGACTCCCCTGCACAAAAAGCAGCAGAAGGGGCAGCAGAGCAGCACATGGCAAGGCCAGACAATTACAGCAGCCTTGGAAGCAGCTCCCTTGTTTTAGTGAACCACACTGGAGAAGAGGAAAATAACTTTTTGGTTTTTTAACGGAGTTCAAATATACCCCTCAACTTCTCATAAATGTCTCTGAAATAGCTTTGTTTGAAAGATATTCATGGAAGACAAGAGCACACAAAAATAAACCTGAGAAATTCAGACTGAGATTTTACTATCTTCAGATTGGAAGAGTCATTAAAAAAATCTATTTCTGATCACACATGTTTTAAGTTGCCCTATTTAAATGTTTAATGGCAAGACATCTGGACAACATGAAGAAATTCTGCTAAAATTACTTCCTTCAAGGTTATATTTGATACCTGAATATTAGGGTACTGTATAGAAACTTGACTAAAAGAGGTAGACATTCTAGTTATTTTTAAAATGCATCTTATATAACAATTTTTCTTCACCATTTCTCCATTTGCAGTCATTCTTTTGAAGAACAGTTTAACTACCAAGCTCAAGTAAATTAAAACTGTCTATTAGTCCCTGAAAAGTCAAGGCTGCTTTCAAAGAATCAGCTGGTTTGGACAGACACACCAAGGCAGCTGTATTACAGAAGTCAATTTAATTAATGAAAATGGCTTATGGCTTAAGATATAGACAATACAACCAAGTAAAAATTTTCCTTTAAAGGCATTAAATTATGTGAATCAATTGATAAAATTTCAATAGGTAGCTGGCCACTTTTTTATAGAATAACATCGAGCTGCTGTTTCTTCTCACACATTGGTATAAAGCAAGTCACTTTGGTATAAATGTCTGCTGCTGGACTATTACATATGAGTCTTGTTACAAAGAAAATGGTGATAAACATACTGCTTAGTAAATCTAGACAAGTTTTACTATAAAAACAACCAAAATGCAATGGACCAAACTTTAAAATCAATGAGGTAAATGCAACTTTTGTAGCACAAGTAGGTCTGAAGAACCTGACTATTGTAATCTATCTTTAAATAGGTATTTTGAGATTTAGTGTAAAATAGCTTGTGACTTAGCAGAGTCAGTTTGGAGAGATCATTATAAAATCCCATTATCACTGCTACAAGTTGGACTATTTGTCATCACAGAAGAGATGACAAGCTCAGAAATACTACATTTGTTATTATCAGATGATAAATGATATTCCATTAAAGCTGCAATACATCATCTGCAAAGCTGCAAAGAAGATATCAAACCTATCAGTACTTGACTTATAATTTAATTTTCAAAAGCTGTCAACTAAAATTCCAAAGGCTAAGCATTTTCATTTTTAAAGTTCATCTTATTTATTTTCCTCATCTGTTAGTCTAATTTTTTTGATATGGCAAAAATAACTGATTATGTGCAAGGTATAATTCTTTTTCTCTTGATTAAGTAATACATCAGATGTCACTTATGTATTAAAAATATATGACAAATAATGAAGCCAAAGAGTAGCGATGAACACACCTTATTTGGATTTCCTATTTTTAAATGCAACTGTAAAGGATGGGTCAGTCTAAAAATATTTTGATTATGCTGTATGCCAACTAACATGAAGCCTAGATTTTAAAATTTATAATTTGAGTTTTACTTTAGTGGAATGGAAAATCAAATATAAATCTATTCAAACTGGTACTTGGAAAATATCTGTTTGGCATCTAAACAATTCTGACATTCCAAATTCCAGAAAAAAAAAGCTATTAAAAAGCAATTTGTGCTGGGGGCTGCCCAGCAAGGGAGCAGCTCTGCTGAAGAGGCCCTGGACAGCAGGGTGGGCACAGGGAGGGCTGGGGCAGTGCCCAGCCCTGGGGTTCACAAGCCCAGCTGGAACAAGCCCTGGGGAACCAGGGCCAAGGGCACAGCTGACTGCTCTGAGCCAGACCTGGACTCAAAACTCCCCAAGGGCCCTCCCAGCCTGAGCTGCCTCATGGCCCGACCCGTCCAGCACAGACACAAAGCAGGAATCAAGGCCTGGTGATCCTCATAACTACCATTGCTGGTCACTGATCAACAACCAACAGCGACACTCTGTAACTTGATTATTCCAATTATTTTTATTTCAGTGTTATCTAATCCATATTTCCAATGCTAGTTCAGCACAATGTATAATAAAAACATTTAAGCAACTGCTATGCCAATTTTTGCAGTATGTTTTTGCAGAGTGAGTGAAGGAGCTTCAGATGCCACTGTATCCTACAATCTGTTTTTAAATTAATTGACTAAAAACACTTCCTGAATTCACAGAACCACAGAATATGCTGAACTGCATGGGACTCACAAGGATCATCAAGTCCAGCTCACAGCCCGGCACAGCACCATCCCCAAGAGTCACACCATGTGCCTGAGAGCATTGGCCAAACACCTCCTGAACTCCGTCAGGCTCCTGCTGTGCCCACGGCCCTGGGGAGCCTCTTCCAGAGCCTCACCACTCCCTGGGTGAAAAACCTTCTGATATCCTGATAACCTAAACCTCCCCTGACACAACTTCAGGCCATTCACTTGAGTCCTGTCTCTGGTCACCAGAAAGATGAGACCAATGTCTCCCCTTCCTTTTCCCCCATGAGGAGGTTGGAGACTGCAATGAGGTTTCCCCTCCGTCTTCTTTCTCTAGGCTGAGTTGATACATTTTCTAAAAGTTTGTGTTTTTTCATTTATTAATTTAACATCAACTAATAATAGCATCAAAGACCTTCAGGTATGGCATTTCCTGGCAATAAATGAAGGGGCACCAGCTGAATGCTGGGAAGCAATTCAAAGTAACTTGGGAGCTAAAAGACATAAATTTGCTATTTACTCTTTGATGTTGGTGCTCACCACCCGAGACTGCCATGCCCAGAGAAAAACAAGTCCAAAGCCCTGTCAGCAATTGTTGGTCTTAAAAAGCACTGAGTTCCTCAGAGCCTTTCCCAGAATTCAGCAATGAGCAGTGTAACAGCACTGGCTGGACACGGGGCAGGTTCTTTACTCTTAGAGACAGGGAAAAAAAAAACAAACTAAAAAGTTAATTGCAAATGAGACCTTCTGTGCTATGTGTCATAGAAATATATAGTCAATGATACTAAATACTAAAAGAGCAGAAATTGTAGGAGTTTTTGAAAATACTCATTCAGGTTCATGATTCTCAAGTAAAAATTATGTTAACAAATCTCCCCCACTGTAAAGCAGCCAATTCCTGCAATATGACTGTGAGCACAGGGCTGCATTTCAGGTGACATATTAATTTTTAGAGCATTTTTTTTAAATTCAGAAAATCCACCTTCAGCTAAAATTAACAAGTGTTAATCTCTACCCCAGCTGAATTCACCCTGCCTGGATCTGTAGCTGTTATCCTGTTCTTCATACTCCAACTTTGTGTGAGTTTCAGGCAGGGTGTTTTGGTTCCCTGCTCTAGCCCCAGTTTAACTTCCTTTTCAATACTGCCACCTACAAGGGAAAACAATACCTACCAAGCTGCTTTGAAAATGTTGCCTTCAGCATTGTGTTACTCTGGTCACATTCATCTCTGTCCTTTTTTTCAAATTTGATTTTAAATATTTACAACATCATACATCTTCCCCTCCTGAAATTACTAACGAACTGTTACTGTCTGCAAAATCTGCTGGATGAGTGATGGACAACTTAAAAGGGAGCATCAATGTTTTATTTGTGAAATATAAGCTGAAAATAGTCTGCAGATTCTTTTTTTATTGATCTTCTACTTTATGCAAAGGTACCTTATGTACTTAACCAAAAAAAAGGCTTCATCGTGTACTATCAATAATTAAAACACTGAAGTAGATTAACATGTAATAGTCACCAAGTTGAGGTAAACTATAGAGAAACAAAAAATTCAACAGACAAGAATAAAGCAATTGCAGCTGGAAATAATTTACATACTGTGGAAAAGAATTTAGCATTTCTACATTTAAAATGTAGAACAATGGGGAACACAGATTAATGAAGAAACAAGTTGCAGGATAGCTTAGTACTATAAATGCAAAAAAACAGTTGTGAACAGTGCTTCTGCACTTGTATATGAATTCTGAAAAATACTTTTAAAAACTAGAGTAGTTTTCCATTTCATCACAGAAGAAGATGACAGATTCAAATTTGACACCACCTAATTTTTACACTCTTGATACTGTCATTTCTCATGGTTTCTCATTTTTTTGCTGTGAGTGCCAACAAAAATCCTGCAATGGCTGCTGCCTGCCAGAGGTTTTCATAGTGTTAGTACCAATGGTAGCTGGAAGAGCCATGGAATGATTTAAATCGGGGAGTAGGGCTGTACAGTGAGCCATGCACCAGTTCCATCTCTGCAGGATGACTGCAATGGTTGCCAGAGCACAAGCAGCACAAAATATTGCTTGAATAAGTGACAAACAGAGGCACACAAGGAACAGAACAGGATTAAATTAAAATGAATGAACTACTGCTCAGAGTACTGCTAGGGTGAAAAATAAGAGAAAGGCCTACAAATAGTAAGCTGAGAAGTGTTTGAATGTGAAATAGGCCTTCCACCTAAAGAGAGGAGCAGGGCTGGTATCAAGGGAGATCACTCAGTACACTCTGTGTACACCAGAGGAACCAACTCAGCTACTTCGTTAGCTCTTTTCAATCCCCAGACTCATATATATATATATATATATATATATACATATATGTATGTATGTATGTATGTATGTATATATATATGTGTATCTCCATTAAATATAGTTGGACAATACTGGACGTAAGTCCAATATTGGACATAAGTCTTCCAGTTATTACCAATATTATGAAATATTACAGGTCTTTTTCTTTTACTGTTGACTAGAACCATATGCAATGTAAATGCATTGCAAAATATATGTTTTCTGGATTTCTGCATCTAAGGTATAAAATAGATATATATACAAAGTGATACATATAACTGCGCTACTGTGCACCATGGTCCCTCTGCTCCCCTGCCATATTGCAGGATGCAATGGATCTGGTGAGCAACATTTGTGAAAGAAGCACTTTTTATTTTATTTTGGCCTGTGAATTATAAATGCTCAATACCGGAGCTGTTTAGATTAAGCATACTGTTTTCCTAGTTGGATAAACATAAATCCTAGAGTTATATTTCTAGCATAAATAATATTGTAAATTTCAATTTTACCTTTCCACAGCCATGTTTTTGTAGATGCTTAAGGCTCACTATTTACCCAAAAGTTTCTGACAATAAATTAATTTTGTAGAATATTTACAAGAAGCACATGCTGAGAAAATGGATTCATTTAAAACATTGAACAAATATTCATTTTTCCTAAGTTCAAAAGTTCTTCCATGTGCCCCTCTTGTGTTGATGTGTTTATATATTCCTTCTTCAGTTTTTCCCTAGACGAGAAGGAAAAAATTTAAATCTGCTTTGTCATCTATCCTAGACAAAATAACCTGGAGAACTTGGGACCTTACTTGAGTGCAATCAAAAAATACCTTTTTTCAGACATTGAAAGTAGTCTGGAAGCTGCTTTTCAAAAAGGAGTAGTCAGTATCTCAGCCCCCTCCTTCTGCCATTCCTATGCAGATTAGTGACTCATCCTTTAACACAAGCTCCCTGCTTGCCTGCAGAGCTCTCATTACCTTTGACAACATTTTCGGTCCCTGAACATCTAATTTTCAACTCCAGAGTACACAGATGGGAAAAGAGAGACAGTACTTGTTGCCTTTGAATTATACAGAAACCAAATCCTATTGTTATTACCTTTCCTTGTCACATTGATGAGAGAGTGATGCTTTTTGTAATGCATCTGTATAACACTGAGATTGTGATCCATTTCTTCAAATAGCACTTTATGTTCCTAGTATAAAAATTGATGAAAAATATTTTTGTTGAGTGTTTAAAATTATGTATCACAATGTTTTCAACTCACTTCTCAGAACATTTTATTGCAATCAAAGTAGAAGATGATGGGAGATAAAAAACCAAAAGCAAATAAACAATGATCCCCTTCCTTTCCTCTATACCATTTGCATATGAAGTGACAAGAGCATCCTCCTGCTGCACCAGGAGAATTCAGATGCTTAAATACGATGACACCTCAGTGGAATCTTGGAGGTGGAAGGGAGGATCTCCTGACAGTGACTCTGCTGCATGAGCCTCCCTGCTGACCTGGAGATTAACCTGCAGCCTTGGACGTGGGTGAAATTACTCCAGGGGAATCTTAGCACCCACATGGAATCAGTAGATGGAGACAGATTATACCAACAGGGCATTTGGAAAGTAATGCAGAGGATTCATTCCCTCGAGGACTTTTTGTAGAAGTATTATAGCTTCTACTGAAGTAATAGGATGAGATAGTAATTTAAAAAGAAAAAAAATATAGCCTGGCTCCAGATATACAGTGCCTGACACAGTCTAAGGAGGAATTTCTACACTTATAAAGAGGAGATACTGGTACTTACATGAGCATCCTTTCTTACGTGATTTCTATTTCCTCTCTTTCTACACACAGAAGTACTACACCAAAGCAGTAGCTACATCTTGAATAATTTTGAGAATTTTTTAGCCATGATTTCAGCTCCTTTGTATCAAATCATAGAGAAGAAAGTGATAATGTGTTTCCACCCACAGCACCATGCTGCAAAGAATCCTTTGCTGTGAATATATTCTTCTGTAATTTCTGTAATCCATATTTGATATTTTGGTCCTAGTGTGTGAATTCTGTTGCAGCTGTTGCTCATTAAATATGCTTTACAAAAAGCATTTGGTTTGGTTTGAGATATAGAGTCTCAAAATTTTGTTCAGTCTCATTTCATGGATTCTAGCCTCTCCATTGGCCTTCAACGAGAGGCAAAAATTTGAATTTTAATCAAATTAATGACAAATTTGTGAGTTGAATTTGCATAGGTTTGTTGTATGTCTTCTGCAAATATATAGTCTTTTTCTGTCCTTTACAACATGTCTAAGATTTATTTTAGTAGAAGAAACCTATAGGGGCTCCTACTCTACCTTCCCTCAACCTCTGCCCCTCACAGTGCCTGCAAGACCAGAAACTGGGAATTTTTTCACACCGATGTGCACTGAGAAACTTTGGAAGGTCTTTTTTGCAAGGGTTGGGATTACTATGGAATACATTGAGTATGAACTCTTGTTTGAGACAGGAGTACAATGATACTCCCTATTCTCCATGTAAGGACCACCAATCCCACCTGGGTTTGCTCTCAGAAATGCATTTTGAAATTAGTAACATCATTTCTTTCTGGGTGAGCTTTCAATGCAAAAGTGAAAATCAGCAAAACCCAAAGCAAATGCTCAGAGAATCAGGAAAAACAATGAAATCAAGTCTATTAACAGCAGTTAAGCAAAAACCTTAATAACCTTAGTAGCTATTTTAAATGTAAGAGAAGAAACATTTCTGACTCAACACCAAATGAATGAAGATTTAGCAAAATAGGCTGGGGTATGTGAGCCCCCTGCCTCATCAGACCCTTCAGAGGAATGTATGGTTTCTTTTTTTCTGCTAGATTTTTATATTCATTAGTAATTTTCAAAAATATAACAATAGTTATTTCATTCTGAGCTTCCAAGAAGAAGCCACACCAGCCCTGGAAGTCAAGGCACAGGAAAATGGCATCTGCTTCTTCTCTTGGGACCTTTTAAGTGACAGAGCTAAGGATGAATAATTCATCTGTACCTGAAAACTAATTGCAATTTAAAATATAGGACCCGCTATTCTTTCCAAAGCTGAGCAAGTCTGTACCTACTGCATCTACTGTGTTTTCCACTCTGTTTCACTTTCTCTTTCAGGGGTTGAAAGAAAAACAAAATCAAAAAACAGCCAAGAATCAGACATAGTTGCAAAAAGGAGAAGCGCTTTTGATTTCCCTAAAATGATTGTAAACACTGCACAGCACACAAAGCAAGTCCTGACCATGCCCACCTGTCAGTTTCCAAATATACAGTAAATACATGGTAGCTATTATCTAAGGTGCAAGGGTGAGACAGGAACTGTCACTCCACGTGTCAGTCCATCATTTTAATAAAGAAGGTATTATATATGCTTAAATAAACATTACTGCAAAAATGATGAATTGGCATATAGGAAAAACTGCTCAGCTGTATCTTTTATTGAAAAAATATCTTTACGTAGATTTTAAATAATATTGGGAATTTTAGTTACGTGGTTGATAACCTTTCTTTTGTAAATAACTCTCCCTTGCCTTATTACCCCAAATATCCATCAGAATCAGTCTGAGGACCTCCAGATCTCACCACAAGCTTTCCATTCCCTATATTAAGAAGCACAGGTTTTGCAGGCCAAATTTTCCGAACACCAGGAGCCCCTTCCCAGCAACTAAAGGTACAGGCCCTTGAGGACACCAGGCTACCACCAGACCTCTTAGGCACTAATCTGCCTCTGTAGGTACCTGTGTATCCTGGTCCCTCTGGAAACACCTGACAGCCCTAAGGAGCACTTGTTAACCTCACCTTGCCCAGGATTAAATCCAATTTAAACACCAGATGTCAGTGTTGTGCTTATGTTACACTTGTTTTGGGAGATGTTCTTTCCCCGATGAAAATTGTATGACTAAACCAAAAGATTTTCAATCTTTTAACTGCACTGTATCACATAATATATTATATAATTCTGTTTTTAAAAGCAAACTGCCGCCTCTGGATCCACTGGCACACCAATTAGAGCAGAGGCATTAGGGCTCAGGCATGATATGAATCAATCATATCCCACTTCCTTTAAAACACTAGAAAAAGTAAGATTTTTAACTACATTGTGATTATTTCCCTCTATTTTCTTGAAGGGAAGAGTAAGCAGTGGCTTTAGTCCGATAGCCACTAGACCTGTGTGTGCTGTCACTGTCTGACAGCTGGGCTCTCAGAGGGGCTTTGCTCCTCAGCTCTGCTCCAGCCCTGCAGAGCTGCTCTCCTGCTTTCAGCAGAGGTCTCTGTTGGGAAAAAAAATTCTCACTGGCGTTAAATGAAGCTAAGTTAAACAAAAGCATTGAACAGATCACATCTCTGACCATGTCTATTAAAGCCACAAAACACCCAACAGAAAGAAAATTGAAATAGTATGTCACCAGACATATAATATGTTTTAATTTCAGACCTCCAGAACAATACTTAATGGCTTTTCTTTTATACAAAAACCCAAACTTCAGTGGTTTGAACTTTCACACTATTTTCTCAAATGAGCAGGAAGAAAATCCCACATCTCCCTGTTAACTTCTATTAAAAAGTCAGTTCAGTATGAACTTAAATAGAGACAGATATCATTGTTCATGTTACACAAATGTAGAAATATTTTTGAATCGAGTTTTCAGAACTAAAATAGACATTAACCGACTTTATCTACAAAAAAATCTATGAAGTCTTTGTATTTTGGTTATTAGGTAACTGTACACAGGATGGCAAATGTTGGAATAACATCATTTGTGCTGTTTTCAGTTTGTTCCACAAGATGGTGTAATAAGATTTGAGCTGCCAGAAACAGTAGTTGATTTAATAATTAAATTTATTTCTTTAGTGATTAAATCAGATTCAAAAATATAACCCTATATATCAGAACTTTGAACTTCCTACCATAAGTATCACCCCCAAAGTTACAAACAGTGAGGAAGTACTAACTGCATTATGCAGTTCAGCTAAGAGCAATAGCCAGTTTTAATATCTGCAAAGGATGGTAACATATTTAAATCATTCTAGCCCAAGGGTGACTAAATGATGACTCAACAAGAAAAAAGAACTTAGACCTTTGCTGCCCAATATTTTGTAAACCAAGGAAAAGAAATGGAAGAACAGCAGACCTCATTATATAACCTGCAATCATTCAGGATGAGTACTGTATGAGCTGTGCATGAAACAAGCATCTGATAAACACCTCTAGGAGTTACCATGTCACTCAGGAAGGAAAATGAGCTGTCTTTAATGTTTGGGATTTTTTCACTGAAACAGGAAGGGGCAAGTGAAGTCTTGAAAACCAACAGAAATTTAACAGCTCCTTCAGGGAGAGGCAGCATGGAGAATAAGGCTGTTAATATCTGCTGTGATGCCAGCAGTTTTCTAAATCACATCCAATTAAAGCTTAGATAAAAAGCAGGTATTGCAGCAAGTGGAATTTATTCCTTCACTCCTCTTCCCAACCCTTCCATTGCCTTTGCTGTGATGCACAAGTGTCTCTAGCTCAGAGCAAACACAGCCAGATTGCATCAGCTGCAGAAAGAATCTTTTCAACCTCTTTTTTTCAAAACAAACAAAAACAGCCTCCTCCCAGGCAATTTCTGCTGCCTTTCATGTCATTCATACTTGCCATGGATTATGTTGTACAGAACTCAAAGCCTAATTATGTTTCTCTCCCGTACACACAAACATCATCCTGGGAGCAAGCAAGCAGACCTATCTTGAGAATTTTTGGTAGAAATAAAAGTAACCATTTACTAACCTTACCCCTCCAAATGCAGAATAAAGCCAAAAAATATTTACATTTCCTCTTATGTTAGATGAAACCAAGCTATGGAGACAGATGCAGTTTTTAGGACTTGTCCTCTATATTGTCTATCTACTTTAAGGTATCATGGCTCCTACTTAATGATGAATAATTGTTTTGGAGGTGAACACAGTTTGCCTACTCAGGCATGTCATCTCTGTTGTGAGTTGATACCTAAAGAAAACTCATGTCTATCTTTTACAGTAGTCTGCCTGTCAGAAAAGTGAATTGTATAATCACTTGTTATCCATTGGCCATATTTTGGTTGCCATAGTTTGGACACCAAGTAAGACCCTTACATACTAAGTTACAAAAAACACCATCAAACAGACCACAAATAGAAATGACCTCAATAGAAACCCAGAGGCTATTTTTGTAATGTTGCACGAGAACAGTATTATGAAAGGGCTTTGAAGAGTTATCAAATCAGTAGCTTTAACAGAGAAAAGGCAATTTCAGAGTGCTACAGATATTTCTCAAGCATAATACAGTGATAATCTTCAGCTTATCATTAGAAGAAGCCATTGATTGCATGAATGAGGCACAGAAACTGTGTCAATTATTCTATGGAAAATAATTAAAGATGTACACAAGGACTTTTGAAAGGATGAGCATCTCAGGTGGAGCTTGGAAAGCTGCTAGCAGTCTAAGTGCCCAAATCTCTATAACTGGCCTCTGGAGAATTTTAAATTCTTGGGTTATGTCACAAATTACACATTATTCCTTCCCTTTAGGACCATCTGTGAAATCCTAACAGGTGAACAGGTTGGCAAATTTAGGCTGCATCTTTTCCTTGTCTCATGGACTACTTTTATGCTGCTGTGAATTTTCCACATACTTTGTGAATAAAAGTAATTGTAATTAAGATGGATTAGCCACTTCCTTGGCAGCAGGTAGTCTAAGAAGCAAACTTAACAGCCTCTCACCCTAAACTTCATTCAGCTCTTGCTCCTCAGAGAATGTCTAAGGCTTGGAGTGCACAACTGGAGGCCAGGGATGGGCTAGTGCCAAGGCTGGATGGCACTAGCCTAGGGGGTTTTATGCTGATGATTCACAATCCTGCCATGCCTCAGTATTACCCCCAGTTTCAATTAGTAAACAAAAACACCACAAATGTTACTGCAAAGTCACAGAAAAATTATCTTCTGCAAACTGCCCTATACTTGTGGAGACTTGCGTCTAATAATTTAACAAAAATCTCTTGCTCTGACATGACAGACTTGTCTGGGGACACATTGGGGTGCCCTGTTTATCTGTGATAAGGGTGGAGTAGGGGAGGGGAGCAGAATGGAGGGAGCTGCAGCTCAGCTCTGTCCCTGCTGGCCCCCAGAACTGTGCTCTGCAGGGATACCTGCACTCACTGCACCCTTCAAGACAGATCCCAGAGCTTCTCAACAGCAGAGTGGGATGGATGGGGGTGAAAGGCTCAAAGAAACAACATCCCAGATCATCTGAGGATGGAATTGGTGAGGAGGTGGTGCTACCAATGCCATGTAGGGTTTAGTGGTGTCCAGGCACAGGTCATGGGAGAAGGGGGTGTAACCATTTGCCAGCTGTCACTACTCCTTCATTGCACTGTTCTGAGCTCTGCTTGGGATCTTGGGCTAAGTGAAGTCATCATCTGCCAAGAACCTCCTTCCCAACATTAGAAAGTCTTTCAGTGAAAAATCAGCTCCAAGCTTTCCTTTCAGAGGCAGGCCGAGTGAGAAATTGTTACATAAACTCTGAAGACACTTCCAAACTTCAATTACCACATATCACCCAGAATTTGGCTCAGCTCTGTTTGCACTCAGGAAGAAACCACACACACCCTCAACCAAGAAAGTTCCTGCAGTCTTTTGGAGGTAGACTCCACTTCCCTTCACTCTTCCAGCCAAACCCCAGACAAGATGCTGTCTTTATTTCTTCTAGAACTTCCCTCAAGTTCAGAGGACCAGGCAATGTAGAGTGCGTGCTCCCACACAGCAACTTCTGCCAAGCCTTTGCTGTGTTTGTGGGCATGGCGTGGGTTGGGCTGCACAGCTCTGCAGCCTCAGGTCCAACTTGTGCTGCAGCCAGCCCGTCCCCACGAGAACCACAGCCACTGAGTACACCAGAATAACACCAATGGCTGCTCTAAATAATCACCTTATGATGGGCTTAAATTCTGGGGCTGACTCAGACAGAGAATTTTTAACTCTGGAAAATGCTCCCTGGTGATCTGATAGACTCCCCAGTTCATTGGCTTTCAGAGCAATGTCCAAGGCTTATATGTTTATTGATGCTTTTGCTTGGAGATGTTGGTGATGATTTATATACCTTTATTGAGGACACGTTGAAGGAGTTTGCTTAGTTGAAACTAGTCAATATCTTCTTATTTTGTTGTTATCTTTGTATACATGCCAAGAACCCTAGTGATGAGTGCACTTTATAAATTGTAAAATAAATAAATTTATGCTAAACCATGGAGTTATTTATGGCTCAGAGTGCTAACTTAGCTGAGACAGCAAACTGATGTTATTGGAACCTAATTCATTCTCAGACTTCCAGGAGCGAGTAATGAGTCAATTATTCCAGTGTGACATGAAAACCTTATTTATGGGCTCATTGATTAAGAATATGTATGTGTTATTTACTTACAATATTGACTCATTAAAAAAAAAAAAAAAAAAGAAAAATTTCTTTGTAATCCATTAAACCTTGTTTTCTCTTTGGAATAACATTTCCCAAACTTAGCATTAGAAACAAATCAGGAATTGAAAAGAATCAGACTTGGAAGAATCTCTGGTTCATTCAAGTAGAGTGAAAGGTGTTTATCCCAATCCTTGTAGCAGCTACAGGGTTTAGGAATCTTCCTGTTCCCTGGGATGTGCCACATGTGCATCTCTCAGTGCACTAGGGTTTCATGTAGAGAAGCAATCATTACTAAAATTCACTACCCAGAATTTGCTCACCCACTGCTAAAATCCTGAATAATATACAGAGCAGGAAACAAGAATGAAGAAACTTCTTGTGACTTTCAGGCAAAGGCACCATTCCAATTCCTGCAAAAGTGTTGCGAATGCTAGATAGATAACAGTTCAGAAACATGGCTGCAATATAATGCAGGCCCAGTGTCCCTTTTTCAGGAGCTCCTCTTTCACCTAAGCCTAAGGCAGGATGCTCTGTGCAGACTGCTCTAAAATCCCTGGTGCAACAGCCCTGAAACCACACCACATGATGGGCATTATTCCAACACTGGGAGCTCCAGATGAGGGGCCATGCAGAGAGGAATTCTTTCCCTACAACCAGGCTGGGATTAAAGTGAACCTTGACTGTTTAAGGAGGTTCCCCCTCTGTCCCTTTATTCCATGTACCTTTCCAAATGTGGTTTAAAACAAACAAAGGGGATTTTCCCCAATCATTGAATAGCATTTGCATGTTACATACATCTCACTCAGGCCTCTCAGTGCACCAATCATTGTTACACACCAGTGACTTTAGGATGTTCTCCTAATGATTTAATGTGTTCCTCTCCTTCAGTTGTTCTAACTGGGAACATAGAAACAACAACACACTCATGATACAAGCCTCGACTTCAGGGAGCCTTTTGCCAGAGGATATTTTAGGTGTTAGCAATTTAACCTAGTGCACCCAGATTTAACCATTTGCAACCCAGATGGAGGTGTTAGAATAAAAAGCTGCACCCATAGGTTCCGCTGATATATTAGACACTATAAAACCATTTTTGCTGTCATGGGTTCCAGCTCTTACTGGTAGTTTTCTGAGGGTTGTAGCTTTCCCCCTCTTTTCTACTATTTCAGTAATTCCTCAGAGGTGGCAGTAAAGGACTTTTGTATAAAATAAGTTTGAATGCCAACTGGTGCATGGTGACAATGACAGACCTCTTTCAGTTCTCATGATTCAGGCACAGTACAAGAAGGTAAATAGTCTCAGGGCTATTAATGATGACTAAAAATGTGCACGTCTCATGTCATCAGTCAAGACTAGAGCCATGGTTTTGACAAGCTGTTCTTCTAAACCTTACATATTCTTTACATTAGGTGTTAAAACTAACGAAGCTTAACCTATAAGAACAGGAAAACTTAAAGCAGTAAATTTGGATGTTTCTATATTCCAGTGAAAGGTGCTTATTTAAATGAGATGCAAAACAGCAAGAGAAGACAGTTTAGAAGAAAGACTATTTTTAGAGGTGTTTTGCATAATCTATGAATAAATCTATTCACTTTTTACCACTTAAAACAATAGAATCACGGTTTCTTATATCCCAGTTCTAGTTACCCTTTAACAATAATAAAAGTAGATAGACTACAATAATAGAGTGACTTTACTGGCAGCCTTGATAAAGCTGATTCCTTTCCAGATTGGCTGTTAAAAGAGCCAGATCTTTTCACCTGAGCTTCCTAGCAACAATGTGATCAAAAAAATCCTCAAATCAGCTCTAATTCTGAAGTCAGAGCTCAGTGTGCTCCATCCCAACATCAACATCCTCCTATCAGTTCCAAGTTTAAGCTGAAGTGCCCCAATAGCACCTGCAGAACTGCACAAAGAGAGAAATGCTTTTAACAGGCAGGCAGGTGCACACATTTAGGTCTTCAGAAAGCAAAGTTAAATAATTGTAGTCATTAAAAGCCAGTATATATCCCAGAACATCTGTAGCTCTGCTCACAGAGATTCCTTCCCAAATGTTTTCACTGCAGAGCATCTCATCACCTCTTGCACAGGGTGCAAAGGCAAATATCAGCTCTCCAGGCAGATCAAGCAGCAAAAGCTTCATCCTGTTACAGTAACTCTACACACAAGAGCAGATTTGAGCCATGACATCAGTTGCAAGTTCTGATGGCAATGGAAAGACAAGGACATAAGGGGTAAATATTATACTTTATCTTCAGTTGATTCCCTCACTTGACATCATCTTTAAACCTACCTGGGTTTAGATTTTCACATCTGCCAAGCACAAAGTAATGCATTCAAAATCACTTCTCAATGGCATTGACATTCACACAATACCGCTGCCATCTTACTCATATTGACATCCCTACACACACTACTGATGAAAGGAAAGCTTTCCAATCACACAAGTTGTTCTTCATGTCACAGAAACACCTCCAGAGCCTCAGCAAGAGTGAAGAAGACAGCAGTGCTCAGTCAGCTCTGCTGCTCTCCATTGTGTCTTGCACATCCAGCAGGAATATGTCAGAAACTGCCTGCCTGGAACACCATGCCTGGTTATCTGTCAGCCACCTGATCCTCATAAAATGGTTTTGAGCTTTACTAGACTCACTTCTTCCCTCAATATGCTGCTATAACAGTGGGCAGAGAGAATCCTGCTCATGTCTTCTTGCAATTTACAGTTGCTAACACTGTGCCACAGAAATGCCCACAGTGTATTAAAGCTAGAGGGAATTCTACAGTGTGATAAGAAATATCTATTTAATTAACAAGCACCAATGATTAAATGAGAGTAAAATACCTTTATAAACATTTACTTATTTGTGATATATTTTAAGTCAAACTTAATTCTCGATCCCCATATGGGTCACTCACTTAAGGGGTGGGACTGGATGACCCTTGTGGGTTCTTTTCAACTAAGAACATTCCAAAAACTTTCTGTGATTCATGTTCAGTCATTTCAACAGAAAAACTTCTGCATGCAAAGCCAATAAAGATCTTTAAAACTTTCCCTTTTGTACTATTTTTTTTTTTTTTTTAGAAAAATGTTAAACATTTTGGTCCCTTTTGGGATAGGTTTAATGCATAAATAACTCTTTTGGTGCAAGAATTTCCAAACTACTGTTTTAGTATTCATTCATGCACAGCTCTCTGGTATGTAAATGAAGCAATTTTCTCATGTGGTCTTCCTGCTCCCTTTTTCTACTGCTCACTTGTACAATGACTAAGCTCCAGTCCCTAATGTCTCCTTGTCACTATCAGAGACGTACCTTCACCTCCATTCTCCAACTCAAAGGGGACAGGCCCATTGGAAAAGAATTGTTGACTTAATTTGGGTGCAATCTCCTCTTGAATACTATTCTTTCCTTCCTTCCAGACTCTTCCTGAGGTGCAGCTCTCATATCTAACTTGCTTTTTACATTTCCTAACATTTTGCCATTTTATTATTTTGCTCTGTTTTCAAAGATTTATGTGCTCAACCTTTTAAAATATCATTAATCATGCCCAATAGGATTTTCTTCTAATACTGCTAAAAAGCAAATATTATGCTCATTACCTAAAAAATATTAAGAAAGTTAATGAAAAATGGGGTTGAATACCAAGTCTAGAACATTACCAAAAGAAGGAGAATTTTGTGTAGGTTTGGATCTTCTGCAAAGCATTTTTCATTGTGTTAGCTGGCAACACAACCACTTCTCTCTGAATAATGGATTGCAGCAAGCACACTTGAAAACCCATTATAGGAGTTACTTAAATATTGTATTCTAAATATAGAAATCAAGTGGAGTCATTTGAAAGGGAAACATAATTTTGACAAGAAAATAAGTATATTGAGGTTGACAGAGTAAAGCAGGTCTGCTTTTTGTCATCTAATATTCCCGTGATTGCTGAGGTACCTGCAGTACAGCAGAATTTGATGACTAATGGAGCAGTGGGTGTTTTCCAGCCTTCTGCAGCTTGTGTGATGTAGTTATGGTTGTCACTGGAAGTATCCTTCCCGAGCTTCTGACTGTGGTCACACTGTAAGGGATATGAGACACTTATGTGGTCTCTATTTTGGTGCAAATCAGTTTAACAAAAGCTTGGTTCACAGGTCTATCTTTGTTCTGTCCTCTCTTGTTTTCTTTTCTGGTGTTACAGTGAGATAGTGTGATGGTAAATCCGGCCTTGAATATTTAACCAGCAAAAACTGTTGAGCAGTAAGTAAAAAGCATTGTTGGAGAAAGGCATATCTGGAAATGGAAAGCATTTCATCGCCAATGTACTTTGAGATCACATATTTAATCAGCATTGCCTTGGAAAGTGTGTTACTTTTAATCAGCATCACTTGGCTTCATTTGTATGACAGACAGATTTTTTGCATGGTCAAATGTTATAGATTTATAAAAAAAGGAAATAAATTAAAAACCCAAACATGCTTCTACAATCTAAAGGCCCACTGAATACCCTAAAATATGAAACTGCACAAATCTCCTAAGGGTGCCACAGCAGACCTGGGGTCATGTAAAAAGATGAGATAGATTGCATCTCTCTTATCAGTTCTTATGTTTGCTGCTGGTTTGTTGCAGCTGTAGTAATGCAGCAAATATGGCCACTGCTACTCTGTTGAAAGAGGATCTTTATAAATTCCAGTTGTCAACATGAAATCAATTCTGCTATGGGCAAAAGAGTGCTTCATCATTCCAATATTTGCACTCAGCTAAACCATATCCACAGGCTGTATGTGTCTTCATTTATTTATTTATTTGGAACTGGGACTACAACACATTTTCAGCCCAACACTATGGATCTGTGCCAAAATTGCATAAAGGTTGTGCAGTGAATTTTTCTAAGTAAATGAGTCCTTCAATTTCAGTGAGAGAACAAAGCTTCTAACTGGTGCACTGTGGTTTCAATCTGAGCCATGCTTTCCAGTCAAAGAACAAATGATATATCATTAATTAAAGACAAAAAATGGAAGAGAAATGATGATTACATATCTTGACATTCCATAATGATTTTGTCTGTGTCTTACACCTATGGTAAATAAGCCAAGCACTCAGTAGCAATAGAGGGGGGAAAAAAAGCCTTCAGTTTGCAATTTCTTTTTCTATAGTCTTTCTTCTTCCAGTGAAAGTGTCTATAAAATTTTTAAAGGAAAGTAGGTTGCTAAAATGTACTTAATTTGCCATGATAGATTGAGTCCATGCTTCAGTGACTGTAATTGAATCTGTGACCTATTTCTTTAGTAAAGTAGAAATAGTCTCTTGGGTTTTTGTCACTACCATCTTTTAATGAAATTCAAAAAGACTGTCAAAATGTCTACACTTTTTCCAGTAGTTGTTAATGTTATTACTTTACAATTTGTTACTTTTTAATTAATCTTAATAAACGTGTACACAGTCTACCTGGCAGTTGGAAATGGTAGACATCAATTCATCACTGTCACAGTGTAAAGCAAGATTAACAGGACAGAAAGGGCTTTAAAAGCAATAGAATATCTAGACACATATTGGTTCTACTTACACATACTTTATATCTCTAATTTACAGGGTCTGTGCATTACAGCAGTCCCACAGCTGAAGTTAAAGGGTCTGTCAGCATTTTAATCATAAACCCAGACCATTTCCAAGACATTGCAACTCAGAACTGAATTCAGTAGGGGGATTCCCAGGGCAAGAACACTCCACTCTGCCACCTATTTCCTTCACCACAAGGAGATAATTTCAGTACATTTCAGACATTTAGAACGTCACACCACAGGAACATGGGATGTCACCCAGGGTTGGGTGATGTCCTGACTCCACACTCAGATGAGATAAACCCTACTTTTCCCACTCAGGGTTTCCAATGGGAGTGTTACAGGCAAGCAGGGCAGAAAGGGGGAGCTTTTATCTTGTCTCCCAGTCCTGACAGATGGAGACGCAGAGCAAAACTTTCCTGCCCTACAGTCCAGACATGGCCTTACTGCCTCAATATGAACTCTTTAGCTTATTTTTTTCTGATACATCAGTGTCTAGGAAAAGTCACTCTGTCAGTTCTTCCTTCATCAAGGATTGTGGCATCACTAGCTTGTGTTGATGGGGAGCTGGGAATAATTTTAAAGACAATCAGGTACAATGTTTTTCTTGTATTATGGTTACGCCTGTAACTGCTGATTTATGCTAAATATTGCAGCTGCCCATGGGCAGCCTGGGGGGCTGGCATTCACATCAGAGAGGGTCTTTAACAGAACACAAAAAAGCAGCTCCTGGGGCTGGGGGCAGCTTCCTCATTGTATGGTCATAAAAAAGATGTTATTCATATAAAACAGAAACTTATGAGAGGCTTATACTTCACCTATGCTCTAACCGACTTTCACTTATTTCTCAAATAATTGAAAATCTTTGTTTCGAAAAAGCTGCACTTTTTAGTGAAAATTAAACCAACAGTCAAACCAAGTTCAAAGTTCCATAAAAGAGACTGCCTCTATTTAAAAAGTGAGGTGACTTTTGGTTTTAAAAGTAATATATATATATATATATATATATATATATATATACACATATATATATATACACACACACACACACACAGGGTACCACATCACCAGGGCACATTTTCTCAGAGGAGGTATCATTGACAAGGATATCCAGCATATGGAGTCACTAACATGATGGACTATAATGGCTTGAAAGCAGTCATTATGTTCTATTAGGATACACAAACAAAACAGATTCCCTCAGCAGACCTTGGTATGCTTCAAAGCTATTACACTCCAGAAAAAAAGAACTAAATCTGCATTTTAATTACTGTCAAGTTGCTTGAGTTTTACCCAAACTACTGGATATTATCCTCCTAAACATAATAAGGATTTAAACAACGAAAAGTAGTAAAAAAATCAAATAACAAAAAGTGTAGTTGCCAATTTGAGGTTAAAGATATTAGCTGAAGATATCAGAGACAAATTTTCAAAAGGTTACAACCTAACCTTTCTTTTTATGAGCAGTTTTCTATCCACAGATAACAACAGACAAAAAGGCAGGCTATGGTGCCACATTAATTGGTAGTTAGGTGCACACAAAGATTTAGAAATTTTCCTTCTTATTTGCACTTACCATCAGGCTTGCAGTTTTGTAAGTCCACCAAGCTTCCTTCTCCTTTATAAAATGAAGCTGGATGGGGAAACAGTGGCTGAGGTGTTGATACCAACTGCTGCTGCAGTGACTGACACAGCCAAGACCCCACATTCATTCACCCAATCTTTCACTCCCACTAGAACCATCTGCTTCCTGCTGACTTCAATCAGGCTCATCAGCTTCCACCTTTGTCATTACTAAGATCTTCAGCAGACCTTCCATAAACATATCAAGCAACCTCTAATCCAAGCACCAACAAAACACAGGTAAGTTCATAGGAAATTTTTCTATTAAGTCCAGGAATGGCTAAAAGAAGGTATAATTTGGAGGCTGAATAGACAGAGTCCCATGGAGACCACAGGATATTTCCAGTACCTCAGAAAAGTCTATCCCAGACTTGCTGTCTCTTCCTGACACATCCTTCAGTTCTGTAGGATCACAGAAGCCCTGAATCAGAAAAGCACTTAACCTAGAGAAATGTACCTCTTGGATGATGGAAAAACTCAAGATGTATTAAATATATTTTCAGTTGGAGAAGCAGTGCACAAATGTCTAGTTTAAAAAAAAAAAAATCCTTTTAGTGGCTCCTAAGGGTTTAAACACTTCAGGATAGATTTGAATACAATTTTTAAAAAGACTAATGGCTCATTATATGATGAAAATATTCTATTATGATGTAGAATGGAGATGAAAGCTATTAATTTTAAAGAAACAAGACTATATTTGTTAGGAAACTTTTTTAAAGCTACTAGTGCAGGAATGATTATCTTACTAACATTCTTTTCCAAAACTTAAGTTGGTAAATTCATTTCCAAAGTCATATTCAAAAAGTAAGGCTGGACATTTTGGGACTTAAAGATTCGAGCCCTACAGGACACAAAGAGGCTGAGGCTCCCTGCCTTGAGTCTTTATGGAAAGATGGATCACATGGCTGGCTTCTGTCCAAAAAAGAAAGAAATCCTCCTTTACACCAGATTTTAGTATGCAAAACATTTTTCAAAGTAAATAAACACAAGAAACTTTGGATAAAAATGAGAAACTCAGAGAACATAAAACTTTGTCAATGCAGTTTGTATATGTTCCCCACAGAATAGAAGAACATTAGAACAGTATATTAGCTATCAATCAATACATTAAACCAATGAAGACAGATTTTTACCATGTTCACATTTTTGAAGGAAAATTTAAGTCACAGTCTTCCTGGCATACTGTTAATAATCGAACAGAAATGTATCAGCTGTATCAAAAATAAACCTAGAAGAGAAGAATAAAATCAGACTAAAAATGCTGTCAGTAGAAGTCCTGAGCTTACAAGGAAGATTGACAATATTATTAAATTTCAGCTTTATCTCGGTAATTTTATCTAGATTCCAGACTCACAAGGCTTTGAACATATGTAAATTAAATCTCCTGAAGGGAAACTGATACATACACATAAATGTGAATGATTTAAAAAACAAATAGAATAGTAGCAAGAATCAAAACTGCCAAATTCTTCATCACACCTAGAATCATTCTATTACAGTCTAGAAGAAATGTAAAGGAAAAGATGCATAAAGGGTGGGGGGTTACATTTCTTGAATTATGAAAATCCAAATGCATATTATTAGGGATCTGAACATCTTTTGCCAGCCTTTGAAAACCTGGCAAGTAATTCAAGAAAAGGAAGTGAATAGGGGTAAGTAATACAACTGTCTACAGAACACAAATGCCATCGCTACAATTTCCAGGCACAGGGGACAAAATGAAAAAATGAGTTCTTAAAAGAAACATTGGTGAGTTACAGCTCTTCACAGACATTAGCATTTTTATATAAAATTAAATAGTTATTAGGTCTGGATACAATCCTGCAACATAGAGCTCTAAAGCAGACCCATAGCTCTTCTGGTGGATCTTCGTGTATCATCCTATTGTGCCCCTGACCCCAGTGAGGATGAAAACATATCAGGATCTCAAAGAACCCATTTGGCAAATGTAGTAAAGAGTGGAGGTTTGGTGCTCTTGTTTGTTTTAAACAAATAAGAATTATTTATTTCATACATATTTAGAGCACATGAAACCTGTGCTCTGAGCTAGAAACAGCATCTTACATGATTTGGAGGAAGAGAGATAGTCATGATTGATTGATTAACTCCCAAAATTAAACCCTCTGGGATTGAATCTTCTGAAAATGCAAGGGTGAAATATTTTCATGTCTTGCAATGGATAAAAAATATTTGGCAGCTGGTCAAAAGTTTAGGAGAAGCTGCACAAAGCACAACAAGATGAATAGAAAAGATGCCTTGGAGCAGTGAAATGGAACAACAGGAGTTGGGAAAGGTCATTCAACACAGTAAAACTACTGAACATTTTAATCACAGCCTGGTTCTCCTCTGCTCTCAGCCTTATTTCACTGTCATTTGTACCAGTGTAAAATGGTTGCAAGACGTTATTCAAACACTATTTCACACCCACTTTTGCTGCTATTAGCTACCACTGCAAGGTCTGAGGCAGTAGCTTATCCAGCTCCAGTTTTGCAGCAGTCACAAACCTTTGGGTCAGTGGAAATGCAACTTCACAAAAATATATTCAATTAAAGTGTACTTCACACAGAAGTTGACATTTGAAAAGAAATAGAAAAGAAAGGGTCTTTCATGTATTATAAATATTATTTCTAAAACTTTACACATATTTTTAGTCTAAAGGCCCCCCAAATGCCACCATTAACGTCCTAAAATAGGCAAGCAGAGACAAAATACCACTCTCATCAAATCCCTATTTGAAACAGAGATTTAGGGATGATATAAAAGTCACAAGAAGACAAATTCAAGAAGTGGTTGATTGATTTTTCTAGACATTCCAAAGCATTCTAATTCTTAGAACTGTCATTAAGAGTTTTTCAGGTGATCTGGAGAAAACCAAACTGGCTTCCAGGTGTAAAAAAAAACTCAGAGAAAAGAGTGAGGAGGTTTTATATACACAGATTTTGCATCCACTGCAGCATGTCGTTTTAGGTCTTAGAGAGGCATCTAACAGAACTGGCTTGCATTTCATTGGAAATAAATATGTTAAAGGCATTCCAAGTGTAGGCTGAATAGGGAATCTAGTAATAGAACAAGGGGTAATGGCTTTAAATTGAAAAAGGGTGGATTTAGATTAGATAGAAGATAGATTTAGATTCTTCCCTGTGAGGGTGGTGAGGCCTTGGCACAAGTTGCCCATAACAGCTGTGGCTGCCCCATCCCTGAAAGTGTCCAGGGACAGGTAGGGTGGGGCTCTGAGCAACGTGGGATAGTGGATGGTGTCCCGGCCCAGAGCAGGGGCTTGGAACAAGATGATTTTTAAAGTCCCTTCTGACCCAAACCATTCTATGATTCTATGATAATAGTGCAATAAGTGAAGTCATAATTTCCTTTTACATTTAATTTTAAAATAATTTAATAAAATAATAATTTTAAAATGCAGCAAAAAATGTTCCTGTATTCTTTTAGAGTTCGGAATAATGGCAAAAACCTATTAATTTTAAGGCCTCTTAAACTTTGTCTGCTTTCATTTCCATTTATGACTGCAATGAAACCAAAGTGGCTTGGTTTATGTCTAGCCCAAGAGTTCCCCAAGTCCAGATCAACAGAAATAAAGATAGAGTAGGTCTGCAATGTGAGGTGCCAGGTGAGGGTCAGACTCTTTTCTCAGGTAAAAATTACAGGACAAGAGAAAATGGCCTCAAGTTCCTCCAGAGAAGGTTTAGATTAGATATTAGGAAAAATTTCTTCACTGAAAAGGTTGTGTGGTTGGAATAGGCTGCCCAGGGAAGTGCTGGAATCACTGTCCCTGGAAGTGTTCAAAAGTGTATCAATGACCTTAGAGGTCTTTTACAACCCCAATGATTCTATGATACTTGCTTTCTTTACTGCATCATTATGGGTACCATGAGAATTACTCACAGCACAAACACTATTTTGATGTACTTGCATTACCTTTTCTATCAACAGAAAATGGAATACATTTAAGGTCAGATATCACACTAACAGTAAGGACTACATATCCCTGAAGAGCTGGGAAATGTACTGCATTATTTCCTCCTTTTATGTCCACTAAATAAGTGATAGTCCCAAAAGCTCACTCAACACTTGATTCTGCCTTTTGTTTCTTTCATTACATGACAAGGTGTATCTGCTGCACATTGAAAAGCTACTTCCATCTCTCTGGTTTGGATTTTACAAGGCTTGGTTTCTTCAGCATTTCCAGCAAGCTTAACAATACCAAAAAATTAAATCTAGCAAATCATTCCCATTTGAGAGAACTTTACAAAGTTATCTGAGTCCACCTGCATGGGACAGACCTGCATAGGAAAGAAAAAGTGGATTTCACTCCCATCATTAAACTGTGTGAAGCAACAGCTCTGAACAAAGGACCATTATTTGTCTGCACTCTAAGAGTAAGGCCAGACAAAAATGTATAAAGAGCAAGGGAATACTCAAAGCCTTGAGTGTTGTCTCAAATACTTCAGTCTTTCCTTTCCTGTCCAATCTGGTTTGCTGTTTATCATCACAGAGCAGGTTCCTGACTCACACTGGTAGATTCAGAGGAAATTTCCATAGCAAATGAGTAACTTGAGCTCAAACACTTGGATATTCCTGCATGTTTAATGGTGCTTGGCTGCACTTTTGCTAGGCTGTACAGGGCCACAAGAAAGAAGTCACGTTTCAAAAAGTGGCAAAATCTGGCTCTAAACCATACTCTTTCTTTAGAACTTGGTTTCATAAATGCTCCTTTGAATTCCTGGAATGGTTTGTGATGGCTCCTGAGCAGTAAAAATTTGGCTCCACAAAGTTTCCTTGGTCCTCTACCTCATTTTCCTCCTTCTTGTAAGAGCTGGTGTTCCCTATTTTGTTTTGAAATATTCATTATGTCTTTTTATTTTCTGGGTTCAACAGGTGCTACCTCTGTGGTGTATTCCAGAGGGATTTCCTCATGCAAGAATTTTTCTTCCTATCTCTAGCTGTTTTGCTACTAAACAAATTGATTTTACTAGTCCCCAAAATATCAAAACAGCATATATAATCTGATTATTTTGGGATTGTCAGAAACAAAGATTATTTTTAGAATGAAGCTTGCATTCATCCTTTAGTTTGTCTGTGGCAGACATATCATAGTCTTAATGACGCTTTCATGATTTAATATTTTACCTTATCAAATTCTTATACATATGCACAAGATATTAAGCAATAAAAAGTACTTTTTTCAGCTAATGCAAGAAAAACAGCCTTTTGTGTGGTCATAGCATTTATATAATTTTCATAAAAGAATATTCAAGTTTCTGAGTACATGTTGCAATATCAAAGTTTTACTCTTTACACTGGAATCTGTTCATGGGTCTACACGTGAATATTTTATTCTTCCTTCTACTTCTCCTTTAAAATGTAATTCTAGGTGTCAGTCTTCTCATTGTTCAGTATCTAGCTGGTTTAAAAAACCCACAAACATTATTTCTCAAAACCATTAACCACTCACTTGCTAAAAAAAAAACCTAAGCAAAACCAAACCAGCCTAAAACCACCACAACAAACTAATAACATTTCATACATTGAACCTAAACCAACAAACCCTACTAAAAATAAGCCCACCTCATCATCTTCTTGTGCAAAGCTCATGTTGTAACTAAAGCTGAAATTGAATTAAACCCCTATTGTTTCCCCATAGAAAAGGAAGAAATCAGGCAGTTTTTACTACTGGAATGACTTTACAGTTTTCTCTAGTCATGACAGCTCCTAAGTGCATTATGCTCGTGGGCTCAGTAATCAGGTCACAAGCATCTGTGAGCATGCATTAAGTTTGTGCAAACAACTGTGCTTGGAGGTCAAGCTAGTTGATGTGTGCATACACATGACTAATGAGCTATTTGGCACTGCCCATCCATGAATTCCCTGCTCATATATGGGAAAAAAATTCACAAAACACAGGCATACACCTGCATGTTACCTAATGCTTGATGGCCGGGTTTTGCTTTCTCACAAAATAACATTTTGTGGTCATTATTTTTTGTCTTCAGTAATCTTACTCTGGATTCATACTGAGAGTGAAATTTGCTTCTTGTCTTAAAAAGTGGATTTAAGCCTGGAGAATGAAATTTAACTGAATTTCTTTTAGAAAACAAATCTAGCAGCTTCTTAGAATTAAAAAAGCTAAATATTTTCTCTACAGAAAGTATCTGTGACCTAAATAGAAAGGTTAGTCCATCCAGTGGTCCTTAGTTCTGAGATATTTTTTGCAACACTATTAAGTAGTAGTTATCCCTGATATATCTATATATGTAATGATAGACATTTAAAAACTGCTAAAACACTGGTTTTGAGAAGACAGTTGGATTACAGTGAACTGAATGCTTCCCTTAAAACCAGACAAGGTACTTTATAAGAAACAGACCCTACATTTAATCTTGGTGAAATGCAATAATTAGGTTTGCAATTCTCATGGAAATATTGATGGAAGCTATGCAAATTAATTAGCAAAACAAGTAGTTAGTGCAAAAAGGCCAATAACCTCAATAAATAGCCTTCTCCTACACACTGGTGAGTTGAAATAGTTTTTGCAATCAATACTAGAGTAGGTGTAGATCTATCAAATGTACTGCAGCCTGCAAGATACATGTGGCAGAACAGGGATCCAGGGTCAGAGCAACCCACGCTGCCTGTCTGAGCTGATCCAGCACATCATCACCAGCAAAGCCCTACACTACAGGTTCTTTCCTTCCCAGCAGACATAAAGGAAATATATACAACTCTGATTAAAGAAAGCTTTTTCTAAAAAAAATTCTATCCAGGCCTGAACCTATGGATTCCATAAATGATTTTCTTAATCCTGGAAGAGCTCTGTGTATTTTTTTTTTTAATCAGAAAACGACAATATGTATGTGAATATCTGAACTGTGTGGGTCAATGTTACAGGCAAGAAACTGAGTGTCATTCATTTGCACAATTACATTCACCCTTTGTTGAAACATAAAATGTTTGTTATATTTACATTCTGTGTGTTTTCTCACATTTTTAATACGATGTCATTTTCCCCCAGTGCAATAAAGACTAATATTAAATTCATTTTCAGCCAACACTATCATATGAAAGAAAAAGAGCTAATGGCTATAGAATAAATAACAGCAAAAAGTACACAATAGGAGGTTCTCAAAAAATCTGAGGTTTGAGTTTAGATTTTTTTTTTCCCCAGAGATGAGGAATTTCACATTTTTACAGTTATTTGGCATTATTTGCATAATGCTTTGAGCTACAGCTTTTAGTCAGTGCTTTATGTCAGGTTTGGCTGAGACAGCAAATAAATAAGAAAAATCTCTTTTGTTACACAAAGAGCTTATCTGAATCTGGTGAATCTCAGAAGATGAGCAAAGTCCCTAAATTTCTAATATGATTCTAGATCAGACTTGTGAAAATGCATTTTCACTTCATCCTCCGGCTTCTTGTTCAGAAAAGAAGAAAGTCTCTTGAACACAGCATGAAGAAAATGGATGCAAATGAATCTGCAGAATGTCCAGAGCTGTTCAGCTCAAAGCTCCTATGTACAGAGCCTGGAATTTACATGTAGAATTAAAACTGCTTTCTTGGCTTCATCCTGTCATTCTGGCAACTCACCACCAACAAGCAGTGGTGCAAGAGAAACTCTGACCCTCTCCTCATCACAGGTTCTCTGATAACTGTGTAGAAAAGCACCTTCAGTGTTCATCTGGACACAAAATACAACTTTTCTATTGTGCACCAGAGTTTAACAGGGTTTTTTTTTCCCTAGGTAAGACAATAAGGTAATTATTTATGACAAGATAACCATATGCCAAAGGAAAAAAAAAAGAATTTCAAAACTAAACTGGGAATGTATTTTTAAAGAAATATATGTTACTCAATCAAAACATATAGTTCAGTTTACATAACTATCAATCAACTTATTTCCTTTAAAGAACATGGAAAAGGAAAATAAAAGTACTATCCATGAGAACTTGGACTAACATTAAGATATGAAGACTCATAGATGATCCTTTTCAATGGGTAACAAATCTAGACTGATTTTAAAGTTGGATACATTAATAAAATTTCCTTGCTCCGAGTTTGATACCAGTTATGAGTCAGTTTATTTCTAACTAAAGCCATGTTCAAAATGCTAGGAAATTAATGACTATAGGTTAACACATTAAACAACTGGGGCACCATTAAAACAAACTTCCTAAAATTTACAGTGATTAAACTATACAATGAAAGGACAAATATAGGCTTCTTCTAATGTTCAAGTAATCCTTTTTCATTAGTAGAGCTGCCATGATTGTGATATTTAACAGTTGTATGTCACTTTAAATCTTAAAAAACTGTGTAAACATTAATTATAAATGAACATTAATAATACACCTCTGTCTAAAGTATTTAAGTATTTATTAACTCTACTTCACAGGCAATATGACAAAGATAATCTCAAATTTCAAAGTTCAAATACTTAAATTTAGGAACCAAATCCTGTATTATCTTTACAGTATTTTCCAAAGCTATACAAATCAAAAATATAACTTGTAATTTAGAGGTTCTGGAGGTCTCACCCTATCTGACGATCAGGCTATTTATTTAATACCCAATAGTACTCCAGGTTTAGGACAGCAACTCAAGACCATACAAGGTAACCAAAGTACTGATTTGTGACTCATGTTGCTTAATTTCAGCCCAATAGATGCTTTAGGAGCTCAGTTTATTTTTTCAGGATGTATCTTTAGTCAACAGGAACTGAAAGATATTTTTGGTTTAGGTTCTTCTATCTGAAGAGCTGTGTCTAACCTAAGAGAGAAGGAGGAAAAGTAGATGAACACCTCACAGCAGCCATGCATAAACCACATGAAACACATACAGCCCAAATGTGAAAGGCATCCACAACAATTTCTTGTACACAGCATCAATTAAAAACCAGGAAGGGCAAGTGTGCTCCAAAAGACCTGTGAGATCAGACTGTCATCACAACAAGACAATTCTAAGACTGTGCAAGGAGTATGCTTCTCTCCAAAGTGCTTGTTTATTCCAGCAAGGAGCTAAATAGTTCTTCTCTGAGACACTATTTATTTTAATAGCTTACTATTATAATAAAAAAATTATTATGCAACAGATGCCTCATAATTAAACTTTAAAAAGCTGCACATCACAATGCTGTGCAGAAGAGTCCCTTAAATACACAATCCAGTGTTCATGTAGAAACAGATTAAATGCTTGGACATGGATTTATCCACACCAAATATTCTTCCAATTGGGCAGATGCATTTTATAATCTATATGTATATTATTAAAACTACTATGAAAGGGGTTGATTCTTTATGCATAATCAGTTCCCATTGAATTTAAATTACTTTCAGTAAAGCACCGATGCAGATAAAATACTCTAAATGTACAGAATATTAAGCAAATGTTTATATTAAAAAACTGCTTTCAGGTGAAAATGTGCCCAGTGAAGCACAACCCCCATAGTGCCTTGCAGAATATTAATGCTCAGTAGATCACGAGATGCCAACAAGTATTCCTATGTAAGAGCTTGGAGTGGGAGAAAAGGTAGCATTCAGATGACAAGCCTTAAGAATAGAAATGTGCAAACACATGGGGGTGATACTATTGAGATGTAAATGAAGTTAGAAATATATGGAATCAAACCTGCTTAGAGTCAGGAGTGTCTTGTAAAACAGGGACAACAGCATGTTAGCTTGAGCAGCTTCAGCTGGCCCCTGTGCCCACAAGATTTGCATAAAGGCTACCTAATGGTGAATAGAAATAATATGTAACTCCTAGTGGAGAAGGATGCAAACCAGACTACCTGAGCCAGCCTCAGTGGAGGCTATGGGTTCTGGGATAGGAATCAAAATTTCACATGCAAGCTAAAGTCTGGTCAAAGTGGAAAAAAACAAACACAAAAAGGAGCGGCTGAAGACTACAGATTTCATCTAGCGAACCTGTAAAGTACACTGGTGCTTGGGTACATTTCTTAAAACTTCCTTTGAAATTGAAAGCACGAGTTAATACCGAGAGCATGAGTACCAAATCCGTTTAGTCATCATGATCCTAAATGGAAATGTTTCTTCCTCTTTACTTGAGCTTCAAGGAATGGCTCATGATCCTGTTTGTGCAGCCCAGCAGGAGTGAGCAGTTACTGTCTGAGTGATCCTCTGGGTCAGCAGAGCAGGAGGAAGACAACTGTGGGAATTGTAGCTCTTCCACCAAACTCAATTGCTTGGGCTTTTGGGTGTCAATAACAACCTGTTGCTCCTAAAAGATGACCTCAGTTTGCTCTAAAGAGGTAATCCAGGTAACTAGTCTTGATTAGTTGTCCAACCTCTCTTAAAAATCTTTGCATTCAAGAGATGGAAAAAATAATGCAAATTTTCCTAAGCAATGATAATCTGTGACTGCATTTCATTCCCACTTATCCATGGTGGCATTTGCTTTAGCAATGCACCACCCACTCTATATTGATTATGGCAGGACCCTGGACTAGACACCTCAGTTCAGACAGCTGAAGATGTTTCTTTCCTGCATCCCCTTCCAGACAAAAGAGAAGCCAAATTAAAAGTCAATAACCTTCTGTGGAAAGTACCCCTTGCATTATTTAGACATTCTTCAGGGCTGATGTCTACTGGATCAAAACAGTCTAAATTATAGATTTTACTGTTTTAATTAGTTCTGTCTCTGGGTTTAAAGACCAACAATCTCTGTCTGGAAACAGTAAAAGGAACAGAAAATTTTATTACACTGCCAAAATTACATATTTATTAGTGTAGACTGCTTTGGACAGCTTTAGCAATAGAGCTCTGTCTACCTGGTAAGTACATCCCAATAGTAACCATAAGTGCTCCTGTGTGATTCAGATTTTACTCAAATATTTAGAAATCTTCTATTTACCTTGATGAGAATGAGCTTAGGATGGGCCCCTGCAGCTCCACCATTTAATAAGAGCTCACACTATTTCTTTCAGATCAAAAATTGGAATTGCTGTATTATGTAAATGTTATTGCTTCAAACAAAAGATTGGTGTTGTCCTAGCAATTAACTGTCTGGTTAATTAGACCTCTTTCCTTTTGCTCAGCAACCTGCATTCATGTGCATATACTGTTACAAAAACAAATTAATAAGATTTACACTGCTTGTGCAGAACTGCTTGGTGATTAGCAATAACGAAAAAATTAAGTTTTATTCAGAAAACTGAAAATTTATTAAAAATGGAAATGTAGCTTTTCTACAAGAAGCAGAAATCCAATAAAAATGTGAATTTTGTCATGTGGAGTGATGGATTTGGAGCACTCAAGAAGGACAAATGAATCATGCTGAGCTGTTAATATCCCTGCCAATTCTATGGTGTTCCACGAGCATGTGAAACTGTCTTTGTTTGCTTTCCTAACAACCATCTCTCACAAGATTCTCTGGGAACATAGGAAGCTTCTGTAGTGGGATAATTGTTTCAACAGCTTGGACACTGATTTTTTTTTATGAGTAATAGAGGACTCAGATCATTACTATGGAGTGCAATACTTGATGTCAATGGGTGCACTGACAGTAATGTGCAAAGATGAATTAAAAAATAACTTTCCTGTAAGAAAAGAAAGTGGCCTTTATTGGTTAATTTATGTCCATTTTGCTGCTGTTATGAATTTCTAGTTTATTGTTTTTTAATAATAGTAATCATACTTTTGTTTATTAGGCAAGGGTAGTAAAGACTATGAATTATTAAACCTTAATAGAGATAGAATCACTTCAAAGATGCATTAGAGTACTCAGATTATGTGGCCACTAATGCCCTAAAAATAAAGAGCCCTACATATTCAGAATTTATTTCACAAAGGCCAACCATGCACCTTTGAATCTACCAATATTTTACAGCAGAATACTGGACAGACGTTTATAAAATGTTTATAATCTATAATATTGTTTTCTAGCTTCTTAAAATCAATCTTCAAGGAACTGAAAATAAATTCATGTATACAATTTGAGGCATACATTTTTCAATCGACACAAGCAGATATACAGTTCAAAAAAGGAAATAAAATTTCTTCAAATCTGTCTCATGGGGAGCTGCCTCCTTTGCAATAAAACAATCTCCCACCACATGACTAAGCCACTAAATAATTCAGGGAAAGGGTACAAAATATGAAGAGTAAAAAAACATTGAGTACCTTGAACAAAAGTGTGACAGATCTTTGCTTTTTATCTATTTATGTAAAAAAAGACAAAAGGCAATAAAGAAATCCTTATTTTATTCTGTTTTTACATCCTGGTCAATCCCTTCTGCAAGGCATTGCAAAGTGTGTGCATACGTAAAGTTGAAATTTTGAAGAAATACTGTTAGGAAATCCTAATGGAATTGACTGATAAAGAAAAGTAAACTATTGAAAAAGTAAACATATTTCACAGTAGTAATAAATTAAGCACACACAGTCCAATAATTTGAATAAAATCAAGGAAAACTCATTGTTATTTATAAATTATATTCCTCCTCAATACAGTAGGAAGATTATTTGTTTGTTCTGTTAGAGACTGGGTTTTGGTTTTTTCTTGTTTTGGTTTTGATTTTTAAGAAACCCCAACACAACAGCTTGAAGTACTATTATACAGATAAGAAAAGATAAGAAAAAAATAAAGATAGAACAGTTTCAGTCTGAGGAGGAAAAAAAAAGTATCAAATATATAGCCAAGAATATGACTTTTGGAGTTAATTATTTAGAAACAGCTCAAGATGGTGTGTAGCTCCTATTAATAGTCTGTAGAAATAATGCCACTCGAAAGAATGTACCAGATGGTGGTGAGACACTGAAAGGAAAAGCATTTTCATTCCATGTGCTTCAAACAGTTATCTGATCATCCAAGTCCTTAGGCATTCTGGTTTACTGAAGGTATCAGTTAAAAAATTAAAAATTATCTGATATCATGTTGGGACATGAATCTTAATGCCAAAATGGCACATATTTATTTCCTGTTAATGGCAGATGTATATATGTGCTCCAGCTAAGGAACAGCATACTCAGGAAATTACATGATGATCTATCATAAAGTTTGGGTACTGATAACAGAATGAATATATTTCAGAAATGTGCAGATGCCTTATTTTATAAGCCTAACATTTTGTATTATTAATGTGTGTACAGCAACACAGATAGCCACTAATGGATATTGAAATGATAAATTTATTTTCTCATTCTCTTTGTTGAGCATTCTGCCCTAGGAGATTTACTACTCCCAGTAGGGATCTGTCAGGATCTCCAAGGTGCTTTTGGTAGGTATTTTAAATTCTTAGGGAGTGGATTAGACTGCGAGATAGTGCTCTTGTGATGGATGAAAATACCCTCGTTCTGCAGAGCCAAGTCCCTCCCCACTGCCTCTGGGACAGGAGGGGTGCACAGGGGTTTTCTGTGAGGGCAGGAAAATGCTCATCTTGCTTTTCATGTGGCATCACCTGTGACCCCAGTTTGGGGAGTTGAGCTCCACTCCCCCAGCCTGGCCCCTCCTTTTATACTCTCTGGTTTGGCAAACACCCACTGATTTTCACAGTGGCGGTGCCATGATTTGAAGCTGATATGCAAAGAAGCAAAAAGAGCCTAAAGAAAGAGGTTTTGGTGCCAGCATTGGCGGAGCCTGGCCATGGCAGCACAGCCCCAGCTGGACACACTGTCCTGTGAGAGCACTGTGCCACTCAGTGAGCCCCAGGCAGGCTCACCCCAAGAGGATCCCTTCCAGCACCGTGCTGGCATCATCTGAAACCGCTCAGCTAAATCCCCCTGTGGCACCTTGTGTGACACCCCACGACAGCCCACATGGGACACCTTACAGCATAGGCTCCTCCCAGCCGTGACGGCGGGCTGAAATCAAAGATGCAAAGATTCAATCCTCTCTTCACTACTTTCCCATCACTGATTTCCATTACCAAGGACTGGATACTTCTTAATTGTTGCTTTCAGTTCATAGTAATTAATTGTACCTAGACTTCTCTTCATCTTTTGAAATACATAATATCACAATGGGCTCTAACAAAGGACTGTAAAAGCAATCTATATTATTGCTAAATAAGAGTATTCTCTGCTTATCATAGCTTTAAATGCCTTTCACCTGCTTTACCAACATTTAAACTCAGTTAGTATGCTTTTTAAAAATGAATAAGGCATATTAAAAAGAGCCTATTAATAGCTGTACATATAACTTTTTATCATTTTAGTCAGGTTTATTATTTGGTGTACTGTAAATCAAATTAAGTAGTGACAGCATGTGCATAATCAGTTTTTAATCTTTACTGCCTGAGCATGTATTCATTCTAAATAAGCAGACATAAACTTCTGAGCCATATCTGGGCATATGAATGGCACATTTAGAGGTACACTACAGTCATTTTTACATATGTTGCTCAAACATAACCCTGTGATGACTTAGTTGTGATTTTCAGTAGCTAAGAATACAAAATGCTTGGAAGAATTTCAGAACTACTTTAAAGAAAATTAGTAACTGAAAACTTAGAGGTTCACATTTTCTGGTTTATTCCAATTTCCTCCTCTGAAAACATAAATTACAAAGTAAATCCCATTACAAGTAATATACGGTTAGGAATTTTCCCCCTTTCCTATACCTTGACAGAGAGACAACACAGAAATTTCACTGTACACTTTAATAAGAAGAATATTTTGTAAATGAGCAAAGGACCCAGGCAACCATTCTAGCATGAAGATAAAAACACTATATCCTTTTTAAATAAAGCCATTATATTGTTGTAAAATGTCATAGCTAAAGAGCTTTCAACTACTCTGCAAAAAATATTGTATATATGATGGAAAATACCACTTAGATTCTAAAATGTGATGTCATTGCATTTATTGTATGTACTGAAACATGACTAATCAGATTAATTTTAAGAAATCTATTTTTATTTTGCTATGCTTCTTCCCTTAAACACTCTACCAAAGCATGTGCTGACTTAAATTATAACAAGTAATTATTGCATTGCATGAACATCTCATTCTCTAGGTTAAAAAAAAGTAATATAGATAAATACTCAGCAGGCCGAAACAATTTTACTAGAATAGGATTTAGGACATTTAATATCAGTAATCTGCCTATAGACAGGCAGACAGATTCAATGTATTTTAGAATTCTGTACCATACCAAAAAAGAACAAGTATAAAGGTATTATGCACACTAAAAGCTATCAAAGCTAACTCTTAAATGCTGCACTACTCAATGTTTGTTGGCCAAATCAGGATTGATACAGAAGGAGAAAATGGGGAGCTTAAATATTTGAGCTAATCCTCTTGCACCTATAAATTAACATACATTAGGAAAGGTTAAGCCTGGTTACAAATCCCAGTAAATGAAGAAGATTGAACAGCTCTAACAGTATTGTTTAACAGTATTCTGAGATACTCATATCCATCTTTCTACACTTCCTTTGTGGTCCTACAGTGCCTGGGAATAGCTGACTTCCCATTTCAGGTCATGAGGGAATATTTATTTCAAAACTGGAACAATCTGCTGGTGATATAGGATTTCCCCCCTTCTTTTATTGAAAGACTAAAACACCTAAAGGGACTTAAAATGATTAAAAATAGTATCTTAATATTAAGATGTAATATAGAGATATCCATTAGTTGATTGTGTCTGTGCCCCCTGTCGGCTGAAAGGGCCGCTTCTAGAGAGAGCTGGCAGAAGTCCAGAGCTCCTTAAGATTAAAAGGATTTTTATGAAAACTCTGCCATTTGACATGGCACCTTGTACCTTTTAGGTTATTTCAAGACCCAGAATCCTGCAAAGTGCAGACAATAACACCCATTACAAACTGCTCACTGCTTGGAGAGACAACTGTGCAGCCTCAACCCTGCATCCTGGGGGAACATCAGGATGTATTGATGTCTTCCTGCTGATAAGTTAATGAGGAGTCACCCTGGATATATTTTCTCACCTTTCAAATTTTCCCTTTTTCTTTTTATATTTAATCTACTTGTCCCAATTAATCATATACAAATGTCTATTTTTACATATATTCACCCTCAGAGTCCCCAAGTGCATTATTTCGACTTATGTCTATACATAAGCACTTGAAGCCTGTATCCAGTGCTTAATTTCAGGCCTCATAGGAATATTAACCATAAAATTAAGGTCACAATATACTTATTTCTCCTGTGCTGCAACTGGCAAACACCCAAGACACAATACTAAAAAAGGAGTGGGTTGTCCATGTGAAAGTTCAGAAAATAACTTCCCCTCAGAGGGAAAAGGTGTGTTAAAGATGTAATAATGGCTATGAGCTGTTCCTAATCTCAGAAGAGAAATCTTACATAGATTTCATGTACCTTTGAAATCCTCATCACACTACAAGAAACAAAAAAGACCAAAAATCTCTTGCAGACCTATCACACCTATAAGGAGACTAAAACCTTCTCTTGCACACTATGTCTTTGAGACATGGAAGAATATTACAGAAAACCACAAGAATTTCCTATAAAAATCACAGAAACTCACCTGAGCAAAGTTGGGTAAATTATCAAGAAGAAACAGATGGAATCATTGCTAAGAATACAAAGGTAAAATGCAATGAAATTGTAAAGGTATATTGTGGAAGTGTTGTGGTGTTGGAGTGTAACAGCAGATTAAATCTCGACGTATTCACACAGAAAAAGTGGCCTAGATAAAGGAGCCAAAGCCCAGTGAAGGATGTGGAACACAGCTCTGCTGGATCTCTAAGACCAAGGAAGTTCTGTTAGCAAGTCAATAGCCTTTATTCTGTGTTTAGGTGTGGGAGTTAAATGCTAGCTCTCTTGGGTGCCTATCACAATCTCTCCCCAGATTCTCTACACTGATAGCTTGGGCAAGTATTTTTAATAGAGAAGGGGTTAAATGAAACCACCTCTTCCCAATAGACTAAAGAAATTCAACTCAAAGTTTCTGCTCTTCAGCTGAAAATCAGATTTCAATGCTCTGATTTCTTGTGCATCTTCAAGATTTATTCATGAGCCACAGCTGAATGTGCTATTTGTTGTATTTATATGAAAATATGCATTAAAAGAAAAAAAAGAATAATTTCTATTATCTACCTAGATGTATGTTTGTCAGCATCTGAAAGAATATTAATCCTGCAAGTTATAAGTATTCAGTTACTCTTTTAAAATCATCATTTGGGCATTGCAAGGCATATAACTGCAGCATAAACAATGACCTTTAAGTGTATCTTCTTTCCCATTATCTCAACACTGTGAAACAGTGATATTGAAATCTTTGTAATATCTGCACAAAGCTATTTATTTTAAAATCATTCCATCCAGTAAACCAACCATAATTTTATTAACAATAGCAAGAATTTGATATGGCATTCAAAGGAGTACTAACATACTATTCACCTTAGCTTCTTTTACAAAGAATCTCTTCTTTCATTTGTATTTCTGCAAAAGGGCACATGATAATTTTAATTCTTTATTAAACTTTTTCAATTAAATTTCTGAAACCTTATCAGGTATAGAGCATCTTCAGGGAACAAAACTTTCATAATAACAATACTGTGGAAGCTTGTAATCTTTAAAATGACTCATTCACTATGATTAATTTACCCTTTATTTGTATCTGTATATCTAAAGGGCAAATGTCACTGCTAGACGTATTATTTCAGACAGAAAATTTTATACAGAATTTTACTTAAGATGTCGGTCACATAATTTATGAGTAACAGTCATGACTGACTCATTGCATTTGCTGTCAATGCTTGATCTTCTTCACATTTCAGATGCATCTCTTGAAGAAGAAATGTTGCTTATAGGCTGTGAAAGACATCACAGAGCTAAGTCAAGCAATATTCCTCCAATTAACAGAGGCTAATTACTGCCATGTGATGAGCATTCCAAAAGTAACACTGCACATCTTATGTGCTGCAACAAAGCCATTACAGGATCTTGCACTCTTTTGAGTGCTCCAGGCAGAACGGATTTTCCATGGCATAAGAAGTTCCAATATAGAAATTGCAAATAATGCTCAAACAGCCAGTATGGCCATGTTTGCTTCAAACCAGAGCATATAATTAACAACAATCCCCCACACCCCTACTGACATGCAAATCAACACATGAAAAGGAAAAGCATCAGTCTATGTGGTACTGGGGGCTGCCTTAGTCACTGCCCAGCACAACAGGCATGTGAACCAACAAGCAGAAAGCAAAATTATTAAGTCCTTGCAAGACTTAGTCCAGGCTTTACAGTAATAACTGGAGAATGGGACAGAGAGCATTTCCAATCAGCTTGTTGCCAAATGGATCACTTAGCCAAGACTGCAAACTGCCAAATCATCTGCACCAAATCATTTTCTGCACCCCATCAACTGATGGCAACATGATCAATCCTGTGGGAACAACATTCACTGCAGGAATGGTATAAAGCACAAAAGAGAAATTATGTTAAGGAGCTTGAGGAGATAGATATTCAGATGCAGGAACCCCTAATGCAGTTGAGCCAATGGATCACCCTTGATAGATTAAAATCTAATAAGGGTAGAAGAAATTACTGTTCAAATGTAATGTTTATTGGCTGGGCCACACAAAGTAATTTAGTTATTAAATATTGTATGTTTTATACTATATCTCCTTATTCAGTGTCAGACTTTCAACTTCTCACTGAGAGCATTGAGATTCACAGGATGGGGAAGGGGTTGGTGAATATTTGGCTTATGTTATTTTGTGGGGTTTTATTCTGATGATTGTCTTGGCAGCAGCACAATGTATGACTAATTGCCTACACTCTTCAGCTTCTTTCCCACCCTGTTTGTAGGGATCACCATCCTAGGAAAAGATGAGCTCTACAGGAATGAGATTAGACTGACTGAGCCATGGGGTGGTGTGAGAAACTGAAAACCTGAAAGAGTTAATGTCTCAAACACTTGGCAGACAAGAAAAGAAATGTTACCATGCCAACAAGATAAGGTGCAGTGAGAAAAGAGGATCTTGTGGAGGCAGGATAGAGCTTTTCAGGGGCCAACTTCCTTATCTTGGGTAACTATCTCCAGAACCAAGGTTGAGGCAGCATTGCACTTGTGTCTCTGACAAGAGGGAGGGAGGCTGAGACCACGAGATCCCCCCCAGCCCCTTTCTGAGAAGTCTGAGAATTAAAAAATGTGCCTGCACAAGGGCTATTCTGTAAATAGTGCAACTGAGAGGGCGGGGCATGCACCCACCATCCAAAGAATCCAGAACAGAGACACTGCTGGAACCCTGGGTGGTGATCCAGATCTCTTTCTCTACTTCTGTTTTCCTATCTTTCCTTATTCCTTTATTCCTCTCATTGAAAGTTTAATTCCCTGCTGCCACGGGCTGTTCAGAAATGCTAAAATTGTTGCTATACTGGCCATTCAATCTATCAGAAAGTTTAAGGTTTAAATGTCATAAATAAAACCTTCAAATTGATCATTTGGTGTTGTTTCACCTTAGTTTAGCCAAAGGGTATCCCAAAAGTTGGCTTCACTCAGAGAGTGAAGGTACTCCAGGACTGTCCTCTTGAGACCCAACATTGAGTGAGGGAGGACGTGCAAGCATGAAAAAGATCTGTTGCATTTTGGCAAAGTGCTACTGCCAGTAACCTATCTATATTTAATAATTTCTTTATTTACCTTGACCTGCATTAAAATGCCCCAAATGATCATAGTTATGATTGTAACAGCCCTTTTAGTGACTACCTTCAAGGAAAAGGGTTATTTCCTCAGAGTCACACAGCCAGCCATGTGTGCATAGTCACAGACTGGTAACCTTGAGGCTCCTTTCCAGTCCTTTTAATCCATTTCCCCACACCACACAGCCTTTCCAAACAACACATAACCTGGCAACAGGCAGAAGAAGGCAAAAGCGTAATTTCTAACCTGGCACTTAATCAGGTTGTGATCCATCTCCTAGAGCAGATGATCACTTCTGAAGCTCTAAATATCTATGAACTGGGAGGCATCCTGAAGATGGACAAAACTGGTTTTATTTTTATTCTTTTTTTCTTTTTTTCCTGTACTAAGCATCCACAAAATTCTTTCTCAGCTACAGTTAATCCACAAGCAAAACTCACCAAGCCAGTAGTGACTACTGTAAACAAAAAGACTGATTTTACTTATAACTACTTGTTTTATCAGGCAGATACATTTACCACTCTCCTCCTTTCCCATATTTTTGACCATCTGCCTACAACTCTGTCCATTTATTGCTGGTAGCAGTATCTTACTGTATTTCTTTGCCATGGTGTGCGTGGCATTGACTAGTTATCAGTTCATTTCACAGCCTTCTCGTTTGAACTCCTGCCAATGTTCTTGTTTTTTGGAAAAGTTGAAAACTTGGACAGAGACTTTTTTTTTTTCCTTCTATGCAGTTTCTCTTCCAGATGGTTGACATTACTTTAAGCAGTCCTCTCTTTTCAATTTTGAAATTATTTGGTCTGGCAGTGACTTTTATTTCGTGCTTTTAGAGTCTACAAGCTGGATTTGTGTTGTCTCTAAATTCGCCTTTTGATGTCAATGAAGCTACAGCAACTTTGCATAGTGTGATAATCTTGCTTCATCAGTGGGTCAATTATAACTGAAAATTGAGCTGAAAACTCTTTTCGATAGTCTGAAATTGCACCATTAACTCAAAGCTCATATTTTTTTTCTCACAAATCATGCATTTATTACTAGATTATCAGCTAATATTATTAGTCCAACATAGCTGGAAGTAGGATTTTCCTGCTGTGGATAAGTGATTTGAAGTTCTTCAGCCTGTTTTATGTTCCTTATCTAATAATAATTAGGCATCTTTCGGTTGTTGGAGCTATGGTGTTTAATATGTAATACAGGACACAAAACTGCACTGAGTAAGGCATTGAGGATCTATGCTGGGTTATAACCCTTACAAGGAGATACAACATATGCTTAAAGTCAATAATGAAACTCAAATTAGTTTAACAGGTCTGACAAGAAATATTTTATCAGGATGGATACTAACAGAACTTAGAAATTCAAACAACAACAACAACAACAAAAGAACTTGTAATTTAAGAATGTTATTTTGAAAGACCTATACGTACCTAAAGGAATGTCATAACAGGCGAAATGTGTGCCTTAACACTTTCTAGTTAGGCCACCTGAGCCATAAAACTTAGATAAATAAAGCTGGTAGAATACAAGTGTAGGATCTCTATGTGTGTGTATAACATATGTATGTACATATGGGCAACTTCGCAGTTTTAGTCCACCTGAGCTATACAAGTTTCTGTAAATAAAGTTGGTAAAACATAACCATAAATTTTGAGTAACTATTTTAAAAATCTACACTTCATTCTGATTCTAGCTTAAATATCAAGAATGGGGAAAGAAACCCTTGTAAAGCAGACGAAGCCCATAAATTCTCATTCTGACTTTCCTTTACTGCTGGACAAGCCAGTCAGCACACAGGAGAGCTGTCATGTCCTTCAACATGAATTTTCCAATGGCAATGAAACCAATGGGCAGAATTTAGGTCTCATTGCCATCTGTGAGAGCTTTTCCATTGACTTTTACTGAGCCAGGATTTCATCCAGGACTGTGCAATTATTGTTTCACTATATTATTTCCTCTGGACTAGATGGTTGCATCACAATTTTGTTTCAAAAAAACAAACACAAGCAAATCAGATAATCCTTCTCCACAATAACACAGTAATTCCTCTCATCTCCAGTATAAATGTTTAAATACTTTTTAATTTCTTTTAAATTCCAGCCTAGAAAAGTAAAAGGATAAGGAAAGACTTCAGTATGTACAGCTTGAAAGGAGCTGTTTATACTACAGGATAACTGGGAATTCAGTAGTGTGAATCTATATTTAGACACTATATTAGATAACTATGAGGAAGAAGCATAGGCTTTTTCATGTTTTGTCTATGACAGATTATAAATTGCCTAACATCACTTTGCCTCAGTTCCTTCATAGGTAAAAAAAACACTGTTGCCTTTGCTGATTGGCCTATTATTTCTTTAAGCACTGTGGAGCTGTAGGGTCTCTCCCTTCCTGTGTTCACACCACAATGCTGTACAGGTGGTAGCTTCTAGAGACTGAAAAATACAAATAATTATGCCTTTGAAAAGGAACCTGCATGTAGTTGGGGAATTTCTCTCATCACTGTTCTCATCAGAATGTACAGTTAAGAAACAGTCCAGCATTTACCTACAATTATATTTCAGAAAAATACATGTCTAAACTAGCTATTTCCTGCATTATAAGGGACTGACACATTTATTAGATTATAAAAATCAGTTAGATACTCAAATCAACTGCCTTTTGCTCCTCATTCAGTTGTAATGATATTTTTTCTCCAATGGAGACAGAAACACCTGCCAGTATGGATCACATCTGAAAAAAAAAAAACAAACCTACAGTTTCCCTTAAATAAGAACAAATCTTTAATTAGGCCAACATCTTTTCCAGCTGGCTTCCTGAATGGGTATTTGAAATCACTTTATATATTGGCAAGAAGCAAAAGAAATGCATCAACTATAGAAATACTCAACTACTTTGCAGGTAAGTTAATGTCTTCTAATTCATGAACTCCTGCACTGTTGTTAAGCAACTACTGGCTTCTTGTTAATCCTACTATTATTTTTCTTTTTGCCAGGATTAACATCACATAACAAGTGATTTATGCAGCTTGTTAGATTTTGGGCTTATGTTCAGTCACAGAAAGATATCTATTTGGCACTGCTTTGTGAGTTTCACTATGTGAGATATTTGTAAGGCCATTACCCTTCACAGCAGCATTTGCATCCCCTATACTGAGCACCATGATCAGTGTGCAGGAATTATGCAATTGCTCAAGATTCCCAAAAGCAAGTTTAAGAATGACTCCAACACAAGACTGGAACTCATCTACCATCATATTTTAGAATCCAAAATGCAGTAACTATCCTCCAGAAGTTTGTATTTACCATAGATCCTTTCCAATTACATCTGAGTTTTGCTCCTGTGCATGGCATTGTGATAAAGGCTCACAGACAACTTACTGATTAGCTCTGCAGCTGTAAGGTGACCGAGGATGCCACTCCTTTCATAATACTCAGACTATTCCTATTCAGGACATCATGTCATGCATCAAATTTAAAAAAGGACCTTTTATTTCCTGTTCATTTGAGCAGTAAATATTCACCCAGCATTTCCTCTGCAAACTAAAGATGAGCAGTATACTAAAGCATGTACTACAGAGAAAATAATGGAATTCTTTCTAATTATTAGAAATGGAATTTAATAAAAAAAGTATTAAACTCATTGTACCCTGTCCAATGAAAACAGAAACATCATATTAAGATGAGAAAAAGATCATACAGTATGGAATATGGAAAATGTTTGAACTATAATTACTTTGGTTTGCCATTATGCCTTACAGCAGCTTTGAGAGCATAGCTGTTGTTACAGGACTCTGACCCTAAGTGAAAAGGCTCAATAAAAAAACCACAACAAACCACTGGATTCCAGGTTTGATAATGTTCAAGGCAGATCTGTCATTTCATCTACTCTTGGATTTGGGAAGATGTTAGGGTCAGGCACAGTACACTTCTACAGAAGCACTGGGAGCCCTGAATTCAAATTTGGGTCTAGCATTGGTACTGCTAACTCCATAGGAAAGATGGTTACTGTGTACAGGAATTTCTAGAGTAAAAAAAAAAGACAACAAAACAACAAAACCCACAAACAACTTATTAAAAACCATCATATGGCTTCCACAGAAAAATAGAGATTGAAAGAAGTACAGACATGTCGTGGTCCCTGAATGGAAGCAGAGTCATGCAGTGCCCTCATGGGTATACCTACAATTTAGGAAGCACTGCTATCACTATATATGAGATTAGGTAGTCTCAAAAGAAAAAAACACCACCAAAGACACAAAAAATAGAAAACCAACCACTCCCTTCACTGCGAGCCAAACAAGACTTGTGTACACATCACTGAACTGGCAGATAGACACAGACGTGTCAGTGGGAACCGATCTTGGTGTCAAATCCCAGGCCCCATAGTGTGGTGTCACTGCCCTGAATTACAGTGCAATGGGGATCATGCATGGGGTGTTTCAAAGCTGGACTCTGAACACACCAGAAAGCATAGATATGCTATTTAAAAGCAAGAGTAATAAAAGAAGAAAGCTATTTCTACACCACAGCTGCAACTGTGGAGTGGACATAGCTGTCTAACAGGAACAACTCATCCAACCACAACAGGTCCAAATATCAGGTTCTGAAACTTTAAAGGGACAAGTTCAACAGTTACCAGCACAAAAGGGGACCTATTTCATTCTCCTTACTATGGTCAGTGCCAGCTTAGTGCCTCCCAGGGCAGAGCACAGCTCTGCAGTGTCCTGGGAAGGATCCTCTGCTGCTTCTGCAGTACAGCAATGGGGGTTAAACAGCATTTAGGGACACATATGCACGTGCAATCCCATCCCTGCAAGCAGATAAAAAGATACCTCTACCCCTTCCTTTCCCACTATAGGAGCATTTTCTTTTCCCCTATTACCCATACGATTTATTTCAAATTTCACTTCTCTGTTAAATCCTGCATTCAACTGCTCTGAGTTTTACAGACCTCCAGACATGGAGATATTTGACAGAACATGGGTAGGATGGATTTCAGGAGCCTGTTTTCAGTATCAGTATAGAATGTAGGTATCTGAGCAGACCATATAAACTACTAAGGAAAAATGGGCATTACAGTTTTGAAATAAAGTCCTAAGTATTTATTTAGCCTACATAATATTAAAAGCATTTTGAGAGAGTTTAGACAGAAGTAAAAATTTCCATAAGACTGCTGTACAAGCAGAAAAATAAAATTAAGATGTAGAGTACTAAGACTCTAAAAATGGATATTAAACCTGCCCCAACATCATCTCTGCAGCAAAGCAAGGAGGGTAAAACTAAAAAAATCACTTTGATTTGTCATTCATCTGAGGAAACTGTATTAACAGAAACCCTAATAGCAGGTGCAAATTGCAATATGGTTTCCATTCCACACTTGGAGTGTATGCCATCACTGGGGACTCAGCCAATGGACTGAAGGAATTGTGCAGCCCTACTCCTCTTTCACTGTTACACACTATCACACTTGTTAAAATTATCTGGAACACAGCAAGTGCTTGATAAGTAAATCAGACCACAGCACAAATACAATCTTCTCTATGAAAAATCTCTCATTATGAAGAAAGCTGGAAAAATCCAAATGTATTTGCTCTATAAAGTTAACAAGCAGCATGCAAAAAAATAAATGCTATTTCTGATGTGACATTTTGTAATGAAATGATTCTGTAAGATTATCTGTACAGCAAAAGGTTTGTGTGTCCTAGTTACTAAGTGTAGATAGCATTCATTTCTGTAACTGTCAAAATCCTTTCATAGTATTTTAATTTGAAAAAGAACCTGACTTCACTGTGGATATGTTATGATAAAGCCTAAAAAGAATTTATCTGATCAAAGAAGAATGTATTACCACCACACAGAGATTTCCTTCAAATCTTGCAGAACAGCAAAAATAAATACAACCCACTTTTGTACAAAACCAGATAATGGGAACATAAGGGAAAAAATTGAATTTTCTTTAATAAGATTATATTTCAGAAATGACGAGAAGAATGTTTACCCATAAATAAGTTCTATTAAAAAAAAAAAAAAAACAACACCTAAGATGCTAATGTCTCCCTAGTAACATCTGCTTGTCAAAGTCCTATGCAATCAAGTCAGCAACTAAAGACTGACAATCTCCTGCTGTAGCATATTTTGGATTATGGATTCAGCATCATTTAGATATGTTGATTTCTAGTGGTTATGAATAAATTACAATATGAACCAAGTTACCTAAAGAATAATTTCATTTCAAAATTCAAATAGTGTCTCAGTGATAAGTGAAAATAAATTCTGCAGCTTCATAATTGTCAATTGAGCATAGAATACATAGAATTAAAATCACTGCTGTTATCCAATAATTTTTAAGGCAAACTGTTCAATGCAGTCATTCAATGAATGGTTCAAAACCACCAATACTTTACACAGCTCATTTATGAAAATTTGTGCTCATCACTTCTATGCCTAGACCAGTCATTTTAGAATAAATAAAACTTGAAAATTTGCTTTGCTGATTTTAAACCATTTAACTATTTTTCAAGATACATTAGAAACATGATATATGAAATCCAGGGTAAACATGAAGCATAAGCCAGCACAAATCAAAAGAACTAGAAATTTATGTTGAAAATGTAGGGAATAGCTCTCATTGTCAGTGTATTGATAGGTAGGAAATAATTTATTTTTTCTTGGTCAAGTGTAGCACCAGCATAAATCCTTCTCTAAATTCTCCCCCTTTTGGTAGAGATTTTACTTGCTTTAATAATGGATTTTGTAGATCTCAGGCACTATGCAGTAGCTTCATTAACTGTACTGGATTCTGTTCAGGTAGCCCAATATCCTGACCTCACCTATAACAGGAGCTTTAACCAATGCCACTTCCAACAGCTCCACTTCTGAGGCTCACTCTTTCACTAAAAACAAACAAACAAACAAAAATTCTCTGTCCAGGACACATTTCCCTTGAATGAGCCAGTGACCCTAATATATATATGAATACCTAGACTGCTGGAATTTTCACTCTTTTTCACTGCAACATGTGTATTTCCCTGATTTCCAAACTGTCTTATATATCCTTTGGAAGTGAAACATTTTCCTGATACTATTTTTATCAACTGCTCTGTAAGTAAGTGCTACACTTACATGAAACAAATTCAAGCATATTTCACGTTAGAAAGAAAAGGAAATAAATGGCTTAAGACACAGAAATATTTTCATCCTCTCAAAAGAGTTATTCTCAGTGAGCACCTTTAATGTCTGCAGAGTATAGATTTTCCATTCACTTCCAAAACTTCTCTACTTTCTTCTAGACTCAAAAATAGCTACTTCCGATAAATTCTTCTATCTGTGAATTCATAACAAGAAGCATCTTCTCATTCTAGTACTTAGGAAAAAATCTAAATTCCCCCCTCCCTTTAATTTGCCAGAGACACTGTTTTTTATAGTGCACTTCAGATGAGCTGAATAATCACATACTTGCATGAAATTTCCTACTATTATAGCCTGGGAATATAATAAGCCATATAAGCCAAGAATCTTGACTTAGGCAAGAAATGACTAAAAGTCTAATATTGTTCTACATATTAGCACGAACGAACATCACATTAAGTGAGGAAAACAAACAAACACAAAACAAATTGCAAGAGGTAACTTTTAGATCTTACCTATCTTGTATCTTTCCTGGCTCTCCCTTAGTTCTCAGACCCATGTGACTCATTGGCATACATAAATCAAGCCTAATTATAAATTGCTGTGTTTTTAAGGAAGGCAAAGACTCAGGATGGCACATCAAGAGATGTTTGAGGCATGTAAATCATGCTGTGGAATGAAAAATAGAAACAGAATGGATTTGATTCAGATAGTGAGTGGCCAAGGCAAAAAAATATTAATAATTCCTTGTAAAAAAACAATTAATTGTGTTATATCTGATAGTTCAACTCTTCAAACTACAACAGTAAATTAGTTTCTACTCCTATCCTCAGTCAGCCTTTTGCAGGAAGCTGTTTGAAGTTCCCTGGGAGCAGAGTAAAGACATTCTGCTGCATTTCCTTTGATTACTAAACACCATCATTCAGCCCCAGAGCTATTGAATGTAACTGCTAAACAAAAGAGATCTCTTCCCTCACCATTATATCTGCTTGAGAAGGATACTGTGATCTACCATGAAAGAATTTCTGAGCAAAGGGCAACTGTAAATGCTATGATAAGGCACTGGTTCTAATAGAGCACTGTCTCTGGTGGTCTGATAATAACCAGATGAATCACTGTACACTCAGGGTAGCCCACAGACATGGAAATGGGAATTTTCTCTCCTTTCTTCACAGGAAGTAAGTTTCACAACCACTGTACAATTTTTTTTCAGTGTTCTGCACGTTTATGTGAGATGAACAGTGTCATTTTCAATGGATCAAAATAATTCATGTGAGCAGTTAACAAAAAATTGTGCCTACAGAAAGTTACCTCCAAACCCTCTCCCCCATAGAGCTATAAACAAAAACATGCTTCAAAAATATGATGATATTTAACTAGGGAGATTCCTGAAATTTGAACTTCTGATCCTTTAATCCCCTTATGAAAAATGTATCTGACAAAAGATGCACACCCTGATACAATTGTTTTTTTCTGTCCACACTGCTATGACCATTTTAGCAATAATTCTAAGGTTCACGTCTTTCTAAACCCTTACTGGAGATCAGAAGATACAGTGAAGTATGTTTGGTTTAAATGCACAGCAAATTTCTGCCTCCAGAAACATGTTTCAGTATTGATCACTGAGATACTACACCTGCAACTGTCATCAATCTATAAACTGTGCTGCCTTTCAGCTTCATAAACTTGCAGAATTGTAATGAACCTTTCTTTACTCCCCTTGTGTGTGAGCTGAAGAGGGCGAGTAAGCAATGAGACAGTTTTTCTTCACTTGATGTTACCACCAGCAAATCTGAGTAGTAAAAAGAAATCAGAAGAACAGTAGATCAAATATATATATATATATATATATATATATATATATATATATATATATATGATATCAAATACACAGTGTACCAGCAGGAAGAAGTTGTAATAAAGAAAAGATACATTTCATAATAGATCTGATGGGATATTATTAAGCTACTTGAGTAGCTTTTAGAATGGCTAAAAATATTGATAAATCATTGCAAGCACAACATCATGATATTATTTGCTGTATTACCTAGCCATGAGCTGCCTCACCTGGGGCTCTGTGTGACCCTACTTACCCTCACCTGGCCTGATCCTGACCTGGCCTTGTGCCCTTCCCATGGGGTGCCTGGGTGGGGGCTGGCCCCCAGCCCCAGCCTGTGCTGCTCCATTGCTGGGGCAGCAGGACAGCTCATGCCACCCCAAGGGTCCCCACAGCTCCGGGTCCCCAGGGAGGAGCTGGCTCCCACGGCACCCCCATGCTCTCAAAAGTGCAACAATTTTTTTTATTAAGTAAAATATAAAAAATTGTAATTTGAAAATTTCATCACCTCTTCCCCTAAATTATTTTTTCATTGTAAGATTAATGAAGTGACCCTTTCCCCCTAGTTTCAATAAATTAACTCCTAAGCATCTGTAATTGCCATGCTGCAAGCATTACCTATGAGCATAACCTCTCACATCACCTACAGAAGAATTTCCTTAGGTCAAAGGAATGTCCTTTCTTAATACTATTCATGTTTTATAGGAACCCTGAAAGAATTATTTCTTGCCCATATGCTCATGTGATACCACATGATCTCAGGAGGTAATTGAGACAGATGTGCTTTACACTAATTGCTTTGGAGGTTCTCTGACACTGAAGGTCTGTAGTTTCTGCCAATTCTCCAAACCCCCTAAATAAGTGCTCAACAAATGAACTTTTCTCTATCAAAACCCAGCATGGAATTACCAGGAAGAATTATCATTCAATCCCCTATCTATCTTCACAACTATGGGGTGTTCTAGAGGTCACTGCCCTTCAGACTGCACTTCCATTTGTTCTAATACCCAAGCAAGGCTCTGGTTTGGCTTTGAGGGGGGAGGTCACATCCCCTCTCCCTCTCTTTTGCAGCTGGCCACGTCTCAGGGATCCTGCTGGAGCCCTGGTGCTGCACTGATGAGAGATCACTGGAGCACACACAGAACAACTCCTCTCCTTGGTGGGAACTGACCTGGCCAAGAAGAGAAAAAGAGAGTATGTGGTAAGGGGAACCACCAGAAGATTTTGTCTTGCCTGGAATCTATTGCCACCTATGTTTTGTTGTACTTTCTTTTTCTCTGATAGACAGGCTGCTTTGAGAATAAGACAACCAAATAAAAGATACAGGGAGAGACAATATCATTTATTTGATATAGATGAAAAAAGTGAAGAAACATTTGTGTGCACAGTCCTTTAACCAGAGTAAACCCTCCAAAAAGTATAAATTTCAAGCTGAAACTAGTATTACAATCAATAATAGCTCACAGTTAACCTAGAATCAAACACAGATTAACAAAATAAAAGCATAGATCCAAGATGATAAAAATATCTAGTCTTGCTAGGTGCTAAATACTCACATGTTGCAACAAAATTATCCTACTGTATTTTGTAAGCTCTCAGAGCATGTCTCAAGGACAATTGATTTAATATTACTCTCAGCTTTTACTAGATAACATATCCTCTGTTATACATGCCCAAATTAGACATCTTCATTTTCACCTTCATGCCTGTTGGTTTGGAGCCTTAGGCACTGGTTTCATTCATGTAGGTCAGTTGGTGTAAAAGCAACACTCTTCTGTCAATAGCTAAATGTTTTCTGATGCAAGAATGAATCTGCCTCTCTCTTTTCACATATATGTCTATGGGCACACACAAAAATTCCCATTTCTTTCTCTGTACCAACAAGACATACAGTGCTCCATGTGCACAGATACACATCCCCATGGTGGAAATCAGTTATTCTCCATAATACCCATAAGGTAATATCCATAAGGTAATTATCTCTGCAGCCAGCAACTAAATGCATCATCTTGCCAGAAGAAAGACTATGACATATACCATAATCTGAAAAGTATTATCTTCAGTGTTTTAATCAATGTTAACATTAACAGCACTCATTTCTGGGAAAGCATGAAACTATTGACCCCCTAAAGACCTATGGTAAGATATATCACTATTTTATCTGGGAAATTAATTTGTGTTTGCTCCTAATTAAAATACGTGTGACAGGTCTCTAGCATTAACCCCAGTTGTAATCAAGCTGTGGATTGTGCCTTTCCCTTGAAAAATTTCAAGAACAAACCTAGGGACAATGGTAGTACAGGAATGAATCAGCCAGAAATCCCATGTAATTCATTAAGGAAGAAAATCAATGTCACACAGATGTACAGAGACATGAGTTGGTTCTGCAATGTCTCTGAAAGAAATTAAAAAAAAAAAAAAAACAAAAAAACAAAACACAAACTTTGAAAGAAAAATATCAGACAAGTGCAAAGAAGCAAATTATTCCCACTGGACTTTACAGGACTCTATGCCTGAGTTTAAGTTCAGAGAATTTTATAAAGTAAAATCTGCATTTTTCTCTTGTCTCTCAGGGACAATCTTCCACTCTCTGTAACCTCTTTACTCTTAAATCTTTTACAATTCAAAATACATCCTATTTTTAATTATAATTTCTGCAGACTGTCTCATTATTATTGCTGAAGCATCACCTCCAATGAGGTTCACTCTCTGGGATGATCCTATTTTATCTACTAGGATTTCAGCCAGGCCAGCAAGGTCTGGGTGGAGCAGGTGCCTGCAGGGGCTGTCCCACCTACCCAGAAAGCTGCTCCTGTCCCAAACCCACTTTGTGCCTTTTCCTTGGCAAACAAATCATTAGTGTAACAGAAAACACTGGATGCAACCTGTCCCCTCCAAAAAGGGCAGCAAGTAATCCCATCTTTTCCCATTCCACTATCTTTTCCCTTGTTTTTTTTTTTTTTAGCCAAAGAAAATAATAAGAGGATGTGTCATTAATTTGAAATCTTTGTCAGGAGACAGCTGACAACCCTTAACCCTTTCCAGGAATTTTACTCTAAGATCCATGGGTTACAGTTAAATTGCTATAGACTATGGATCTTATTTCACTCAGTTTACTGCAATTCAGCTGACAGATGACAATCTAATATTACAGAATATATAAAAATATGGAAATGGCACTAGAGAAGTGAAAACCTGAATTTCATTGTGGCCATAAAATTGAAATGCCAAAAAAGTAGAAGCCATTTGTGAAAATCTTAGTCTATCTGCAACATTATTGTGAGGAGACATAACTTTGAGCCTGGAGTAATGGGCAAAGAAAATGCCTGTAAGCGTCCTCAGGGCCACTTTTTGGTTTTGAATTTTTTTTTGTAGGAAAGAAGGGTTATGGCTGAACCTTAAAATATTTTGGGGTGGTTGTTTATGTTGTTGTTTTGTTTGGTTTTGCTCCACTCCTCTCCCACTACTGAGTATCAAAGAGCAATGAAATGCTCCTCCAAATCAAATCCAGAATGACACAGCTTGGATCAGTGCACTGTGACTCTGCCGTGCCACCAGCTAGGACACAGCCTCTACAGAGAGGTGATGTGGTGCTTCATGGGGACCTGGCTCCTCTGGAGAGACCAGCAGTGGTCTCTGCTCCCCCTGTGCCCACAGAAAGCCTCATGCTGAACAACTGAGAGACCTCACAGTCAAGCTCCAGTAACTTTTCAGCTCCAATATTTTTTGCCAAATTCTTTCCATTTTCTTTCTCCATTTATCTCTCCTCTGACAAAGAAGTAATTTAAGATAAAACTTACATTTTAAGAGAGTACCAGCCCAGGTGAGAAAAAAAAAGCAGTTATGATTCTAGGGTGAGCTTTGGCTGCTATCAGTTCTACTGTGATGATAATGTTGGTGTCCATGATACACCTGCAGCTTGCGTGAGAGACACAATTGTGTGTTTTCTTTGGAGACACCCTAGAAATGTTGTGTTTTTCCTGGCCACATAACATGACTGACAATTCTCTCAACTTTCCTGGAATCAAATCAAAATGAGAGACAGTGACCTTTCTATTGGAGAGAAGGAGAGTACAAATAGGAAGAAATAAAGAATAATATATAGTAAATCTCATGAAACGTAGAATTTTTTCTTGTAAGAGTAGTTACCACTTCCCCCTGAGAAAGGTTCTGGTACCCATTTTTACACTATCAAACTTAACTTCCAAGTGATCTTTATTGAAATCAGTGGGGTTAGTCAAGGAGTAATAAAAAAGGGATTTGGAAAAAAGGTTGCAGAACCCAGTGCATCTCTGCTAAATTGTTTGATTTAACAACACATATAACAAGCATTTTTCTCATTCTTTTATTTTTCCATTAGGTATATTTTAATATAAATAAGTGTACTGTATAATTATTTGTATTTTTAAATAACATAATCCCATAATTCTCTATTTTAACACATATTTAATTAAGCAAGTATGATTAAATTTTTATGCTTTATATATAACAGAAAAGTCAGTGCGATACTGTAATAAATATGACAATACTAAAATATTACATAAATTTATTTGAGAATTCTAAATATTATGCAGCAGTCTTAAGCAGTAACATAGTAATGAAGCATTTTCATATCATTCTATCCAAAATCTGTGATAAGAATTCTTGAAAATATAATCCCACTGTGTCACACCAGTTGCCACTGAAAAATACAACTTACAACCTCTGGTCTTTAATGAAACATTACTGACACATACAGGGTGTGATTCTAATCTTGATCTTGCTATAATGATATTTTCTTTTATAGGCTTTGATTTATAAACAAGATCAAGATGGATGTTCATATTATAAAATGCAGTTGCTAATAAATATTGAGTATAAATAGAGTGTACAGAATAATTATATTAGGCTGAACAAAAGTTACCAAGGATTTAAGAACAAGAAGCAATAGTAGACTCATGCTTTAGTCAGCTGAAGAAATTATCTTGCCCTTTTCACTATATCAAATGAAAAAGGGGTCTGGAATACAAAGCATAATTTTAAAATAGAGCAAATTATTCTGCTGCTAGTATTTCATTGATTTCAATAGAAATGGCTGGGAATTTGTTGGCTGGCTGGGAATTTGTTTTCTCTGTGTTGCAGAAAGACTCTGTTTAACTGTTTGGGAAGTGTGAGGATTCAGTCCTTTATGAGGACTTGAAGAGTGGGAGTTATCACCTGGTTAGGAGCCACTTTCTGGTCTCAGTTTCTCTCAGGCAATTTCAGTGCTTATATAAGATCATACACAGGTTTATCTGTAGCGCCAGCAGCAATAAATTAACACATTAATGCAGACATTGACTGAAATACAAATATAAACTTTGCTTCCACCTCCCTTGCAATCATTGACCAGCCTCTCTAATCTCAGTCATTAACTAATTAAGGACTAAGGGACAGGTTTGCAGCTGAAGAGTTAAAATATTGCCTTGACTTCAGTGGAACTTGCCTGGCTTAGAGTAGCACCAACTCTCTCCTGGACTGAGATTTTTCAAAAAGTAAACAAAGCAAATAAAATATGCTTTTCAAGTCACAACTCTAAAATATATCCTGTAAATCAATTTTTTTCTTCTCCCTCAGGAACTGGAACTTTGAGCCTACAAAAGTGTCAGCTTTTAACAAATATTAAACTTTTAATTCCAGTCTCTCTTTCTAGAGGGTGGCTGCTGGGGTGATATGAAATACTGATGGACTATCCATCACATAGCTTCTGCCTATGGGTCATTGCACAGCCTTAAACAACCACAGAAACCAAAAGATAAATCTTTTGATGAAATACTTGAATTCTTTAGAGACATTCTGTGCTAATGCCGGCGTTTATCCCAGAGTGGTTTCTCTGCTGTCAGCAGAAGCAAAGAGTGTTTATAATGCAGTTTGCATCAAGACTGAAACACAGCTCCATAGGCTGAATCTCAGCAAAGCCAGCAAAGCACCTGGAGACTATTTTGTCTGCATTATCTACAGTGCAGAGCTCAACACCAGATGTCAGAGTTCAGCAGCGAGTGTCCACATACAGAATACCAGGCTCTTTTTGAGATATTGAAATTTGGAGTGATGAATTTATCTCAGGTATTAGAAGCATTTATATTGCTGCATTACCAAAGAGGATAGGCCCAAACAGCAGCCTTCAGGCTCTCAGAGGTCCGGAGAGAGATGTGGCTATAGAGGATTAAAGAAGAAACCCTCTATACAGAAAGGGTTTGCTATGTGCCCAGCCCAGATTTTGGAGAAAACGCACATAGCAGGATGAAGCTTGCTTGTTATGTTTTATCTGCCAAATTCCAATCTCACTGCGAAAATGACAGGCCAGAGGACTTCAGCAGTGTTATGTTCTGCATTTGGGGAATGAACACAAAATGAGGAAAAAGGGGATTGAAATTGGCCAGTACACTCACTAACTGATGCATTTGGGGGATTTTGTGTGAGGATCCTCTCTCCTTTTGCCTTGCATCTATTTACATGAATGCCATATTTCCACTGGTGTTCCCCAGATTTCTTTGGGATCCTGCCATCTCTCCACAGGAACATTACATTTTGTCCAGGTCTTGGAGTACATTCTTCTGTTCTTGTGTTTCAAAAATCCAGGAAACAAAATAAAAACAGCATAAAAATGAAATATAAATAAACCAACAAATACCAAATACCCACACATATTTAAGGAAAATGTAGTTTGGAGACCCTGACAATGCCACCTGTCACGGATGCATCTCTTGCAACGCCCTCACTACAAGAACTCTTGACAACTTCAGTTCTCTTACTTGCAAGCTTGCACATTACTCACAAGAAAAGGTTCTTGACAGTTAAATATATTACATACAGAGTCTTTGCACTAGGAATCCAAGTTGCATTTTCCCCCCACCCCCCTTTTTTTTTCTTCTCCCTCCCCTTTATCAAACACTACTATTGACTGGGGAGCAAAAGCCCCTAAGATAGTAAATCTTCCGACCATGAAGGGAAATGGAATGGTTTTCTAATGGAGTCTATCTGAGTCCCTCTGGCTTTTAGAACCTGTCTTAAAGTCTGCTTACTGAGGCATAGATGACCACTCAAACACAGACAGATTTGTCACTTTGGTTTTCAGGACACCCATCCTATAAAGACCACAAGGTAATTGCGAGGACTTTAGTGGCCAGACATTCTCTTGCTATTCATGAGGTTCTTGAATTGGATTTAATTTCATGCCAGATTTGACTCTATCAATGGAAGTCCAGCTCAAATGATTTCACAAGAAATGCTCAAATAACACCACTCATTGTTACAAATCTTTTTATGCTCTATAATGTAGAGCAAGTCGAGATGTTCTGACTGTAAAAATCAAAGTATAGCTACTATTGTCCCAATGGCTACTGTAAACATATGAAGGTGTACAGTTAAGGATATACCTTTACAGAAAAAAAAAACCAAAAAATCAAACCCCAAACAAAGACTTGGATAAAAACCACCTTTTCTCAACACTCATAGTTATGTTGTCATCTGGCTTGATAAGATTTATTCCAAAACTTCCCTGGTTTTATATCTGCTGCTATAAAAAATGGTGCAAATTGGTTCCATGAAACCAGCTGCAGAATCATACTGATTTACACCACCTCCCCCACAGCAGGAATGTTAATAACCATGTTATATTTGGTTCCTTTCCTGAGTCTGGTTAAAACTTGGAAGAACAAACCTGGTTTATGCCAGTTGAAGACTTGCACCCAATAAAATGCTGAACTGAACAACACAACAGCCACTATTTCTGTGCTCACCAGGAAAGAAACAGCACATTATGTTATTATAGTACAATGCCAGATTTTTTTAATGCCTGCACTCATAGCTCCTGAAGTATTTAAAACTGTTCTACTTCATCAAGCCATTCAGACTGTAGGCATGAAACAAATAAGGTGGCTGGAGCATTGCTGTGTCTTAGTTCCACTTGCTGCTACCAGAAGAGTCTGTCAGTGGCTCCTGTACTTAGACACAAATGCTTCAGCATTTGACAGTTTGCATGTTCCTGAATCCCCACAAAATGCACTAGACAAGCGTGATTTCAAACCCACTTAAACTGTATATTCAGAAACTGTTCTTGAATTCAAAACTTTTTAAAGAAGAACAGAACAAGAAAATATAAACTCAAAGAAAGGAAGAAAAATGCATTAGAGAGCAAACAGAATGGAAACAGAGAAAATATGTGAAAAAAGATCAATGGAAGAATCTAATTTTTCCTTCCTGCCAATCCAGCTTTATATAAAGATGATGCTTACACATGTCTTTCATAAACAAGGATATAGAGAAAAAATGAACTGACTGCACAAGTAATATGAAATAATAATTATGCAAAGAAAAAAGGTTCATGAATTTCTCCTGGCTTCAAAACTTGAAAAGAGATCAAAAGGTTCAATAAGATTAAAATAACAAATTGCAATACTATAGGGGAAGAAATTTCATTCTGCAGAAAAGAAAACAATTCATGTTTAGATTTATATTTAAATTAACTAGCATTGTAATACAAAGTTACATTTACTTACACATAGTGTCCTTATTTCAACCTGTGCAAGTCTGTCACGAAAAAAACCCTGGCTTTCATCAGTGATGAAGCAAACATAGTTATGAGTCTATTTTAAACACATTTCACACACACACTGCAGACATGAAGCCTCCAGAAAAATAAAATCCCACTGGATATCTTCATAAAAATCTACCTGGTTGTTTTCCACAAGGATTCTTATGAGTCATTATGAGCTTCTATGAACCTGACAGGGTTGTTTTTTTGGTTTTTTTTTTTTTTTTTTTTTTTTTTTCTGTTTTTTTGCTGTTTTTTTAAATCAAACAGAACAGAATGTTCTCAGTATCCCCTCTGTTAAGTGACAATATAACACCAGGAAAAAAAAAATAAATCAGACTTTCTTATCTTCAGTCTTACTGGAAAATTAGGGATTAAAATGAAGGCCAAACTATGTGCAAATAAAAAGGTGCCTCCTCTGTATAAAAATAATGTACATTATCAGAATAAAAATTTAAGATAGGTTCCCTACACTGTGTTCTACAAAGAACTGAAACTACAGCCAAAAACAGTAAATGGAATTCAAGACAGCTGCATCAAAGAATCCATTATTGGCCTGGGCACACTAGCAGACAAAAGCAGAGAAATTACTATTATATAACCATTGAGAAATGGAAAAATTATTATTTTGGTCAGAAACAAGTAAAATTCTAATTTATTTAGAGAACACTGGCCGAGATCTTGAACAGAGTGAAAAGAAGCTAGATGCCCACATTCCCCTGAATTTTAATAGCATTTAGGTTCCTTTGAGAAGTCAAGACAACACTTTCAATTAAAGTATTTTACATAATGATTTCATGGCTTGATCCTGATATGCACTGAGACAATTCCCACTGCATTTAGTAAAAGTTGAGGGCAACAGCATCTCTGAACACCTGACCAAGAAAACCCCAAACTATAAAACTTCTGTTTCCTTTATCATGGATTTAAGACAAAATCCCAGATGTAAGCCTATCCCCCCGCAAAAAAAAAAAAAAAACAACCAAAAAACCCTAACCAAACAAAACCCCAAATGAATAAACAAACAAAAAATCCCCAAACAATTGTACATTGTGAGGTTATCAAATACTGCATAAGCCAAAAATTAAAATATTGTCATTAACTGCTCATGAAATGCATGAAGCAATGTATGATATCACATACGGGTGGTGGAAAGCATGTGAAATTTGATGTCTAAAGCGAAAGCGATTTGATTCCTGTTGATCCATATCTTTTAAAAAATTAGTAATGTGCCCTTCAGCTGGAAAACTTTGAGGTAGAAACTATCTTAGAGGGCTTAGGATTTGGTTGTGCCTTTAGCAATGAGGAGGTGCTTGATTAAATGTTTTGTGTATGTTCATATACATAACCCTAAGTGCATATTATAGTTTAAGTAGGTGTTTAAAATTTTCTCTCCATGAGAGCCAGGGATCTCTATATAATGTATTTAGCTATGAGAGCAGTAGGATAACAACACTGCCTATGGTACAGTAGGATTCTATGTCCAAGTTATGCAGAAGTGGCAGGGTTATTTACCATCCCAAAAAAGTAAAGATGGAGTATGGAGTCATTTTATTTTCACATGGACTAGCATTCTGTTGTATATAACTGTCAATTGCTTTTAAATCCTAGAAGATACAATTAAGGGACATAAACCTACCACCTGCCACTCAGACTAGATGTTAACTCAACCATGATGCCATTATGGTTATGATACAATAATACTGCAAAAACAGAATTACTGCTAGGCTGCCTAACCTGAGCAGCACCTGAATTCAAACAGTTGTCAAAGCACCTGGGTTTAAATACTGTCTGTGTGTTTTGAAGAGCTTTCTTAATTATTTACTGTATCTGAAAGAGTTCAAACTCTCAAATGAGCCTCTCTGTAATTCCCTCCCATCCAGCTGGATGCTGGGTGATCTCAAACTCCAAGTGAGATCAGCAGAATCTGTTTTTGCAGGGCATGCCATGGGAAGCTCCTGATCCCTGGCAGATTCACTTGCAGCCATTTTTTCAGGACTAGAATAATTTCATTCAAAGCACATCTTGGAGAAGGTTTAAATAGTTACAGTAGAAAGTCTTCATAATCTTTTGGATTTCCAAATGCAGTGAAATAGTAACTGTTCTTCTAAGTCATAAGTTATGTCCATTTAGCATGACTCCTCTCACATAGAAAAGCTGGATTTCCAGAGGGAATACCAATATAATGTCCAAACCAGACAGCAGAACATGAGAGTTGAAATGAAAATCAATACAGAGCCATACAGATAAAGTACACTGAAAATAAAATTGTTTTCCACCGTAAATGTAATTTAAAAATCTAACATATTCAATGTATTTGATATTGATTATGTTAGCAGTATTTCTGAAGGCTAATAGATACAATGTACTGTTTGTACTGAAGTACAATACTGCTGTTGTTGTCCTAGCAACAGCCAGGAAAGAATGATCTCACAAATCAAATTCAATGGAAATGCAATGCTTTACAGAAAGAGACAACTAAATGATCTTAAAAGTATATTTTTAAGTTGCCATCTTTATGAAATTTAATCTGCCCTTTCCAAACTGAGATCATTCTAAGGACTAGGTAGAATGGGTAGCGTGAACCCACATTTTAATGAAGAAAAAGTAGAATGAAGCTAAATTGCCAGACTGGAATATTTTGCATATCTATTCAATTTCCTTTGGCTACAGTTACCTATGGAGCAGACAATTCCCATCCCCTCCTGTCACCAGTGCATCGTGGAGGGGACTATTTCCATCAAGAGCTATGAAAGCAAATCTTAGCAGGCACTTCTATTTCTTTTTACTGCAGTCTCAAGCCAGCCCCATGGGAGGGGCAGAGAGGGGGACTGGACCTGTAGACACTTCACAGAACACACAACCCAGTGTGCTGTGCTTCTTGGAGACATCTTGCTCTCTTTGAGGTACAGAAAAGGAACCAGAGAACTGCATCCCCAGCCAGCCCTGCAACATGATTTCACAATGCTGCAATCTCTGAACATCCCCCTGACCTCCATCACTTTGTGCTTTAGTGCAGAATCACATTTCTCCCCTCAAGCCAGGTCTTACTGCAAGTACTGACTGGAGTAAAAGCATTTTCATTTACATCAAGTCTTATAATATCTTTATTCTAGGAGCATCTTCAACAAGAATCATCTAAGGACAAGAAAGTGAATAGGTAAATATATTTCAAGATCCATATGAAATTGGAATGAACCAGGGAACAAAAATAAATCATGGTAGGCCTTGAAGAAAATGTGAGGAATAGGTTTACCAGATTTATGGTAAACTGCACTTCCCTGTAGTCTCAAATATTTATGTTGGATTGTACCTGAGATCGGATCTAATCTAGAAAGGGAAAAAAAATATCATACTATTTACCCTTCTGAAAAAGATTTACTGTTTATTGGTCAGTCAAACCAGGAAATGTTCTCAGAAAATAACACTTAATTATGTATTATGCTCCAGAATAGCCAGAGTGAAATCAGATCTGAGAAAACAATGAATATTCCTTTCTAGGCTGGTAATCATTTGTCTTTTCATCAATAGAATGTCTGTATGTAGAATTGCAAGACCAAAATGATCACTAGGGATTAAATATATTTCAAATTAAGTTCTGTTAACTATTTGAATATAATTCCAAAAAAACCCCATAACATAAAAACACACCACAAAACCAAATTGGATTTTTTTTGTAGCTTCTGAGTTGAAACACCATTTAGAAAATCATACAAATCAAGGGTTTAAAATAGATTAATTTGGAGTAATAATTCCCCTGTTACTATCTCATATAATGATAAGATAATAAGTAAAGTACACACATTTTTATATATCATTGTGAGGGAATATCAGCAACCTGGGGGATGATGCAATCAGGGAGTGAAAAAAAAGATTAAAATATTGGAGTAGTTCATATTCTACTTCCTGGAGAAGATACCAAATCAGATATAGATATCCCTTCAGTATTTTTTTTATTTGTTTAGTTTTTCTCTATCTTTACCACACAGAAATTAATAGTGTTGATTTGAGCGGGGGGGGGTGGTTAGTTTACTTTTGGGGTTGGTTCTTGCTTGTTTTGTCTGTGGGTTTTCTTTTTTCATTGGCCAATGTGAACCTTTTCCAAAATCCTCATGTTGAATTCATTTAGCTATTGCTTATATTCTCCATCCTTGTCATATGAATTATCAGTGCCATATACAGTATGTCTTTTTATAGTAGCAGTCTCCATTTATGATGCAAATTCCTTTCATTCTATTATCTTGTATTGAGAGTAGATTCCTTAATTATTTTTCTAAATAATGTAAATAATGAATTTTTTTCAATTCAAATTTAAAAGTAGAAGTATAATAAGTGAACAGTCACATAACCTGAAAAAAAAAAAACTGGTTTAAGAAATCTCTCAAGATGGGAGAAAGTGCTTTGCCTAGAAATCTTTTTTTTTTTTTTTAACAATGAACTAAATCTGAATGTCCATGTGAAACTTCACCAGCTACACTGAAGCCTCAATGACACTGATCATGCAAGTACAGAATATAAATTTGTCAAGGCATGCTGGAAATTGCAAGAAGGACACAGCGAGTCAGATGGTAAAATAGCAATGCTGTAGTTTGTCCAAAGTCACTGGAATGATCCATCAGCTATGAATTTTCACAAATACCAAGAAATTCAGCAGTAGCTATTTGAGTGCTAAAGTGCAAGACTCAGGGAGATGAAACAGATGATGATGAAAAGAAATTCTTTTGTCCATGAACAGTAATAGTAATTTAGTGTAACTCATATCCCTGGAGACAAACATCCCTGTGTAATGCAGAATACTTTCATCAAGCAAAATGTGACTTTATCTCAACCTAATCTCCAGGTCATGTCACCTCAGGGAAACCTCAGCTGAGCAATACTTTTGCTTTTCAGCTCCAGATTCAGCTTCACATTAACATGGTAGGTAAAGATAGACAAAAGAAAACAAAATGCTGAAATTTAGTTGTAAAATATATATCCTATTCTTACACTAAGTAGCATATATTTTCAGCTTGATTCTGGCTATAAGCCTATGCACGTCATTTTGGAAATATAACAAATGTGACAGAGATTCCTAATGTCTTGTTTACATAGGGAAGCTGTATGAATGTTGAAGGAACAATATAAAAATACTCTGTAAAGAAATGAAGCTAACTCTTCATTTGTAACCATCCCTATTCAATACAAAAGGGTCTCATTCTCACTTAGCTAGTAATGGGTTAGAGGTGACTTAAGTTTAAAAATAAACATCCACAATGGAAATATACTGTAATAATAGAGATAATTCACAATACCAATATTACTGTGCAAGTACAACGAAAAAGAAATAATTAAAATTCCCCATTTAAGAAGCCTGCAGTACCTCTGAACATAAATGCACCTGAGTATTTGCTGGTCAGCAGCAGATAGAATTGTGGGGAGGGAGCATGGCAGTTTGTGAAAAAGTAATTTCTGACTCCAAAGCTTTACTGGCTTGTACTTAGCAGCAGCTCTATGATATTTCTGTAGAATTCTCACCATCACACGTTGTCTTTGTGTGTCACTAGTGGCAATTGAGTATTTGGCTTGAAGAAAGGAGACTGCAGCACACAAACTCATTTTAGCCCACTTACCCAGAAGGGAATGCGGGGGGGGAAATATGAGAGCTTTAAAATAAACAAACAGAAAACAGATGGCAATTCGAGGAGTATTCAAAATGGGAGAATTGCTGCAAGGTTGAAGTCAAAATAAGCTTGTGTACAACATTCCCTCCCTTACCCAAAAAGCAAGTCTTGCTAACTCCAGAGAAATAGAAGTAAATCCATCCCCACTTAGCCCACAGAGCCACTGAGACCAAAGAGACCCTTTCAAAGCTCAAGAGAAGAGATGAGCCCATCCCCACAGGCACCACCAAGCCTTGTGCTGCCTTGCTATCACCCATATGTTCTCCTGTCACTTCTGAACAGGCTGATAGTGGAATGCAAAGTGGGAACTGCTCAGCAGAGTATTAGCCCATATCCATCTAAAAATGAAAGACTGTACTAGAGTTCACATTCTACAGGGCAACCTTTGCCCCCAAATTCTTATGATCCGGATCTAGTTGTCCTAGCTCACAGAAAGACTCACTGACCTCAAGAGAAAGCCTCAAGTCAACAGAGGCATTCCCCACCCAATATTAGGCAACACTTAGATTATGAGCTAGAACAGGAAAGTATTTATTGAAAGTCAATATGTATATTTATAGCAGCTATTATGACAGGCATCTTAAGACACTGAATAGTAAAATTAGACACTTAAAATAATTTAAACCAATTAAATGGAGCTCATTTAAAGCAATTAGAATACTCCAGTGAGTAAAAAGGTCATCAATCTCTCTTTAAACGCACCAAAGGAGAACCTAATGCTCAAAGTCAGAAAATCTGGAAAGTTTGAGGCACTTTTCCTCTCCACTTTGAGCATTTCTGTCACAAACACCTAAATCAGACAGGAGCTCACACACTTGTCAGCAGGAAGAAACACAGGATTTCACAACCTCCAACAGGATAAGGGGAATAAAGGGGGAAGATGCCTGGTTTGCCCATGTTAGCTCATGTCTGTCTGCCTCCTTGGTTTGGTTTATCTACAGAATTACATCACCTGAACAAAACATTGTGTGGCACACTTCAATAGGGAGTTTGGCCTGACTCAATATATTACCTTCATCCTCTCCACAAGACAGTGAAAACATGATTGTCCACTGACAGGTGTGACTTTTAAGTCTCAGTTATTTATTATGTCTCAAAGTTATTCTTGGTCAGGAAGGAAAAACATCAAGAAAGACATAAAAAATTGACACTGAACCCATTTCAAATCTAGGAAAAAGAGAAACAGCTGCTCTTGGTTTGGTCTGGCATATTCTCTACCACTGGCAGCTGCTGAACCTGCTGTGCTGCTTTGCTCAGCAAAACCAGGATCTAACATAATAGAACAGAAATAGGTTCACAGAAGTGAAACAATCAGACTCACAGGAATGCTCAAATCTTGTCCAAGCACAAACTAAGCCAACACAGAGAGACAGTTGGGGAAAAAGAATGCAAAGCAGCAGAACTTGGAAAGGTGCATAAGGACAAAGGCAAAAGGAATTTAGCAGATCAAAAGATCCTGCCCCCAAGTCTCGTGTTGCAGACATTGAAGATGTTCCCATGATGCAATGACTAATGCAGCTTCATAACCCCCCAAATGCCTTTTATCCATTCCATGTCTTGAGCAACTGGGACAACCTGGCAGTGTCAACAAGTCAGAGAATGGAATTTGTCTCTTTCATAGCTTACACTATAAAACATTTCTGATGCAGCTATGATTTGAAAGTGATCTGTTCCTTGCTTTAGCCATCAAGTCCACTGTACATAAAGGAGAGCTTTTGCTCTCATTTTTCATTTTCAGAAAGAGAATCTTATTTAAGCTGGAGATGAGTAATGTTGAAACACTAATGTTTATATGTTGCATAAATATGCAAATAAAGTAACAGAAAGCACAGTATTTCAGCTTGTGCTATGCAATGTATGATTCGCTCAGTTGTATACTTATTTTTTCATACAAACCCTCTATGGCTGTCTGGAATGCAGACAGCAAGTTGCTAATCCCACTAGTAGAGTGCCTAGTATGACCACAAATATAACCACAAAAGTGGTATCTAAATAAACCAATTTACAGCACATTTCACCTTGATTTCAACCACCAAGGTCTGTAATATACTTACATTTTAAGGCAGTTTAAGTCCTAGTGCTGACCTTATTTATGCAATTAGTTCAAATAGCAGAGCCATCAGTTTTATCCGAAACTTTACTGAGAATCCCTAGAATGCCATCTCTGTCTATACAAAATTGGGCAATATGCATGCTGTGGAGAGGAATGAATGATGATTCCTTCTTAGGAGTATGTGTGCACATATGCTGTGTGTTGGAGAGACAGACTGAGTACAGAAAACTGTCACAACAAGCAGAAAACTACAATGTAATATGCTCTTGATCAAGGAGATTTAAATACCAAAGCAAGAATAAAAGTCACAGTGCAAAATGCTAGGGCCCAAAACAAGTTAGGACATACTAATGAATATGGACAGATATAGAGGTCCTTCTAAATAATCACCTCATTTCCACTGATATTGTTTAATCCCAGCATCACAATCAAAGGAAATAGACTGAGATAACCAGATCAGCACCACAGGAACCAACTAGACTATATAAATATGCATAAAAGATGAGAAAATCATGTACTATACAACGAAATTCTGGTAGCACTCAATACTTACCTAGCAGTTTGCAAGTTTTAATATTTGCTTTAATGAATAAATAAATAATTAAGTCAATTAGTCATGTTCAAATTGTTTAGAGACTATAGCAAAGATCCTTATGGATCCCTTCCCAGCAGAGATATTCTATGATTTTATGATTGGACTACACCTGATCAAAATGCAATGTATTGCTGGATGGTTGACAGACAAACCAACATAATTCAAGAATAGAGGCAAACCCTGCTTTTGCTCACATTAAAAGGCAATATTTTCAAGAAAGAGGAACACAAAGGGTTTTAGGAAAGTGTATATAATATCCTCAGTTAAAAACAAAATCCATGATGTTTTATAGCAATTGGTCAGTGTGCAATTGTTTCTGATCCAAGAGTTTTTAGCAGACAAAACTCCACGAGTTTCTGTGACAGAGCTTGCTTTAATCAAACAAGACTAGAGTAGGAATTAATCATTTTTTCCTACCTTCACTTCTTTGACACAGCATAACTGACTTGCCTTCAGTAGAGATGTTCCTGATTTTACATCAGCTGTCAAAAGATGGAAGAGGGGTTGAATGCAGTTGAGTGAATTCTGGAACAGATAGATTTAAAAAAGCTTTAACTCACCACCCATTCAGCCTATATCATCAACCACTCTCAACCATGATCTCATCAGCGCTTGACACCACTAATATATCATGAAGGACAAAATGATGCATGTATTCACAGGTACTGCAGGCTGTATTTTCTATCTGGATGATTTTAGAGAATCATGAGAATTGATGCAGATAGAGTTGTTCTCTCAGTGGATTTTAAAGTTCTTAAGTAAAATCAGGGTCATTGCAGGGACAAATAGCAGAAATATTGTGGCATTTCTTTACCCTATATCCTTTTAGCAAAAAGCTAAATTCTTCAAAAACAAACAAAATTTAAAATGTATAGTATTAACAAACAGTGAAGAACCTTCTCCTTCAGCTGTACTGTCACCAAACTGAATCAGCAGAACAAAATAAATTAACATATTGGGAATACAGAACATAGTTCACTCTGTCTTAGGAGAAACTAAAATAAATATAAACTTAAGACAAATTTCCATTGTGATCTAACTCTTATGATGAGTGGTTTCTGTAACAGAGTATTATTCTGTGATATTATGGGTATGCCAGCACTCACAAGGGACAGCAAATATCTTTATTTTTACCGCAGACAAGGAAACAAAAAAAATTACTTTCCCAAGGAAAATGGCAAATCCAAGTCTACAGTGCCCAGCCCTCTCCACCACGTTCCCCCTATTGCACCATGATAAAACTGAAGTGCTTTTCATGAGAAAAAATAATTTCTAACTGCAACCCAGCTGATGTGGCTACATCAAGTGCAGATGTTCATTTGGCTGTTTCAAGCTATGTACCAATCTTTACTTCTGCACAGTCACATTATGAAGAAATTGCAATATTTATTTCATTCTTCCTACCCAGGCAAAGTCAATTGGAGGAACACTAGTTCCATCTCCCAACACTACTGTTTTATACTGGGAGTACAGCAATTTCATATTAAAAATAAATAACATGAAAATTACATCTCCAAGGAGAAGACACACACATCTCCAAAAGACTCACTGAAAACTGTTCCTGGAGCATATTCTATTTCCAAGACACTTTTTCTTTATCTTCTCATAAGATCAGTGACTGAATCCCACCAACCTCAATAAGAGGTTGGACCTCAGTAAATTAAAAAAATGCACTAGAGCACAGCCTTTCTCCTTCAGCAACATACTTACTGTACACCTTTTCACATTTGCCTCTCTCATTTCATGTCAATGGGAAAGAAAAAAGGGAGGTGAGGGAAAAGAGACTTTAGGCTGTAGAGAACATGGGTGATTATTGCCTTCATTAAGCAAAACATTAATTAAACATTAAAATATTAATTTCCTTTGGAGAAAGCCATAAAATATCAAATTTTGCTCTTTTAGTTTCTATGTAAAAAAATCTCTATACAGCATTGTCCATGTTTTGTGGTAACACATTAAATTGTAATCAGCTCCTAGTGAAACCAGCCTCCACTGAACAACCTCTGGAAAAATCCATAGAACAGATTTATTCTTTTCATTCCTTTTAATTAACTTGGCCCCCATCAGGGAAAAAGTTCCTCTCTAGTTCTTTTGACTTCTGAGGTGACGCACACGTTCAGAGTCAGGCTGGTGTCTGTACAGCCCGAACTCCTCACACTTCCTTCTCTTTACACACACAAACCTGCTGTGGAGCTGGTCTAGAACAACTCCAAAAAGGTTCAACCTCCACTAAAAGCAAATGCAGTCCCTGGAGTAAAAAAGTTTTTTTTCCAGAATCAAGTTTTCTGTTTGAGGAACCACACTTTTCCCTTACGTCCAATTGTTCTTCCTAGCAGTTTGCTCTGTGATTAGGGCAGCGTGGTCAATACAGGTTTCCTAGGCTAAAAAAAGAGATGAAAACTCCTTTAGTGCTAAATGAGTCAAGGATACCTACACTGTTTATGTATTTCTCAAAACCAGTATTTCTCTTGAAGCTATAATTTTCAGATGTACAGTTATTGTCCTGGTTTCCTCTGATTTATTACACAGGAGAGAAATATTTGCTTTTTTCCCTTGTAGCGTTTGTATTCTGACAAGGGCTAACATCTCTGGAAGCAAAATTCAGCCTAAATAAGTCTTATTCTACAAGAATTTAGGATTGTCTTCTTAAAGTATCTGAAATATTGTTGAGCAAAACACTCCCTTGACTGGCTGCTCCATATTTTTCTAGGAATTACTGACATTACATGCAACTCATTAGTCTCAGTATTTGGTGCAACAGTAGATGAAGAAACAAATTTTGGTTAGTGTCAATCAATCAATTGATCATACAATATTTTCAGTAAAACGACATGCCAAATTCCCAACATTCTAATGAAAGATGCTAATAAATGATGACCTGTCAGCTTGATTGCATACTGCAGCTGTTATAGAAAGTGACTGCTTTGTAGCCCCTCTGTAGATAAAGGGCAAAAACTCCAGAGATAAAATTGACATTAAAGTGCAAAATTAATCCAGGAGAAAAGATCCAGAATGCAGGAAGCACACAGAAAGGAAAAAAAAAAAACCCAAGCAAACATTAAACAAAACAAAATAAAGTAATGTTTGTTTTCAAGGAAAATAGGGATTGACCAAGTTTGAAAGGTTTTTCAATTTACATTTGTGAAAATTAATTAAGAAACATCAATGTCATGACTATTTTGGGGACACTTGATTTTGGAATGGTCAGCTGGCCTATGCACATCCCAGTGATTGATTGATCTGGGTTTTTTCCATTTGTACAAGGAATAGCTAAAAGACTAATTTTTTTTTAATGTACATTACAGGCATTTTACACTTATAACTTTTACTTATAATTTTCTTATCATGATGCTTCATATATCTTTAAACAGATATATTTTTTGTTTGACGAACAAACTAGTAATAAATTTGTAAACTATATTGATTAATTCTAAATTAGCATGGAATACATTAGGGGTTCCTGCAATATTTTTTGCTCTTTCTGTAGTTCCTTATAAGTAGTGATGTTACAATAAAACTCCAGCTCATCAACATCTAGAAACCAGTTAAAGTACAGCTCACTAGAGATCATCTTTCTATTGTGAGCCTGAAAGCTGTGATTAGCAGACACTTTCTGCAAAGAAAACATTGAGAAATGTGATTTTATTGCACCTACAATTTCCTTTCTTCAACTTGTGTGTTATTCAGCAGAAACCTTAATTCAACTGAATATATTTAAAATAGGCCTAATCAGTGGATAGATTCAGCAGATAAGCAGTTGTGACACTACATTTACTTTTCATTTCACTTCCTAAAAAATTAGGATGGGAGTCTGACTTATATATTCTCTGCACAGAATGAAGCAGAATATCATAGAATGCATTTGCCAAAATAATAAATCATGATTGACAAAAAGAAATTTGTTAATTCAATGGTTTGAGTCAGTTGACAGAAATTTTTGTCAACAGAATAGATAAAGGGATTCAAAAATGAAATTTTCAGATGAAACGGCTTTGATGTTTCTGATGAAAAGTATTTTGTTGACAGAATGGATCAGAGGGAAAAAATGCATTTTCTCAACACATGGGTTTTAGCTCTTTGACAAAATATATTTCATCCCCAGATGTTTTGCCCGAGTTGTCAATTATTCCCCATGTCTGCCATTAACCAATCACTTTGCTGCCAACTGAAAAATTTCTTTAGTAGCAGCCCTGTGAAAGCAGCTGGGGGTATTACAAATACCAATGCAATTAATCCCACTAAATCATTTGTTATGATGTTGTGCCTAGCCCCATTCTCACCAAAAGCCAACTGAGTTGAAGATATAAGTTGGATTTTGGGTTGGGTCTTTTTTTTCTTCCTTTGGCTTTCATTTACACACAATATATATTACCATTTCCATTCTTTATTCTTTGGAAGACAGTTTTATGAGAGCTGCCTTTCTGTTAAGGCATCTATTCCATAAAGATACATATATATGGTGAGGAAAAGGACCAGCTTGTGCTCCTGGAGCACCTCAAGCAAGTGCTAATGTGTAAATTGGAATAACTAGAGGAAGTCACCTCCTCCACCTCTGTAAAGGAAGTCACACACTTTCTCAGAAGTAGCTGCTGTAGGCAGCTGTGTAGGTCTATGAGTAAATAGTAGGAGGTGGGAAATAAATTTTTCTGCATTGCTCATCTCCCCCTTGCACACAGGAGGAAGTGTAGCCCTGAGTTATAAGCTTAAACTAACCAAGTACATGAAGTGAGTAAAAGGAGGAGAAACAAGCTCGTCTTTCTTTTTCAGCAGTTTAGTGACATGACAATCTTGTTGGCTCATATATGTGCTTTTTGCTCTTACATGAGTTTGTTAAGATGCTGCCACCACATGCAGAGGTGCATTCTGCAGCCAGGTCCCACTCTGGCTTGCTTGAGCTCACCAGCAAGCATCCACACAGATTATTTCCATCAAATATCAGCATACAATTCCCCAAGGTCACTCAGGATAAAGAGTTTTGTCATGCAAGTCCTACACCTGCAGCAGGGAGTAATCCAGCAAGGAAGAACGTGGATTATTTTCTTCCCTGTGAACTGTCTTTATTTGAAAAATTGAAGGTGGATGGTAACAATAGCAAAATGCCACCTATTCACCTGACTATGAAGTTACTGTTGGGAGGAACAGAAGAAAGATGAAAATAAATACATCTGCCTCAGAAGAAACAGTCACACCACTGTCAAAAAGTAGGGCATGACTCCAGCTGGGTTTTGCACAAGCCAAAACTTCTGAGTGCAAATAGTAAGATCACAGAATGAAGGAGAGCACAATCTGTGGTAAAACACTGAAACAGACCATGACACTCAGTGGAATCTGAAACAGACCTTTAGCTGGAGGAACAAGTAAAGGTCCTTTAGACTCCTTACTTCACCAACCTGTCCCCACTACACTCGCATCAAATTTGACTTAGCCAGATCTCTGTCATCCACCTAACATATGGTTTGGTTTTGGTTTTGGGTATTTTTTATGAAGTGGTAATCAGGACTTTTGGCACCAAAATACAAAACAGAATCTTAAAAAGCAGCCTTCCCCCCCCCCCCCCCCCCAGAAAAAAACACAGAAAAAGAAAAATAAACTATAAACTACTTTCAAGAGATTAAGCTTTTGTGTTTCCCAAAGTTTGAAGAGTAATCTAAGACCTTCTTTTAGGATCCTGCACCTTATCTCACAGCTTTGTGAAAGGATGAATCATGGCTTACTTTAGAGAAACTGCACCTGTTAAATAAGCCTTTAAAGATCTTGCTGAAACCTGAATAAAGAAAAGTAATGAGCAAGGTAAGGAGAAAAAAGCTCTCAGACTTCATGATGGAAATAGGCAGAACTGTGCAACACTTCTCAAGTGCTGTGTAGCATGGCTGCAGCAAACTGAAACCTACCTCTAAATAGTAATTATTAATAATAGCACACACTGTCAACTTAGCTAATACAGGTTCCTGGGGCCCTCTTGATTCTGGGGTTAGCCTCCCTCTTTTTAATAGCCAGTACTTGTCTGTTCCTAGGAAAAGGTTTATCAGAATCTAGGGAGCCCTGCCTATTTGACTTCAAATACTTTGCCCAGTTTATTATGTTTCCTTTTCTAAAAGAACTGCTTGCTTTATTGTCACTGTCATTACAGGGCTTCATTGCATTCCCACTGGCTTCAGGGTAAAGAACTATTGCTCTATGCAAAGGATAGCCAAGCTACAGAAGCAAAATTGCTCCCTACACAATAACTACACAAATCTAATTATCTGCAAGGATATCCCTCTCTTATAATCCGAGTCCTCATGGATAATTAAAGAGAGGTTAAGATGGGCTTATTTCCTGTTATTTCCTCTTCATCCAGAGGATGTTCACTTGAATAGTGGGGGTTAATTTGTATCAACACAGTCAGTCAATAGTGAATCCAGTACTCCTAAGTCACCTTTTTAGCATCAAGGAGGAAGAACATTTTTCTAATGGGCTCATTTCCCAATGTTATTTCAAAATATTTCTTGATATAAAACTTCCTAGATAAACATCAAAGCTGTTTATAGCAAAGTTATTGCACCTGTACATTCTAATTGGCTAGGGAGGCACATCTTCCTAATTGGTATTTGCTGACTTTCAAACAGATGACTTTTCAGTGCAATGAATTTGGGAACTAATTCACACTAAGCCCAAAAACTTTCCATGAGGTTAAATATAGACAGAAGCGATTAGCCAGTTGGGCTCAGCCCTTGTGGATGTAGAGAAATGTATTTGTAACATGAATAAACCAGTCCTTATTGTTTCCATCTGTACCCCAGCAACTACATCTGCACAACTCAGAGAAAATACAAATTATTTGCAATGAAAGAACACAGGCCACACAGATTACTTTTTTTTCCCCTGCCCAAAAACTTGTAATTTGGGAAGGCAATCAGTGCATTCACAGTGGAGAAGAAATATCCTGGCTGCAGATTTTGAAGTGAGGTGTATAAACACTGATTGATCCCATTGAAGCCCCAGTCAGAGCTGTGAAGGGGATGTGTCCAGACTGCTTCATTTCAATTAAGTTTCTGAAAAAGAACACAACATTTTAAACTGAAAGACCACATTTTATTGGAGTAGAAGCATTTTTGGAAATTTAGCTAATGCCTTCATACATCTGAAAAATAAATCGTAATTCTAAATTTTCAGGTTTACCCAACATTCATAGGCATCAACACAACATCACACTTCCGAAACATCTCTTGCTGAACTGGCTTTATTCTTCATGAATTTAATTAAATCAGACTAATTTTACTCCATTAGGATTCCAAAAATGACTCCTTTGGGAAAAAATAAAAAACAACAAACAAAACAAACACCTTTAAATGAATTGTTTCAAATATGATTGGTTCATAATTTGTGTGTTCTCTTTCCTCATTTTCCGTAATAGTGCATAACCTAAATAAAGTCAGCTGTGTCACTTATGAAAATGAAACTATAAGCTTGATGTTTCTGACAACTCCAGTGGTAAATATGAAATATACAACAATTTTGTATATTAGAAATAGATAGCCATCTGTTTCATAATGATTTGGTGGGGAAAAAACATCAGAACATCAGATTATGCTCTCTTATATTTTAACAGCAGTAGAAATATCTTCCCTTTCTACTAAAGCGAAACTCTGCCATTACATTTGATGGCACACAACCAGAAACAAAATAAAGATGACAAAAAAACCACAAGGTGCCAGCTATCCCTTATGTTGTCTGTGCCTTGGTCATCTTATCAAGCCTCAGAATAAAAATCCACAGAATATCTCTGCAGGATTTCTTATGCACTGGCATTTTTGGTAGCTCTTCCCTAGCACTTCAGACAGCTATTCACTTCAAAGAAATTATTTCTGAAATTCAATCACATAAGAGATATGTTAATACCTAATTAGTTGACACCTTGTATGTCATGTAATGTAGCTACACCACTCAACATCAGGATAATGCAAACTTATCTCAATGAACACATTTGCATTTTACAGTATGACACATTACTTTGTGATATAAACAGACAAATGGGATAACACAGGAGATATTCATTATTACAAAGTGGCTAATGATGGACATGTATATTTAAAGAAAACTCTCTGACAACCAATCAGTAGCCATTAAGCAATCTCATTTGTGTTAAGTAGGTCACAGCTTCCACTGCAGATAATCTTCAATCCATTCAACACAAGAGAAAAATATATCACTGAACAAGTTCCCAATCTAAAACTGCATTCTCCTACCTGTGGTGCACTGACTGCAAACCTTTCTAAACACACCAAGTCTCTGTCACTCCACAAGAACAACCTAATAAACAAATGGAATGAAATAGCTAGTAAATGAATAATAAATGTTCCATGGCTTTTTCTACGGCTGTAAATGAAAATCAGGGTGGCAACATTCCACAAATTAATACGTTCTTTTTTCTTCCAAGACATGAGGGGGAGGGGTGACGCAGTGGAGGAAAAAGATAAATAGACTGATCAGGAAGGATACAGAAAAAGATATCCAGAATGACTTAGTTCATATGGCTGTGTTACATTGTACTTTTAATGGAAAAAAATCTGATCTCCTAGTCTTGCCTGGCATCAGTGCTGTAGGAGTAGCAGAACTTAGATAACAAATTACATTTCCTTGGTCTTGCATAGAGCTTCACAAAGGAATCACCATTCTCACTTTACAGAGAGGTGCAGACAGGATACATTTATTTAAAGATCTATAGAAAGCCTAGAACTCAATTGTGTGAGTTCCCAAATTGACTGTGGTCGATGTTGCCCCATGCTATCTCTGCAATCATCAAATTCCTGCTCCACACTGTGCTTTTCATGCACTTGGTCTTTCTTGCTTTTATCACACAGACTGTGAAATTTGCAACTGATAAAGAGCACGTCAAATTACAGAACTGAACAGCATTTTCTAATGGTGCAGTCAACATAAAGCACAGGTGAACCCACCAGAAAGCATCTCTCCCAGCATCTCTGTGTTCTATAAAGGCAAATACCTCTGCTCACGCTCAAATCAATGACTTATGGTACTAATAAATATCTGCAGGTCATGTTATAGTTTCAGCTTTTGTTTCCTAAAATAAAGGACACACTTTGCAAGTTAGTTTTATGTAACTACAGGATAGGATAGCTACATATTTAAGCCTCTATCCACAAAGTTTGGTCTAAGTAAACTGGAAGCAGTTAAACGTTTAAGAGGCATTTTGGGGGAAGGACTTAGGAGAAGGGATGCAAAAATAATTTATCTGAGAGCCAGAAGTGCCTGAAATTCTTACTGTCTTGACTCAAATTAGGACATGGATGTGCCACAATTTTCATAATAAGGTGTGTGAAACTTATGTTACCAAAAAGAAAGGATGATGTTTTTATTACAATTAATTTCTCCTGTTCAGAGACCTCCAGTGAGAATCTTTGGCAAGCTGACCCTGGTGCCAAGCACAGCTGGCAAGACCTGTTTTCTCTGGGACCATGAGAAAGAACCAATATGTGAAGGGTAGAAAGCCAAGGTGAAGGTAATTCAAATGGGACTTAGACTTGATCCATCTTTTACAAGCACACTGAATGTCCACCACAAGGCTGGACAAACACATCATGGGATGGGTGCACAACTGGGTCAGGCACAAAGGGTTACAGTGAATGGGGTGATGGTGACCTGTCACTATTGGGGCTCTGCTGCTGACCCTCTCCAATGCATGAAGGCCCTACAGAGAGACCCCGACAGATTACAGGACTGAGCAATCACCAAGTGTATGAAGTCCAACAAGGGAAAGAGCTGGATTCTGCACCTGGGATGGGGCAAACCTGGATCTATGGACAGACTGGGGAAGGAGATGCTGGAAAGCAGTGCCAGGGAAAGGGACCTTGGGGTTCTGGTTGATGACCTGGAGAATGAGTCAGCAGTGTCCTGGCAGCCAGGAGGGACATCCATGTCCTGTGGGCAGCAAGCACAGCATGGCCAGCTGGGCAAGAGAGTGGATTGTCCCATTGCTCTGAGCTGGGGCAGCCTCACCTTGAGTGCTGGGGGCAGTTTGGGGCACCACAGTATAGGAAAGATCTTATGCTATGAACGTCCAGAGGAGGCCACGAGGATGGTGAAGGGCCTTGAGGAGAAGATGTGTGAGGAGCAGCAGAGGGTGCTTGGTCTGTTCAGCCTGGAGCAGAGACTGAGGGGAGACCTCAGTGCAGGTACAGCTTCCTTGAGAGGGGAACAGGAGGGGCAGGCACTGATCTCTGCTCCCTGTGACAGTGACAGGAGCCGAGGGAATGGCATGAAACTGTCTTGGGGAGGTTTAGGTTGGATATCAGGAAAAGATTCTTCCCCCAGAGGGTGGCTGGCCACTGGAAGAGGCTCCCCAGGGCAGTGGGCACAGCACCAAGCCTGACAGAGCTCAGGAAATATTTGGCCAATGCTCTCAGGCACAGAGTGTGTCTTTTGGGGGTGGTCCTGTGCCGGGCTGTGAGCTGGACTTGATTATCCTTGTGGGTCCCTTCCAGCTCATCATGTTCTGTGGCTCTGTGATCACTAGAATTAAAGGGCTTCAAAATGAATAAACTACTATCATTTCAAGTACTCAACATATATCAGGTAATTGAATTGAAACTCTCAGGTTAATGAAGGAATAGATTTCTAGATGCTTTGTACATTTTAGTATAATAACAAGAATTTTTAAATTAGTCAAATATAAAACTTCAACAAACAGAGATAGAAAGCTTACAGGACCAAAAATTTACATGAAAATACACGTCTACTTCCCATAATCAGCAAAATTATGAACAAATTTATTCAGATGAACCATTTTCATTCAAAATGACATTCCACTAAGTATACAGGGAGACGATCTTTGAACACCATTTGGAATAAATTCTATTCAAATAAGTATTTGAGCTGAATATAAAAGTTACTATGTATAACCAGCTGCAAACTGAATATTAACTTAGTGCTTAATACAGCACACATCTTTAGAAAGGGTTCAATTTTTTCCCATGGTTGCATGTTCTATCTCCTTGTAAAAATAGTGCCAAAAGACTGGAGTCTGATTGTGATCTTACAGCTACTGAAATATGAACCCTCCTCACACATGTAGTCTCATTTAAGTCAGAATCTGTCCTGTGGTCTTTAAAAATTCATAGATATGCACAATCAAGACAAATTCTAGCCCTAGGGTTTGCAACCCTAGTGGCATCAAAGGCATTAATATGCTTTTTTCATTTTGATATTAAATATGAAAGTGGTTTTATATTTCTTCAGTTGGACTGAACATACATTTCAGAACAAGAACACCCATGAGAAGACATCACAAGTACTGTAAGAGATTACAATTAATATAAAGATTCATTTTCACCTTCAGGATTGTTTAGCCCATATAACTGGAGAAGATAGATATGGGCTGTTAAAACCTTTGTAAGCACAGTTGCCAACATAATCAGGTGATCATGGTGCTAAAGTGTTCATCACCAGAAATGGGGCAAGGGAGTAGGAAAGAAACAGAAAAGATTCTTAGATTGCCATGGCCAGTTTAACTCCTAAATTTTACAGACAGAGCCATCAACTTCTGAACACAATCCATCTGCCTGAGAGGGAAGACAGTCTCCTCTTCAGCCAAGTTACATGGACAATTGGCATAGGCTCTTCTTCATGACCCAGAAAATCTACATATCTTTACTGGAATCAACACAAGTGCTTACATTTCTCCCAAACCATGTAGCTCATGGGATTTTTGACTGATTTGTTTTGTCTTCCTGAAGCCAAATTCCATCTCTCTGTTCAATAAAAACATTTCTAAATACAAATACCGCAAGGTAGCATTTGTTCCCCAAGCACTTACATTATTGCAAACCTATCAGTTAAACATAAAGAAATTTAAAATATAATTATAAAAGCTCTTTTACTCATTTTTATAGAGCACTGGGAAACATATTCACGGCCAAAGATAATTTTTTTCAAAAGAATTTTTCAAAAAAATATCTAAAGAAGGCATTATCTTTTTTGATCTCCAAAATAATCAAAACTGGAAACAGATTCTGTTTCGAGTCATGAACTATTTCACATTGATCAGAGATTGCTTTCTACATTTCACAAAAAAACAAATAAAAATTAAAGGATGTCCAAATACCAGACCACTAAGTAAAAGATGCATTTTAAATTTCATTCTACTAGTAAAGAGGCAATCTTGCATCTACTTTTTTAAAGTTCTTTTTTATTCTAAATAAAAGTAGGACAAGAATTCTAGAGATTTACAGTTCTCCAGTTTCATTGATGTTGAGTCACACATCAAAAGGTAAAAACAATTCTCATTCCTTAAAATTCTTCCACAATTACATCCCCTAAACATTTTGTGCACAAAGACTTTCCCTTATGAATATTTGACTCATCAGGACAGAATCTACATTTTCAAAGCAGGATATGATTCATTCACAGCTTATTATAATAATATTTCATGACGTTTCAGCAAGACACCTATTAGTAAAAAAAACAACCCCAACTGCAACCACTGTACAATTACAAGTTTTAACACTTCCATTATTGTGGTGCTTACTGCATGAACCAAATTTTGTGCTTATCTTCCTTGTAGTGGTTATTGAAAAGAATGCTTAATTAGTGAAGAAAGCAAACTGCCAATGGAACTCATATATTTGCACATTTTATTGTTGCAAAAGACCTCTTCCTTAGCAAGTATAAAAAAAATCTAGGACTGATATTTACACTGAAAGAAAAAATTAAACTTTCTTTTTAAAAAGGTAGAGATGGATGCCATCCAGTATACTCACTTTCAAGAGTTTGTTTAAAGAGCACAAATCAAGTAATCTTTTCAATCCTATATTATATCCCAGAGCAAAAGTATAAATACAAAATATTAAGAGTCTCTGCAGTGCAAGTGTCATTCTTACTCGTGTCTAAGCTTTATGTCACTCCAGTGTAACTCAGGATAAATTTAAGCTGTCTAGATCATGGCACTTTGGCACCAAGATGCTATGTAAAATGAACAATCTACTTTGGGAACTTGACAGAATTCTAATTGATCAACAGGCTGTAAATCTTTACAGAGTCAATTAAAGAGTTGTAAAGCATCATAATGCATGATAAAACATATGACAGGAACACTTTTGCAAGCAATAGAGATGACCTGGAGCAGAAATTGCTGCTATTCAAATAGGATCATTATCAATGGAAAAGTACTGGCTTCTAATGTATAGTCCCAACTTGGTAACTGCTATTTCAGGTAACAATCATTAAACAAGCAAATTAACTAGCCTGCAGTATAGAGATAAACATCTATCTATCTGGAGTACACAAACACATTTAATGATACACTGCATGTTATTAGTTATATGCCCTTCAGCAGGACCAAACAGCCCAGAAATTTCTGTTTCAACATGATCTTACAGAAATTATCTCTGCAGTTCTAAATTTGATCACATTATTTTCTGAGTGTCAGTTTTACTTGGCAATATTACATTTTCCAACATTTCGTTTTCTAGCATTTTTCCATGACTATCTGTGTAGATTAGAAAGGTTCTTAACTGTTATCTGTAATAGATTTTGCCTGTAGCAAAATTCATGCAGGCATAATAGAACAAAGTGTACTCTGATGAAATTGCAACCATAATTTCCAGATGCCTGACATTTATTGCTTATTGCTATTAGAATTCAAGTGCCTATTTGTTTTGTACTTTGCTTTTATTCTTGCATCACAAATGTAAAATGGAAAAAAGATATTTTAAATGCTGGGTTAAGTATCACAGATCAACACAAAGCACCAACATAATCAATATTACTTAAACACACTCCTAGGCAATTAATTTTTAAGGAATCAAATTGTTGCACCATGTCAAAATTTACAACAATACAATAAAGGTTGTTACCTTCTTTATTGTTTAATTAAAAGCAGCATTTAGCACGCATGCAGCTAACTGTTCAGACATTATGACATGAAATGCCCTGTTTATCAGTGAGAGATATATAACTGCATTTGTACACCGTATTATACAATGCTAATTAGACTTTATTAAGTTTCATATGCTTATCAAATTATCAAATATAAGACTTCAAAACCCAGAGAAACATGCTGCAATACATACAGCTGTATCATAAGTATCTGCACTACTTCAGCGTTTTTACACAGTACACAAGTTCTGTGTACAGGACTTGAGCACAGTCAGTGTAGAACCACTCAGATGCTACAGGCATTTGCAGAGAGGGCCAGTACAGAAAGATTTAATTCATATGTTTGCCTTTAAAACTTAGGGGCAGGTGCATTAACTGTGTAAGCAACACCTCCAATGTAGGCTCTGGTTTTCACAATGAATTCAGGTCAGAAGGAAGCAAGCTAATGCAATGAAAAGGCCTAATACCCTGATCCATGCCCATTTTTGCCATTAGAAAGATTCTCCTAACATCTAACCAAAATCTTCCCATATCCAGGTTTAAACTCATTACTATTTCTCCCAGGGGAAATGGAGATCAGTGGCAGTGTACCTTTTACGAAGCACCATGAATAGATCCACAGCTTTTTACCCAAGCTATGGTTGCCATCAGGAAAACTCCCTTCACTGGGCAATTCTTCCACAACTCTGTAAAGTTTTATCTGCCATTGTCAGATACCAGCTCTGTTCCAGAAGATTTAGCTATCTGAACCAATAAATAAAAAAAAAATGTTTCTAGTTTTCACTCTGTTTAACATTTGACGTTCCCCCTTTTTTTTTATTTCTCTTACAACTAAATCAGGGCCCATAGATAAAAGGAAAGAAGAGGGTGACAGAACTAATTTGCAATCCTTGAAGAGCAATAGCAGACACCTGCAATTTCTGCAGAGCACAGCACTATCTATATATCTATATGGTGTTAAAGCAGAAAACAGAGGACTTGGGTGAAAACTCCATAAAAACAACATAATGTGTGCAAGCCATATATTATGTATAGACTACTTCCATGTAGAAATTCAGAAAACACTGACAATTTGGAAGCCTTAATCTACAATCTATGCTCCTGCAATCTAAATCAGAAGTATGCCTTTATACACTGTAGAAGCCCATCTGCCATATAGATACATTTTAGCCCATTCCAATCATAAGCTGTACACCTGTCTGTGTTCCTACCTTACAAGTGTAGCATGGAAATGTAGGATCTTACATATATAAAGGTATAGCCTTAAATACCTTCCTGTAAATGTTTTGGCAGGGTCTACTCCTTTGAGTAGGCTGGGCATACTAGAGCCTGAAGAAAGATGAAAACTGTTTCTGACAGACAGAAAATGTGTTTGTATTTCAACCTTGACTCTGATCCACCAAAACAACATTGCTCAGCTGTTGACTTCTTTTCCTTTTTTCTTTGAAAAACTAGTTTCCAGAGCTCTTCAGTGAAATAAGAAAATGAGTGGGATTTTTTGTTTAAGACGAAACAACTGCTCCTAGCTTTCAAGCATGTAATGAAAACACTGTGAAATGTAAAGCTTAAAGGCTGAAATAAAAGGTCAAAAGAAATACAATAACCTTATCTATGGAATTATGTACTGTATCATTTGGGTCCATGTGAGGATATGAATACATGTACATATCTATGTGTATATAAGCTCCTTGATTGGAAAGTTAATTTCACAACTCTTGCGTCATGACTCATGAATTCCTCAATTTGATAGTGATAGAAGTTGTCAGCCAGCACAGCTGATCCAGCACAGAGACAGAGATAAGCTGTGAAAAGGTCTGGCACAGTTTAGCTCCCCGCAGGACTGTGGGACTAGGGAATGAGTCACATTTGGCAGTGGTGTGATAGAGGAGAAGTTGCACTGTGTGTTGCCTATAATCATCAAGCCTATAGGCAAATCATAGCTCAAAAACACCAAAGCAGAGAATTTACTGAGGATTTTAATATTAAGGATGGTGTCTTTTTGTTGTTGTTGGGGTTGTATTTATTTTTCTTTTTAAGTAGGTTTATCAGACAGTTCAAAGCTCTGAGCAGACAGCTTTGAAATGGGAAGAAACACGGGTCTAAAACACCTACTTCATGTTCAACACATTCATATATAGTTAAATACCATCAACACGAAAACAATGATAAAAATTAAGAACTGTTCCTTCCTCTGCGAGGCACAGCATGATTTATGTCCATCTATCAGATGTATCTTTATTCCAAGCATATCTAGTCCCCCGTCCCAGAATCTAAGGGAAAAAACCTTGCATATGGAATTCTACACATGCTTGCTAGAAGGAAGTGTTCTCTAAGAACTTCCCTGTTCTGTTGACTTACTTCTTTTTTTTTTTTTTTTTTCCTTCAAGTGTGTTATCAGGAGACTTTAGGCTGGCATATTTTGCTGACAGTGCTGGTTTAAGCTAATATGGGCTTCCAGCTCAGCAAAAGAAAGAGGGTAAAGAGGAATCCAAAGTAGTCATCAAAGCCAGGAGCAGTAACTGCTGCCTCAGACAGCAGCAGGTTTAAAGAACATCTGTAGAAAGAAGTACAAATTCTCCTCACCAATGGCTGTTGCTGTTCATTGTTGATATAGGAGGGGAGATGAAGAAATCTCCGAGCTCTTTCTCCTCAGTAAGGATCTTTAAGGATTTTTATCATATTGACAATATGCTCAAACTGTTAACTTTAAAGTTCCAGTTCTTGGAGTCAAGTGAACCTCATCCATCATTCTTTAAGGACACTGATGGCAAAGGAGCCTGTGTTTAACATTAAATTTCAACACGTGATAAAGTTCCACTTTAGAGGTATTACAGTGGTCTGATTTGCAATGTACATAGTTAAAGGCCTGCCTTAACAAGAAAATTAACAGCCAAGGGAGATATTTTATTGCTGCGATATTCCTCTGGGCATCTGCATGATTGATCTTAAAACCTGCAAGTTTTATGTGTTAAAATAAAAAAGCAGAGTAGGTTGACTGTCAGGCTAAACTTCAAGCTCTGTTTCTTTTAGGGGAACTGAAGACAGACCCACATAAATGCAACCCGGAACATTCTCAAATCTGTTATTTTTCCTCAGCACATGTAGTATATAAAAAATTGATGCTCAAAGGCAATACATAAACCTAAGTTTGAATTTATGCTCTGATCATCTTAACTCTGTTATGAATATCCTTTAAATACCAAGGTTCTTTAAAAGAAAACACAGGCAGGAACATAAGATGAAAAGAAGTAAATAATGTTAGTGATAAGTGCAGCCTTTACAACTCAAGAAACTCTACAAACAAAAAAACTAAAATAAAGACTATCAGCCAAAGGCCCCTTCCAACCCAGGTCTCTCTGATTCTATACAAGAACAAAATCAGGGATCATAGAATGGAGAGGGTCAGAAGGGAGCACTTGAGGTCCTCCAGCCCATCCTCATCTTGAGCTCAGCTTCTCTTTCCAAGCTTTGAAATTTTGTTTGACTTCAATGGTCTCCAGCTTATAGAAGGATTGAAATTCATCTACAAGTGTCCAACAGAGAATTTTAAGTGGGAAATAATTGTGCATCTGTGTAACAGCTCATGCCCATGCTTTTGTCCCACAATTTCTGCAAGAAGGAAAGAGTCTGAGCTGCATCACATGATATTCAATTATTCAATTCCATGAAAGACCTTACATCACTAGTGTAAGTGTATACAGCAAGTTCCTCTTGGAGCATGGAATTTGGACTGGGTAAAGTCCACACATCAATAGTTTATGTTACAATCCAAACAAACACAGTTCTTTACTACTTCAGTGTTTAAAGAGAACTATTTATAGCAGAGGAATTAGCTACACTATGGTAACATATTTCAGTAAACTCACTAAGAGCCAGAGGGCAGGAGATAAAACTCACCTATTTTTATTGGGAAGGTAAGTCAGTCACAATAATTTTTTCTCCAATGAACAGGGTTCGAGTAACCTTCCTAATTCTCCAAACAGGTTTGCATTCCAATCATCTGCTTAATAAAAAAAGCCTCAGGTTTTCAGTTAAGCACTGTGGACCACGGTGATTTTCAGCTGGTTTTGAATGGAATGGGCAGATGCTCATTTGGGAATTAATTCCTTCTACATCTTGTGATTGCAACCTGAAACTTCTTCCTCTCCACCTAAATCTCCCACAAAGCACCACTCCTAACCTGGCAGAGCACAGCTCGGGCCATTTGGCTTCAGTGTCACATACACATGTCTGGCTGTCACCTGAGGTTGGTCAGGAATGCTCTCTCCTCAGCAGGAGCAGCTTCAGGCTCTCAGAAAGTTATTTAAAAAAATCAATTCAGCAGATTTGGGCAAAGTGCATGGTGAAAAGAACTGAAAGAATATGATTCAGGGACATATTCAATAGATCAGTGACTTTTGATCCATCCATCTAACCAACACTCAAAATATTTAGTGTTGCCTTTCTCCATCCACTCTTAAAAAAAACCAACAAAAAAAAACACAACCAAAAAAAAAACCAAAAAAACAAAACAAACAAACAAACAAAAAAAAAAAAACCAAAAAAAACACACAACAAAAGCAGAAAAAAACAGCAAGCCACCAAAAAGCAAATGCCAGATTAAGAGAATGTTTGTTCTATGACTAGTAGAGCATAGTTATTAAGCCATGATGTCTTTCTTTAAAACCAATTTTAAATCAAGGATCTTGTACTGCAGCCACTTACACAAGGTTGCTCATAATTGCTCCATGCAATGCTTTGATTAATTAAATCACACTAGAGATTGTTTCTTAGTAACACACCTGGTACACTCTTTGTTGTTGGCGTTCATTAAAACGCTGTGTTTCACGCTGCTTTGCAGAATGAAAGGATATTAATCAGCTAAATTGCCATTAAGAGTCATATCAATATTTGCTGCACACTGATTGTTTTTCTAAATCTTCAACAAAGGACATCTCACTGAAATCTCAGGTTGGTAACTAAGCATATGACAGTAAAGTCAAATTAAAATGTTTTATTTTCTCTCTGGAAATAAAGCAAATCAAGCACATAAACTAAAAGGCAATGACAGGGTGTAGAGGTTGGTGTTTGTTGGTTGGCTACTTTAAGACAAGGAGTGGCATGTTGAATGAACTAAAATTAATGTGCAGAAAACCTTTTTAAAAAATAAGTAAATAGAAGCTCTTATTAATGTCTGTTCTGTTCCCTGAACAGAAAAGTCTCCACTTTGTAATGCAACATTGGTAATTAGGTTCAGTTGCAGAGCCTGAGCTGAAAAAGTGCCCAGGGAATCAAATGTTACTTTTCATTATTAATGTGAATGAGAATATGTTCCCAAATATGTCTCCTTCCTAGCAACAGCCTGTTTACATATGATCAGCAAACACCTTGATAAGTTGAAGGTGAGGCAGTAAGAAGGCAAGTGGCCATAGCACTAATTACTTTTGCTTTCTCTATGATTTGTTTTTAGATTCCTGCTCTCATATCCTACATATCAGCAAAAATTTATTCTGCAGGGCATATACATTCTGTGCTGTGCATTTTTCTCAGAAATCAGTGTGCATCACCTAAGCTTTGTCACAGTCTTTACTACCCATTATCAGGATCTAGACTGTGCTGCTTAGTATGAGACACGCCTTCAGCAGGAAGGAGAAATCTGGAATTATGCTTTCCACACTGAACTGGCACACACCTCTAAAAATTGAGAATATCCCAATAGTAACTGTTGTTCCAAACTATTTTACCACACCAATCACAACATTTTAAGAAAGGGCAACTCGCACTGGCCAATCTGTCTTCAAAAATATGGATCACCCAACAGTTGAGTGTTTTTATAATCCAGAAGTCTCCTTTACAACACATTAAAAGATCTTGCATCTCACTGGAATAATGTATGCGCATACAATTGCACAAGATAAAAAGCCCAATTCCATGATTTCTTTGTATCTCTCAGGGACTTAATTTGGTTAATTTTACTATTTTTATCCTCTTCAGGTCTATCTTGGGCATGATGTGCTGATCAGCAGTGACACCAAGATCAATTTTATCCTTCCCCAAACAGCAGCAGCTATGTCTCTCCACAAGAGGTTCTCGGTTGATCTCTGCACTGAAGTTTGCCTTCACCCAGGCAGTCTTTTTTCTCCCCACCATGAGATTTAAACATAAAATCACACATATTTGAGAGACACACTACACTTGACCTTAGCCAAGAGGCTGAGAAGCAGACTAAAGCAGACTTGCCTTCCTCCTTAACAGTATCCAAAATAATCCAAAACTGATCATGCCCTCCAGAAATAATTTTTCTTTCAGAACCATAGCTTCTCACAGGTTTTTTCTGTTTAAGAGAAGACCTCTCTAGGACATGTCCTACATTTTATTCCAGAGAGATTATTACATTTTAATTGTACTCTTTTTAGAGCTGCTTAACCTTAAACTTCGAAGGCTACAACTTTGTAAAATCCCAGCACAAATAATAGCAAGAAATATTAGAACTAAATATAATTCAAAAAAACAAAGGGGTGATAATTTGGTCCTGCCTTGCCAAGGGTGTCAAAGCTCTCCATTTTTCCCAGCAGCAGCCCTGATTACTGCCCTTCATAAAGCATTGCAGCACTCATCTCTGTTATCTGTCTTTTCTTCAGCACGTGAGCCAAGAGGAATAGTTTGTCTTGCAAAAATGTGTTGTCATTATTTTGCTCTATGATTTCTATTTAGTTGTAAATCACCACAGTCTTGGAAAATGTATTCATTTGCTGATATTTTAACAAAATGCATAAGCAGGTAAAGCACCTTTATATTATAAAAAGAAAAAAATGTAGACACCATTGGAGTTTTCTATAAACCTTGCAGAAAATATTTATTTTTACAGCACTTTCTGCTTACTCCTTTCTTGTACACACCAGTTTGTTCTACCTAGTTGTCTGCAAAACAAGCATAGCTAGTAAAGTGATGAGGCATGCTTGAATTAAGGCTTGTAATTTCTCCTGCTGAAAAACGTGGTAGTGTCATTGACATTTATGAACCATAGTAAACACTGAAAATTTGCCCTGAAATGTAAATTAATTCTGAGAACTCCTGATACCCTTCCCGTGAAAATGTTTTTAAATATCTACAGATTGTCACCTTGGGAACATTTTTATTCCTGCTTAGAAAAGCCCACAAAGCAACTGATAAAACAAACAAAAAACTAAAGCAAACAAACAAACAACCACACATATACTTTGCTTTTTACAGAAGGATATAAATTATTATGTAATCATGTGACTTTCTTGGAATGTGAGTGCCCAATAACAGCTAAGTAAATCTCTTTCATCAGGTAGAAGATTCAGGTTTTAGTCATTAATTCTGATCTTTATCATACCACATGCAGCAGCAGATGTTATTTGTGTTTGAGCTGGAGCTGGAGATGCACAAGTCCTGTCTGCATACACCTGCTCCATAATACACCTAAGATACAATAAAGCAACTCTCCAGAGTATTCTTTCCTTGGAGGAAACACTGGCCATATGGCTACTGTAAATCCAAATAACCTCAGAGGAAGCCATACTGTAGAGTAGAGCAACAGAAGAATGACTACTCATTTAAAGCCCACCACCAGATTTTTCAGCTTTTCTCCTGGAGATTCCCAGTAATAGATTTTAGTGGATCTCCTTCATGACACCTAGCAGGAGCAGACATGCAAGGAGGGGAGCCCCTGTTCCACAGAGAGTGACTCCAGAGGAGTTACTCCAGCAGAGACCCTGGCACCTCTGCCCCTGCTTGCCCAGGGAATGTGAGGCCAGACTAGGAGTGGCACAGGGACAAGGACAGGGGGGCAGGAGGAGCTGCTTGGGCCTTGAATCCCCAGCACTACTGCTCTATTCTGTGTTTCCAGGAGGACCCAGTCACAATGAACAATGGCCCTCTGTAAAAGTGGATAAATGCTCAGTGGCTATGACTCACATGCACTGATGATTAATCCTATCTTTGGCTAAAGACCTCAAAAATTAATTCAGGTATTCCATTCTCCAACCATTACTGCTTATTTAGTATAAAAAGAAAAGGAGACAATAATGTCTACACATTAATTATCAGAATTTTCAGAAGTATCTAATTTGCAAAATTATGTAAACATCAGAAGCACAGACATCCAGCTGCCAGTCACTGGAAGTTGACAGGAATAAAGGAGGCATCCTCAGATGCTCTTGGTGAGCTCACCTTAGCTCATTTTATAGCAGCACTTACAAAGCTGAGCCTTTCTGAGCTCATGAGCTCCTTCATTATTTCCATAATGTTTTGTGTCTAGTTTGATTTTTTACTGACTTAACTAGTTAAAATATGCCACCAGTGATTTGTTAGCTAATCTTACAGTTCTGAACAAACTATGTTTAAAAACAAAACTTGAACCAAACCTGGGAAATACAAACCATTTTTAATCTTCATTTATTTACAGTTCTGCACTGCTTAGGGCTGCTAATAGCTGCTATAAAGCTACAATGCCTTGCATTTATTGATGGGAAGATTATTGCTTCTAGTCTTTTTTCTTATCTGCTGTATCATGAGTAAAATGAGTAAATCATAACCAGCCAAACCAAGGTTAAAAATCAGAAGATGCATTTTAATGAGAGCCTGAAAAAAAAAAATTAAAACAACCTTCCATCTATGGAAAAGAGTTGTTAATTCATTGAATTTTGTGAGTTCCATGAACTGATAAGCTCTGCAGCTCAGGCAACTCTGAAATTAAATTAGGTTTCAGAAATGAATATTTCATCTTTAAGATACTGTTGCTTGGAGACCTGGGAAATAAAGGGTGATTTAACACAAAGACATGGGAGTTAGTTACATGTGGCATCGTTTTCCACTCCAACAGGCTCTGGAACATACCATAAAATGCCCAGAACAAAACACTGTGCCACAAATGTAAGAGAATGTATGCTGCACATATTTTATCTGACATCTCCCCATTCCTTTTTAGCCTAATTTCAGCTCAAGCAGTTCAATTTAACACTATTTAAATAATACTGAAAAAAATAAAATATAAAGGCAAAATTACCAAAGTTCTTCAAATCAAAGTTCTATTAACTCTTCAGTGAAGTCTCTCTCCAAAAAAGAAAAACCTAACCTCTCCTGTCCCTACCCTTCCTTTTAGTCCTCATCTTAGACTTCTCTCATTGCTTCCAGAGCCCTGTTAAATCATGATGGAATACCTGTGTGTTCACTATCCACAGGATACCATCTCTCCATTTCCCCAAACTGCATTGCAATTAAACAACCAAGGTGCAAGTTCATGGTTTATAAGCATACCAGGAACAAACAAACACACAAAAGATCTTCAGATTATCCAGATAAGTAAAACACTGAACATATTTTACTGTCATGGTGCAATACCTTGGGGAAAAAAAGGTGTGGAGTATCTTGCATTTGTTGCAAAGCTTCCCACTAGTGATCCCTACAAAGAAGTTGTAATTTTATTTGTGGTTTGCAGAATGAAATGGCTCAACTTTAAGCAGAAACAGACAATAAGAGACAGGTACTTTTCTGTGAATAATTTGTATCCCCTACATAACGTTGAGGTAACCACCTTTCCAAAAAAAAAAAAAAAAAAGAGGGTTTAAAGAGGCGGCCAAAAGAATTTCTGTTTTCTGCTGTACATCTGAATATTAGGATAGGAGGTGGATAAGCTCTTCATTCTCCAATGAGAGCCATCTTACAGACTGGGCTTGATTATAGACTCAATCTTTAACTACAATATAACTACATCATTTTAAAAAGAAATTGAAGAAGTGGGGGCAGGAGAAACAGCAGGCATGTCTAAATTTAGAGCAGCATGTTTCAGGAGTCTTATGGAGATGAAAGTGAACATCTGCATTAATGGAAATATGTTGTTTCTACATTGCACATCACACAAAACAAGGCAGTCTTTTGGAATAAATGACAAGCAGCAATTTTTTCCTGGCAGAAGGCAACTTAATTTTTGCAAAGTAAGATTTCAGCTGAACAGGATTCAGGGACCAATAGTGATGTATGCATTTGTATGTACATCAGAAATTTCATAGCATTTTTTTAATTGCTGCATTGAAGTTTCTTGAGGGAACTTGGCCATTTCCTGCTTTGCTATTTTTCTCCCCACATTAGGCTCCAATTTCAGTTCTCCCAAAATGAGCTCTAACTCCAATGCATTTATTGTTGCTGGTTAAGCTGTTTTATTCAGTTTTTGTACTCTATAGAACAGATACTATTCTTCCTTTCAGACAGGGAAAGTTTGAATTATTCTTTAAATAGCTACAACAGTTTGTTAAATAATAATAAGAATATTAGATATCATCAATGCCACTTCAACCAAGACCAAAAGCCAAATTATATGCAAATTTGTGATTAAAGAAAAATTGTCATACCACATTTCAATATCTTTGTCCAGGTATTTCTGCTGCCATTTGACACTCAAGGATTTTTAAATCTGCTATTTAAATAAGGTTATGACCCACACAGCATGTTTGTAAGCCAAGTTGAATTAAGCATCAATATGCAATATTGAAATGCTAAAATTAAAAAACATATTGATCTCCTGGTTAAAGAAACAAATTAACCCAAAGAAACCTTAAAATTAGTCATAGTTTCGTCTTAATTTGTATCTTCCTAGAATTATGGCTGTTTTATATAACACACACACCAACTCTGTGTGGCTGAATCAATACACAGAAATCCAGTATTTCTGTAGCTCGTAAGAAATGTTGCTACTAACACACTATGGACTCGGTCCATTCTGTAGGTGTTATCTCAAAACACCAAACTATTGTGATATGCCAACAAAAGCAACTGAAGGCACAATTCTAGCATTAGACAGACTGCATTGAAACCAGCTGTCTCAGGGAGCCCAGATGGGATCTGTCAATGCTTCATTCCAATTCTTTTCTTCTACTGAAAACTGATAGGCAACCCCAGGCAAAAAGTGACCTCACATAACTCTGCCCAGCCTCAGCTCTAATAAAGCTGTTAAACCAAAGTAGTGGTTTATGCTTTTATCAGTTTCAAGTATCAGGGTAAACTGCAAATCAATACACATTTTTAATCATCATCTACAAGTCACAGCAAAAATAAATCCTGTGGCAATTCTATTTAGTCTTCACTCCCTTTCTTCTTTGACTGTAATGTTTTCTACTAATCTGAACAGAATTTCATTATAAATAGAAACATAGGCAAGAAAGTCTATTATTTGGGCTTCTGATATTCATCTCTGCCACAAACCACTGAAGCCACTAGAAATTACTATAGTTAGTCAGTATTCAGCCTTACTGTGCTATCACCTTTGGGTGTAATGGGTTACAGCTCTCTTTGCTCTTATATGTCTTTATAATGGGAGATTTAACAGTGTCAGTATTTCAAAGTGAATTTTTACAGCCATACTATTCTTACTTCTAGTAGATTATGAATGACATGCTGTTCACATTATTACATCCATACTAGCTTTAGCTCACAGATGCTGGTTACACAACTATTTCTGACTTGGACAAGTAATATAAAAAGTTATGCATTTCTTTTTAGAATAAAAAATCCATTTTTATAAATTCTTTTCTTGAATCCTGTTGGATTACATATTCCAAGTCAAACTAACCAGACCCAAAAGCACAGATCACAGCCCAGCAGAAATCAATAGCAAAGCTCTCACCAATTTCAGCCAGACAGGTTGAGTGGCATAGTATGTAGAACAACCCTTGTATATAAAGTGTACACTTAATACAGAGCAGTGAAAGGTTTGTTGGTGTGCAGGCCTGCCCTGAATCTGGAGTCTTCATTGGGGTATATAAAAAATTTGGTTTTAAAGTTGCTGATTCTCTTCACTTATTTCTCTGGGATTTGAAGCTGGGTTTGCCAGTGACCTAAAGCCAAAACAGAGGTATCCTATAGCAAGGTTCTGCTCTGCATGTTTTGGATGGACCTTGAACATCCCTTGGAACATCCCTCTAAAGGTTCCAAAAGCTGCTGGAAAATCAGCAGATATGCTATAAAAGCACATCCCTTTTAATGCCATTCTCTTGTTTCTCCAAGGTAACAGGTTTGTCTGTTCTCCAGAAAATATTCACAATGAATATTCAGTGAATACTAATCCCTGTTTTACTAATGCCTTTCTGGCCCTGCAGATCACTTTTTAGAAAATGGCCCAAGAATTGCTTATTTGCAGACAGACAAACGGGTACACACCCCCCTCTGCCTCCCACTGCAGGCTGCTCCATGGCCTTTAGTTCTCCAGCCACCTGGAATTACCTGTGCCCCACATGGAACAGCCAAACCACAACCCCTGTCCCTGCCTCACCACACACACCAGGGCAGGAGCTGAACTGGCCACTGGGCTGGGAATCCTGCCACTTGCAGGAACATTGCAGGCTCAGGGACATTGCTCCTGAACACAAGGTTTTAGTATGCTATGCTAATTTGTTAGGACTGCCTCATCATTTTATCTCTGCATTTCCTCCCAAACCTTTTCAGTCTTAAATTAAAAGGCTCCTCCCTCTTTGGTGGCAGAGGATTGCCTGCCACTGGCACTTTCATGGAATGGCTTTTTCACACCTCAGTAAATCTCAGAATCTAAAATTAATTCATAGAAACACCTGATGTGACATAATACAGCATGACTGATGAAACACCGTATGCTGCAGTACAACCCAATATCTACTCTCCTGAAACAAATCTCTCCACTCTGAAAGAGAGGGGGGAAAAGCCAGCGCATTTGTTTCTCCTTACTGGCCTCTTTTCAGCTTCTCAGCAAATTTGACTAAAACCTCCCAGGGCCTCCAAATGGCAAACCATTATCTAAAATGTAGAATATGGTGCCGTTATGGACTAGAAAAGCTGTGTATTTGTATGTGTGTGTTTAGGGGGGGAACAGTGAGATAAAAGATTTTTTTGGTGTGCTTTATTTTTTTTGTTGTTGAGGGGAGGAAGGGTTGGGGTTTGTTTTGTTTTCAGCTGAGACAAACCTGCAGTGCATGGACCACTTCTAAAGTTTTGGGAGAATTCATATTTTGAGTGAAGCCCAGGGTCATCTTAATTTTTAAAGAGATACAGAAATTCTTCAAATGAAAAAGATTTACTCTGAATCAGTTAGGCAAACAAAAAGTAGTGTTAAGGACTGAACTGATTTCTTAGATGTCCAATCTCCAAGACTAGGACAATATGAAGCAATCAAATGAGCTTCACTTCTAGATACAGTGGTTTCCACCTTTGGATTTTCAGTAAAGCAATATATGGCTTACAAATAATACAAAGTAATATAATTGAAGAAGAAAATTGGAGAAAATTGTTGAAATTCTTGCATATTTCTGGAATAATCAAATACATTACTAAGTAGCTATTAAAGCTGATTTGACATGGTTAATTTAGGGTTTAAAAGGCAGCAGACACCTTGTGACACCAGCAGAAGTGTTGCATTGCAACTGAAGAGCAAAGATACTTAAAGGGATTTAATTCTGTAAGATTTGCCTTGGATCTTACAGATAAACAGGTTCTTCTGTTCACAAGTTGACAAACTTTCCTCAGTGTCTGTGAGGAACAAACAGGAACATAGCACTGCAGCCTGTTTCTGTGCCACAAAACATTTCCTTGCATCTTTCCAAGTGACTGAGATATATATTTATCTTCTGTCCCTCCTTTTCCCTAACTCCACCCCTTCCATCAGGCTCTATCCTGGTAACAGAGCAAGGCCAGCAGATTTATTTATTTGCTTTGTTTTTAACATTCAAACTCCCCTTTTGAAAATCCTTGGAATCAGGGCTGTGTGAAGCCTGACAAAGTTAAAGTCCTAGATCAGCTTAGTGTTAAGGGATGCAAAGGTAAAGCTCAAACATACGTACAAAAACAATTGAGGAAACTACTCATCTTCAGCTTAAAAATAGAGATTCAGCAGCCTTTTTATGCATCTGAAAGGAAGCTGGTACCTTGTTTTGGTGGCAGCATTTGGTGCAAGAAAGAAAATTTTCTTCCTTCCAAGTGTTATTGTGGGGAGGAAGGATGCACAAGGAAACATGGACTATTTTCTAACAGACATTTGCACAGGCTCAGTGTTTCCAGCTTTCAAGATAAACCTCTCGACTTTGCTTTGACATTAATTTCTGATAAATGCCTCAGGTTTACCTTGGCATTTAACAAAGCAGCAGGAGACCATTATCCTGTGACAACGCTCTATTCCACTGATACTATCTCTTAATTGGAGAAAATTTCTCTTCATCTGAAAATGTTTGGCAAGGTTCCCCATAAAAAACTATGGTATATCTAAGTTGTTAGCTTTAATAAGATAGGGAATAAAATACCCAGAGCAGATGTAAATCAAATCTTTCCTATCAAGTTGCAAAAAACAAGCTCATTGTTGCAGACACCACTGTGAACCCCAGCTTTTAATTATTTATAGGAACTATTTACATGATAGGATACTTGAAGGATGGTCAGTGCTACAGATAATAATGCAGCTCATTTGTAAACCAGAGCAAGTGGGAACCAACGTCAGTTGTCAGAACAGCAGAAATTCTTTTAATTGCTTTTGCACATAAGTGACAACAGTAGCCTCACTGTCAGAAACAGAAGATGACACACAACTCGAAGGAAAAAATATAGAACTAAAACAGCTGACTTAGATTTGCAAGAGATTTACAGATGCTAGCTCCCAGGTTCTGCCATTAATCTGCTTTGTGTTCACTTCCTTCTCAGCTAAGAACTTAATAGTGTTCTTACCTCCACACTTGTCCCAGGCCCATGGAAGGCAATTGCCCTCTTGGTGTGGATAAGTTCAGGGCCAATGTGGGTGTCTGTGCCCATTCAGTGCTGCTGGCCTCTGAAGGGATGATGGAAGCCTTCATTCACAGATTTGATTGCACTGCTATGTCTCCCCTCCTGCTCAAATAGCTGATCCATATGTAAATGCAATAACCTTGTACAATATTAACCTTCTGCTCAGTCCAGCCCAATATTTCACTGCTTCAGTTCTGTATTTTGGAATCCCCTTGGTCTTTCTCCACTGCTTTCATCTGCAGAACAGGAGCCCTTCAGATACAACATCTTGACAGACATTTGTGCTATTCAGGTCTCAAGCCTTTTTGCTGCAGTTCATCATCATCTCATTCTACCTGCCTGAAATTTGATGCTGAAGTTTTCTCAGGTGTGCCTCATCTAAAAATGTCATTATCAGGCCCTTTTCCCCTACCACCCCCCCAGAAAAAAAAATCACTACCAAAATCACGAAATAATCAAACACCTTAGCTAAATTAGCAAATACTCCACTAGTGACTCCCCACCACGAAAAATTCCATGCTTATCCCTTCCTTGCTCACCATTCATTTTTTCCACTAATCCAAATCTTCTCCAGGTTAACTAACCATTTCCCAAGGGGTAGTTTATCAAGTGGCTTACTGAAGTCCAGAAAATTAGATCTACTGCCTCTCTATTGTCCAGATTATCATTTATCTTCAAGAGCAGCCTCTCTCATTCCATTCAGCAAATGTGATTTTATCAGTGCTCTTAAGAAAAGCAGGGCTTCATGTTTAAGTTATGCTCTTCCGTAATGAAAAACAACACATTTCAAGAAGTATTGGTGATAATTACATACATTTTGATCAAGAATAGCATCAAGGGCTGCATCACATCCTAGGCTGGGTTTTGGCTAAATATAATAAAATTTTACTCTTCATTTCTTAAAGTCCAAGCCAAATTTCAGTCTGGGAAAGAAAAGAAAACAAATATGCCACAAGAACCAGTTTAATCATTAATAAAATCAATTCTGTTCCAATCTTATTCACTTTTTTTTTATTGACCTCACTTTTTCTTTTCCTCTGAACTTCACTGGGAGATAGAAATATTTTTAGTAGAAAAACATGCAATGGATAGTTGGGATCATATGCATAAATGCCCCAAGGACAACTGACCTTGACCCAAGAACAATATTCTCTCATGAAATGATGCTACTTTTTGCTCATGATGATACTTTTTGCTCATGCTGTGTGCCAAGTTGCGCCAACTATCTACAGAGACCCAGCCTTTGGTTCCCCAAATTGGCCCCATTTGTTGGGTTTGGATGAATCAGCAGGAAAAAGCTCTGCCAATCTCTTCCATTGCAGCAACAAGCCCCCTGCCCGTTGCCTTCTGTCACTAGCTCCACCGCCCACTGGGAATGCCAAGGAGGAATGCAAGGCACTACAAAGGTTGCACAGCTGTGTGTGCTCACTGCAGCTCCCCTCTTATTCTGCAAGGGAAAGCAATTCCACACATGGCCTCACATGCAAAAGCAGTGACACTGATAATGGAATAGGCTGCCCTGTTTCTTCTGTGGCAGGGACAAGTAGTGTACAAACGAAAATGGACACAGGAATGAGAATATGGAATAGACAGCCTCCTACAGTTACCTGTTACAGAGAATACAGGCCTTAAAGTAAGAGATCTGCCTGGATTAGAGACATTTTTAAATAGCGTGGTTCACACTGCCATCAAACTGCCCTGCACATATATTTGCTGCTCTTCCCTACCATCTACCCTTGGAGGGCTTGCTAAGAAGTACCTTAGTAAAAAAAGTGGTCAAACTTCTGTTCTCCTGTGTCATTTTGCCTCAGTCCTCCAATCTCATTCTCTCTAAACAGAGAGCCTTCTTACAAACAAGATCATTAAAAAGCTTTGAGTCTGTTGTTCATGTGGTATCTCAATGAATTAAACTGTAAAACAGGGGAGGGATGATGAATATCCTGCTTCCATTTGCTGCTTAATTCAGTAAGTATTATTCTCTTGGCCATACTTTATAATACATTTAGTAATATCTATACCCTTTAGAGTGTAAAATACTGTTAGCCTGAGAATGCCATGGATATGGTATTTTATAATGAATGAACTGCATTCACAGCCAGAGTCTCAAAAATACCATTTCTGTATTTCAGTAACATTTAACAATCTGTTTTACATTTCAACAATGTTAAAAATCCAAACTATGCTGTGCTTACAGGAAGTAAATTTTCTTTTTTTGAATGGTTTTGGTTGATTTGTTTTTTGTTGTTTGGCTTTTTTTCTTTTTTTGAGGAGCTAGATTCTTTGAAGACTCTAACCCCTAAAATACTTCATTCACTGCAGCATTTCAGTTTTTGATATTGCCAGTGTTGAAGAGCATAACTTAAATATAAACAGGATAAATCCATGCTGCCAGTGTAGGCATATGCAGCACAAACATCTTATCTAGACCAAAGTTTGTCGACTTAGCACATTGTACTTGATGCTGTGTGTCACCTGTCTCTTGTTTGTCTATAGATTAACACAAAAATGTCATTGCAAACTAAGTGAATAGGGCATAGACTAAGCACCTGCCACTTTTAAAACTCTTTAGAAGACTCTCTTGTTTATTTTGTAAGCACCCAGGGGTGCAGTTAAATAACTGCATTGAAACAAACAATACTGGTGATTATTAAGGAGGCTTTTCACATGAAAATTCACTTCAGAAAAAAAAATGTTTTGCAGATGTAGAGAAGAAAACTGTATCACTAAGAACCACTCAAAATACTTTGGTGGACCAAAACACCTTTATTTTTCTCTTGGCAATCTGCCAAGTTCACTGTCGTTTGAAAAGAATTCTATAGCTGGAGGCTAAAGCAGAAACTGCAATGATTTAAAAGAGAATTGGCTACAGTAAGAATGATAAAGCACCATATCGTTAAAATGCAACTGGCATCTTAGCCTCCCTACAGCTCTTGAAAATGTGCTTACTCCTCAACTATTTACCAAGAAAGGAACAGAAACAACTGAAATCCCACAATATAGAAAAGTGTTAAAAAACTTAGAAAGTAAGTACATGCAGAATTATTTGCTGGTGGGACAGTTAAAATAACGATGCATTATACATGTCCAGATTGCAAAGAAATGCATATAAAAATACACCGCTGAATTTAGTTTTGTATTCATTTTTCTCAATTAAACATATAGCAAGTGAATTAATAATGAAGGTCCACTTACATTTAGAAAATTAAAGCTGCTTTATTTGCAGCTTGCAGACTAAATATTTAAATGTTGTAGGACTGATAATATTTACATTTTAATGCTTGGAGAATCATCAACTGCTTTCTAAACTGCTTGAGAAATTAGATTTAAAAAGTCTGTGCATCAAAGCCTTGTGTAGTGGTCTTCTCTGGAAAGCTGTTTTGCAAGACTAAGACTGTGATAGAAAATAGCTATAGTTTCACAGAGAAGGAAGAGTTCAGAAAGGCCTTCAGCAGTTTCAGATAACAGAATTTGTTATTCAGATGTTGCTTACTCTAACAAGATAATAATATGCAAGCTTGAGTCAGAAAACAGCGCAACTGTGTTTTCAGGTTCACAGGGAAGAATTTATTTACAGCTAGATGTTTAACTTGCAAACTCTGTTGGTAAGATTTCCCTCACAAAATTCAGTTTGACAGATTTCATTTGTTCAAGAACTGTGTCCAGTTTTACAATTAAATGGAGCTGCTTCACTCAGCATTTATAAATGACATCAGATGCCATAGCAACATGATTACAAGTTTCCATCAATTTGTAGAGCTGAGTAAATAATTATCAGTGAATAATTAACTAAACAAAATTAGCCTCTTTCTCTGCTTCCAGCATGTCCTCAAGCAGATTGTATTTTCTCAAATGTATTCCTTATTTAAACCACATGGAAGCACTCCAGACCCCACAGAACCACATCTTCAATATGCTGTAAGTCTATATGAGGTAGATAACTAGCTAAAAGATATATACAGGACTTCCCATGGGAAGGAAAACCAAACAGAGAAGGACAAAAAAAAAAAAAAAAAAAAAAACAAACAAAAAAAAAAAAAAAAAACAAAAAAAAACAAAAAAAAAACAAAAACAAAAAAAAAAAAAAAACCACACACAAAAAAAACCAACAAACCTGAAGAGTGGATTGTGATCTATATACTTAACTAATTCTACATTTTCTTCTGTTTAGGTCTAAATATATATAGGCATCTTACACCCAAATAACTCTTAATTCTAAAAAATTGACTGTGTACAACACTTTAATCAGAAGCCACCAAACAATATTTTCAGAGAAGGATCCTGGCAAGAGTCTTATGTCCAGTGGGATAATAGCAGCACCTAGCTGCTTAATTTAAAACCCCCCCATCCTCATAAGAAGGAAAGCATGTGTCATAGTTCTTGCCAGATCTTGCAAGAATGCTCCCCCAAATCAGCCAGACCATATTTCTAATACTAGAAGCCCCAAAAGCTATCACTTTCTTTGTCATAGGGCCACAAAGCAGAAGCCTGGCTGGTAGTAAAATATTTGTCACCTCACAAATGCAAGACCAGAAATACTTTGCAGAAACAGTCCTGCAGGACAGGAAGAGGTTGAAAGTTTTAGACCTGTCAACTGCATTGGCCAGTTCTTGTTTCTTATGAACATTTCACTTGGGCTCCAGGAGGCACCAAGACAGCACAGAAGAGAGACAAGAGGCCTTTCTTTCTTTACAAGAAATGCACTAGTCACAGAGTGAAGACAAAAAAAAATCAGAAGCAAGTTTTCCTTGCTACCCTTGTTAGAAGAAAAAGATGCAGTAAAGCTTTCTTGACATGGAAAAAAAAAAGATAAAGGTAAAGCTACGCAAAATAAAAGTGTTACAAATTCTTAAGTCTAAGTAAAGCTATTATAGCACATAATAGTGGTCATAAGTGTAATTTAGCTCAAAAGGGAGCAAACTCTGTAGTCTGGACAAATGTCATCATTAAGCCAGGCAAATCCAAGAACAAGGTTTAGCTTTCCACGTTTGCATTGCAAACCTATGTGTCACACTGGATCTGTTTCCACTGAAGCTGAGTGACTGCTGGGGAACCTTTCTCAGCTGAAACAGAAGAGTTTCATATTGAAATTCAAAGGAAACAGTTCACAGTTTTGCTGGGAAACAACCCCTGACCATATTTCTTACAGCTGGGAATGAATTTGACGTCTCTCCTACTCATGTCTTCTAGGCTGGTCAGAAAGCAAAAAAACATAAAACCTTTGTGTACCTGGATTGCAACTCAGTTGGAATGTCCATTAAAATGTTGGGGTTTTGTGGTGGCGTGGGGTTTTTTTTTGGTTGCTTTTTTGGGGTTTTTTTTGGTTTGTTTTTTTTTTTTTTGTGGTTTTTTTGTTGCAGGGTTGTTTTTTTGGGTTTTTTTGGGTTTTTTTTTTTTTTGTTTTGTTTTTTTTTTTGTTTTGTTTTTTTTTAATAGTGGCCACCCTGGACAGTAACAAAGAGCACAGTGGGTAAAACCTAGAATAAGTCAGCTAAAGCTATATAGGTACACTCCTCTGGTACCCAGTGAGCCTCACCTAAATGACTCCTAGCCCTTCTTGAGGTGGATGCAGTAATTGCCATGAGTAATTGATCAAAGACATCCCAGTGCAGCTTTCTTAGCCAAAACATTGCCTCACACTCTTTCATAAATATGCTCTACCACAGCCACCAGGAAACAGGGATGTGCTGATTCCTAATTTGAATAACTGAGACAGAGACTGACCAACTTCCAGGGCAGAAGCAGCTCTTGGGAAAAGCAAGGATATATATCTGAAGACTTGACTTGCTCCCCAGGAAGCATATTTTTCTTATTAAACCCTCCAATTTCTTTTTTAATGGAAAAATGCCAATATCAAACTGTAAACAGACTTGGTTTCACAGATTTCCTGTATCTCTGTCTGGAATCCAATACCAAACTGAGTGTATATTGATATGTATGAAAAATATGAAGATGAGATGATAAAACATCCATTCTGATTTAATTAGTTTTTTAGCCATGTCTGAAAAAAAAAAGAGAAATAAAAATGGTGAAACCTTGAGTCAGCTGCTAATGTTACTGAAATAATTCATCTTCCAGGAGACTTTTAAGCCACTAATGGTGTTAAATTCACTTCTCTGAGTTCTGACAGGAAAAAAATGGAAATGGAAGCTTTCTCCTACCATCAGCATTATCCTAAAAAGGTACCTCTAGTCCTGATTTTCTTACCTAGAGACCCCTCCACATTGCTATCTACACAGGTTTGTAGAGCAAACCTGTTGAAGGGCGGTGGATAAAGTCAGCAGAGATTGCAAAATGCTTTGCCAATAATACTTCACTTTTTCTATAAGCCTGGTTTCTGCCATCTGATTGCTTTCATGTTGTCTGACAGACAAACCTGAATGAATATTAGCTCTGTCTCATTCAGGATAAAACAGCAGCCATTTGCCAGCTGAGACAGGTAAAGCATGCAAAGATGACAACAGCCCTTTCACCCTCTTTTAACAATGTCTATGAACCATGTGACTGCTGCAGCAAACTGGGATGTTCCTTTTTGCCTCTACCTGGATCAGATACTGCAGCCAGGTTTCCCCTAACAAATAAATCCCATAATAACCTTCTTCTTTTTTTTAAACATAAGTCCCCTGGGGACTTTTTCCACAGGCCTGCACCTGGAGCTAGCCCCAGGGCACATGTACACAGCTTGGGAGTGGATCAAGGCAGTACTAACCTGCCTTCTCAAGTATCCGTGCTCTTCCTATTTTATTTTTTTTCCTGTGGACAAATGAATCAAAACACTTTTCATGTGTCCTAGCAACCTGGAAACCAGACAGCAGAGAGATCTTTGTCTTTGTAACAAACCAAGATCTGCACTGAAACGTTCGCTTGCTGCTGCTCCAGAAGTACCAGCACTGTCCTGCTCATGGTGCAGAGCTACGTCTGGCAGCTGCTTCTATCCCAGCAGTGCCCACAGCCCAGCCACCCTGCAAAAAAACATTGCCAGGGAAAGATACATTAACATAATATTTATTCATCCTTGTTTTTTCCCTTCCCTGCACCCCACGCCGAAAAGCTACATTTGCACGTAATGTCTCTTTGTGCTATTATGATTTAATGCCTTGTTACTACAGCAGTCAGATATTGAACAGAAAGTAGTGAGCAAATATAAGTACAACAGTCAAATATGTTACAGGTGTTAATGACATTTTCCACCAAATAAAACTATATGCTATTTGGCTTTCTTAAATTCTGACACAGTTCAGAACATATTTATCACAGTGGACATCACAAGCCCTTTCTCTTTAATCATGAATCGAGATTAAGGATCAGCACATGACTCAGAAGATTTCAGGTTTTTAGGTCTGATACATATTTAGTTTCTGAGGAAAGACAACCTGATTTCAGCTGATATAAGCTAGAGTCAACTCCTCAGTTTGAGTGGGCTTTGGATTGAGTCGTCCTCTTCTGTACAAGAAGAAAACAAGATCTGTTTTCTCAAAAGAGAAAGCTCTGGACTAACAGCATCATGTAATATCCAACTAAATATTTGTTAGTCTTGTCAAAAGGACCACCAGAGAAAACACCAAAGAGCTACTGGGCTATACATGGTAGAACACAAAAATCAGACTTTACAAAAGAGTTTGTGGCAAAAAGCACATAAGGACAAAAATGGTACAGATGTTTTGGGGGGAAGCTCTCTTTACACATCCATAACCTTGAGACCTTAACCACGTGTTGGGATCTCAGTTGTTTACGTTATTATGTGCTTCTCTGTAAATTTTGTGCACAAAACACATCCCCAAGAAAAGTCTGCAGTCGTCAATAATATGAATTATCAAAAAAAACATGTAATAATTTCACATTTCACTGCAATAGAGGATCCCCAGAGCCTGATAGGGACAGAATTACCTCATGGCATCAGAAATGATCATTCAGATGTTATCTGGTCTGTTTACAAGTAGCCCCTTTAAAAAGGTCAGTGACAAGAAGTTAGAGGTATGATAGGTTAAACTGATATTTTTATTTTGTGTACCCTAAATATAGAGGATCATTTCAAAGTGTAAGGTAAGTTCTGGAATATAACATCATTTTAGGTTTCCATAGGGAATACAGATAGGATAAATCTAACTGGATTTTACCACAGCTCCTCAAAGCAAGCCTGAAACCAGTGATAAAAAAGTACTTTCTACAAAGACAGCTTAACTCTAAGCATATTGGCCAGTAGAACATCTGAAATCTAAATGTGTCATTGCAGATTGAGTCATTTTATATCTCCACTTAGGTGTTGAAAAACAGTGCACACAAACACACAACTGTGGGAACTGAAGGCGTGTGGTGGGCAGAGAGAAGCAAAGCAGCATCACACTCTGAATAAGCCAATGATTCAGAAACAGAACCTGACCTCTGCATTCACCTCTCCCTGGCATCTGAAAAAAACAAAATAGATGGGACAGGTTAGGAAGACAACTTTATCATTCTTACACATCTGAAAATATTGGAAAAGAATTTTCTGTCATCTGGAAGCATTATAAAAACACATGCAGAAAAACAAAGAGATAATAACAGGCCTTTGCTACATGTTAAGCACTTTTTTAAAAATTATTTTTAATTAGACATCGATGAACTGAAACTGCTGGCTAAAAAACAGAGTCAGGAATATATGACTGACACAGAACTTCTGAACAATGTTTGGTAAGTCCCTTAACCTTTCTCAATCTTAATTTACCCATTCATGATGTGGGGCCAGTGATACTTAGCTGCCTAACAGGAGTTATAGCCTGCAATAACAGGCTTATTTAATACTCAATAAAGACTCCAAGATTTGTGAATGGTAGGTGCTAAGGTTTTACTGGGCTCTGTTAGGTCTCAACACTTTCCCTCCAAGTCCTCCTTTTACTGGAAGAGATGACCAAAAAACCGACCAAGACATGTTGCTGTAGTTCCTAAGCAGAAGAAGTGTAGTTCCTGGGATAAGCTCTACAGGACATCAGGGCAAAGACACTGCTGGAGCTCCCTTCTATTTCCACCTCCCCCTTTTCAGGGTACATTAAGTTTTCTTCAAATAATTCCACAAGGCATTTTTCCTTACTCACTAGACCAACATGGTTCACTAGACAAATGTAGTTTGTCATTTCTGCAGGACCCTTCTTTATATCCTTTGGAAAAAAATGTTCTAGTCCTCCTTGATGCAAGTTTTTTTTTCACCTACCCTTTTCACTTTCCGTCTACAGGAAGAGCTACTCGACTCCTAGGAATGAAGATTAAAGCCCTCTTAACTACTCAGGATTTCAAAGGGAGGACTAGTTAACATTCCAATATACCCTTTAGCCCTGTGAGCACCTCACAATGACAACTACATTTGCTTCATAATCAAGAAATATGAGTATTAAATTCTAAAACTAGCCCTTACCAGCTCCTTGGTGTGCAAGATTCTGGACAACAGAACAAACATTACGTGACAGAACTGGCAACAGTGCTGTGTTGGCTGAAGTGGCTGGTTCTAGCCAGAGAGCATCCTCCCTCTCAGTGTCCTGCCTTACTGCGATTATTTTACCCTTTTCCTCAACCTGATCTCTAGCTGCTTCTGCTTCAGATACTGACAAAGCCTGTCCTGGGGAGAGGACTAGGCATTCTACAGTCAGCTGTTTGTTCTTTATTTTTTGAGACACTTGATGTCATGAAGTTGAAGACTCTCTTATACCAGTGTCTAGGCACACTCAAAGGTAGCCTGGAAGAGCACTTAATGCCTCAGAGATCCCACAGGGTTTTCACTTTGGCACCTCACCATTTAAATAATGCCTTGCTATTTGGCGGATCTAGTTCCTTTCCACTATTCCAATTCAAATCTTTTGGGGTTTAAAGAAAACCACTAGATCAAACTGTACAACTAATGCTCACCTTTTTGAGTCCTCTCTGGTGGATATCCACAATTATTCCCATGATCTCTGCATCACTAGGCCACAAAGGTTGAGGGGAAGGCTTGGAAAAATCTACACACCTTTAGAGATCTCATTGTAGCTTTTGAGAGGTTAATGGAGTCACCACTAGGGAATCCATCATTCTCATTGTCCACTCACATATGCTAGAACAAAGCAAGGGTAGCATCACTAAATTCATTTAGCATTGTGTGCTACCATTGTGAATTATTGTCACCTAAACAGCTTTTTCTGGAAGAAACAATGACAGCAAAAATTCACTGGAGAAAAGGAATACAGTCTCATTCTACTGAGTCAGATGAAGATCAAAATATAAAGTGACAGTTCAATTTAATTCAGATCCTATAGCTAAATAAATATATAATAAAACAGTTACTTATTTATTTATTTATTTAATAACCAGAAAGATTCTGGACCTCTGTTCTGCAACTGGAGTTTGGTTTCCTGTTGTATTCACACAATATTACTGGAATCAGCACAAAATCTGTTCAAACATCTCTGCAGCACTTAGATAACTTCTGTCACCAGTGTACCCAAGTAGAAAATGCATTTTTGATGTTATGCAGAAATACATGCCTTGATAGGAGAGATGAAGATGCAGCCCAAAGTGTTAAAAAAATCAGAGAACAACATTTGAGCAGACGAAGATGCACTCCAATTTTTCTTTCTTCCTCTTTCAAGCTTCCTTAGCTCAAGACACATATTCCAGATATATAAATGATATATGTAATGCAGAGTAGTTAATACAGATGGAGAGAGATTGACATGGCACTTATCTAAGTGAACACTGAGATTCCAGGATACCTATTGTACTCCAGCTGATGGGAGCTTCAGAAGCTGTGAGGCAAAACTGACTTCACAAAACTACTACAGCACTTTTCACCTTTGCCAACAGACACTGTGCAAGCCAGTTTACAGTTCTGTGCCAAGGGCATATCATCCAGACTTTTCTATTTCAGCTGAAAGAAAACCCACTATCTGATAAGCTAACATGATGAATGTTCCAACTGCACAACTAAGCAGAAAACCCAAAAGCTTCAGAACTTTCCTGATCTGAAATTCATCCCAATTTAAAATACATTTTGCAAGTCTTACTAATGTGTGTATACACACATATAATCCTGCCTACTAAGCTCTGAAAATACTGAATATTCAGAACATGAGTTCTATATTAGTCAATGTTAAATGCCATCAAGGGAAAACTGACATCCCTGTTAAGAAACAAACCAAACCCCCAGTACTGCTCAAATTTATTTGTAAGGCATGATCTGAAACATGCTATTATAAAGACAGCCTTTAAAATATTCATTAACTTCCATAAAATATATTACTCCTTCAGAAACTGTCCAATATGGCAGTGAAGCCTTGTATCACCTATTCATTTGTCCTCATTTTTGGCCAGCAATAAGAGAGCATCTGATTTTATTATCATAAATACTGTATAAATATATTGACACTATAAAGCACACAAACTCACATCCTGTGTGCTTTTTGCACTGAAGGCAAATAGAACCCACTATCAGTCACTCATCTGAAGAGTATAAACTGACACAATATTTTTAGAATTCAAACTTTTGATGTGGAACTATTTTAAGATCACCTGAACAGCCTCCTCTCCTTTGAAGGACAGTACGAAGAACATACAATTCAAGCATCATTACTTCTACACACACAGGCTTTGGACAAAGGAAAAAGTGTCTTAGACAGAACAAACAAGACACTGGTAGTAAAATATGAGTGATATATTAACCAGATCAAGGATCCAACCACTGAGTTGGATTATAATCTCTCTTTCATTCATTTCAGACACGATTTTAAAATCAGGTTCTGTTTCAGTATTCCATGGCCTCCTTGCACATTAGCAATTATGGCACTGCTAATAGCAATAAAGGGTGAACCACCGAAGGTCTGTAGCTACAGCCCTCTTCACAGAAGAATTAAAATTTGACATTTCTAGTCAGGAAGTCTCAATTTCCAGAAAATTTCTAGTTGGCTAGAAGGACTGTGATAAATAGGCTTTCTTCAGCATTTTAAGAATTTTATGTCTTCATGCTAAGTGGGAAGTGGATGATGCTTTTTACCCAAAATTAAAAAAAAAAAAGAGACAATGAACTAGGCTTTTATAAATTAAAATAAAAAAAATTATCTTATGCTTGTTTCAAAAAAATGAAAAAAGAGGAGGCAGTCCCACTGGTATTCCATTAATTTATTTGAACCATCTCACCGAGGCCTACTTGAAATTTTGAGTTACATCATGTTCCTTCAGAGACCAAAGCTGACAAGAAAAAGCAAGCACAGTCTTGGAAATTACATAGTCTGTAAGATTTCCACAGAACAGGGGAGAAAAGACCAAGCCCAAAAAAATTACAAACCAAAAAGGATAAACCACAGCTACAGCCTGGATAAGAACAGACTTAGATGAACGCATAGAAAAATAAAAAAAGGAACAATTACTGAGAGTAAAATTTGCCATGTACTCATAAGAATAATACATCCAATTTTGCAAACCAAAGACTTGATTCTGTGGGGGAAAACATTATGTTTACAGACTTAGGAGAATGGAAGGCTTGTAAACTGGTAAGACCATTTTTTTCTAAAACAGAACAAAAAGTACAAAACAAGGAATAGTATCCAATAGATTAAGCATTAAGCACACAAATCTTCCTGAAAGCAGGCAGAAAATCTGCCAAGTTTTTTCTTATGCATATTGAATTGAAATTCAGCATAATCCAACCTAGAAAGAAAAGCATTACAGGGAGCAATATAACTTCATAGTGAAAGACTTGTGTTCACAGTGAAATGTGACATTTTTAGATCAAATGCCACCTCTCCCTAAAACATGCTTAGTGATGATCTCAGCCTCTTGTTTTTTCTTCTTTTCCTATAACTCACTAGTGCCATTAATTAACTTAGAAACTCTATTTATGTTTCTTTTTCAAGTACATGTTGTAACAATGTAGAAAGGGTGCATGCAAAGTGCCATCTTTCCAACTTCATACTAATTGACACTAGTGCAAGAATTCTAACGTGATTCAAAAAAATGTTGGTTTATGGTTATGACCTTCTAGCAGTCAGAGGAAACCTGCTTAAAAACAAGAAATGCAAGTTGTCCAAAATTTACAGGCTAAGTATTAAATTCAGTTTTCCTTGGAAGTGGTCAGGAGGTTTCTTGCTCCACAGCAGCAGGAAAAGAGACTTTTCTATGTTAACCATCAGTAGGTGCAATAATTCCACTTGTTATCTTCCATTAGAACAGCAGAATTGAAGAAACATTGAAGAAATTACTTGTAGTTTAGTTAATGAAGTAGAGTGAGCTAAATCAAAAAATCACCTGCTTTTAATTACAAATTAATCAATGCAATGATTATGGAACCGTATTACTGATTTCCTTCTATGACATAACTAAATTCTGCCATCAAGCCCTAATAGATGGGGAACAAAAGTTATACTGTGGTAGTTCTCCTTACAATAATAAAAACTTCTCCTCCACTCAGTGCAAAATAAAGCCAATTTCCAAACCCATGCTAAGCTGAACCTTTTGAGCTGCAGTAAAGCAACAATATCTACATCACAATTAAAAAGCTTTTTAACCTTTTATTGCTTGTTTTTATCCAAGTTCCTGTCAATTAAGCATGTGTATTGAGGACTGGAAGAAAGAGGTAATGAAATGTGGTCAATCACTTTCTTCTTTCTTTGAATATGTTCAATGTACAAAATGTGGAAAATCACTCTTTGAAATTAACCTATTCCCCTGCAATCAAATGTTAGGTTACATTTAACAAATGACCCTTTTCTCTTAGGAGAGAAATCAATATTCATAGTTTTCTCTCCTGCCCTCTGTGACTACTGCCAGAAATCCTTTTTTATATAAAACTGAAGGAGCAGACATTTACTTAAAAATCCCTAATTCATGTACTTTCTTTCTCCCTTGCCACGGCTCTTCCCCTCTTCCCCAGCTTGTCTAAGTCAATCATTTTGTGAAGGAAAGTGGGCTGTAGGTGCCAGGGTAGCTTGGCCTTCTGGCTTGCTTTCGCCTGGGAAACCGCTCCTGTCTGTCCTCAGATAAAGAGCCTGGCTCCATCTGGACAGGGGAGGTCCCCAGCCAGGCCCTGCACATGGCACCAGCGCCAGCCTGGTGACTCTCCTGGCTGTGACACTCCATGCTGATGCAGAACAAACAAGAGCAAAGGGAGAAGCATCACTTGTGGTGATGCAGAGCCTGGTGCCATCACCCTGGCTATGAGAGGAGCCCTCGTGCAGGATCCAGGGCCAAATCCCACCCCAAGACACCCAAATGAGCTGATGCCAGGGCTGTGGGGCCACAGGGCTGTGGGCAGGCCATCGGCAGGGCAGTGGTGGGATGATGCTCCTGTGCCTGCACTGGCCAGGCTGAGGGAAGGTCTGGGAGGATGCACCATCCTCTCTGCAGTCACGGACACCAACAGGGAGCTTGCTCATGGGCCCAGGGCCCTCCTGGCACCACAGACAGGACACAGTTCCTGCAGTGGGGCTCCCCTGCTGTCCCTCCTGGCACCACAGACAGGACACAGTCCCCTGTGCTGCCACAGCTCCCCCCGGGCTGGCCACAGCCTCCCCACAGTGAACAGGCAGCAGCCACCAGCTGGCAGAAGCTCCTTTTTGTAGTGCACCCTATGGCCTCACACTCATCCACTCTCAACCCAAGTCCACCAACCTCTGAGTCTGCCCCATCACAAAATAACAGAGAACAACTCAAAATTAGAGCAGTCACACAGCACGTTTAAAAAATCCCCTTTTTCTCTCAGGAGAGGTATGTACAGTGTGGCACATGCAGCCCAAATGCCAGCATCTCAGAGCCTTACTTTGGAAAACCAGGTCATGGTTTTTCTCTTAGTTCCTGCCTGGATTTATCTTGTTTTCAGCTGACCAGGCTGAGCCGTGCACTCAGATGTGGAGATTTAACCCACAGCCTTTGTAGCTGGATATGTTCCACTCTCTCCATTAAGTCCATTTACATAAGAGTGCATTAATGTACTTCCAGGTGTGCTGAGCACCAGAATCAGCTCTTTGCACATTTCCATCCAATGTTTTTGTAAAGCTTGCCTGCAAAACTGAGTAGGAGAGAGCTGTCCAGTTCTATTAAAATTCACATGTATCTCACTGGAAATGACTGCATGACCAGCACACCTCTGAGGGTTTCTTGCAGCAAACAGAGAACAGAGGTTTTGGGTTTTTTCTCCTGCCATTTATAACTTCTTGCAATAAGCTTCTGTTTAGGGACCAGCAAACTGTTTGGAATGTTTTCGTTTCTGTAGTTGATCTAGACTGCTTAACCCATGAAAAAAAAATACAAATACACACCTAGTAGATCACTACAGTGTAAGCCTATTGCCATCACTGCCATATCTTTGAGCACTGGAAGTGAAATTGCCACAAAAATATGAATAGTAACCACCACAGAGACTTTTGTTAAACAACTGTGCAAAATAACAGCAACAATAATATGCAATGAAATCAGGGCATTTCTTTTTCCTTAAATAACATGCTGTTTATAGCAAAACACAATAAATACTATTAATCAGTGGAAACAATAATAAACAAAAAACTGTGTTTATGGGAAGGCCAGGAATTCACAGGATACGTACCTGGGTACAAGACTCAAACAATTCTGCCCATATGAAAATAAGAAACCACCTGCATGTGTTGTATGTGCTTTATGAATTAGAAAGATAGAGCTATTAGCATGGTTTATAGGCTATGCACCACACTATTCTTTATCAAAAAATGCTAATTTAGTGTCTCAGCTAGACCGCAGATGCTTTATTCTATCATGATCATTTAGATTCCACTTTTCTCATGCCACAGTCAGATATTGTGAAAAATCAAGTTCCATTTACAGCATCCATTGTTATCTCACAAAGTAGCACTTCATGCTACTACTGATGTGTTACAGACTGTTAACAGTAATTTAGTTTTAAATGCCAGTGCATGCAAGTGTTCTGGATATGAATACTAACAGGATGAAGTTATGCAGGTGTAGGAATTTAAAAGAAAAGGAAAAAAACTCCACACCACCACCCACACCTCAACCCACACAGGAAATGACTCCCAGCTCTTTGAGGGAAGACACAGAGCATGGGACTTCTCTCTTTGCATTTTAGCTATATGTAGTTATTCCCCCTCACTCATCAGTAGAAACATCCTCCTCCAGGCATGTCTGAAGACAGGTGCTAATAACCCAGTGGTATTTATATCTCTGCACTGAATATAGGGAGAAATTAAGTAATAATTTTTGGTGGTTGTTTATCTTAGAGGTGGTCAAGAACATAGCAATGGCATATTAGTGATCCTCACAGCTACACATGGTGCCTCACAGGCTGAGACATCCTAAAAGCAGTATATGAGGTCTGCAGCATGGTCAGAGCTCTGCCTACCAAACAACGAATGTTCTCATTCCTGGAGCAGCTTCTTCTGTCTCATCTTCCACTTAGCTTGCTGCAACTCTGTGAAGTGCTTTTTGTTGACATCCTAACTAAATGAATTCATTCTCCAAATATGTAAGCAGATAATTATAATTAATGAACAACAAAAAAAAGGCAATATTAAGTTGACTCCCAGAGCTCTCAGGGGATGAGTGGTGCCACTTAACATCTATTGCTTTAATAAGCAAATGCCAACTGACTAAAAAATACAAAGAAGGAGCAAAGTTCAGACTCTAATGAATCCCCTGTTACCTACAAACCCTGCTATTCCCAGGTCTTTCCTGCATGTTTGAAACTCAGATGAGTTAAGAATTGCTCTAGATAAAGTAGGCCACTCCCATGAATTGGACAAGAAACTGGTTATCTTTATAAATACCCAGTAAACCTAATTAATTCAGATGAATAAAGAATAGATGATACCAAAAAAAGATTGTCCCTTTACTATATCCTTCCCTGTTCCTTCTCCCTGTAAAAGCTGCTCAAAGTGGGGTTTTAGCTGGGACACATGCCCCTCGTGGAATTGCAAGAAGATTCAATATTTGGCCTACCTCCTTTTGCTTTTAGCAATAGGAATGAAAAAGTAGGAGGTTGTTCTTATTAAACTGAAAATCCCTTTTGAGAGACTGCCAGAAATGAAATGGTTACTGTACATTGAAATAGTTCTTCACCTTTTTGTTCAATGTGAAAGGCAAAAAAATGATGCAAATATGAAGCAACGTGTCAGTTCTGCTAAATAAAAATGTGCACAGTAAAACTAAATCACATATATTGAAGTGTTATTTTGGTTTTATGGAAATGTAATCTGTGTTATGACATTTGCATTTCATATAACTGCTATGGATAACTAATCTTTCAATGCATTGCATACCATTCTGTCACCAAAAAAAAAAAAAAAAGTAATACTGTATCATCTGTTTCCACCTGTACACTAGAATATTCCATGACAAATGTATCAACATCAATTGTATAAATTCACTCCTGAGCCAATGAAAAGTATGGATACATTTAATAGAAATATTTCTTTTACCCTTAAACTCTACACAGCTATTAGAAGATATCATAGCATGGTGGCAAAGGAAAAATTACAACTTCAAACAACACAATATATGGATGTTTGTATGCATTCTAAGACTTCTGAATTTTGAGTGAAAATTAAATACATCAATACAGACTGCCAATATGGAACTTTAACTAGAACTTGATGAAATTGCATGTTTCCCATTCCGTGCCCAAAAATTATAGTTTTCATCTCTGAGATATCTTATGTTACGCCACATATTACAAAAAAAAAAAAAAGTGATACTTAAATACAAGTGAAAATACTAAGTATATTTGAAATTTATTACCCTTTCCCTTTCCCTTCTGTGTCCCTTGCTTTTGTTTTCCTTTTGATTACCTTTGCTTACCAAAGCCATCATCCAACCTCTCCAAAGTTCCAATTCTCAACAAATGCCTTTAGAGGAAGTTTTCACAAAGGAGTCACACATGCTTTAGCCCTGATTAAACCCCTGTTTCACAACACTGATAAAAACAAAAAGCCTTTAATTTCCCCACTTTGGAAACCAGTCAAAACCAAGGAAACTCCAAAGGAAGAGTGCAAGAGTAAGCCTTGGGATTTAACTCCCAGCCCTTGGAATCCCTTAGGCACAAGGAACAGGACTACTTGCAATAAAAAAAACAATATGCTCTGGTCAAGTGCAGTGTCAGGCAGCAGTAGATGAGACACAGACTTTCAGGTAATTCATTGACTTAGCACCAGACTTTCCACTGACTTTCAATGAGACTTGTTCTCTTCAGCTGTCAAGGGACATTTCAAACAGCTAAATCTATGCTCAAGATACAGAATGACCTAACTTCCTGAAAATTGCATAACTTACTGAAAATCAAACTAGCAAATGTGGGGTCATTTGATTAATTTTTGGCGTAATTAAGGAAGATTAGCATTAAATGTGTGTGTTTCTTTTCTTGGGAAAATCATGGTTTTCTATCTGCTGTGAAAGCCAATGCAAAAAATCCATGTCTGTTCACTTGAAGGTAGCTTTCTGAAGTGAAATAGCTATATTTGGGATTCTTTTGTGTGCTGAGTTAGAAGGAGTAGCAGCTTTTTAAGCTCAGATGTGTAAATGTCCCCATTTATATCCTAGCTCTGCAAAAATAGGGTTTTGTGCATATTGCAGTCAATATACACACACAAAAGAGAAAAGTGAAATAAAAAAATATAATTCTCATATTAGAAAACTGAGTACTTACCTAGTGATAGCAGCTGGAATGAAAATGGCTGAAAGCAATAAAAATCCATTTTACCATTTAGTACAGTTTGTCAGACTAGAGAAATGGGATTGAATTTCAAAGCCACAGGCAAGCTGGCAGAAATCTGTGCTTATGCAGTTGATAGGGGTTTTTTTCTCCTTTTTTCTTTTTTTTTTCTTTTTTTTTCCTTATTTACAACTCTTTTGATAAGCCTTCAGCAAGTTACATAGGTTGTTCTAGTTGTATCTCCTTTGACTGGATTAGAATACTTGATGACAGTTTGGATAAGTTTGAGGCAGATGGTTCTTGACATTTTTCATGCCATCAGTTACAAACCATGCAAGGAAACTCTTTCATCCTTTGTTTATCCTTCACTTAGAAGCCACTATGGTAGATCGTTAAACTTTCATTTTTCACAGTGCTGATTAAGGCGTACTACAAGGCAGATGTTATGCAGCACCATTTTTAACAATTTACATTTAGCACCAAAGCTGGCTTTGTACTTGTTCCAGTGGATCAATTCACATTTCAAAAACTTCAAGGTCAACCTCTAAGCATTGCTACTCTGTTGAACAACTAAATGTTTCATAAAGTTTTCCCTATGACTGCAGCACTTGAAAATATGTACTGGACGCTGTTTACTTGTTTATAGCTGCCAAAATGAATACAAGTAACTATTGTTCATCTCTGCTACAATTAAATGACAGATATAGTGCTATAAAATCCAAAGACTTACAATAAAATGAATAAAGATCACTATTTTAACACATGACAAAAAATTGACTCATTTATTTTCGCTAATAGCATTTCTAAATAACAAATAATTACTATTCAATTGGCAGTTAGTCTTAATTTATATCAGGTCAAGAAATAACATTTCATGGATGAAAATGTTTATTAGCTTACTACACATCTGTATGTGCATTCTTTATTTTATGATTACACAAATTCTATACTTCCTAGGACAAATTCTAATAGTTATATGTAAGCAAAAAAACAGATAAAGGCACCTTTAGAGAATAGCAGAATAAATACAGTCATGACAAAATACAATATATTTCATTCACAGCAATTTGATTTTTATGCTCTGTAGAAAACTGAGTCTTACAAATACTTGGGCTCATCAGTAGGTGATGTTAGTTACATTTTTTACTGAAAATTTACTGGAATTATCTGTAACCAATCATAGCAATGGGGTAGAAGCTTTTGTGCTAGTGACAATTTCCATAAGACAATAAAGGGAAAAGGAACTTTCCTTGGGATAAACATCTATGCCATGGAAAATATATATGATACAAATATATCAAGAAAAATATTTTCTGTTCTGACCCTATGAATCTTAATTTCAGTAGTACTGGGGAATGCCTTCATTTCACTTGAGGAACTACAGACATTACAACTGTCAGTCATGCTAAGATGTGGGGAGTACACAGACAACACATGGTCACAACTATTTCTGCAGAAATCAGCCTGGAAATCTTATAAAGAAAAGGCTACAAAATCTCAAAAAGCTTGTCGGAAATGCTGACTTGAGTTATGCATCTGTCCTAGATTTGATATTTTGCCACCCAAACCCATACACCAATCTATATTTATAAAACCTTGAGCAAATAAGGCTCAGAGTAGTGATAACTGTGTCATTCAGGAATGTGTAATGGCCTTGCAAATGCACTGCACAGAGCCTTCCTTTTCCATAGCTCTATCAGCAAAAATAAATATAGAAGATGAATACTAGTGGGAAAGCATGGATTTCATCTTATTTTTGTTACATTATTATCCAGGCTTACAACAATATTTATCATCCTACAGTTTGATTTGTTATAATATATGTTTACCTTTTATCTTAGAAGAAAGGAGTATCAGCCCTCCAAGGATAATGGAGAAGCAATGTTATTTAATTATTCCAAACTATCTAGTGCTTTGGTACACAAAAGATAACAGTCAACACACTGCTACAAGTGTACTGATATGCAAGCTGTGGTCAAGATAAAATATTTAACAGCAGAAAAATACACTTTATAGTGCAGCTGCTATAATGGGATTTTAAATAAGGAGAAACAATTCTGTTTATTCTCAGCTTTGAAAATATGTACAAAGCTAACTACATTCATCCATAAATTAACTTGATAATGGCTGAAGATTGGTGTAAAATGGAAGTTGACCATTTAGCATACACACACCAAACAGGTGCAGGAGAGAGAGAAAGCACATGCAGGTAGCTGTCAGCAGCACACTATCAACACACACAGAAAAAAACTGGTGTTATCATGGAAACAGTGAAAGTAAAGCTTAAAGAGCTTGCACAATCATAGTGCCCTGCCCCAAGGTTCATTTCCAGACTCAGCATAGCTCCATCTGTACAGTTACATGTATTTGAATGTCTAGGAACAGAAAAAGAAGAAGGAAAAAAATTAAAAATAATAACATGGACCACATTCTTGTAAACTGGCATCACTCCACGGAAACAAATGCAGCAGTGCCAGCTTATGCCAGCTGAGGATCTCACATTACATGGAAAAATCCTGAAGCACCTGCAGTTCTGTGGGGGTGAATAATTTATGAATACATGAAATGTTCTGAATAACATATTTTTGAATATTTTTCCATTCACTCCATTCTAGTTCCTTCACAGCCCATGTTCTTTAAACCCATTTATTATAAGCTTCACAGCAGGATTGTGACAATGCCAATTATTTGGCCAATCCCCACTTGTTCATTTTCTTTGCCTACTGTGGTTTTGCTGGGAGGTGAAGAGAGGTGACTATTTTAGTGTATTCTTCTTCTGGCAATTTTTAGAAAGTGATAGACAAAGGATAGAGAGGTAATCCTTCCTGATTAAGAGGACAGATACAGTCTTTCCAGGCCTCCCTAATACCTTTGGCTGCACTATAAATGTTATTTCAGACTTTTCTCAAATCCAAACTCCATTTTTACACCTAGGACCTATTAAATATTAGATATTTTTTCCAAGTCTGCTGACAAGTCAGAGAAGGTAAAGGTGGAAGGCAAGGTATAACATGTCTCTAACTGAGCACATCACTAAAATCCTTCTCCTAGATTCCCATATGCAAGTCTAGAGATCAATAACAAAAAAAAAAAACAGTATCCAGCACTACTCCAAAATTTATTCTTTTTAGAAGAAGGGTCTACCTGTTGCCTGTGCTAAGGGTCTGCTGCCAGTTAGAGCATCACACATGAAGGCTGGCCCTCACCAGATAAGGAATTCACAGCCCCATTAAAGATTTTCTCAACCACGGCTGAAATCCTGGCAAAGCCTGGGCATTCATTCCCTCCAGGTACAACTCCTCTAGGACAATACTGCTCAGGGGGATCTTCCCTGAAAATCAACCAAGAAACTCACTATAGAGCAGAAATAGCTTATTGCTTTTCCAGATGCCAGAGGTACAATGAAGTGTGCTTCCGAATGTGGAAGCATAGATGCAAAATTCTACTGCAGAAAAAACATTCTCGTAGCAAGATTTTCATTCCCTTCCTGCACACAAATGCCTTTGTGGATTTGTTTGTAGTAATGATAAAATGTCACGTGAGCCTCTTTAGACAGCCAGTGTCCATACTGATGCTGCCTGTAGTGGATTTACTATCTCAAGTCCAAACTTGAACAGCTGCCTGGACCTGCTCTGTGTCTGCTCTCACCTGGAGCAGGAGGTGCCTGCTGAGATGAGCATGAACAGATTGAGTTGGTCCCTGCACCCCACCACAACCAGCCCATTTAGTTTGCATGTTGGGGACACACACAAACCTGTGGCAGAACCACTTATTTGTGTGGGCCATGTGAATCCTACTCCAGCCCCTTAAGCAGAAGCCTTCATTCCCATTGCCTCCCTTTCATCAAGAAATCCTGACTTTTGTGTACACCTTTACAGCAATGCTAGAGGAGCTGTGCTCTCCTTGCACGTGAACAATTTCCCATTAGTCTTCCTGAGATTTATGTATGCATCCAGAGAGGAGAATGGCCCTCTATGAATGTTTTAACAATCAGAACAATGAAGCATTGTGCATCAGACTGTTAAAAATGTTTCTAAACACTGTGTTCAATACACACTACTTGATTTCCAAAGCTACTCTGGACAGAAATAATTTAGAAAACAACTCACAAATAAACTAAAGCTCTTCTAATAAAACAAATATTTCACAGTTCATTTAATCTAAAATATTGAAAAGAACTGCCAGTACTCAGGTACGTGACCTGAAGCACAGAATTTTATTGCTTTCTCCACCAGGGATTAGAAATGTTTTGAGTAAAACAGTTGCTGCTAGGCAGGGCTCCTTTAACCTAACAGTCATATCCCAGGACTACTTATTCTTTCCCAAGCAGTAGGCAAAAGAAGGGAAACTGAGATCAAGAAAATGTCTTTTTTTTTCCTTTTATCTATCACATTACAGAAAAAATTCAAAACTCACAACTAAGTAAGTGAAATATGTTAAATAATTCACATTTGGTAATATGTACTAAGAGCTTTATATTTTCTGACATTTTTTTTCTTCTTATAGAAGTGCTTTGTTCTACAAGACATTTTGCCTTGTTGGTGCACGGTGGTCTCTTCCTTTTCTTACAAAACCTTTCTCTCTCACCATTTTTCCTCCAATATTCCTCTATTTCCCCTTCTTTTCCATTCAATGAGATGCTTGTTCAGAAGGCACAGGACTGTCATTAAGTGGCCAGTCTGCAGACTCATGATGGCCGTGCATCATGCCTGCAACAGACGAAGCCCCCAGCACTCAGACAAGATTAGTGAGCATATTTTGGATATGCTCAACTATCCAGATATTATAAAATATAAAATATCTGGATGTTTTGGGGCCAGTTAGGACTCAATAGAGCTTTCAAGTGTCAGGCTAGCCACATACAGTATACATATGTTTTCAACAAACAGATTTTTCAGGGAGTAGTGCAGCTAGGTGTTCTTACTGCACGTTGTACACTACTTCACATGCCAGCATGCTAATAAAAACCAAATTATATTCATGGAATTACATCTCTTCTGCATTAATCTCAGCAAGCCAATCAAAGCTCTCTAATCTTTAGATGAACTGACACTTTTGCAGTCTGAAATAATGAATGCATTCACAAGGAAAAGAAAGTTAGTCAAATTAATTATCCCTCAAAATTGTTTAAATTATCAAAAAATTTGAACTGATTCTAATTACCAGCATCCATGCTGACTGTACATAAATTTAACAAGGTCAACCTCAGCCAAACACATTACACCTGTTCTCCCACCTAAAAAAGGAGCAGATCCATGTATCCTTTTATTATATTAATCTCCAGGGACTGCTGGGAAAACCCTTACAGAAGGGTGTTCTCATGGGAAATACAGCAGCATATTCCAAATATAGATGTAGCAATGGTGAAACTTCTGAGGATCTCACCAATCCCAAATAAAATCTCACCTCTCACACTATTTTTTCCACAGCATTAATGTTGGCTACAGAATTCACTCCATCAGGAGACTCAAAGGCTGTTGCTGTTACTTGCTCATTGTCTTCTAATCAAAGATAATTTGACTACTGAAATTATATTAAAAAAAAATCCAATAAAACCTAGTACTCTGAACTCATGTAGAAAGTTAATTCCAATTTAAATCAATGGGATTTATGGGCATAAGTGCCTTTGGGACTTTAAATCTTAGTATATCTTTAATACAATGTAATAATCAATAGTTCTCAAAGCAAAAGGACCAGCAATGCTCCAGATCCCTTATGAAGATGAGGGTTCTTTTTTATCAGATGTCTCTGAAGACACTGAAAATAATTATTTGCTTTCTTAAAAATCATCAGAAAAAATATTAGAAGTTAAATAATTTTATTTTAATAAATACATGTCAGTGAGTAAAGTGTCAATCATTGATTTATTCATGTTTATCAGATATAATCAGTGAGTAAATCTGTCTTGTTGGGAGATCCACAGATACACAGACATCCATTGACAGCATGGATTATCATAAGGTATTAGCCCTTGCATTGAGAAAATACATTGAAAGTTTCATAAGACATAAATAATGCATGGTCCTAAGAGAAAAATGATCAAGTAAAAGATATCTTTTTCCATGTTATTTTAAATAAAAATGTATAGGGATAAAAACTTCAAAAAAAAAATAACAGCAAATTACATTAGGCAGAAGTATAAAGTTTTTCTTTATGTAAATTTTACATATAATTTTCTAGTTTTTATTATTTGGTATACTTGTATGGTCAAATGTGTAAGATACTAGGGTATTTCAGTAATTAATATAATGTAAACCAAGAATAATAGAAGAGCTCAGATTTGCTAGTTCAGTAGGTGGCCTTCTGCAAACTGCATCATGTTTCCATATTGTTTTAGTTAAAAGAATAACAAATATCTAATTGAGAAAATACTTTTTCTAAACACATTTTACCTTATTATTTACGCTGAACTCTAGATAAAACCTTAGTGCCTTGATTTTCAAGCACTTGGTATAAGGAGTCCACGTTCTGACAAATATGGGAGTTTTACTACAGAGATCAGCTCTTTTGAAAATCAGACCTTTACCCACTTAAAAGTTTTGAGTATTTATTTTGTTGGATTTTCCACAAAGTCATTTCAGCTGGAGCACCAGACCCCTATATTATTTTGGAAGCCGTGAACCGGCAAATTTCTTTTATACATATCCACACAAACAATACGTTACCTTTAGACATGGGCATTAATTAATCAGAAATTACATCCATCCCTTAGTGAAAGAACATCTAAACAAAGAGAAATCAAACAAAAAGAGCACTGTTTAGGGAAGAACACTTAACCTGGGCTTTTGCCTGCCCCAGCTGGCAGAAGGAGTCTAGGTTGGGCATGTTCATAAATATCAACTTTTAAAAGGAATCTGTTTTCTCTATGGTAAAATTAATTTGAAGAAAAGTTCTACCACAAAATAAAGAAGATCAATGTGGTTTTCTACTTTGCAAAAGCTCTGGAGAGAAGAAATTTATTGTACTAAGCAAAAGCAACTACCACACACACAGTCAACTTCCAATAAAGCAACTTGCCTACAGAATAGCCCAGAAATGCAGCATGCAAGTACGTATATAATAGTCACAAGTTTGTAAAGAATGGATTGGTTAGACTACCTTAAGCCATATTTGGTGAAAGAAAACCAGTAGACTTTGAACTTCACTTAAATATGTCCACCTAACATGGATAATTCACTCCAATTCGCTCCTGTTGTCAGGTGATGAGAAGTAAATGGTGGACACCAACATGAGGGGAGTTCTTTTATAGTGTCCATTTCCAAAGAAACCAAATGAAAATTCTGCCTTCTCTTACAAATGAAAAGGCAGGATTCAGACTTCAAATGATAAAGCTTTTTCTAGAAAAAGGACAGAAGGGAGCCATCATTTTTATGCTTACAAAGGTAGAAATAATGCCTTTTTTCTCTAATCTTTAAATAAAGATATGGCCATTGTTGGTCTATTGTGGACTAAAACTAAATTTTGAGAGCTGGACCAGTTCCATACTGACAAATAACAGCTGCTCATATTCCAAAAATCTGCATTACAGTTTTCTCTTTGCATAGCTCTTGGTGTGAGATGGTCATGGAAAGAAAGAGCATTACCTTACTTCTTCCCACAGTAGCCATTGAGTAACTTTTCTTTACAAAGCTATTCAGTATTTCTGTTACCTAGCTTTTCTTCCATGCTGCAAGAGCCGTGGTTACAATAGGGAGCATTATTTTTACACAGCTTGTCTGATTTTATCTTTTATTAGTTTGCAAAGAATAAAACAGGATGGTGGGAAGGAAAAGCTGTTCTTCAAATACCTGCACTGTCATATTTCATGTGCTTTTTTCTGCAGCGTGCTTTTGAGCTGAGCAGTGTTGGAGCAAGTGTGATTATAAATTTGCTTGTGGCATTATAAATGCCTTTTTCATGATTGCTATTCTTTAGTAATTATCTTTGCTAATCAATATTTTGCAATGTTTGGATTCAAGGCCCAGACAAAGTTCTAGTTGTCATACTGTAGACTTAAGATGTGCTTATTGATAACCATTGAGACGCAGCAATGTGACTTCAAGGAAAATAGAGACAGATCAGGGACCCTTGGCATGGTCTGATGTGACCCAAGTTCAATGCGTGGAGATGGCAACTGATTTACATTGGCTTCCCACACACTGATACTGCAACAATCCACAGTTAAACCAAGCACCATTCCTGAAAAAGCCATCATCCAAATTGTGAGCACGGGAATAAAATTAAATTGGCTAACTCTAGCTATGTACAGCCTGTGATTTCCAAATAGTTTCCTGTTTTACAATAGTTTCTAAAACGCCATGTTTGATGGTCATGTACAGTGATCTTACACAGCTCTGAGGAATACAGATCGTTCTTTAATAGTTCCAATGTGAACGCGGTCCAATAATCTGTCTTGATCAGTACCAGAAGCTACATTAAAAACAGGACTCCAATATGTGTCTCCTGAGAAGGTGGCTATTTTAGCAGCAGGTGAGAAAAAGAGAGTCACAATATTGCATTTTCCAAAGTTCTGCACTAGCAAAGGTTTTCAGAGATTTCCAGGAATTAATAAATACCTTTACAGTCAACCAGATGAAGTATGTACAAAGTAGAAAAACAAAATGATACCACGTGCATCTGTGCTTAGGAAATGAGGAAGATATTTCTCTCACCTTCTTTCTGAACTCCCTCTGCCTCTGTCTCTGGTTATGTGGAACAGCTCCAGACTCCAAAGCTCAGTGGAACAGCACTACGTTACACCATCTACCATTCAGTTAAAAACTCCAGCATGAGGTACTGACAAATCCAGGATAAATTGCTAGACTGCCTATGTACCCATCTTTTCTTCATGGATGGATGACTAACAGAAAATACTTCAGCTATTTGAGATGGAAGCAGCTATGTGCAAATAGTCTGCCCAAAATACAAGCATAAGTTTTGAAATTCAGTGCTACACACCTGATGCTTGATATTGTGTAAATCCATCAAACAGGATTCATGCCACAGGCATAAGAGACATGTGCCACAGTAGCATCTCTGACCATTTGTTACCATTAGCTTAAAATGCCCCAAATTGATTGTCAGTTTGTGAAATATTTAAAATATTCAGTAAACAACTAACAAATTGTTAGGAATCCTATATGTCAGATAAAATTGCACTATGAAAAAATGAAAAAATGTTATACTTAAGCTGCCAAGTGTATTAAATGTAGATGTGAACATTCTTTTACCTTTCTGTTTGACCAGAAAAAAAATTGCATCTCATACAAAAAAAAAAATTAGACTGTTTCCTTATTTCATTATAGTACAGCAGCTTTTGTAAGTAAGGGGACTAGTTTCTGTAAATGGCAGGGCCAATAATAAGTTAAATTAAATTCTCAGAGTAGTAGACAGGTTAGTCAGGCACTTCCCAGTTACATCTTTAGGTTATTGCGTCCTATATTTTACCAAGCAACATGACCAACACATAACACACATAATTTTAATTTGCAATTTTTCTTTAATAGACATTTAAACATGTTTTTATCTCACTAGGTGCATTTGTATTAAGAGTTCATTCCAATTGCTCAAGAAAATTTGAAATTGCCAAATTTTCAGTGGAGTTACTGGGCCAAATCTGTTTCTAATATAAATCTAGATAAATGGATTTACTGCACCAAGAACTAACAACAGTGATGTTTTACTTACTCCTATATATGCTCTTCATCTCAATTATTTTCAATTTTCTATGGAGCACTGTTAATAAAGATACACTTTCTATGTTTTAAAGGTGTTTGAAGGCCTTCTGGAAAATAAAAGACAGTTTTAATAAATACCACACTTCCATTTCTACAAGTGATTACATTTAGAAACATATAATCCTACAAACAGTCGCACTGTATATGTATAGAGTCAGAAAAAAACACGAGACTAAGTAAAACCTTGAAAAGTCCACAGCACAATTATGCAAAGCAATGTGAAGCAATTTATGCCATGGCCAATAGTGGGGGCTAATACTAAGAAGAATTTATTTTAAAAATAGCAGAAAAATAAGATCATACACCAGCTATTCAAACAGAAGTAATAAAAAGCTTTATTTTGAAGGATGCCTTTACATAAACATTCTGGGATTTCCCTTAAAAGAGATCTTGCTTTCTTTTTTTGTTATAATTGGGATAGGGTGAGGCAGCCTCCATGTAACACATATTGCCACCTTACAGGTGCTGCAGTCACAGGCATTCTTTGACTTTGTTTGTATAAAGTTTCTCTGGATTCCTCAAGTTTCAGCCTGGCCAAGCCCACCCAGCTCAGCCAACTTGTACCACACTGGCATCAGTCTCAACACAGACTGAATAAGCTCATTGCACACTGAGCATTTACTTATGTAGAGACACATCAAAACAGGTTTTCATAGCAATTTCAGTTTCGAATTCTTGTACTTCTTGAAGGAATAAATCAAAACCAGAAACCACTTTGACTTATGCTTTGGATACTGCTCAGGGATACAGCAGCTCTCTTGCTAGACTTTTTAGTGATCTTAGCAGCCTAAACAATCCACCTGGCACCTCATTCTCCACATGTAAAGGAAGAGATGTATGATTTCCTTTTTTTCTCTGACTTGCTTGTTTATTTCAGGGCAGTGAAAAAGATACATCAAAACCATAGACTTCAGGGAACTTTAATGTGTCAGGCATATAAGAAACTTTTCTCCTAATCAAAGTATCTATAGACACTATGATATTTCAGTATATTAAAAAGGCTTCTCCATTCTGTTGTGATTAAAAAAAAGAAAAGACAACACCCATAAAATTCTAATTAGAGAATTACCGATTCTAGGAGAGACAAGTCTGAAGAATACACCTTTATCAAAAGGGATTTATTAAAGAAAAAACTCAAGACAACTCTAACATGTAAATCAAACCAGCCTGTCCCCCACTTCCAAATAATTCTCATTTATTTTTGCAGCCTACTAGCAAGTGCCACCTTGTCTTATTTACACTGCATACTGACTCAGAAAACCGTACAAAAAAAATTTGTACTTCAATTCCCGCCAACAGTAATGGAAAGTGTAACCTAAATTGCCTTACAAATGCTTCTTGCATCCATAAGTGAATTAAACTAAACTTTTGGGAAACGTCTGCTCAATGCTATTGTGCAAAGGACGAAGCAGATCTCAGGCAGGAGCAGGGATGGGGGATATGCCATTTGCATAAGGAAGATAGCTCCTTTGTAAACATTGATACAGAATGGCAAGTCTAGCAATGACTTTTTCGCCCCTAAACTCTCTCCCCTCTGACTTACACATCCTTGTAATATATACTGCTGTTTTGACTTGAGCTATGCACCCAAATAGACTATTTGTGGAGCATTTGTGATGCACAGATCTATTATGCACAGCTATCAGAGGTCAAACATAGAGCAATTCTATACCTCTGATGTCAGCCTGAACAGAAGCATTGTTCTTGGCAGTGACAGGAAAAAGGCACCACATCCAAATTACTGAAAGCCTTCTCATGCCAGAAGAAAAAGCTGTCAGTTTAACAGCTGAACACAGAAGGTTCAACCAGTATATATCCTTCTCATTCAAGTAACATGAAACCCTGGAAAAAAAAAAAAAAAAAAAAAAAAAAAAAAGAAAGAAAAGGGGGAAAAAAAGCTGGAACTGTGTCAGATTTTTTAAGTTGGAAAAGCTCTTGTCAACGCTGAACAAAGAAAACCAGCCATTTGTGTTGCCAAGAGAGTGCTACTGAATTACAAAATAAAAGAGAAAGAAGGAGCCTCAATATAAATATATAATGTGCATGTCTGTACTGAAAGATAAAATATTCTAAATTTACTATAGTTTCATATTTACACTGCAATGTAGGCTGCAAACTGTGTGAATATCTGTTAAGATGCACACTCACACATAGGTATATGCTGATCTATAGTAAATCTATAAAATTTAAAATTTGCCCCCTATGTATATTTCCCTCTTCTGTATTTCATTACTCAAAATAAAAATAGTTCTCTAATTACCACACTCATATCTTATTCATGCTCAGTGTATGTTCCTTGAACAGCATCCCCAAACTGCACAGGCTGTACTTAAAGAGCAGGGAGACATCTCCCTGCCTGGGGTGAATGACCCCTCCACGCATCTTTGACAAAACAGACCTGAGCATGTCAACAGCTATCCAATAATGATACAAGAAAAGAATCCTCTGACTCTGGGCTGTATGAAATAAAGGTGTAGGCTGTGTCACACCCTGAGGCTACAATCCCCTTGCCATTCCCCTAGAATAAAGTGTTGCTCAGTGTAAAGGAAAGCTGTTTGGAACTAAAGCAGTGATTATCAAATCTTCACTTTTTCTCCTCTCTTAGTTTTAAAACATACACTGGGTGAACAGCAAGCATTTGTAAGAGTTAAGTATGTAATCCAGTTTACAGGCTATATTTCATTTTCTAATGCATAAGTAAGAGAGATTTAAAATTCCAGTAAATAGTTCTAACCAGCTACATCAAACAAGTGAAGCATTAGATGGGGAATGTGCACAGATCTGTCATCTGATCTGCCACATGGTCCTTGAAGAAATATCAATCCTGATAGGTGCTTTAGTGGTTTTGTTTTCCATCACCACTGGATAAGCAGTTTAAAAAGTGACACTAATTTTTAGCAGAAGAACCATGAGAAGTAATATGAGGAGACAGTTGTACACAGTCACAGAATGAATTCAGAATATTAAAATGTTACTTTCTGCCAACATTAAAGAAAGAATTGAGTTTAATTTCATTCCTGTGGGTTGCTCTTGCTTTTTTGTCAATACAAAGCAAAAATAGATCATTTTAGCTGATTAGAAGTTCCCATGCTCTTCTTATTTATCTCACACTTGAAATGACAACACTCAGTTTGTGACAACATAATTGTCTCCATAGAAACTAGTTCCCATGAAATGGAGCATTTGCACAATATTTGGACCCTGTTTACTGAAAACCTGGTAAACACATGTACTGCACAAACTGTCACCACTGGCAGATTTCATAGAAACCCACAAACCAATTTAGTAGGGATTTATTAAAACAGTACTATTTTCTACCTGTAACCAGCCAAAGAATAAATCAATCATTACATGAGGACTAAGTAAACTTCTCAGCTGTTCAGAATCAGGATACAGGGCTGAGTGTTCTTTTATGCTCAGGTGTAGCTCTGCTCAGCCTAAACTGTGCATTAGGTGTCTCATTACTAGGAATTGTTGACACATGACACTGACTCACAAACCAAAGTAAACACTGTGAATACTCTTTATCGTATAATAGTGTATGCCAAGTTTTCTGAGGTTAAATTCCTATTACCTTTATTTTTCATCTCCTTATAATTTTAGAACTTTAATCATCATTGACGGTCACTTTAGGCTCAGCTTTGACATCAAACTAAATTCCCAAAACCTCCTCAAATACACAATTTCTATAAAAGCTTTTTGGAAATAGTGGAATTTTGAAATTTCTCTATTTGACTGCAATAACTGTTTGAGTGAAGCTGTATTCCTTTGCTATATCAATATCTGGTATTGCTTGTGTACATAACAGTAAGTGGGATGCATCTTGCCTAATTTCATTCTTTGTAGTCCCTGTACAGCAATCAGTAGGTACTGGCAGATAACGACTCAATCTGCATGCTCAAAACAAGTATCTAAGACCAAGGTAGTGTCTGGAAATGAAGTCAGTGACAAAACTTTAATTAGCCTCCAAACTAGAGCACATCCTCCTGTGCCGCTGACCTGTGCGGTCACCGTGACCATGCAGCTGTGCACCATATTCCAGGCTGGAGGAGGGGAGGGCACTGCTCATCAGCATTTCCAGTGATTTAGAAAGGTGAATGTGGGACGAATCTAGTGATACTCTTCCCAAATACCTTATTTAAATTTTTCATTTTGTCCAACAGACACCATTTTGCTAAATCTCTCAATGAAAATGTGGCTTTTGGGGAAGGAAGAGCTTTTTTGTTTGGTTGGTTTAGGAAATTTTTTTTGTTTGTTTGTTTGTTTTGGTCAGGCTATGCAAAAATAAAAAAAAAAAAAAAAAAGGAAAGACAGAATTCTTGAACATCTAGTGATCAGCACAACCTGCATGCCTCAGGACCAGCCATTTACATGTAGGATTCCACCATTTGAGGGTTACTTGCCAGAGAAGAAACAGATGGTGCCAATAAAAAGCAAAAATTAACTTCATTCTTCCATAACAAGGCAATAAACCCCAGCATAATATTATTATTTTCCATAAGTCAGGTCTTAACACATCGGGGGCAAAAGATGAAAAAATTGAAAAAAGAAATTTTGTGCTTTTGTTCCAAGGCTTTGATGTCATCACTGCTGGTTTTTGGAAAAGAGCTCGCAAAACTCGAAAAATCCCTTTTAGCCTTTAGGTTGCTCTGCTTAGGGATTTAGAAAGGATGTCAGTGTAGGGTTACAGACCAGATGACAATTCTCTTTGCTGCCAGGTGTATGTGGGCTGGAGGGATAAATAAGATGCATGGAGATGACGTTTGTAGTTATCTCTTTTCCCATATATTGACAGAATACATTTCACTATGCACTGACTGAGGGTTTTTAATTTCTCTCCCATCTCTATGATCCCTTGGGTACGTGAATGTTTTTCTTGCTCCCTCTTGTTTCCCCATTCTGGCTTGCAAGTTTATCCCACACACCTGCAAGAGCAGGATCTTTCAGTCACAAAGAGCTGCCAGAGCTCTCATGACAAGGAGGAGACATAATTTGAAGCATCTTTTTCAGCTTCATTAATAACAAAACACCTGTGAGCTAGGGAGTTTAAGAGATTGTGTCTTCATCATTTATGAATCTTCTTCCCTGCTGTGGCACTTAGTCCTTTGCCAGCTCAACCTGGCACAATTCCTCAGCATCCAAAATTAAAAAAGGAAAAAAGTGCACTTTTGTCTCCAGTGAAAGCAGTGTGGATGGTGAAGGTGGGGAGAAAACACCACCAGGAGCTGAAAGCCTACCCTTGCTAGAGCTGGTGACAAGCCTTGACACTGCTGCCTATTTATTCTGTTTGACACTTTCCTGTTGTTGTAAGAAAAATAATGGACATGGGAAAATATAATCCTAATGACTCAAGAATGACATTATAGCTGCTCCTCTCCTCCACAGTCCCATTGCAAACTTACCACAGTACATGGAATTTAAAATTTTATTGATGAATAAATAGCTGTGGCAAAAGAAGAGAACAGCTTCTAAGCCTATCTTTCCATAATACATTTCTAAAGGGAAGAACTGCCATTAACACATTCTTGCCATGAAAGATCACAAAGATTTATTTTTTTAGTCATTGTCTTTACTGGAAAGCTTCGATGAACACTCTCACAAAATGTTCCATTCTGAAGCGCTACCAAAGGAAGGACATTTGATTTGCAACCAAACTAACAGCAGCTATACAACACGTTGTGGTTAATTTGACCTCTGAGGACACTGGAGCACTTTGCAAACTATCCCAGACTCCCAGGCACTGAAATCGCCTTTTGATATCATCTGAGTTATTGCCGTCCCCCATGAGCCTTTTGAAATTCTCTCAATACAAGTGTTAGGACCCAGGAGTCCTTTGGTAGACAGTATAAATGCAAGCCAGAGATCATTGTATTAATCAATTATTACATCTCACAGTGTTGTTCAATAGGATTAAATAATCTGAAGGTCTGATAGATATCCCTGTCTAACTGCAGCAGACACAATAGTGACCACCATCAAAGAATTTACCTGATGTTATAGTATTAGCATCAAATCTTGGACGAGAAACAACACCTTTAAATGCCAGAGAGTCACTAAGGCACAGAAGTGAATGACCAAAACTATCTTTTGTGCATTTTAAAAAACAAACTACAGCTTCTGAAATTGCTTTTGCTTTGGAGATGGTGCAGAAGTGATCATCTTCATACTGATGCTCAGCATGTCCTGCCCTCTTGTCTTTTGCAGTATATATGAGTAAAAAAATCTCAGATTCTTACAATCTGAGAAATACTTTTTATTTTAGGATATAGAGATTTTGCATGCAATTTCAGTTTTATGTACTCCTTGCAGAAGAAATGTAGTAAAAATAATTATCTGAAATCCAAAGCCTGGGCAAAAGCTGAGGTACCACAGGTTTTCCTCAGCTCTTCTAATGAACCTTCATGCAACTAACAGGGTCTTTCCTTTTTCTTTAGCAAGGCATTTCTGGCTGCCCTTGAATTGTGCCACTCTGTGATATAATCACACATGCTGCAAGCAGAAAATGAGTGCATCTGTTATTCATACTCTGGTGCTTCATCATATAAACAACGCCTTGAACCTGCCCCATCAGGGCTGCTGTCCCGGCTCATGGACAGACCCAGCAATGGGTGTAGCTCTAATGTGAGCAAGTGTCTCTCTGGGATATGCCTGACTTACAAATTCAAACTCAGACACAAAGAAATGCAGCTGAGACCTTTGTTCTTTTCTCATGTGGCAAGTACTGGAAACCCCACTGGAAATTCAGAAGGATAAGATACATACCATGGGTTTCCTTCAATGTTCAGTGCCTGGAAGACCAGGTTTCAATAACCCCCACCACATATTAATTTTGGAAATGCATATATTAAAATCTCACAACATAAAAACCACCCCAATAATTTGAGAAACATGCTATTAAAAATTCTCTCAGTTCATATGGTTTTGAATATTCCCAAGTCCATTTTTACAGCATAATTAAGTCATGGACAGAAAAACTGAACTGCTTGTAATGGTAGGACATTCCACTGCTGTACTTGCTGAAAAGTATAATTCAGAGAGCTTCGTGCTTCATTTTGTATCACTTTTTTAGTCTTGTTTGTAAAGAAAACTAGAAAGTTTCTTAAATATGTATTCTTTGGTGAAAAAATTAATAAAAATCCCTGTAGGATGGAAAACACAGCATCCTGGCTCAAATGCTAATATCAAGAAGAAAAATATTAAAGATATTATATTGAAGATATAATATATTGAAGAAAAAACTGAAAAAATGGAGGAAACCTATACAGTGAAAAGAGGATATAAGAAAACAATTGAGTGAAAAAAAAGGAATGTGAAGGAATTTTCTGCTTATTGTTATGTCTCTATTCTCTCATTCTAATTACCGTATACTTTAGCAAATAATAAAACAAAATAAGCAGATGAGATCCACAAGAGAAATAAGCCTCACTCAGAGATTAAAAGCAGGTGGCAGAGTGAGAGAATAACATGAATGGGGTAGGACTTCTGCTCTGGAGGAGAAAGACGACGTGGACACAGCTCTCACAGCCTGGGCTCGCAGCTCCTCTGGGGAGTGGGGCAGCCCCCACAGCCAGGCTCCCACAGAGAGCCCCAGCTCTCAGGGCAGCACTGTCCAGGGCTTCTTTCTCACTCAAGTAACATGAAACCACAGAAAGAAAGCTAGAACTCTCAGATTCAGTGTAAAGTTACAAAAGCTTTTGTCAGTGCCAAACAAAGAACACAACTGAGGCAGTGCCGCTGAATTTATAAATAAGAGATAGAGTTTCAACTTGTATTTATAGTCTAAGTATACAGTCTGCTACCCATGTAATGCATATATCTCTCCTTACCTTCTAATATTTACTTATAACTAATATATTTAATGCATAAGTAAGCATTATATAGAAAATATAAATTCTATGAGTACAATATGGATCACCCACTGAGTATAAATAATCACCCGCTGAGAAGAGTGTCTTCACATTACAATCTCCTATGATATCTCTCCCAGCATATGAAGGTCTTCCTAAAGCCAGCTCAGCTCTGACAGCCCTGCAGCAGGGTGATACCAGGGGCCTGTGCTCAGGCAACTCAATTTTACCGCTAACATTTAGAACCACAATCAACAACACATAGCAAGTAATTTGCATGTAATGATGTTGAGTGGCTTCTAAATTTAAAAAACTGAGCATATTGCCCACTCAAAGGGGATACTCCTTGTTATTTTGATGTTAGATGTGATTTACAAGGCCAACAAGTTAACAGCACAACCAATAGCTAACTAATCTGTACCATATGGATGTGGTTCTCAGATGACAAACACGCTTTGACTCACCTGCAGTTTATTTTCTAGTATACATAGATGCTTGCACTCAGGCTTTCTTCGGACTTTTTTCCAATACTGTCAACAGATTAAAGATTGAGAGCAATTTCAATCAAGAGTTTCACAGACCAGCACTGTAAATAGTCTTGGGAAACATGACATCCAACTCTTTAACAAGCATTTGTCATTAACTTATATAAGTCTGTGGTTGGAAGAGGGGAGGAAGGAAAGAATAAGAAATAGAAATCCAAGTGCTACCTTACTAATTAACCAGAATGGTGATTAAAACACAGGTGTGCACAACACCCTTACAGCAAGGAATTGGTTGAGCCACTAGTAAGTCCAAAGCTTGACCAAACTATTGTCTCAAATAAGTCAGAGGGTTGAAGGGAATAACTACTTAAAGAAAAAAAAAAGAATCCATGAGATATTTCTCTTCTGTTGTTTATATTATTGACCTGATCACTTGGCAGGGTAGGTGAACAATGTTAAGTCAAATTCCCAAATGGTTTAATTCAGCACAGCTTAATCCAGCTTTAATTTAGCACAGTTTCACTGACTGCCATCCAGCTGGGCTGATTTATTCCAGCTAAAGGGTTGGCCCCACTCTAGTGTAACTGGTGAAAACTATTATCCACTGAAAGCATGATCATAAAGAAAAAGGTATTGAGAGGCATAGTATGAAATAGAGGGTGTTGATATACTGAATGCTAACAATGTTTATCGCAAAGACAGCTCACTCTTTCACTGCTGTGATTATAGTTGCCTTTTGTTACAACAGAGCAAAAGAAGGACATCTTTATTGCTTGGAAGTCCATGTGCTCCTCCTATTTATCTTGCACTTGAAATCTTTACCCTTAGTTTGTGACAACATAATTATCTCCATGGAAACCAGCTAAATTGTCATGAAATAGAACACTTACGTAGGCCCTGGACCCTGCTTCTTTCCCAGCCAGCATAAGCACTGTACAGACTGACCTGGGCACATCTACACCGGCCTCTCTCCCCCTCACAGAAATGCCAGAACACACTGCTTTTCCTGTGCAGCCAAATTATACCACTTACTACGTTAAGGCTTCATAAATAGCTTTCCTAGAAGGCTTCATTAATTGTCAATGCAATGATGAATCACTCTGGTTTGATATTCATGTGTCTCTATGTCCACCCAAGCCAGGCTTATGGTGATTTATAGAACAGTACAATGTATGGAAGGTGTCATGGAAAACATCAGTGCTTTACAAAACTGAATTTCCGGTTTCACAGTCTGAAAACACAAGTCTAGCAAGGCAAGTATTTCCTAACATGAGTTAGAATGTTCATATCATGGAAGCTTAGCAACAACGAGAAGATTAAGTATGGGAGTTCTATTAAAGTATTTTTTCCCTTAGTGCTTTTGAAAATCCCACTGCACACTATTAGTTGCAACTATGCTGGGCCAATCCTATTAGCTCTCTCCATTAAGTGTTCACAACTTCCCCTGGAAGATGTATTCTTCCATTTCAGCAGATATTTTTATAAATTTATTGCAGGCTTTTCACAGTTAAATTGCATTTATTTTATTTCTAAATTCAGCATGCACTGATGCTTTGTATAACATTACAGAGAGACCCTCAAATACTCCACCATGTTTAATAAATAAATGTGTGTATACACACACAGACTTTTCTGGGATAGAAGAGAGGAATAGGAATTGTGTGGTAACATACCATGCATTTGTAACATATTGCAGATATCTAAAGGCCAAATTATTTTTAGCCTGCTTTCCTAAAGAAATGACTCTTTTATACTTGTGCCTCTGCCTGTTCCTTTGATTCTGCTGGCCAGTTACTCTCAACAGACAGACAATATTATCAGAGAGATTGTTGCTAAAGATTTCACAAAAGCCAGAACCAAATTCTGTCCCCATTAAGGATGCTCAGAGGACTTCTGACTGCTCATGCTGAGGACAGGCTCACTCTGGACTAGCAGGGATATGTGCTGTCTCTGTCCCCTCTACACAAGAGCTTATGAGTCACTGGGGAGCAATTACAAAACACTAAGTTAAACAACTTCATCGGAAAACAGGGCTGAAACATAGAAAAACACTCCATGCACTGCCATGGAGAAGATGTGATGAGGAGAAATGAAGTTGATGACAAGACAGAACACGTGAAGAAATTGGACAGAAATCAGCATGACATTATTAGGGAAGGTTCATATGGGAGCTGTTCCTGGAAAAACAAGTGCTCTCTTATTGTAAAGCAATTAAATGGAATTCACTGTCAAAGGTATTGCAATTTTGCAAATTATTTCAAGAGAACAGTCATCTAAACTTACTAATGCTTTCTGTTTCAGGTGAATATATAAGGCTTTCCTCCCCCAAGCTACTCATTTCTAAAGCTGTCCTGTGCTCCAACAACAGCAATTTCATCCCACATTGTATTTAGTAAATTGCACTGAAGCGCATGAAGCCTTCCCATAATCTCTGTAAACATGGCTGTATATCTAAAGGCAACTCTTACATATGGGTCATTATCTATTCTAGTGCTTGATAGCTCCCATTCATGACCACGTCATCTCAGTAAAAATGAAGTTGTTCTGCATTTAAATGCCAAATAAGATATTCTAAAATATATAAAATATAGGCATTTCCATAAACATAGTTTTCTATACATATAGTAGATTCTATCATTCATATAATGCCTTTCAACTAAACAAAATACACATCTGGAAATTTAAAGAGCTCTACAAGCACAATGTATTTTGTTTGACTGCATCATTACCTGTGTACCTATATTATCTTCTCCTGGGCAGTGGTAAAAATTGAATCTGAAATGTTAGGCTGTTTTGTCACACATCTGAAGTTTAATATAAACTGAGTCAGAAAAACAAGAGGCCAGACACAACAAATTTCCTGAAACTGGGGATGGTGAGTAACGCAGCTTACACATATGGTGTGGCACCTGGTGCTCATTACATACAAATCAAACAAGCTCATCATTCTTGTAAAGCATTTCTCCAATATGAGCCTGTTAAATCCCCTTCTCTTCTATTTCTCTCTAATTTTTAGGCGTCATGGTCAAAAGGTGACAACCACTAACAGGAACATACCAGTTTGCCACCAGGGAATAGGATGCAGCTGAGTTCCCTATTCCTAAAGACTTTCATTTTGTGGTCCTGTAATATTAGGGCACCTGACCCACCCACAACAGCTGAGAGCACTTAGCATTACCCCCTCCCTCATTCCATGCTATGGGATGCATTTCAGAAGCTCTTGACTGAAAAAAACCCGTAGAACTCAAAAATATCTGACAAGATTAGCAGAATACCTGCAAAAAAAGCACATAAAATAGAATTGTTAACAGCTCATATTTGAACCAACGTGATAGTCTTACTTCAAGAGTAAGGCAGCCTCAGTGGTTACCCCAATTAAATGCAGAATATTCCCCAATGCTGTTTAATAAAATGTAGCCCCAAGACTGTTTGCATAAGAGAGGATACGTAAAGTGCAACTACTAAAGGACTTCTGGGCTTCTCCAAATTATCTCCCATAAAGCTTCCCATAGCCCTTTCCTTAGGTTTCAGGAGGCAGAACACATTTAATGACCTAATAATTAACAAAGAAAAGCTTTAATTATATGATAATTTAATGGCTGGGTTAAAGAGAGCTTGTATTATGAAATGTCTTACAGGAGCACTCTGGTGAAGTGCACATCCAAAATAGATCCATTTTCATTTGCATGTCCTTTTTGGTCTAGAACACCCACTGAACCCTGCCAAAACGACCAAATGATGCTGTGGCAGCCTTGTGACTGTACCAAATAGTACAAGAAAAGGGACAATCCTGCTTCTCTGAACAGCTGTGTGAGCCCAGCAGCTCTGTAGTACAGCATATCAATTACCCAGTAATTACCCCTCAGATTCCTGTTACTTAAAAAAATAAAAAAAAAAACAACACAAAACAAACTCAAACTTTGCATCTAGGTTTCATATAGAAAAGATGATGCTGGAGGGAGAGAACATCATTTTCACATGAGTTCTTTCTTTCTTTCTAAAGGTCAGAGTTTGTAAATTTTAACTTGTTGTATAAGAGTTTGGATTCACTAAGGCTTCTGAAACAGGTCAAAATAAAAGCTTTGGAGTAAGGCAGAGAATAGCAAATAACTATTCAGAATAAAGACAATCTGAGAAGATACATAAATCTCTCTAAGAAGCCACTATCTAACAGTTTAATTAAAAAACTCATCATTGTGATATTTTGCAATATTTTTCAAAACATACTTCTTTTACTCAAGGAAGAAATGTAGCATTTTTTACCATAGAAACATCTCATTACATTTAAATATGACATGAGGGAAAGCAGTTATACATGAGTAATGCATCATCAAAACCAGAAAAATAAAACTATTGGTAGCAATATGAAAAGATTTTGTGAGTAAGTGAACATATATTTAATCTCTGTTAATGTTTTCCCCCTTCAGCTTAGAGAAGTTTCTCTGTCATTGCAACACTAAAGTATCATCTATCATAAGAGGAACAAAAGACCAAAGCACTATTCAAAGATGATAACATGAAAGACTTTGAGAGCCTTTCATGCCTTCAGTCACATAGTTCTGAAGCCTCCCCTTCTCTATTATTTCAGTATATTACTATATAAAACCATGCATCTATCCAATGGAAGATCTCATCTGGAGGTCAGAATTTAAAATAATACTTATGCAAAACTACAAATTGTTAGTGTGCTTTCTCAAATTCAAGCTCTTTTTTTTTCTAGTTTTCATAGCTGTTATATCAAAGAGGTCAAGGTATCTGTCATAAACCAATCTATCCTTAGTGTCAGAGAATTTAGGCCCAATTGTAAAATCTCTATAAAATAATACTTTTCATGTCTTTAGTACTCTTCTCTGAGGATCTCAGTTTGAGAAATTATAATTAACAATTTGCTAATCAGATTCTTATTTTTCTTACCAATAGAGAAGGAGAAACATAGGCATTTTTTTACGTCTTAAAATAAGCCTGTGGCAGAGTTAAGAACAGAACCTATTATCGCAGATGTCCAATTACTTTGAACACAAAACTTTAGTTCAGAATGTGTCTTGTTCTTGTTCAGAACTATTTTATATGCTACTAATTTTGTAGACAAAATGCAGCAGGGCACTGAAGTCTTTCAGTGATTTTTGTACAGCCATAGGTACATGAAGTATTTATTCACATGTTGACATGAATTGTTTCTATGTAGCCTATAAGAATTCTTTCTTACTCTGTTTTCTTTCTACTACGTCTTCAATTTTTCCACCTCTCATCAATCCTCCAGAAGTACAGCACATGCATTTTAATGGAGAATACATCAAAGGTTGACAATGATGCCTGGCTACTCAACAGAATGCCAAACTGGTGAATCACAGCTCACAGGCTAAACAAAGACCAATCTACACACTCTACATGGGCTTGATTTTTAATCTCTGTAAGCAGGAATATACTCCATGTATTTGCCTGGGCTCAACAACATTTAGCTCTGCTTCCACCATGCACACACAGTTTTGCAGCCTTCTAGAAATATCAGCAAAATCTCTAACACCTAGATCTCTTAAAAGCTTGTCTTTTCCAACCCTCCTGAAATATCTTTAAACACATTAAAATTCTACTTGAAGAATTAAAGCAAAAACTGAGATGGAAGGATTTTTGCAGAATAGTGTATGAGAGAATTAGATTCTTTTGCTTGCAAAAGAGACTGTAAAGGGAATACAATTTACTGAGAGGAAATAAGCTATATCTTAGATGAGGTCATGCTTATACAGCATTGTTTGTTTGTCTGCTGGAATTAGAAGCAAGGATGAATGAATGAGATGGCATGAGATGTAAGACACTTCCAGAATTTCATCCATATCCAATATGTGCCTTCCATTCAGTATGTTGTTACATAGTGCCTCTCCCCTCTGCAGAATAATTTCATTTTTAATGGAATAAATACATAAATTTAAAACCTGAAAGCTTGCCTGCAGCCATTAGCAGCCTATTGACAATGTCCATGCATTTCCAAAAGACCCTTCCTTATATCCCTCAAAACTGGCAAGTCAGAAGGCAGAATAAAAGGAGTAAAATGGAACCAAAAGATGAAATTCAAATTTCTGATCCATGGAAATGTTGTGCTACCCCAATACTGTATTGAATATTGTCCCTCTTCACATGATGACTACCAGCAGAGCTCACAGTACTGAAGACTGTTGTTAGTAAAAAAGACAACTCACATCTCCAGGGCACCTCAGGCACAAAAATCTACATCTTTTGGCGATCAGAAATGCCAGAAATCTACTGAAAGAAGCCATTCTGCAGCTATTTGACTTATAACCAGATGTGCTTGACCCAGGATTAATACATCAACACATCAACACCAATCCTGTGCCAAGAGTGACCATAATCCCAACACTCCTCAGCACTGCTGGAGCTGTGGAAGAGGGACAGGTCTGTTCCCAGGACAGACAGCAGGAATAAGGATTGTGGTGGCTGGGTGACAAACTCTTCTTCCCTTTGTCTCCTGAGTGCCACTTTTCCTCACTGCAGAGGAGCACCAGAGAAGGCTTCCAGAATGCAGAGACCCAACATTATCTACAATCCTAGCAGAGTTCTGATGTTATTTGTGCATCATATGCTGCAGATTCTGTTTGGCATCAAAGGCTAAAAGATATTTCTTTCCAAGGCATACAGCTCATCAGGAGCTGTTTGGACCTGGAGGAATGAGGCATCTGTAGAAAAACAAAAATATTTACATGTTTTCAAGTGTTTAGAGTTCGGGCAGATGCAGTTGCATCCTTCCTGCTTGCAGAGAGCCAGGTGGACTCACACTCATTCCCACTTTCAGCCCAGTACATACCTCAGCCTACTGGGAAATGAGGTGCAACCACAGCTGAGCAGAGGCTACAAACCAAAGCTTTGGAGAAAAGAAGTTTGTAAGAACTTCCAAAGTCCTCCTCTGAAGACACACCCACATATGACACGGTCATGAAGACAGCATCCAAGCCAGCCAGAAGTAAATAACACACTAGAAAGAAGAGAGCAGGGGGGAAAAAAATGTTGGATTTTTTTTAAAATTAAATACTCTTGCCTAGTTTTCCTTAGCTAATTAGCATCCCTTCTTAGCGGTTTAAGTAACTGCTCATTTAGATCGGTGAATGATTGCTCTGAGATTAGGGTGTGGGAAAAAAATTTCTGTTGGGAATAATCTACTTATGCTACTGTTTATTTGAGGCAGTGATAAACATAGAGATTTTCCTTCCATATGTGCCAAGTATAAGAGAAAGCAGAATGATTAATGAACCCTTGCATTTTACCAATAAATTACTAACTTCAGACACAAATTTATAGTTTTCATTAGTGCAAGTTTCATTAGTTTCATTGCAAGCTACTATTTTTTTTTTAAGAATGTTTATATTATTTCCCTTTGATCTGCTGGGAATGACATTTTGCACACCATTATTTATAATCTACAAAAATTAATTATGCTTCTAATTAACAGCATGAAAATAAATTAATGCTCAAGGAGTTATTTATTCAGTTGTAAAGCAGGAGCTTTAAGACTGTATATATATACATACACATTTCATTTGTGCTTAGAGCATTTTCTCTTTCTTCCTTTCTGTTTTATTTATTAATTTCTTCCCAGATTTCTGAGGTCTATTAAAGTTTGGCCTTTGTGAAAGTTTGCGGAATCTTAAATTTGCTTTTTCTTTTTCTTCAATGAACAAGAACAGGATACACAATTCCACGTGCATTTCCCTTCCTACACAAAGGCTAAGACATCAAAATAAATTAATAGTGGGAAAGAAAAAGTGAAAATACTTTGACTTGTTTCCCTTCTCATGGGAATTTAATGAAATTAGCAGCTGTAGAATATGCTAAAGGTGGGTCCAGAGGCTGACATCTCATTATCTAGAGAGCACAAAATTGGGACACCCATGATACAAACTACTTTTTTCTGCTCTCCAATTTTATTCAGGTGCAATTAGGAGTCGCCTAGCAGCAAAGGTAAGACACCCTGTTCCACTCCATTCTCTCTTCCTTTTGTCAGGTGTCAGTTTGTCACTGGACCTGGTGGCTTGTCCCTGTGAAGTGGGTCTGACACCAGCTATCTCCTCTCAGAGCCTCCCAACAGCTGTTGGGTGACAGAAACTCTCAGTTACAAAAGGGGCGAACGCAACCACTCAATTACTGTGGTTGTGCCTGTTTTCCACACATTTACAGTTAATGGTAGACACAGTCATAAAAATATTATGAACTGATTTTGCAGAATATTCAGAGAAAATGTGCTTTAAATCATAAATATTCATTCACCCAAATATTAAAAGTATTCCACATAGGATGTCTGGGAAATTGGTGGTGGTGTTATGTCCAGGAAAACCACCTCCAGTGTTCAAATGTAAAGAGCCAGAAGGTAATTTCCAAACATTTTATGAACTGCAGTATGCTCACACAATTCCTTTCAAATAAGTGAACCCAGGCTACCTACACACACAGGATAGATAAAGAAGGCAACTACCAATTTTTAAACTGTTAAGCTAGAGATAGGCTAAACTTTTTTTTTTTCAGAAAAGATAACAATCAACTACCAAAATAATTTATCTGATATTCAATTAATCCTTTGTAGCCTTTAAAAAATAAGGACTAAGACATCTAGTACAATTTTCAGCAACATTTCCACGGTGTGTTTTAAACCATGGTGCATACACACATCTGAGACATGAATATTCTTATATTCTTTCACCATGGGCTGTCTGGATCTCTCTTTCTTCCCAAGCCTCAAATGTCAGCTGAGGTTTAGCACTTCAGCGAAGGTGCACAAGCACTACTTGTGTTGTCCTGCAGACACAGTCACACCTGTTCCTGCAGAGCTGTTCTCTGCTTTTCCTATTCCTCTTGGGCAGCCAGAGGCCCCACATCTGGAGCAGGATCCTGCTCTCCCAGGGCCAGGCAGGGCTGAGGTGACCACTCTGTGTCCCTGGCAGCCAGACTGCCACAGTCTGCTCAATGCTTTCTGGAGGCTTGTCCTAGCACAGTCCTCTCCAAAGCAAGCTGCAGAAGCAGCTCGAGATTTTTGGATACAGCCACAGACTAAATGAATAAGATGATTTAAATAAAACAGGCTTTTAAAAGACACAGCCTTGTGTTTATAGATGGGGCAGTCGCTGCTGAAAAAGAATCCAATGCTACCAGCAGTGAGGGGTTTGTGCATGGCAAACACAGCAATGGCTGAGGGTGACTGATCTGTCCCACCAAAACATCCAGCAGCTCCTCCTCCTCCTAGCACTGGAGCTGGAGAAGGCTCCTAGGGAGTGGATTTTATTTCCCATAGAAAGCTTTTATTAGCTGCCACTGTTACTCTTGCTCTGGGGCCCTTAGCAGGAAGGGGAGCACAGGGTGCTGAAACATCAAAAAGAAAGGGGAGCACGATGCCAGCAGTGTGAGGGGAATCTGTTGGCAGCAAGAGGGACAGGAGACTAAGAGTCTTCTATGGGTAAGACTTTGTGAACCAGCTACACATAAACTCCCATAGGTCAGTATTATTTCAGGATTCATGCACCTGCCACAGGCTGGAATTCTGGTGGGGATGCTCCTGCTTCAGGGGAGGCTTCCCTCTGCAGAGGAGATCAGGTGCAAACCCTCACTCAGAGGGGAAGGGAAGGTGCTCACCCTGGCTGTACCACTGCCAGAGGACCACCAGGACAAGCCACAGCAGCACTGTTTTAACAGAGGGTCAATATGTGGAATTACTGAATATAAAGCACTGCCAAAGACCAAACACATACAAGAAGGGTCTTGTTGAACCACTGAACACTATGGCACTAAGATCATCTTGATCTGAAGCTTTACAGTAATGGTGCAGCAATTTTGCTTTAAATATACAGCATATACAGAAGGGGAAGCCTTCCTTTTCAATCCTGGTCCTTAGTCATCTGTTTTTCTTTCTAGTTGTCATGTGGGTCATGTTGAAAATGTAATGAGACTATCAAAAGGTATGTTGGACAGTTTAATAGAGAAGTCTCATAAACAGATGTTAGTAATGAACAGCTACCAAATAGATTAACATATCTTCTTTCTAATAAAATGTAATGTAAAGTAGATAGATTGTTATACTCAACAACCTCAGTAGTGGAGTTAAAATTGAATTATATGGAAGAAAAACCAGCTCTGTTCTGATTTCAAAATTATGATGATCTACTATTATGATCCATCACTAGCAGAGCAGTAGGTGAAACAATAATAAATCACTTCTATTTATAATGCAGCAAATCATAATAAGTACCAAACGGAGTTATACTTCATTTTCACTTCAGGTCATAATTAGACATCTACTGCACTGTATTTTTCCATAGGTATATCCCTAGCTCAGTAATTCATAATCCATCACACATAACCAAAACAAATGTAAACTGAGCAAAAAACTATTTCTCTCCCCAATGTATTTAACCTAGGTATTAAGTAACTGTAATAAGTACAGCTATGCAGTACACACAAGTGATATGCAGTATATTTTTTTCTATTATGCTAATATATTTCAGTAATTCTTGCTAAATTCCCAAATGCCTTTTGAGTACGAGGACTTATTAAAAACAACTGCATGCTTCCAAGCATACATTTACCAGTTATTTGCCAAGCTGTTTGGGTAATACAGGGGGTGATTTGTCAGCCAGATACTGGCTGCTGGTTTCCTCTTAGTTTCTGTGTGCACAGCTATTCAAGGGAGATTAGTATTAAACTGATACGAATTTGCATTTAAGGGAGGAATTCAGTTATTTTACCTTCTCCCTTTTCTTGTTCTTCTCCCAGTGTGAGAAATTTTGCTCCATGGATCATGCAGGAAGCGCTGTGCTGCTAAAAAGCAGCAACTGTGATACACACCTGCTCAGATCAGTGGAGTTTATTATAGCAAGGATTAGAGAGTCTTAGTCATATTTACAAAGAATTTCTCTCCAAAGCAGAGTGAAGCCCATGTAGCTTATTCTTCACAAATACATGCCTTAAAAAAAAAAAAAAAAAAGGCAGCACAAGATTAGTTTGAGCAGAGACCTTCTGTTTTACTTTGTGATACTGTGAGATCAGCCTTGCTGGAAGGAAGGTGCTGTTTTCTAGATGCCAGATACAAGCCTCTAAAGTCCAGGACCACCATACTCCTTTTTTAACATGTACATGCAGGGGTTTTTGAGGCACAGGGAGTGTTCATTAAAGATGAAAATAAGACACTACATTGTGTTTCTTTCATTGGCACAGCCAAGGCCATGGGTATCCTGCAAAACCCCAACAAATGCAAGGCACAAGTTCAGAGATACCTGGTGAAAGTTACAGCAAACTGCTTAAATATCCTATGGGTTGTGGTGTTACTGCTGCTCTGTGTTACTCAGCTTGTTACATTTCCATCCTCTCCTGCTCTGACCTTTCACTCGAGCTCTGCCCCTTGACTTGGGTTCCTGAACTCTGACCTATTCCCAGCAGTGACAAACAGCACATTTCAGCCCCAATTTACAGCTGGCTGAGGTCAGCCTTTAACACCTCTAGCCATTATTCTACAATCCTGTTGATTATAGAGTTATTCCATGAGAACATCTGTCTTCCACTTACAACATATCCTCCCATTATTTTGTCACTCCCAAGACCACAGGTGGAGAAAGCAGACACCCAATATCAAAATAAGGCAACTTTTGAAGAGCACTGTAGGAAACATGAAGGTAAGCTGTCCATCAGCATAGTTACCTGTACTTCACAAGCCTTTAGCCAAGGTTATTGGTATGCTGTGGTGGTCAGGGCATTCTTGGGTGCAGCTCCTTGAGCCCACGCAGGTCTCGGAGCCAGCAGGGTTAAAAACACCCCCCTGACATAAATAAAGCACCAGTGGCAGGAGGGGACCTGCCCCTCCGGATCTGTGCTTGTCAGGTTTGGTAGAGACATCTGTCTGATAAATAGCTCATTTTGCAATCACTATCATATAATTTAGTATTTTGACAGGTGCATAAACTTAACATGAGCTTTATATAAATATTAAACAGTCTTTCTAAAAATGAAAGCTCTGAAATAAACACAGTTCCCTAGGCCTGCCTTAATAATTATTCTGAGGAAAGGTTTTGCTGAAGAAGAAAGGAAAAGAGATTTCTCCAGTGAAAGAGCACTGGAGTAATTTGGTGATATTGTATCTCAGTTTTGTGACTGTCAGTTTCAGATGCTATTGAACCAAGCCTTTCTACCCTTTGTTTTGGGATTCTTGTTTTTTGTTTTGTTTTGGGATTCTTATGTTTTGTTTTGTAGTGGAGTTTTGGCTATTTGTTGTTTTTCTTTTAATTTCTTTCACAGTTTAGGCTTATCTCTTTCTCCTTATCCTGAAGGGAGATGTTTACTATAAATTTGTAACAAAATCACAGAATGGAATGAAGGCTGAATGGACACCTAAGAAGGTTTAAGAAAGCAAATACACGATAGAATTAATGAAGATGTTCCCTGCTGATGCTCTTCCTGTTGCGATACCCCCTTCACCCCACGATAGCCCTTCTATTGTCCACCTCCTTCTTCCTGGCCACTGCTCCTGCCCTTGCTGGGTAAGGCTTTGTTCCCGGAGAAGCACTTAAAGGATAAATCCTTAGCCTTTGTGCTGCTTTTATTTCTTTTTTTATTTTTTCCCCTCTTGCAGACATTGATTTTACCAAGAACGTACTCAGCTCTCAGCATTTATTGCAGTCAACATGAAAATAGTGTGGTACCACTTCTGAGGGTACTTTTCCTGTTTTGTCTCCTGTTACAAAAGATCATTTAAAGTGAATGATACAGCTGAAACCTGCTGCTTAACTCCTTGTGAAAATGTTCTCTTCTTTTTCATCCTTAAATACAGTATTTAAAGTCACCTCTTATGAGGCCTTCCTCTTGTCACGATGAAATTAAAAAATAGTGGGCAAAATATACTCCTGCTATGTCTTACTTATGACAATTAAAAGTTACACAAAATGCATGCCTTATTTTAAAGATTTTTTTAAGGGTCATCAGATAAACAAATTGTGTCCAACACAACTGAGAGAGCCAACCTTGGGACTGAAAATTATGACCCACAAGATCCTGATTCCTAATTCTCCTCTGTGGTTAAATCTAAAGGTTCTTAGCTAAAAACAGCATGCATGCCTCAAAATCCCAACAGACATACTGTCCAAGATACCAAAAACCTCAGTTGGAGCCACAATGTAAATCACACAGTTTCTGACATCTGCCTCCATTACTTTCTTGTACCCCATTTTTTAAAACACCATCACATTTACCTGTATATAATTTATTTGTTCATTAAGTAGATGAGTAAATTCTATACATCCCATGCTACATTGGATGTTTTGCTCATTTCTTACTTTTCCACTATAGGGAAACACTTTTAGAGTAAACTTAGCTCTGTGATGAGTAGTCCTTTTTTTTCCCCCTATAACTTTAGCTGTATTTCAGTCTTTTATGCCTTCATTGAAATCCCTTGCTGACATACAGATACAAAGAGAAAAGAAATATTCAGGCATCACTTTTATAAAGGATTAAATTCTGCTGGATATGACATTGAAGGTGAGGTTTTCAAAAGATAAACTTTCCCATAGGATTGAAGGACATAATTCTAAAAATGCTTTCTTAAAATGGCAGTTTATTAATAATGACTTTATGCAAACAGCTGCTGTGGAGGTTATTTTTGTGACACATCAGAAGTAAGCTAGCCTATAAAATCCAGAATGTTCTTTTCTATTATTCTTTAGTATTCAGACACTGAATATATTTTACTGTACTTTTTTTTTTTTTTTTAAATTTTAGACCACTGAGTTTATCTGATAAGTTTTTTCCTGATACCACACTACAGAGCCATCTTCCTTTAACATGCAGGGCATGGCTTTGAGGATGCACTGGATAGGTGACTGCAGCTCTGTGTCATCATGTTGCTAACAATGTAAATGAGGAAAGCCACTCTGAACTCTGCTTTCAGAATCTAGTAAAATTAACCTAGTGTTTAATCAATTTACTTTATTATTTAAAGGCAGGTGTGAGCTGCTCATCTCAGGTTTAGGTCTTGTGCGTGCTACTTTAATGCACAAAAAGATCTCATCTATGGAAAAGAGTGAATTAACTATAAATAAGTTTCACTGTAATAAATTAATATGCATCACTGCTCCTTGTGCCACATTCTAACACCAGGAAATACAGTCATAGGCCCATAAGTTGAAAATCTAGACCAACTATAAATATAAGATACATCAAATTCAGAATCCAGTTAATTAAATGCAAATACCAAGAACATTTACCACACGTTCTCAGAAAAATCCAATTCTTGTAACTACAATAGCAAATCAATTCTAATTCCTACAAACCTCTTTTTGACTATTTCTACACCATGTTACTTTTCCCTGGTCCTTATACAAATAAACCCCCGAAGACCCTTATTATTATTTGACCAGAATAATTCCAAATAAATAGAATTTACATGTGTTGAAGTGACTTTTAAAGACAGATTTTTCCAGTAAAATAAAATGGACCTCAATACAGTAAGCGAGCTCCCAAAATATTTAGCAGTGGTTGTTTTTAAGACCCATCTGAATTTCATGGACAGGTTTTATCATGTGTGATTTCCATTCCATTTTCTTCATCTCTGTTATAGCATAAAATTTCATCAAGTGTAAATGTCAGATCTTTTCTTTATTATTTGCTAATGTCATAAAAAGCTGAATTGTTTGCTTTGTTAAAGGGCTTACTGAGCATTGACTTTTCTTTATTTGTATTTTACTACCAAAAATGTTTTAAAAAATAAAATAATAATAAAAAAAATCCCATCTGAAATGGAATTTAAATAACAGAGCAAGGTTTGCCATTATCATAAGTGTATAAAGTGCTTTGTGAGTAATAAAATGGATCATGGATTCTGGATAATTCAAACTGAAATGTTATGTTCAGTATCAAGATTAGATTACATTAATGTGGTTCATTTTAAATGGTTTAAAGGCCATCAGATGCATGTGAAAAGAATCTGTATCATAACTTAGAATAAATAGACTGAGACATTTGTTTATAATGTCAGTGCTAAACAAATCTATTACTACATTTCTGCATGTAACACTGTTTCCACTGTTATTAAACAGGCAGAGCATGAAGATAAATTATAACTTTAATTATAAACATTACCTTTGCATATTTATTAATTTTAAATGAAACAATGTTCACTAACCTCAGATTATTTATATTTTCTAATATTTTAATTAACTTTGGTTTATTTATATAACTTCTTTGCTGCTGGTCATACATAGCCACTTAACTTGTGTAAGCTAATTTATCACACTACATATTATCCAGGAAATCATACAATACTGTCATGATTAGCTTTGCTATAAGATACACAGAGGAAAAGGAAGGGTTAATGACTGATGGGAACCCCCATTTAAGCTCACTCTTAGATATAAACTCCAGCCTTGCCTTTTTTTTTAATTGCACCCATCTAAACAAGACTCAAAGAAAACTCTGCTTATCCTGAAACTATTCCATGTGACACTATGCCCTTGATTCAACATTGCTAGCATTCATTCTTAAAGAGATTTGGGGAGGAAAAAAAGTCCTTGAAGGACTCCATGTTTATTATAGCTCAATAATGAGCAGATAATGGGCAAAAAGGAGGAATTAAGGTCATAATGCAGCCTGAAAATTTTCTTTGCCTGGTTGAAGTATTTCAGAGGAAGAGAAACTGCTGAAGTTTCAAATCCCTGGATGAGTTTCAAATCCTTCCAACTTCCAGAAAGAAAATAGGAAAACAAGCTTAACAGTGAAATTTTTACTGCTGCTTTACAATGAATGTCTTTAAAGCCTTCAGTCAGCCAAACTTAACTAAAGTTAAAATAGGACTCAGAAGACTTCACCAGCAACTCTGTCAGGCCCACCTGCAAAAATCCCACGGCAGGAGAGATCGACAGGGTGGGTTTTGCCTGGCTCTGATCCCAGCGACCTGATTAAGGCTGTAATATAGCTTTTCTCTTAGGATAGAGGTTTATGTGTGGCTGGGGAAGTGGCCAAATGATGAAGTGATGAATTTCTTTTGAAATTCATGTTAAATACTATTAAATATTGGCTTGTTCTTATATGGGTTCTCTTTGTCCCACATATCTGGGAGAAATTTTGTTTAATGTTGATTCCAGTTTAAATACTGACTTTAAATCTTTAGAATTGATCATTTTTTGGTAATTAAAGTTTTATAAAATAAAATTTATCAATGCATTAGCTATCCTTAATAAAAAAAATTGCCTTAGAAATGTCTTTAAATTAAACTAAATAACATATTTTTATTGTATTCCTGTCTCCAAAGACAGAGTTGCCTTAGTAACCATGAGCCAGAGACACTAAGGGGAACCAACTAAAGAGGCCTTAGAGTGGAATTAAATACTAACACATTTTTAATATTAAATAGAAAGCTTAAATTAAGTTTTAGAAAGGTTTTAAACTCTGTGATGCTTATCTTTAGTATGCTACAGCATCACATATCCTGAAAAAATAGGAAGCATCTTAATATACTCCATTTCCTATATGTTACCCTGTTTGTACCCAGTTCTGCAAAACGTTACCTGCAAAATGCTGAGTGTGACTGGACTCAGCATCAATCCTGTTGGGATGCAGCCAAATTCAAAGAGAGGCTATAGGTGTCCCCCTCATCACATCCAGGTGCATCATCAGCAGAACAGTGGGGTTTAGGACTCTGGTCAAGGCCTATCGCACCTGAAAGAAAAAAAAGAGATGAAAGTCCAGATCAACCCCTTTTAAAATAGTGGAGAAGCAGAACAAAATTGAATGGGCTGGGCCAGAGGGAATGGAGAAGGGCTTGAATTATTTCTAAGGGTCAAAAAAGAGTTGGACTTTGGGGACATTTCCCCAGAATTTCAGTTCTCCAGTCATAATCTAACTAATTGACCATAAGGCCAAGATTCTCCTGCTCCAAGATTCTCCTTTACAAAATTGGTTTTTTTGAGTCTGACCCCCAAAAAGGGGGATCATGCATTTTTAATTGTTGTCTTAATTACAAGTAAATGAGCCCAAATGTTGTCATTTTTCTACTGTCTTCACCCAAAGCCAAAATTAGACCTCAGTCTTTATCTAGGACCATCTAAACTTCTGTGTCCTTAAAAAATATGCACCATACTGAGTTACAGTCCTAGCAATGACAAAAAATAACCTTATTAATTATAAACCACCCCTTTTCCAAAAGCTTATCACTAATCCAATCTAAGAGCAGTTGAAACTTTTTAGTGAGATCACATGTTAATTTCAGATAATCATCACTAAAACTGTCTAATTATTCCAATTCATTATGGTGACTGAAACCTCCTTTGTCAGCTCTTTTGACCTCTATAGTTTTATTATTCTTTAAATCATTTATAGCATGTCTCTTGCCATAGCTGAAATTGTAATTAACCTTAGGAATATCATCAAACATTTTATCAAGTTCTTCATCCAAAACTTTGGGAAAGGTTAAGAGTAGTAGGCAGAACTAAAAATAAAATGTCCTCAATGTTGGACCTTGTTCATCCAAGTTTGTTGTGAAATAATGATGTAAAACTAAGGTTATATATGAACAGTGAAGTAAGAATCATCATTCTTCCTTGAAGAGAATATTGTCTTAGTTCCAGCATAAGACGACAGTATTTTTAATGATATCCAATTAAACTCAATAAACCAATTAGCATTAACTCTCAGGGTAATTACATCTCTGGGCTTGACAAAGATCATACTTCAACCAACATGCTAGCAGAGCTTAGAGACTAAATAAATGTGTGGTTTACCTCACAAGGTCATCTCCCTGATGTTATTATCCCTGACGAAGGAGTCAGCACTGCAAGAGCAGAGCAAGATGGCAAATGTGCACACTTGTCTGATCGGGCTCTTGCCCAATTTTCTTGATAGGCAAGAAACATCTCCTGGAAAAGCTTAGCAAAACTCTGCACCATTCCAGCCCTTCTTAACAAAAATGGAGGAGAAAAGCAATCTAGCCATGCAGAAATTAAAATAGGAAGTGCCAAGAAAATGCAATTTTACTTTGTATATACTGGAAAGGCTGGCAGAGCAGAAACAAAAGCTATCCATGCGTGGTGTACCTGGGGAGAGGCTGCAACTGTGACACTCTTGTATCTGCCTTAGGAATGGGGAGTTATTCAACTCTCAGGCTGCACTTACCAGTAATTCTATTCCTGTGCCAATAACTTACAGGAGAGGAAAAGACCAAAACCTTTTGTGCTAATTCAAAAACAAATTCTGCCATTTATGACATCATCTTAAAATATCTCAGAAAATGTTTGAAGATTGAACAGCTATCGACTTCACTGAGTCTAGTTCCAATTCCAAACAAAAACATTTTCTTTAGATTTTATTTAGTATCAATTTTGCAGAATCATTCTCCTACTAATCAAATGTGCAAAATGTTATTAGGTAAAGACAAGGAAAATGAATTATCTTATTTTGATCCATTTTTTGGGGTGGATGGAAACTCCACAAGAATGATTTATTACACAGCTCTATAACAGTTCCTGCTGGTGTTCACAGATGTTTTAAAATGCAAAATTGAAAAAGGTGATAGACATTTATTACTGCAATGTATACAACAAATTTATTTCTGATTTGAAATGAAATTGATCCCAAATTTAATTGTATTTTCTTAACTACTTCACCTTTCTCTAATACCTTCACTTGTTCACATCAAGAAACCTTAGGAAAATCATTTGTGAAAAGATAATACCAAATCCGCTATGACACATTTAATATTATGCCAGATTTGACAGCTGGAAAAGAATCTTATTTCCAGCATGAATTTTTCCATTTAATCTTAACCACAGGATTTGATTTTAAAAGATGTTAAAAGTGACATTTGAACTTCTGTGGCGAGTGCTTTGTATTTGTGAAAACAGAAGAGACGACGCAGCGCTTGTGTTTCTGAACCCCCAAACATCCAGGGCTAAGTCCTGCTCTGAAATGCACCTAGCACCAATTCCAAAGGCTGTTCCCTTTTCCCTGACTCCAGGGAGAGCCTCCCCAAGAGGAAAGGGGAGAGTCACTGCTGCACCTTAGCGCCTTCCATGCAGGTCTCCTGCTGTCCCCTGTGGCAGGCAGCAACTGTCATAAATAAATGCAAGATTCACAGGGGCTTTGTTATGCAGGTGGGGTGACTTGCAGGACTTGCTCAGGCCAAACTGTCCAAAGGTTTAGGGTTTGTATCCAACATGGGGGAGCAACATTTGCGTGGCTGAGACTCCAGCAAACTTCTTTTTCAATTTCACAGCACATATCAGAGATGTTGCTCCACTGATGTTGTGTATATAAACTTACTAAATCACCAATTTAATCAGGCCTGCCACAGTACCTTAGCTATCATTTAATTGAATGTGATTTAGATCTTGCAGATTTAATAGCTATGTGATTTACCCACTTAACCAAAAAAAGACAAATATTAACAAATGTTCTACTGTGAACTCAAATTAAATATGATGGGTTTATTTCTCTGGACTTTTTATTGTACTAAATAAAGCTCACAAGCTGAATCTGTAGAGGAAAAAAATGTTCCTAATTATACCTTTCTGGTTTCTATGATGAAAAATCAGAACATCACTGCTGATACAGATAAAAAGATCTCATTATGTCCTACTCATCCTTAGCACCAGATCTTTTTCTAGTAGCAGGTGATCCTTTATCCCCCCACTTTTCCCTTCAGGTTAACTGCATTTAACATTTGTCCAAAAGACTGCAACACATCTTGTGACATTTCATAAGCTTTATAAATTCCATTTTTCCGTTTTACTTGTTTCCTCTGGTAGTTTTAGATCAGTTTATCTCTCCCACAGAGCAGAGGTCCTGACCTGACACGGACCTTTGACCGTCGCAGTGCTAACACAAGAGCTCACTTATCAGATCCAAGTGCCTTGGAAACCCAAAGACAGCTGGCACTTACTGAGACTGGGAGCTTAGTAAAATTAATGATGTTGCACTGAAATGCACAAGGTAAATATTTTGATATGTTAGAAGAGCAGATATTCCCATAAACCTCATCCATATGGACACCGCACGAGTGAGGGCTCGGCCGGAAAGGGAGAAGCAACGTTCAGTGCCAAAAAGTGGCTGCTTCCTCTCCAAAACAAGTTTGATTTTTTCCTCCCAGATTTCTATTTTCTGTAATTGAGCTTTAAAGTAAAAGGCAGGTCAGTGTACTCATCCTTGGCCTCCTTGGAAAATTATTGAAAGTCAGAGATATGTGGAAAATACCACGACCTCTTCTGCACACCCCATGAAGGGGCAGCCAGGTGAAATTTGTAACTCAATTTGTCATAAAACTTACAAAAAAAAACCCCACTTCAATTAATTAAAATGTTTGAGGAATAATATATCTAAAATGAAAGTTTGGTATGACATGCTAAGCAAAGGCAGAAGTTATTTTACCTAGAACATCAATTTGTTCATTTTCAAGAAAATTAGGAAATATCTGCATTTCTTACAAAGAAAAAAAAAAAAAAACAAAAACAACCTTCAGAAATTTAGAATTTAAGTTCTTACAAAAGCTAGGAATACACAGCATGAATGCTTTCTTAAAAAATTCCCTCAATATTCACTGCTGAAGAAAAAAAAAACAAATTAGAATATCCACAGGGAAAAAAATCCACTTTAAACTATCCAGGTTTGCTATTGCTACCACAGTGATCATGTTTGCTAAAATGTTTTCTGTCTATCTGAAGGAAATTCCTGGATAACTGTAGCCTTGTGAAATTTAAGAGTGAATGTATGAAGCAAAGTAACACAGAGTCTCCAGACAGGCGCAAAGGAGAGCCCTTTATTGCAAAAACCAGGCCTTTTTGAGCAGTTAGCCATTTATCAGTTTACACAGTTTTAAGGCACAACAAGCCCAAGTCAACCAATCACACACACCACGATGTGGACATGCAGCAGTCAAGCAGCACAAATGTTAGCTGAAATATTAATATTACTGGTCATGTTGTTAAGATTCCAAAGAGTTCAATATTTTTTTTTAACAATAGATTTTTTTTCCATCAAAAGAGTCCAATTTAACAGAATCACTTTTCATTTACAAACAAGTTGTGCATGTAACTTAGTGAGAAATTTCTTTTTCCCTAAGCACAGGGAAAAGATCAGGCCCTGATGTTAATAGGAAGCCCCCTGGCTTTATTAAACATAATGGCAGCCTTGTCATGGGCTTCAGTAAAAATAAAAACATAAATCAAACTTTCAGTTCAGTGCTTACATGTCCATACTTTTCTTTCTTGTTAATAAGGCATGCTCTAGCTTGCTCTATGAAGCTGATATTCTTTTACAAATAAATACTTCTTTGGCACTATCCTGGAGAAATGGACTAATCACAATTTGGAAAATACATTATGGGAGCATAAATAAGAAAGCCTCTCTTTCCCCTGGCCCCTCCTTTTGTTCCATCTTCAAGTTTGACTTTGATTGGAGTGGGATTGCTGGTAGAGTTGCACAGTTTACAAGCTGCCCCCAAAATCCTGAATGATGTGTCTCTTGCTGAGCTTATGCCCCACAGGATCACCAAGCAGACATCACACTAATCCAGTATTGAACTATTCAAGCATGTGGGAGTTCGAGCTGTCAAGAACTGTAAGAATCATGTGCAAGAAACTCAGCTTTTTTTCTCTTTTTCTTGCCCATTTCATATATGTAACTACATTTATCAATATGTTATGTTTTCATTCACCACTCACCTATTTTGATTTCTTGCTTTGAAGAAGCCACTATAATCAATCTAAACAAACCAATGAGTCTCATATGTTCACTTCAGAAAGAGCCTCTGTGAAGAAAAGGCTCTTACAGTTCAGGCACAGATGAATGCAGGGGGAGGCAGCTGAAATGGGACAACTCTCAAAGTGTTCACAGGCTTCCACTGAACCCTGAACAACAACTAAGCCTCTTTTTCCCCTCTATCTGCAAACATGCTCAATATGACCTCAGAATGCTGGATAGTTTGACAATCAAGAATTTATGCAAACCATTAACACCCTGATTTCCCACCCTACCCCAGTTTAAGGAGAAGGGAGGAAAGGTGCCCATCTCATGCAGTGGGACCACCAGGCTGTGTCTGGCTCCTGCTCAGGCTCTCTCCGGGCTCTAGTGTTTGCAGAAGAACCAGCATCATTTGCTTCAAATACAGGGCTGGGCATGGCTTTAAGGGTACTGTACAAAATTCTGAGAAACTCCTCAGAAAAGCCTTGACATAGATTTACTCCTGGGTGACACAGTGTAATCGACCCAGCACTTCTGAGAAAAGGCTTTTTTCTTCCTTCTTGAAAACCTAAGCTTTTGGCCATGCTCAGTGTGGAGATGCACTGTTGTGTACCGCCCAGAAAAAGGTTAAGAAAAGTAGATCAAGAAAGCAGACAGTTCCTAGAGTTATGGGACTCCATGAATGGAAAAATCCCAGCTTGAGCTCTCTGTAGAAAAGTGGGCAATATCTATTTCAGGAAAATGTTTCTATCATTTATTATGTCATAAGCAAAAGAGTAAAATAAACTGTTTATTATCATGTATAAAATGCTTTTGATCAGCCAACTGAAAAACTAATTTCATTTTCTCATTACACTGCCTCAGGCATCCTTTAGCGTCAATTTTTATTACAGACAAAGAAGGGAAATTAAAATGATCAGTTACAGTGGAAGAAAAAATATTTGTTTCAGATTTTTAAAAAGTAAGACTAATAAGCACTGAACCTGCTACTCATTCTTGGTAATTACCATTATTTTTGCAAGAAATGGAAGGGAAGAGAAGTCCTACGGATCTGTATTCTAATGCCCCAGAAGGAACTCTCCTGTGTGGAAGTATTAAGGTTTCCAAGAAAATTCGAAACAGTAAAACCAGGAGTCTCTGCAGAGACTCTGAGGTCTCATTGCACTGGAATAGGAAAGTTAGTTATAGAAATTCTCCCTAAAGGAGAATTAGAAGCATTTTCTTGCTTCTAGGTGGAATTTACTGTTCTCCTTTGGGTACGATTAAGGCAGCTCCACCAGCACAGTCACATGCTTCCGCAGCTTTTCTACTTGTAAACTGCACCAGACTGCAACACTTCTGTGGACTTGCCAAACACAACAACCACACAGCCACAACGGAGGTCCCTCAAAGCCCCTCTTCTGCTCCCACCTCACGTGAGTCATCTCAGCCCTTTTCCTCCACAAAGAGATCAGAGCAATGGCAGACTGAATGTGGGACCCATGGGGATCCCTGAAAGAGACACAGGAGGATAAATAAATATGTAAATAAATATGCAGGTGCCACTGTCCCAGTAACTCATTTTGTGCTGTGGCTTGTCACCAGGTGTGAAGCCTTTTTGGAGATAAATGTATAGAAAATTGAGAAGCAGCAAGACTGAAACAGCTGACATAAGTATTTACCATTTTGCAATTTCTTTTTTTTTTTTTTTTAGTTAGTTTGGGGATTTTTTTCTTTGAAAGATTCAAATAGTGCTATTAAGCTCATCAGCACACAGATCCTGTAGGAAAAGACTTAATCATCTGGTCCCTGCAAGACCTTCCCTGTGCTTCAGCTACAGGGGCTGGCAGCAGGTAGGACCTTCACAGGTATAGCATCAACTGTGCAGTGACACCCAAAGTGATGTGCTTCTTACAAGGATCTTCTGCCACAAACTCACCAAAGCTGCACATTCCAACAAGACAATAACACAGCAGGCCACTCCATAAGCAAGGAGAATGTCACATCTTTTTGGGTAAGAATTTCACAGGCATTTCCAAGTCAATCCCCAAGCTACTGACAGATGTAGGAACTCAGGCTATTCATTTCCCTGAGACAGCTTTAGGAACCATCCTGTTTCCTTCCCTTCTTTTTTTCCAATTTTCTTTCTTTTTCCAAAGTCCTTGAATTATGAATTCCAAATGATGACAGAATATTACCTTAAATGATTATCACTGTCTTCAATGGAAAAGACTCCAGGGAAGTATATTTATAAATATATGATGTTTTAATTCACCTACATATTAAACAACCATCTTAAGACAGTGGAGCTGGTGCTAGATGGAGGAATGAAGGCAGAAACATGTGCTATGAATGTGGTCAGCTCAGTCACTTCCTGGATACAGCTACAGGGAGTGGACCCTTACTCATCTACAAAAATCAAGCTAGCAACCTCAAACCCTGCTAAAATGGGAATTGTTAGGGGTCATCTACTTTCAAAGCATCCTCCAGGACAGTCCTTCCTGGGATCCAGGTGAGAAAAATCACTCTGGGCAGTTCAGGCCTGATCCTCTGCTCTTGGTTCTTGATGGAATTACTCTAATTTATTCAGTAATTAGGCCAATTAATACCAGTTCATAATATAGTTTGCACATACCTGCTTGCAGTGTTACTCATGGGACAAAGATGTCCTCATGCAGATCTGAGCCATAGACAGGTGTTTTTCTCTTTTGTTTCCTGAAGTTTGCTTAAATATTTTAGGCCAGTGCTTGAATGATCACCAGTGGAAGCTAACTTACCATCGATCTCCTTTCCAAATGACATGTTGATTTAGGACTGCATGGTACATCAGTTATAATATGACTAAGCCCACCTCAATTATTCTTTTACTTAACTCTACATATCATGTAGGTGTTTCTCTGTCAGGCTAACACTGTCACTGTGGCAAGTACCCTTCACTTTAAAGCTCTTCTGGCTTTTACCAGGCAAAATTAATGTTATTATTAAGATGTTGAATTCTAATGTAATTAATCTTAAAAACAGGCAGCTGCAAACAGTTAGTGCATATAAGGATGAGGAGCAAATCTTGCTCTTATTGCACTTGCAGGAGCCTACCACTAGCTCATGGGACTGCAATAGGGTTTGCTATCTGTAAAACAATCTAGGCTTTCTAGGCAATCTAGGACATAAAAGTAATATAAAATTTGGTTAAGGGTACAAGAGGTGCTAAAATAACATTTCAGAAAGCAAGAAAGACAGATAAAACAGAATGCACTCACTATACAGAGGTAAATACAGAATTTTGAGAATACCTTCTATTATCCCTGTGAATATTCTCAGGAGGATAAGGAGGCTTTATATCACAGATAATTAAATGCAAGCTCTTTACTATTATATCTGTTGTATTCAAGAGAGCAGTAGGTTATAGGGCAATAGACTGAAATTAGATTTTAGCAGAACATGTGTCCTGACCTTTCTTTAAAGCAGATCTATTTACTTTATAATGCAGTTCATCTTGTAGGAACTGATGTACTCATAGCCAGTGTAAAGGTTAAGACATATGCGACTCTTAAACCTTCTTGCTTCTAACTCTGACATAATTCTCTTTGTTTATATTGTGCAAAGAGATATTTTAAATAGCCAGCACTGAAAATAATCTTTCTTTGTGGCTATGTTAATTTTGGCTATCGCAACATTTACACATCCAGTGGAGCAAATGCATTTCTGAATTGCAAATCTAATGGGCCTGATCTTCCCAGTGTAAATCAGAGCAGCTCTGCTGAAACAAATACTGAGGCCAACGAAATTTCACTGATTTATGTCTAGGTACCTAACTTGGAGCTTAAATGGATTAAAGCCAGATTTACATGATTGTAAGCGATAAGATCTTGGCCTTGTGTATTTTGATACATTATGGACCAGATTGTGAAACCCTTATGTCAGTGGCACAACTTGCATGAGAAAGTGCTCACCGATGTGGCTGTGGGCTGCACAATCTGGCTCTGTATTACACAGATGTAAACAAGTTACCAAGAGAAAGTTATTAAGTGGCTTTGATGATCTCATAAATAAACATGTCATGACACTTAAGTAGCTTTAATAGTATCAGAACCACAAGAAATATGAACAGTCCTATATTACAGATGTCTTGTGTTGTAGTCCTTAAACAAAATTGATGAGAGTTGATTCAACTATATCATGCATGATTCTGGATAGCATTTGATTTGCAGAGAAAAAACAGCATAAAATAGGGCAATATCATACTATACAATGCAAATAGGAGGTTTTTCCCATTGCTCTTACTCCTCTATTGTTGTCTATTTATCTCCCAAAATCTTTTCCCTTTGCATGTGATTTTATTTTTCCTCTTGATCTTATCTGCCTCAGAAGGTGACAGCTTATCGAATCAGCTCATTTTCTGTGTGCTACTAACCACTAAATACTGCATAACACTTCTACCCAAATGTGTGGGTCTCTCTAGTAACAGCACCATGAACAATAAATACAAAAGAAATGGAACTAAATAGCATTTTTCTTTCAGACAAGTAGCATTCATTTTAGGGAAGTTTCTATTGAACCTACTCTGCTTTACCATTTGGATAATGATCAAGATTTGCAGCATGCAAGGATAATACTTGAACCTTCATTTGGTTGGAAGAGGAAAGTAAAGGACCGCACCTCAGCAACTTCTCAAACATTGCTGCAAGCAAAGCAAAAGAAGACTTTTACAAAATAAGCATTTAGAAACAAAAGAGAGATGAGATTGGCTTACAGAGCCTCCTGGAGATGCTGGGCACTTCAAACTCGTCCCACCCAAAAGCTGTTTGTCCTGGACCAGGAATCAGTCACATCCCAAGTACTCAGCTCAGAGCACATTCACCAGCACTGGCACCTCATGGGACTGGAAATACAGTTCCCAAGGAGCATTCTGTCTCAACAATTACTCTGAAAAATCTGTTTCCATTTAAGTCAAAGGACATTCCAAACAAAGCTAAAGTAACCGGAACAAACAAAATAAAAAGGTAGAGGTGCAATGTGTTGTGCATTTACCCAGCAACACAAAATTTTACCTTAATCTTTTTGAGAAATATAAAAATTTATGTCTTAGAGAAATAATTACTTTTAAAAAAATAATAATTTTCCTTATCTTAGTTTTTGTACTTAATATTGTCATTCCTCCATTCATAGTATGGAATGCATACTAATTACAGATTGTAAGTCTTTTAAACCATAGTAAAATGCAATAAGCAGTAAAACTAGGAGGTTTCAAGGGGAGAGTGTGGACCAATAGCTCTGTTCTGACATGATATGATAAATATCGATTCATTGGGCTGTTAGGCCTTTCTACTGGATTATCCCAAGTCAGTTTTTATTACTGTGTGCACAGACACACAGGGCTCACCACAGTTAGCAAACAGTAGCAGCAGTGTGGAGTCCCAGGCTTGTGAGCACTGCACCAGCAGCAGCAGCACTGGGAGCCTCCTGCACAACCTGCCCCCTCCCAGCAGAGCTGGGGATTGCTTCTGAAGGCTTATGGCAAGACCAGAAATTTCTCCTCCTAGAAAATGCAAGCCCATATAGCACCCGAGATCATCTAATTAGCTGGTACTGAGCCATACATGCAGGCACACAGAGAAAAGAAAGGCCAGGGAAGGGTGTTTGGCAGGAATACTTGCTCACTGCACATTTTTTTCTAACCAGAGGAAGTAAAAGATGATTTTAAAAGATGACCCAGGGTGGGAGTTGCATTACTGCCTGCTCTGCTCTATGGGCAACTGGGCTCTCAGCATCCAGTTCGTCTGATTGTCCCATCTTTGTCACACTTTCCTCATTTTAGGCTACTCAAGTGAGGAAGTGTGCCTTTCTAATGCCCTTCAAGAAAGAGAAAAACAATTCCAGGTTTCTATGCAAGAACCAGACTTCAGACAAAGCCCTTAAATATTTTGATGGAGCAGTGACTTTTACCAGCAACACCACCAGGATAAAAGTTTCTGATGGCTAATAAATACAGCTGCAGCCTTACCACTATCACATCTGCTGTAGAAATGGAAATTTGGAGGTTTGAAACTGTTAATGTTTCTCTTGATACCACAAAGCACTGAAGAGAAGGGCCCTAACAGCAAGACACAGGGTTTTCCTGCAGCACCTTCTCTGGGTGCCTAGAGACACCAAGGCTCCTGGCATGACCTTAAACTCTGCCCCTGCCACAGGCAACAGGAGGCAAAACAGCAGAGAAAGACACTCCCTCTCTTTTCCCTCAGAACAAAGCTTTACTGCAAGAGGGATGGTCTGTCCTGGAGTGAGAAACCAGCTCTGAGAGGAGCCAGCCTGTGCCATGGTTGCTATATGAGTCCATTGCAGGAGTGAGAAGTAGCAGTAGCAGCACATATGGCACAGTGTGCTCTGTGCTTCCCCACGCTGCTGCGCAGGCAGCCGGGAGATCTTCCTTGGAGCACTGACGAGCACAGGCTGGCTGGGGAAAGTTCTTGCAGCCCCTGGCATGGGTGCCTCTCCTTTCCCTCCTCTCTCCTTTCCTGACATTTCCCTGAAGTTTCTAAACTCACCCATTCTCCTAACTCAGAGGAACACACACAAGGGCTGCATTATGCACTGGGAAATAAAGGAAATGGTGAATCATGAAAAACATTAATTAATCCTGAAATGCCATATGTGGTGCTGTTTTAAAATACATTGCATAAGATTAGTGTTTTCTATAGATATTTTTTTTTCCAATAAAAGACTAGGCTTTCTCTTAAAGCTAAATAAAAAGCAAACTCTGAAACAGCAGTAAAACCCACAAGCTTTATAATCATTCTCAGTAATGCAATTTTGAGTTCCACAAAAATTTACTTGTTCTGGCAAACTCCAAAACTGTGGAGTAATTACCACTGGTATAAGGGATATCTGCACTGATATTAATGTGAGCAAAATGGCTTCTGCAGTGTTCTAAGAGGAAAAGTAGATACATTGTGGAAGAAGCTTTACATAATAACCTTTTTGTAAAGCTTGGATGGCAAGATGATTCTGTAAGACACTGAAGTCACATGTCATTAATCAGAAATGACAGTCTTTATTCACGTATATTTGACTGAAACTGCATAATTTTAGCCTCCAATAGCCCTGAATAAATGACCTTAAGTATAGCACTTTTTCAAATTGACAGTGATTGATGATGGACCAAAAAATTATGAACACTCTAGAAGTAAACATGAAAAATAGACAAACCCCTTAGTATCACACAGATTTCTTGTTTGCACTTTTCCAATTCTTTTACTCATTTTTATCTCTATAACCTTGCTCATCATGCTTTAATCATTTTTATACTGCTGCATTTGTTACATTTTGCCTGCAGTGCCCCCACACTAAACCCTGAGCTCACTGAAAGATTCATTCAGATAAATGGAATTGATTTCATATTTTCCCATTCATGAAAAGAGTCTTTAAAGTTAGAAACTCTTTATGCAGAACGAAACTAAAGAAACTGATTACTTCTAGGCAGCATTTATCTACATCTCTTGACAAAACTACAGAGCACTTACTCACGTGAGCAGCATTCCTTACACAATGAGAGGTTAACCAGCCTCAGCAGAGCTGCTGCAGCAGCCCTTTAGCTTCCAACTCCCTTTTATAAACAAAAACCACCTGACTGACCATGGGATAAATAATGTAAACAATGTTCTCGAAGTAATTAAAACCCCACCCTATTGATCCTTTTACAAACCACTTTATGCTCACACTAATTGATGAAACAGTAAAGAGAAACCAGAACCTAATTAAATTCGTTGTGCATAAAGTAGTCTGATCTGTAGCAGCATCCACTGCTGGAATTAATTAGTGACCCCACCTCGGACCCAGCACTGTGCCTCAGCACCAGCTGATGTTCCCTGCATGGAGAGGACACAGGGCTGAGCCTGGAATTAAACACAGTTTTTATACCTTCCCCAGAGGGTCTGCTTGTATTGGAGCCTGAGTTTATGGCCTGACATCTGCACTGGGGACAGCATGAACAAGAACACTGTGGCAGAGGGGGTTCACCCACTTGCTGATAAGACTGGTCTGTCGCTCTGTGACCCACCAGGCTGGGACCAGCTGGGGGATGGGAGAAGGGCAAGCGCTGCCCTGCAACCAGTTCCTCAGCACAACATAGCTTCTGAATTCAGATGGGCTTTAGATGGTTTAGTCTACAAAACAGATTTCATAGCACGAGCAGAGTGGCTGAGCACGAGGAAAGCCAGTGGCTTGCAAATTGTAAAAACATTTGGATGCACCTTGTAATTAATCTTCTTACAAGAAGCTTTAACACCTAAAGATTAAATTAGAAATAGGTTTGGCCCTATATTTTTTCCCTCAGATCAAGTATTGGCCAAGTAGGAGCATCACCCAGAAATCACCACAGCCCTGCTGTCTGTCCCTGGGGCTGGTGGTTGAGCTGATCCATCACAGAGGGTTTGATCTCCCTCACAGTCCACACGGCTGAGTGTGTGGCAGTGGTTTGTCGTCCTGGCAACTGAAACACAGCTCTAGATGCTGCTTTTATCTGGTGCTGTACAACACCACAAATCCCTTCTGTCTGTCAGGTTTAAATGAAAATTTTTGGGGTTTTGTTCAGTTTTCTGTGGGGTTTTTAAGTAAAAAAATTTTGGTTTTACTAAGAGCTGGCAGTTGTTGTGAAGGTAAAGATGAACTTTAAAACCTTCAATTGGTATTAATTCAGTGTATTCCAAAGCTTTGAACAGATTCTGGGAGATTAAAATTCTGCAAGGTTTTATTAAGAGCACACTGATGCACGTGCTGCTAGACTGTATAAAATGAAAGGCTTTTATTAGCACTTTTCTCTAGCATGAGAGTGACTTTCATATTGGATTAATACAGCTAATATTGCCACTGCATTATCACTTTATGAAAATTTGCTAATGAGATTTGAAATTGCTTAATGAAAATATCCCAGTTCTTCCAAACACCTACCCTGCTGACCACCTGCTGGAAGCTGGACTGCAGGGCCACTGCAGAAGTGGGGAGCGAGCACCTGATGCCAGGAGAGGCAAACTTTGATTTTCTCACACACTGCAGCACATAATAACATTCCACATCAGGATCCCCTGGGTTCCACCACGTCGGCCTCGCTTAGGGCTTCACGCAGTGTGACAGAAGGTGGCATGGTGTAATCCAAAGCAGTAAGCTCTGAGGAGCCTGCTGCCTCATTAAAGCACTTGTGCAACAAGGCTGGTTGTGCTGTGATCAACATTCCTGGTCTGCTGAGTCCTCCCCTCACTTTGGCCCCACACCTCTCTCTAAACTGGAGTGGCCAGACCATGCTGCCACCACGTGCCCCCAACAGCCATGGGCCACCAGAGTACGTGGGGACATGTCCTGCTGACAGGTCCTGTATTTCAAAATTAAAATTAAAACCAAAAAAAAACTAACCCAGAACCAACAGCAGCAAAAGTTGTTCCCTGCTGTTTTCTTGGAGCAGTTTCCACTTTGGGGTCTGTTTTCAGTTTTAAGCTTAGCTTGTCCAACTTTGCTATTCCTTACCCAGAGAAGGCATAACAATGGCTTGGGCACTTGTAATACCAGCTGCACTTCTGCATTTGCAAGAGGGAACATCTTGGAGACATTTGCCAGTGCTCAGGAGCACTTTGGCACTAAAAAGCCATCCCTACAGTACAGCCCAGGTCCACAGATTTGCAACAGATCCATTAAAAAGAAGCACTTCTCACTTCTTACAATAATTACTGAAGGCCATCTGACTCTGGTAAGCAATAAAGCTCCATTTTTTCCCTCATTTCCTGCTGTCACAGTTCTCTACCGTGCCATGAAGACAATGAGAAGGAAAACTGAAAAAGTCTTGGTCATAATTCTGCATTCCCTGGCACATTTCTCAGCTGTGGAATCATGCAGCAGAGGAATCTGTCCTCGGGTGTCTGCCTTTCTCCTGCCATGTGTCATGGCTTGTATCGCTGCATCCAGTGCCCAGCGAAACAAAGATTTCTCACTGTAGGAGGCATTTGGGCTGCTGGTAACAGAGTTAAGAGCTCTGTGCAGGGACCAGTGCTGTGCTCCAGGAAGTGCTGAATGCCAGTGTTTATCTAGCAGGAATCTGGAGCACCTGAATTTCTCTTCTGGTTTTTGAGTCTTTTATTTTTCTATTTATTTATTACTATCTTTTCATCCAAGTGAAAATCTTACAGGAAAGAGTCACTATGCAGTTTAAAAACAGATTAGTGAGCAGATGTTCATCTAATCCAAGAACCCACCAGGAATTTTTGTTTATTATTGGATTACATTTAGGCCACAAGAAAGATAAAGCTGCTCCTAAAGTGTGCATGTATAATGCATATCAGGGACATCCAACTGCAGTTTATAATGGAGAAACTCCCATTTTGGACACATAACCACAGTATCTAGGCAACCCTAGGTCAAATAGTTCTACTTTCAAACTCAGCTCCTGGTGCCACTCAGATTCTCACCAGCAGAGATTCACCAACACCCCGGAAACATTTGATGTCTGGCTGAGAGCCATTAGGACTTGTTTCCAAGATTATTGCCCAGACCATTTTAGATTTACTCTGGTTTCTTTTCATATCTCTGCAGGTTGGTATGTTTTCACAGCACATGTTGGAAAAATATACACCTTGATTTTAGCACTATGCCAAAGGCAGGTGGTTAATTGGTTATGTCATTAAGTAGCCAATCCCCAGCACAAAAGGCATAAACAAAATTACATGAATCAATATTAATGACATACTAAAACAAGGACTCCCAAACAGTCTGCATGGATTGATCAGATATGGAAAACCACAGAATCAAGCAAAACCCCAGCCCCTGAGCCAACTTCCAGTATGGCAATTGAGGGACTCAGGGCTCCTCATCCTCATTTACACAAAGGTTTCTGAGGCATCACTCTGGCAACATAAAAATACCTCCAAGGGGATATAAATATTCAATCCTTAAGGTCCATTTACAATGCTAGAGGGGTGTAAAATGGCCTTAGGGTAAAAGAGAATTAAGATAATAGATTTTAGGGGCAGAATGGATCCCTGTTATTACTTAGTCTGACCATAGAGTTTTACTCAATAATTCATTTTGTTGAGTTGATATCTTCTGGTATCAGGAGAGCATCTCAGTACCACAGGTACTTCCTGCCCAGTGAGCCTTGAGGATATTTTGCAGTGAATATGCCAGGGCTGCACAGTGCAGTGAAGTGCTCTTGTGGCATCCAGACACCCCATTTGTAAGAGCTGAGTCCCTTCTGTTTGGGCTAGAGCCCACCAGGCTGGGAGTGTCCAGGCTAATAGTACTTGAGCATTTTGGCTGGGGTACAGCATCAGAAGGAGCACCAGGACAGACATGCAGGGAAAGTCTGTAAGAGGAATTCTTTCCTCAACAGTTAAGGCAACTGACTTCCCACATGTGCAGAAGTCACAGCCTGAAACCAGAGACTGTAGTTATATAAATGCCACTGTTCTGCTGCTACTGCTCATAGTCATCAGTGATGAGGAATGCAGTACTGAGACACAGCTCCAGCAAAAAGTGAGAAGGTAGGAATACCAGCACCAAGGTGGATGCAATAGTTCTACTCTGAAATGCAGTCTGGATGCAGTCCCTGACACTGGGGCTCATCTCCCATCCTTCTGGGTAGTGAAGTTCACATGCACAGTGCTGGATTAAGCTCTTTATGCTCTAGATGACCTAATTTTTAAAAAATTAGGTTCAACACGCAGGCTCTTGCTAAAAAAAACAGATGCTGCAACTGAGCTGAACAATCTTGGGTAATTAAATCGTAATAAAAAATTTGTTTCATTCATTAACTGTGGTAATTGACCAAAAAGCAATAGGACACCTGCTATTTTCATTATAACTGCCCTGATATAATTCAGGGTGCAATCTCCATGTGGAACAGGTCATTTAAGTTTAACATGGCTTCAGATTATTGTATTAAACAGCTCATAAATATGCTCACTTTTTATTTCCAATCATTACTTTCAACAGAGTTTGACCAAAGCTGAATCCTTAGCCCAGGATTTATAACAAACAGTACTTCATCAGATTTCTAAGAGTCTTCTACTGTCCTTTTGCCCATTTCTCTAGGACCTATCCAGCATGAAATGTGGTCTCTGTAGATCTTTCAAAGGTCGGTGGGTGTTGCCTTGTATTTTGCTTATTTGTTATTTAAATGTGACAATGTATTGCCTTATTGTTATTTTTATTTATTATTTACAATATATCAATAGATGGAAGTGTCTCCCCTTGAAGAGTGCTGTCTGACAAACAGATGTACTGGAGATGCAAAAGAACACTTCTATTTCTCCAGTACAGTGCTTTTTTTTGTTTGTTCATTTTTACATCCTGCAAAAGAAGGATTTATTGTCTAACTGTATGGATGTCAATGCTGAGCCAATTCTGCAGCCCAGTCAGACAGGGCTCTTACTGCAGTAATATATTTACCCAAATAACAAGCATTGTGGCAACTGGTTGCAAGGATCCAGCCAAGTACATTTCTCACAGTTTTAATTTAAGTAGTAATGGAGTATGAATAAATAACAAGAGCAAAAATTAAGATGGATTCATATAAAGCAATCATTTCAGTGAGTTTTTTACTGTAAAAATTACCCCAGAGCTCCTAAGTCATGTCTTGAGAATTTTAGCTAAGCTGCTTCTTGGCCAAGTTTTGTAAGAGCTCTGCTTATTTTCAATTTCAGCTGTACAACTTGTACAGCACATTGAATGATTTAACCAAGCAGATTTAAAGTTCAGTAGACAGTGTTCTTTGTTAGATTTTAGTCACATACCAAATTCAATAGACTCTGCTGCAGGCGTACGTCAAAATGCCAGGAAGGCATGAGACATTGCTGAGTATGTTGGAGTTTATTGTTTAGAAAAAAATTAAACTTGGTCTCTCATTCAAACTTTTTAATTAAATAGTCATACTATAAAACTCAAGGGACAAAGGAAAAGAGAATAAAGGCAGTTGTCTGTAAAACACAACAGACATTTCTTTGTATCTGCACTGAAGAAGTCAGTATATGTCATCTTACCCAAAAATAAATACAAGTATTTTGGGTAAATGTGTTCCAAGCAACGAATTACCATCACTAGACTACTAGCTATTACCTGCATAAGATCATGAACAGACAAACAGCTTTCCTGCATAAATAGAACTTGTTTGTTTCTGCATAAAAACTGCCATCATATTCTCTGCTGGTAGTTTTGGAAAACAAGTCTTAGATCTCTCTGTAAAGATCTCACACAAAAACTGAACAGCCATATGTGATAGCTAGCTAGAAATCAAGTCATTTTTCTGCTCCCTGTCTGCAAATTTGTCCTTAAATATGAGCACTGAACAGACTGTATGCTAAATCCCAGGCATGAGCATTAAATTGCTTAAGCCCAGAGAACTGCCAGGATTCTGCCGAGCCTCCCGTTTCAAGGAATCCACTCAAAGGCCACTATTAATAGTCTGACCACAAACCCAACCACTGCATTTGGAGTGGGAACACTTGAAAAGTACTCCAAGTGTGGGCAACCACACCACAGAGAACCAGCAGCCTTTAACTCTGCCGCCCCTGCAACGCCAGAGGGATGTTCCCTCTGCAGGGGTCACGCTGGGAAGCGGGCTGCTCGCCAGCACAGTTACGGCTTTGCTCTGCTAGACCATCAAAGCAAGATTTTCATTTCAGACCATCCATGGGCTATGGGCCTTTCCACTCCCTGCCCGTGTTTGCATGTTACCAACCAACATGAAAAATAATTAAGGTTTTGGCTTCTCTCTGCCTTTGACTGTAAGATCGTCAAAATAACAACAAAAACAACAAATCTCTTTTATCCTAGTTAATGCTAATTTTTGTGACAGAAGTGCTTGATTCCTGCAAATGTAATGAGAATGGGAAGTGGTACAAATTCTAAGCCATTGAATTACAATCTTTAAATTGTAATCATGTTTTCTTCCTTGCAGACTAATTCACAGTAACTTGCAGCAAATCAATCAGTAACTCTTTAAAATGGGCTTCTTAATATTCATATTCTCAATTATCTATTTAATGTGGATAGAGATAGGTCATTATTTCTCTTACAAAACCTTTTCAAATGCAAAGTGAAGTTTCACAAGGTTATGACTAAAATATTTTCTTACACCAAACTGCCCAGTCAGTAAAGTCACCCAATTAGTGGTGATCAAACAGCAGCCATGGACTTACAGGCAGGAGCCTCCATCTGTTCCCTCTGAGAATTCCTTGGCCAGTGTGGGCAGAGTAGGTCAATGCTGAGTGTACTCGTCTTTAGCAGTATTCGAACAATAAAATAAGGAAATACTTCTAATGCATCTACAGTTTGAGAAAGAAAGAAAATTATCAGTTACTGCTCAGTGTTTGGCAGTTAGGCTTAGGGCTTGGAAAAGACTGATTTAACCCAATATAGTAAATTTTCCCACTTACTTGCCTTCCCACTCTTGTGAATGTTGCCTATAGAGTTTGTTCATGAAAGTAAGCTTTACCTTCCCCATTCTGAAACTTTCCAAAGCCACAATAACATTTGCAGTAGTTTTAAAACTCCATTTTAACAGTCCATTTAACATAAGACTTAAAAATAGAGGTTGCAAAAGTTTACCCAGCCTGGTCCCCAGTGTCCAAAATGAGCTGCTCCAGGACAAGGGTGAGCACAAGATGCACACAACAGGCTGTTTTCCCAGATTGCCTTCCAGTCTCCAACCAATTTTATCAGAGGGCTTCCCAAACCAGAAATAATGTCTGTGTTGAAGAAACCTGAATGATTTTCCTTGATAATTTTAACCAGTCCTGTTACAGCATAAGTTGCAGTTGAGATGGCCACAACACACAGAGCATCAGCATACAATACCAGAAAGCTTCAACCCATACAGAGCAACACCACACCTCCCCAGAAGGCTGCAAGCAGCTTCCCTTCTTGTTCTTTAGCCCCACCTTTTATACCCTCATGTCCATGCATTGCCCCTGTGTGCCCTCTGCTCCCTTTGTGGTTGGTCAGTGCCCCTGGGCACTCCCTGGCTCTTTGCTGTCAGTGCTGCTCACCTGCTTCTCACAGCTGTGCCCACTGGGGATGAGGCTGGGCCCAGCCCCATCCCAATCACCACAAACTGTGTGCCTACACAGTCCATGCTTTAAACCCTCATAAACTTTTAGCATCCTGACAGGAAGAGTCTGACAGGTTGAATATTCTGCAAGAGGGGATGGGATGGCTGGTACAGGTGCTGTAAGAGAAGGAGTGCAGGATTTAACCTTTTGCATGAATATATCAAAGCAGCTATTTAGCTGAGAGTACAGTAGCTATGTGGCAGTTTTATTCCTTTTTTTTTTTAAAGCAGAAGTTAACTTTTTTATTTAGTTTAACAGGCTTGAAGTAAGTTCTACCAACTTTAATTTTCAAACTACAATAGCCAATAATCACTTACAATCCAGGTGCTGGGGAGGTGTGCAAGAACCTTTTAAAATGTAAAATAACATGATTCTCTGACAAATAGAAAGGAAATCATTTTCAATCTAAAAGCAGTTGGAAAATTCATGATGTGTACTCATTAAAAGTGCCTTCAAGATATCAAGACAGGCTTTCTCTGTAAACGCCAGATGAATAAGAATGGTAAGTAGCAGCTATGATGTACAAAACGCTTCAATGAACACAGTTGATTTTGGTTTATGCTGCTGGGTTGGCTTTTTTAAATCAAATCTGTATTGCTTAAAAGAGTTGTATATGTACTAAAAGTAGGAAAGGAGTAGGGTAGAAAATCTAATCCCACCTCTATGTAAAGATAGAAAATACTGGTGTTGCTTTGTGAACAAATATTGGGACAGTGGAGGCACCACCTTTTTTTCAAATTACTAGCTGCTTAAATGCCTAAGTGTGGAAAGCAAGGCACTTCACTCTCTCTATAAGGAGAAACAGTATCAACTCTTTCACCACCAACTGAAGCCCCAAATTTTGCCCAACGTCAGTAATGCTCACAATCATTCATACAGGGCTGCAAAGGTGAACAGGACTGTGTTGGGCTCTGAGTCCAACAGCCTTCACCTTGCTGCCAGCAGGAAGATAAGCACAGCTCTGAGTTAATTCTTTTACATTATAAAAGTACTGAAGCTGCTCTGTCAAGATTTGGTCCGGTAGCTCCAAAGCCACCAGGAGCTTTACAATGGATTTCAAGAGGTGATGGCTAAAATCCCAGTGATACTAAACAAAAAGTATGAGATGGAAATTCTACATATGATACTGTAAGGGGCTAATTACTTATTATTCAAGTGCCATTAAATTCACAAAGGGATCATTTATCTACTTTGTTCCAAGGACTCAGTTTCTTGAAGCACCTGACCAGCAAATCTTAGTCACAGCAGTATTTGTCTTGAGCTGCAGATGATCAGCCTCTCACCCTCTGCTTTTCCATACAGAAAACCCTGGAGGATGTTTTAAAGAAACAGGTGCAGTTATCAACATTTAAACATCTCAGATCTTAATTAATCACCAAGAATAGTGACTCAGCTTTTCATGAAGCCACCTATTTATTCTGCTCCTTCAGTTTTAACAAAAACCTGTGTAACAAACTTTTCTTCTTACTTCCACTTTTATAGAGTGAAATCCTTAACAGAACCAAAACACAAAATAATATTAAAACATCAAAACTTTGGGAAGCCTCATTATTTCTATTTTCAAAGTCTGGAGAAAGAAGAGATGGATTATGAGCAGTTACAGGCTCTTCTACTGTTCCTAAATCTTAATTATGTTTTATACTCTGCAACATATTTCATAAGGAGCTTAACTTTATGCATGATCTTAAGAGCCATTGAATCCAAGGAGAAGAAGGCAAAGTGTAAGAATGCTGGTAACCAGAAATGGTCTCTTGGCAGGCCACAGGTATCATTAGCTTATCTCCAGGCTGAGAGAGTCCATTTACAATTGTGGGACATTTAGAATGGTTTGATTTACCTGGGCTTTTTTGTGTTTATTTTTCTGTTGTTTAATTTTTCTGTAATTAAAATGCATGAAATTTAAGCAGATTTTTACATATGAACGTGTGCTGAATCAGTACGGTCCGACTGTCAGTGGGCCTGAAGACATATTTTTGCAGTGCACAGGGAGGGCTGGAATGCAATCAGGTCAGCCCACAGGGATTTGTGCCCACACCCAGTCCCAATCCCAGCATCCACCACAAGATCAGCCAGGTGAACGTCTCTGTGGGGATGCTGCACTTCTCACCCACCAAACTACCCCGACAGGGAGGATGGCAGGGAACTCCTGGAACTGCTGTCTTTTTGTGGGCATTTCCAATCCATTACACCAGGTCCACCTTTCTCCTCAGTGCTTTGATTCCAGTCATTTGTCAGTGGTGTCCAGAGGTCAGAAACAGATCAGTGCCATGTTACAATAGCTACCATCCCAAGAACAGTGGGGATTTTGTAACTCTATCCTTGACCCCAAGATGCTGCAATTTAAACAGCCTCGTGTCAGAAACAGAAAAACATTAAACAATCAAGCATGCAGAATCACAGGCTGGAAATCATCTCTCCTGCCCTTTCCTTCTCCCCAGGCTTATAATCTTACACAGGATTTTTTGCATGCGCATAAAAATAATTCTTTCCCAAAATTAGTTTTGACTGTAGCTCAGGATTGTCCAGTGAAGGTGTTTGAAGGCAAAAGAATCACAGCATCATAGAATCATAGATTGGTATGGGTTAGAAGAGACCTTAAAGATCATCTCATCTAGCTCCAGTCTTACTGCCACAGGCAGGGACACCTTCCACAAAGACCACAATGGTCAAAGCCCCATCTGACCTGGCCTTGAAACACTCCCAAGGATGGAGGATCCATAATTCTGATTTCCTCATGCCTGGTGCAGCCAGCAAAGTGCCCTTGATCCTCAGCAGCACCTGCAGGAGCCCACAGAGCCCCATATCACAGGGAAGGTTCCCTCCCTTCTCAGGGATTTTCTGTGAGGATCCTGAAAGTCACTTTACTGTTTGCATTGGCGGGCTGGGACTGGCTGGCTGTTGAGAACAAGCAGCAGAGACTAATGACATGGCCTCAAGTCTGCATAAAAATGACAGTCCTGAACCAGTGGCAACAAGTAAAAAGCAACATTTGCCCTCAAGAACAAGGCTTGGACAGTGCCTGTATGTGCACTGCGCCCTGCAGGGACTCTGCAAACCTGTCATGTTATTCCCAGTTGCCTGTTATGAGCAACAAATACAATTCTGGAGGAATTTTTTGCTACACATGAAAGCTCATACAATTTGTAATTTTGAAAGTGTTGTCTTGGGGTTTTTGTGGTTTTGTGTTTTGTTTTTGTGGGGATTTTGTTTTTTTGGTTTTTTTGGAGGTGTTTTTTGTTTTGTTTTGTTGTTTTGTTTTGTTCTGTTTTTTTTTTCCTGATACTCTCAACCTGAATGCTATTTTATTTATTTATTGTAAGGTTTTTTGACTTATTCAACTTTTATTTTCCTGTGCTGCCTATGAAATGCTTCTTGTTGGCTGAACCAGATTATGCTGATACAGAGTGCTTATGTACCTTTGCATTTCCTTGGCTCCCAGATACCGACTGGAGATCTGTGTAATTAAACCATACCTCCCCACATGAATGCCTATTTGGAGTCTCTGTTCTGAGTAGGTCAGCACTGCTCCTTGTTAGGGTTTCTTAAGGGTGCAAATTGTCCCAGAACACATAGTATATGTAGTTTGTCTCAGTTTATGTAGATGACCAATTCTCTTGCCATCTCCTTTCCTTTTAATCTGTTTCATGCCTTTAGCAGCAGAGGGCAGGGTTTGTGCAGTGGCCACCTCCCACCTGGAAGCACCTGAAATCACCCTACTTGAGAGCCAGGCTCCCACAAGGATTGTGTAACTTTCCAAAGAGGTGACCTTCCTCCGCTGCTCAGGTTTCTGCTTCTCAGTCCATCTGTTTGTTTGGTCCTCTTGTGCTCCTGGCTCCCTTGGAATGGCCCTGGAGAACTGAGTTACCACCCAAGATAAAAAAAAGATACGGCCAACAGTCTTACCAATGTGGATGGAAAGGATTTGAAATCACCTTTACCACTTTTGTATGTTAACCAAAACTCCTGTTCGGTTAGGAACACTTACAAGCATTTTGCATTTTTTACAAATAAGGTACCTCATACTGGCAATAGCTTTTACAAGTACAATTGCACTGTAGTTGTATAAAATAAAGTGTAATGCAAAATTTACACTTTCCAATTACACAACAGTAATTGTGAATAATTTAAAAAAATCTCTGGCCTTTTTTATGGCTATTTCTAACCCTGAGCTTGTGCACACTATATAAACACCATCTGTAGAGAATGTAAGACAACTTCTGTTAGAGCACAGATGTATAAAAGTGAATCATGAACTTTGCAGTGAGCGTCCAGTTAAACAACTATTGTCTGTACCTTCTAAACGACATTGATTCAGCAACTTACCTTTTGGACTCACACTCCTGCTTTATTGCATCCAAGCTTACAGACCTTCTGTTCTTTCTGTTTATTGCCAGAACATTTATGCATATGCCCCAAATCCCTACAGCACCTCCATCCCATCCTCCCTGGGCTCCATCCGGCACGTGCACCTCACATCCTGCCCCAGCCCCTCCATGTGCAGCCTGATTATGCACCAGCAGTTGACACAGAGCAGTGGTTTCCAAATTCTTGCTGTGAAAAGCTTTTGAGGTGTTTCAGTAGAAGGCTGCTGGTTGTGAATACGAAAGCAGGGGCTTTCCCCTGTGCAGAGGCCCCTTCTTAAGTATAAAGTACAAACAATGAAAATGAAAAGCAATAAAAAAAGAAAGATCTGGGCTTTGAATGCTTCTTAGGGTCAAGCACTAAACCCTCTTTTGACAGCTACACAACCCACACTTGTTCTCCTCAAGAGAATTTGACCTCAAGTAAGGAATTGAACAAAGTGCATATTTTGTCTACAGTGGACAAATATCTTGTTCTAAAGCAACAAACCGCAGATAAAATATACAGATAACAATAGGGGGAAAAAACCCACACTCCCTAAAATGAAACCCCACTATAATTAAAAAAAAAAAAAAAAAGTATTTTTTTATTTCATTGACTTTGTATTGTATGGCAGAAGGTTATTAAAGCATTATATTTCTCCTCTGTTATTGATTAACCAAAGTCAAATAACATTATCATTTTGCTTAATGCATTTAAAGCACAAATATTTTTCCAGATGCTCTGCACAGGCACTTTGCAGATTTCAGTGGAAGTTGTTTACATGCTGAAACACTGAGCCTGGATAGAAACACTTTGCTTTGATAGCAACACACACACAACAGTTTTCATTTTCTCAATTCAGAAGGAAAATTGCTGTTCCTCCCTCTCCTTCAAATTCTCTTTCTCCAAGAAATATTCCTACGTCATTGGAAAAAATTACAAGCATGCTCATAATGGCTGCATTTCTCTGTCCATTTTCAGCTAAGCCCTGGTCCAAAGAATCCTGAAATCACTGGGGTTATTTTTACAGGCTTCACGGGCTCTTATTTAGCCCTGAGTACACCACGAAGCTCGTGTTAATTGTCCATAGTGCAGTGCTCAGTGGTGCTGCTGCCAACGGGCCCCAGCGGCACCGGGAGAGCTCCTGCCCCACCAGGGGCTGCAGCTGCACACCCGATGGCCACGGGGACAATGGGATGCAGTGGCCCACGATGGGCTGCTCTGCTCCCTTTGAAATTATCAGCTATACTTTGACTTCTACCACCAAAGTGACATGAAATGAGATGAACATGGAGCCCATGCTGCACCCACACCCTGCTGTGCTGGCGGCACTGGGACCGGCGCCCATTCCCTGTCGTGCAGCTGAATGGGCAGGGATGGAGAATTGTGCATCCCTGTGCAATTCTTTTTTTTTGCTGGTCAGCAGCTTCAAAAATGGAAAGAAATAATTAGAACAAACTCCATCTTCAGTTTAAAGCCAAGTACAGCTACAGGAAACATCAACAGAAATGAATGTGAAAGTATCATGATTTTTGGTCAAGGATGTTTAATTTGTCTAGCCTGCTAGCAAATTCTGGTCATTTTCTGAAGTGAAAGATAACTTCATTTGCCTTGGGTTAAAGGAAAAAAAAGAGATTGCCCAGCTTTTACAGAAACACAAGTATCTAAGCTGACACTCAGAATTACATGTATTTCACCACAGGCTCAAGATTTGCTGTAATGTACTTGTCTGCTGTAATTGACCAAAACTCTTATAGATTTATCTGCCACCATTCTATAAGAGAGAAAGTCTGTTTACACAAGGATGATAATTATCACTAGCTTCATCTATATTCTGTCAATGCCAAGGCATGCTAAGCAGTAACCAAATCCTTTGACAGTCCGTGCAGCAAAGCAGCTAACATGTTAACCCCAAAATCCCCAAATGCATGCCAAGATTTATGTATATTTTAGACATTTGCCACATACAATTAAGTGCACCCATCTGGACATCTCTTTAGTAAAACAAATATGTATTGTGTATGTGCACAATCTTATGTATTGTGTATGTGCACAATCTATTAATCTCCTTGTGACCCACAGGAACAGGAGGAACACGAAGTGGGGCTGAAAGAGGAGAAGTTCTTCAGGACAAGCTTTCCACAGGTGGTGAGCAGATAGGAGCAGGGTGCAAGAATTTATTTATTTTATATATATATATATATATATATATATATATATATATATATATATATATGTAAACATGCATATCAGGGCAGCAGTGATAATCCCCTGATCAACAGTCAATACAGCAGAATTTTCCAAAGTGAGTTCTGATTTCCAGACACTGAATATTCTTCACTTCCAATATTAGGAAGAGGAAAGTAAGAAATGGTACAGCTACTTACTATTTTTTTTTTAATTTAATGGTCAATTCTTATGATTCCTGGAATATCAAAACAAATTCCAAGATTAAGTACCTTTAACTACCAGCAAGAAAATTGTAACACAAGGGGTTTATTATGTATGTATTTAGCTTACTGTTTATTATGTATGTGCTAATGCAATGTATATGTTTGTTATCAGTACAGTATGGGCTATAGCACTAAAATAAACCAGCCTGCAGTAAATACACCCTTTGGGTTTCACAAATATTGCCAGCAGGTACCCTGGCACTTTGTTTGCCTGCATTTACGTCTCTGTTTTGTAAATACAAATATTTGGTTAAGGCATCTGCTCAGTCAAGACTTGTGACTGCTGATGCAGGTAGAAGTTTTCAGATCCGTGCACAGTAGAATACCTTCTAAATGACTGCAGATACAATTCATCATCAAGTGGGTAATTCTTTACACATTTATGATGATTCAGTCATTGAACCAGCACTAAGGTTAGATACCTGTACTTGAAAATGTGACTTGTGACTTGTTTTGAATAGAATTTAATAAAAGAAAATGCAGAAAATGTAAGATTACTTTTAGGTTCTGATTATTATTATAAATACTTGGATCTGTTTGGAAAATAAATACAATGTTTGCAATTAGACCCCTGACCTGTGAAAGCACTTGAGCAACAGCGTAACAGAGCATATGAGTAGTCACTTCAATGAAATTACTACCTTTATACATGAATTATCAGCTCATTTAAAATTATTTTCTGGATCAAAGCCTCTCTTTTACAATTAGAGCAGCAGAGTTACAATGATGTAGCAACTCCAGTTTGGAGAAAAATAACAGATCAAACATAACTGCACCATAAAGATACTCCTGGAGAGGAAGGAGAATAAATGATACCTGGAAGAAGCATCCATATAACTGCAAGACAAGTATAATTGTCTGTTCAACTTTTTTTTTACCTAGAAGATTAAAATAAATTTAATTTCAAACCTTCTAAGAAAACTCTCCATTGCTTTGACTTGTTTAGGGACTGAATGTGTTAATGCTCCAAGAACTTGGACAAAACCCACTATTTAAAATACCACTTCTGGTTTTTAACTGAGGTAAACAGAATGCATTCTAAATCTCCAATGCAGGCTATTGAAGTGTCACAGCAGCTCGTTCAAAGCAATACATTCACTTCTCAAAGATTTTCGTATTATAATCGAAAATTCTCTCCCTCCGATGCACCTGAGAAGCATTAACTTCTTGGTGACTTTAAGAACCAAATCCTTTAATACAAACCTAGCTTTTCCCACAGGCACTTGAAAATATTTAGCATTTTTTCAGTTGGATGCAATTTTCATAATAAAGTAACTCACTTGGCTACCTGACACCACAGACAAAGACGCCGAGTGAGCAGCTCCTGCCAACTTAGAGCATGATCACAACCCTCAGTCACATATTAAGTAGGCTTTGAAACATCCAATTGCTGTAACAATGCAAGTAATTTATGTATTATATATTACTGTTATATATTTTTTCATTACTCATAACATATGTATTTTCTTTTGTAATGTCCAGGCACAAGTCTTTCATACCCCATGTCTTTCATTTAGCCTTAACAGAGCACACAATAGTTCTTATATTTATGTAACATTTAAATTCCACCTCTCTTACCAGTTTTAGGTTACCAAAGCAGCCCTTTGGTATTATTCTGAATGGCACTGGCCCATCCCTATGGACGCTGCTCCCTACATTTGTTTAAATTTCATTGGCAAACCTCACAGAAATGTTTGGGAATGACATATATTTTTTTCTGTGACAAAATACTCAGCCCCCGTCTCTATCAAATCAGAAATGTTCATAGATAACTGCATTTCTGGCAGTTTCAAGGGTACAATTGTAAAACTTCAGTATATTTTGTCAAATCAAACCCTACAATGATCCTGGTTTACTTCCATCCACTTAGCCTATTAATGCAGGCTAATACTGCATGTTCTTGTGGCAGCAAACCCTAAAGTGTACCAGGAGACTCCGGTGATAGATTACATGTACATGCTGTGTCATATCCAATTAACTCAAATTGACTGTGTACTGCATTATGCTGTTAGTGCATGGAAGATCAATAAATATGGAGAAAATCCAACGAGGCGCTCTCCATTCCCATCCAATTCTAGTAGGTCTGAGACAGATCATGCTCCTATGATGTGTGTGCTGCTGCTGAAGAGGGCAGGTGGTGCATAGACACCATTCAAACTTGGCCTATTCAACCTAAACTCCTCTAACTCGCCATTCATGCATAGCAAAACACCATCTGGTCCTATTTTGCCTCCAGCAATCACAGCTGACCAAAAACGATAATAACAGCTGTTGCAAAACAAAAGCCAAACAAAGGGGGGAGGGAAAGGTTAGAATGCAGTCCAGTGCTGCAAAATACTCCATGAAGTGAGAAATGAAAAAGGAGCCATTCAAATAGGAATCCCCATTGAAAACAGTCAGTGCAAGACTTGTGGTTAAACTTGAGATATTTAATCCATCTGTCCTGCAAACCACAATGGTCAGGTGATAATATAAAATTGAGATTATGTTGCACAGAGGTATTTAAAGGCTTTGTTCTCCAAGTTAGAAACTAATGACCCTGTGTCAGCTAAAAATTAAACCTCCTTATGTTCTTTCATCATGTGTCAGCCTGGGTTAATGTGAAAGTAGAATGTGGTTAACTGAGGTGATAAAGCATCTGAAACCTTGGGAAAAGAAGGGAGCAGTTAAGTGCTTGTAAATGCTATGAAGAAAAACATTCTTAAAAACCATGCACAACACTGAAGCCATACAGAATATTGCATTTTTCTTGTATAAATTGCATATCAAGCGATTTAAACTAACAGTTTTATTTATGACCTATGATAGCACAGTTATTCACTTAGATTTAGGGAACATGAACACAAACTTGCACAGTTTGAAACACAAGATGTTCTGCAATATGCTATTGTGGGTAATGCAAAATATAATTTTGTGGCAAGCAGGGGGATGTTCCAGTTTTTCAAGAGATTCAAATTTTGATATTTAAAATGTACAGTCCTGCTTGATGATTAATTTCCTTTTTTTTTTTTTTTTTTTTTTTTGAGCTGCAGTAATTAAAACTATTTTTCCTGGAATTGAACATCAGTAGTTCAGCAGCTCTTAATCAAATGTGATAAAACCCAGGATTTATGAAACCATTTAATGAGTGTAATAACACCTGCTTCTCGCTGCAAATAGTTGAAAACAGACTTCAGTTGTAATTAACTCTTATCACTTGTGACATTTTTCCAACGATACTTCATAGGTCTTCAAAATGACAATTATAGAACTAATACACAATTACTGTCACATGCAGTTTAGCAATTATTTCTGAAGACATTTGTCTAAAGGTTTCAAAAACGACTATAAAATGGTTTCCTTTGTTACGTAACATTGGTTAAAACTGACACACACAAAATCTCTCCCAACCAGCCTCTGTCATGCCATTTCTAATGCAGACAGGCTTCCTTGCACTTGGGATAAACACCCTCCATCCCAGGCATTATTAGATATCATGCTAAGGCTATTAGGAGCATGGGTAGCTGTCAACTAACAACTATTATGAAAAGCTTCAATTTATATATGATTTTTTCTGCTCCAAGAAATCTATAAATTTATAATTAGAATCTCTTGCTGTTCAATATTTGTACATAATAAGCAGAGTACCTGAGGATGATGAAATACTGAAAGCTGAATTCATTATGAAGAAACTCACATGGTGTAATACCTCTTCCCTCAAGTCTGGCTGCAACTTTTTGGGGATCTGTATTCCATTATTTTTGGGTTGTACTCTGAGCATGGTAGCCATGCCTCAAACAGGATTAGGATTCTGCTCAGGCTTGACACTTGCTGTTTTTAATTTTCATTTTATCATAAGCAGTTTAAGATTGTTGCCAGTGGTAATTTGCAATTTTTATCAAGACCTCTTCATTATAGCTTCTGACAGGACAGATGCTGTAATTAATCATGCCAGACAACTGGGGATAGTGGTCAGACTGCACTCGCAGCACAGATACTGCAGGAGAAGAAGGGAAACAAGAAAATAGAAGCTCTCTCCTTTCTGTTCAGAGCAAAAATATATGAACAGCACTAATAACCTGACAACACACTGGATGTTAATGTTTCCAAAGCCTTCATAGGAAAGACCTGCCCCCTCCATCCTCCCCACTCCATCACGTTCTACCTTAATGAGAAAATAAAAATCAGCCAGCTCAGGACCAGCCCAAGGCAAGAGCTGGAGGCTTACAGGGGGAAGCCCACAGCAGTAGCTGTCTCAGATACAAAGAAACAATTTGTGCTGATTTCCATTTTTGAACATTACAGCTGAGAGACAGGTTCACTTCCCTGCTCCTGCAGATCACCAGCACAGGGCACCATGACTGTTCTGTGACTCCAGCACTTGCTTTCTCCCTCTGAAGTCACAGACACCTCAGAGAAGTTGCCCACAACTCTTCAGCAGAGCATCTTGGAGGGTACAAGAGCCAAGTGCTCGCTCTGTGCCCACTGGTACCTGTTCACCCAGAATGTTTGATAAAAATCCAAAGGAGTTTTAAAAAGTCCAAGAAAGCATTTGCAGAAGGAAATATTTCTGGTTTCTCTGTCAAAGACTTACAGCTCATCAGTTTTACTGAAATGTGTTTATTCTATAGCAAGATAAAAGCATTTATTTTAGATAAGCAAAATACAAACAACTTAATTGCTGCTATCATAACTCATAAAAAAGTATAAAACAGCATAAAAACACAATAAGCAATGTAGCAATTAATAATTCATGTTACCAGTGTTTACATTAAAGCCTCATTTATGAAAACTTTACAACACATGATATGAAAACTTACAACTTTTAAAGAAAATATTTACATTGATTATTCAGTTGTGGAGTTTCATTTAAATATTCTACTGGTTTTATAGCGTATTAATAACTTGCATTTCTCATCTTAGCTTTCTGTAATAACAGTTTTATTTAAGTGCATTTCCCTTTTAAAAATACAGTGTATTAAATCTGAAACTCATCACTGCGACACAGAATATAATATTCACATTTGTTCTGTAATTGGAATTAACGTAAGAGGGTAAATGTCAATATATATTTTCTTACAAACTATGGAAGGTTTATTTGGAGAAATGAAGTGAAAAGTTAGGTCAAACATTTACGTCCAGTTACTTGCATTTGTTTTTCTGAAGATATTTAATAGAGAAAAAGAAAAAAAATAAGAGCTTTGGCAAAAATCTGTGATTTACTCTATTTTTTTCATGACAAAAAATGCCATCAACTAACTCATGTCATACAAGTATGATTGTATGAAATCCAGTCATAATTTTACAGGTAGTTACAACTGTGCTTTAAGGGCTTCATGAGTTCATACTGCCTTGAAGTGCATTACTCACTTTTAGAGAAAGAAGGGCTATAGCATATAACTCTGAAAGGCCATTTTGCAGTCATAAGGTCCAGGTATTTATTAGGCCAGTTGATTCACATATTGTAGGTAAAGCTTAAATAAATTAAAAAGGCATCACATGAAAAAGAGAACAGCATTTTTTCTTTTAAACAAAATGATTTATAGTCAGCTAAAAGATGATACACAGCTACATTGTAGTTCTTTATTGCCTATCTAATAGACACTTTAGAGGATCATTTGATCTGTTATGCATCCCTGCATAACTACCATCAACAATTTACAGTTTTCAGCCAAATATGGTTTACCCCTACCCCCTCCATCAACACAAAGCCATGTTGCAAGATCGTTTATCTTCAGAAAATACTGACCTGCGATAATACTTGAGTCTGTGTCTGAGATTGTATTTGTGACTGGTGCTGCTGAGGTGCTGGCTGAGGGCTCCCAATGGCAGGGATGGGAGAAGTGATCTGCGGGGCTCCCGGGGAATGCTGCTGAGGAGAAGGCTGGGACTGGTGTTGCATATGCTGCATTTGCTGCTGCTGCATTTGCTGAAGCTGTATGTGCTGCAGTTGCTGTTGCATCTGCTGTTGATTGATCTGCTGCTGGAGATGCTGCTGCTGCTGCTGCTGCAAATGTTGCTGCATGTGGTGCTGAAAATGCTGCTGCTGCATTTGCTGTTGTATTTGCTGATGCATTTGATGCTGATGTAGTTGCTGCTGTTGCATCTGCTGCATCTGTTGCTGCTGGAGCTGCTGCATCTGGTGCTGCTGGCTTTGCATGGAGGGGCTGACTTGAGACGAAGACGGTGTTGCCACCATGTTTGTGCCCATAGAGCTTATCAATGGAGCTGCAATGTTTGTCGGCATGTTTGGGGCAATGGTAACAGAAGCTACAATCTGATTCATTGGCAGTCTCATGGTCAAGGGCTTTGGAGCAATTGCTCTGGAAAGGGGCTGTTGAAGAGCTGGGGGAGATGCCGATACCGCCGCGTGTTGAGAAAGAGAACTATTCAGAATGAGGGAGGAAGACAAATTTGTGGATGCCAGTGTTTGCTGAACAGAACGAATTGTCTGGGCCTCAGCAGATTCTGCAGCAGCCTGTGTTTGGAAGAGAAATTAATTGTCTTTCCAACAGAAAAAACATTGTTACTGTTTACACTGTAATAAAAGTAACAGCTACTCAGAGACCTTTGCCATCTTTTGTTTTCCATCAGAAAAGATCAATCTGCAGTCGGAAAACAATCACTGATCAGCAATACATTGCATCACCTGTTCATCTGCCTCCCTATATGGTACCTCCAGGTCTTACTTGGACAAAATCTAACTTGTGCCCTTGATCAACACCAGAAAGTCACAGATGTCACATACATTTGTCGCTGAAAGAGCTAGAACAGGCCCAACACATTCACATGTTTTTTGAAAAACCCTGCTCTTTGGGAGTCAGCAGCACACACACTCCCCACCCCACGAGTTATCAACCAACGAGCAGTTAACTGACACTCTTTAGACATTACCTGAGAATATAATAAATGGTGCTGCACAAGTCTCTATCCCATCCCTACCCTGAGCAACCATCTCATGTGAAAAAGCTACAGCAAGGATGTCTTAATTTAGAGGAGATGAGATACAATGACTTTGAGTGTCATTTCCACCTGCAATCTACGCAGAAGTTACATGGCAGTCCTGGTCCCATGGATTTCAGGAAAAAAATATAATTGTTAATGGTTTTGAGAAAGGAACTTAAGATTCACAAAATAATATCCCTCAAAGGTATTTAGAAATCCTGCTGATCTTGCACTTAGCATTGTGATACTGAAGGCTTTCAGAATATTACCTAAGTCCCAGAGGCAATAGAAAAACACAGCTTCTTAACACAAGAAGAAATCTTCCAGCTTTCAAAAAGGTGTATAATTTCTGATGTTGTATTTTTAGTCATTAATTAAAATACACAGCAATGTTCCATATGATTTACTAATGTTCTGCAGTTGTACATTCAAATAAATATTCTCAGGAGTTATGACATCATCACCCTCTCTTGTTTTCTTGTGATTGAATATATATTTGTAATTGATCTTTATAAAATATTATTAGATAAATAACCACCCTGGTAATGTATAACCCATATTTTAGATGTCTAGAAGTACATTTCCATTTATGATATTCAGATGCAACAGAACTACAACCTGCATAGTGCTGCTGTCTAGAAAGGTAAATTCTCAACTAAGACAGCAGAGCTTTGTTTTCTTCACAGGTTTTATTTTAACTCAGGATCCACTAAAATACTTCTTGTGGCTCAATGCCAGCTGGTTTGTTTTTTAGTACTCTCCAAATTCAGAGCCACCACGCATTTCTTTCCCCTCACCTGCAAGAATACTTAAGCTTTGTCACACAACAACTGCTCTCCAACTCCACGCAAAGCAAGCCTGTCCTTTGAGAAGCAGCACTTGAGGAAAAACAAACCTCTGCAAACAGCTTGCAAATATTAATGTCAAAAGGTCAGTATATTTTTCATGACTGAATTTTATTTTTGTGGTGAAGTGCATTACTTTGCCTCTGCAGCTCAAGGAAGATGTACAATTACAAAGATGTTTTCTGGTAATCATTAGTATGCCAGTAGAGAGATGAAATTATTTTTGCAGAGACTAAGCAGGGTTCAAGCAGCAGCACAACATCTTGTAGAGCTGTATTACAGAAATCCTAGGATTCTACTTCTATTGTGCATAACATCTCCCCCTTGCCCCAGATATTTCAATATCATTGGTAAAAGCTCACTTGCATTACATCGAAGGCAATATTAGGCTTACCTTAGAAACAAGGCTTGCTCTGTAGGCAGCAAGTGCCTTTAGGTATTCTTTTTTGGCAGCTTCAGTTTTTCTTTTATATACCTATTAAAAGAGACCACAATTTCACCAACTTCAACCATAAGGATGTTTTTTGTCGGAAAGCTCTCAATATCACTTGCACAGAAACAAAAAACATAGACCAAAATCCCTGAAAACACTGTACTGTTAGATGTGCTTTTTCTTCCTTGAAAGTTCCAAATATTCTTGCAGGTGGTAACAGGCTTTCAGGCCTACTTGCTGGACTTGCAGTACTGTTTATGTTGATTATCAGGAATAACGAAAGGCTGCTGTTTGACATCTGTCTGAGCAGCCAATTGACTGACAAGACTACCTATGCACTCTTTTCTTCCCCAGAAAACAGTGTTTTATCGACTCCAAGTAGCAGGGATATTAAAAGATTGGGTATTACAAATGCCAAAATGTATCAGCAGTAGTATAGAATAGGAAAATACACCTGGGCATTTTTTTTTTCAAAACAAATATTTGAACTACATATAAAAAAAAATCTGTACACCTTTAAAAAAGGTGGATCAAAGAGCTTGGACTTGCCCCAAAGCCAGTATGTGAGAATCCGATTGAGTTAAACAAGAACAGCTAGGAAAAAATGACTAAATCTGTATTTTTAATCATGAGTAAATTTAAAGTTCACCTTTAAATCATGTTCATTATCATCTGTTAGATCAGACTAAAAGCTTCTAAATGTATTTCAGTAACAAGTACCATTCATCTCTTGCCAAAAGGTGGGAATCTGTCCTCCCATATAAGCTTCTATTAACTGTTACTGGGAACAGAGAAACAAAGGGTATTTTTTAACCCCCTTCAATCCATGTGCAGCACCTCCATGTGTATAGAAGAAGAATAACCCTCAAGGAAGTACAAAACTCATCACTCTGTACCCAGTTGGAGTTGGAGATAGCATTTCCCACACAACATTGTAATGAGACTCAGAGGATTGGCTTCAAAGGTTAGAAATCAACACGCTTTGTAACAAATTCATAAGGCAGATCAAAGGAAATGGTAAATATGCTGTACCTTCCTCTTTTCTAACTTATTAATAGGAAACAAGGGCTTTGAAATAGAAATCATCAAAAGATAGTTTTAAGAGGACTCTAGGACACTATAACCTGAGCTCCTTTACAAACTGCCCTTTAAAATTTAAAGACAAATACAGTCATTTAACACTACCTGTTGGCTCTTACCAAAAAATAACTTTTATATGCCAGGTCTTCAGCAAGTTCAAAACTCAGTTTAGCTCTACAGAGGTAGAGTTCTACATCAGCAATTAGCATAGTCCACTCAGAGCAGAGGTAGGAGGATTTTTTTACAAGGATTACTATACTCTTGTGAGACAACCCTGCATCAATTTACCTGTTTTTGTTCTTCTCCTAAACTGTCCCACATAGATGCCACTATTTTTGAAACATCTCCAAATGTAGCATTCGGGTTCTGTCCTTTAATGGCAGCTTGTGTGTCCCTGAAGAAAAGGGCATATGCTGACACTGGCTTTTGTGGCTCATTGGGGTCTTTCTTTTTCTTCTTCTTTGGGGTCTTGGGCTTCTTGCCAGAATCTGGGGCAGCTCTTTTTTCTCCAGTAGCCTAAGAAACAGTAAATAAATGCATGAAATAAGTCAGATAAATTGCAAAAAATTATTTACAGTCAGCTGTAAAATTATATGGATAAAACTATTATGTAGGCAACACTTGGGAGAGTCCTGTTGTGCAGCCCCTTCTCTCTACTTAGTCTCAGCATAATCTCATTGGATCTACTGGAACTAAATGCATGAGTAGTTACTACTCATTTTAAGCATGGCTCTGAGAGTCACATCTTGCAAGCTTGACCTAAAAAAGGACACCCTAATGCTAATTTGTATTTAAAAATATTAAGATTTAGTTCATAGCCTATTTTGAAGAGGCCATCTATATTTTTCTATTAAGATACAATCTTAGCAATTGAGACTCAAAAGGCAAAACCTTGGAGGCATTTCCCAATTCCCAGGCTCAGACTGGCAACTTAGACATGGGCCAGGGGTTAAAAATCCCACCCTTCAGGCAAAAAGCAGCAGCAGTGTGTGCCCACCTGCAGGAGCACTGGCTGTGCCCCTCAGGCCCCCAGGGCAGGGCAGGTGCCCGTGGGGCAGCACTGGGAGCTCTGTGCTCTGGCCAGGCACCGACAGCCCCTCTCTTCCCTCTGGGATGGGGATCCCCGCAGCTCTGCCCCCTGTGTGTGCCTCGTGCCCTGGAGCCTATTTTGTTGAACTATGCACAGATTATTGCAACAAGGGGATCAAGTTGCTTTAATATGATATGTAATATGATATATATCTCTATGATAGTAATTTACTTTGATATTTTGAGGATCCTGTACAATGAGCTTTCTACATGTATAACTTCCATCAACTTAATGAGAAAACCTTTAGTGGAACAGTCTTAAATTAGGCTTTTACATATATTGCTATAACAATATTTGTTCTTCATTTGGTCAATTTTTTTTCCTTTTATAAGATAGTTATTTAAAGGAAGATATACGTTAACTAAACTTTCAGTTAGAAGAAAGCTTATTTTACTTCTCTCTAAACACATCTATGTTTTACATGACTCCAGAGAATACCAAAACGATAAAACTGTCCAAGAATGATGCCTGAAGTGATTCAACAGATCTGAAAACCTGAGTCAAATTAGACCAAAATAAAAAAAAAAAAAAAAAAAATATATATATATATGTCTATTCTTAGGTTCATTATTATGAGGGTAGTATGGAAACTTCTTAAGTAAAGAAGGTAATTAGCAAATTAATCATATTCCACTTTTCTGTGACATTTGTATTTTGAATGACCACATTGCAGCTGAGCTGATACTGCCACATCCATGAAAATGCAGCGTGTGGATGTGTGAGGCTTGCTCGGCAGCACATGCAATAACTTACTCTGTTTGATTCATCTGCATCTTCTTCATTGATAGAGCTAGATGGGGAAGGAGTGGCTGATTTACTTGCAGGAGGGGAGGGAGAAGTGTGTGGCAAATTAGTGCCTCCTAAATTTAGCCCCAGCTGCGCACTCAGCTGAGACTGGTTAATGGTGGTGAGCTGAGACGGAGGCATAATTCCCGAATGAGCAGCATCAGTCATGTGGACAATAGACCTCATAATCAGAGAGTGATCCTGGCGGTACTGGGAAACTTGGCTGTGACTCTGGTCCTAAAAGAGATGGAAATGTTGGTTAGATATTAGCAGTTACCATACAGCAGTAGCAGGTGAAGTTATTATTCACAGGCTTACAGAAGTAACACTGTCAACATACAGCTTGCTTCCTTCCTTTTTAATGAATTAAATATATTTTTAAGAAATTAAGTGCAGCAACAGTTACTATAATTGCCCCAGACTTCACTTTTCCCCTGACTGGGGCTGCTTATTTTGTTCTTTGACTAAGAATTGCATTTCTCTATTTTTAAACATTTCTTCTCTTGATGTAGTGAGAAATACCCACATAAACAATAGGGAAACAGGATGGCTGAGGATTCAGGAAAACATTGCAAATGAGGAGACACAAACTGTAGTCAGAAAGTAAACAAAATTGGGGTGGCATGAGGGGATATATACAGAGAGAGAAAAGCATCTTCCTTCACTGAGTTTCAATTATTCTTGGCCATCACAAGTAACAGCAGTAGGTATGAACCAGTCCTCTCTGGGTGGGATTTTAAAGCTGTTTTAAACACAGAACACTGCCCTGCCTGTCTGGAGTGCATTCACTGCAGCAGGCTGGAGAACCAGTCCAGTAATCCTAAACACTCCTAAAGATCCCTCTTGGCAACTACCACATAAAACTGCACATTTTTATCTCTAATCCAACAATCAAACGTGTGGAAGTAGCAATCGATGTACAAATCACTGACTTTATTTTTCTTGTACTCCACATCTCAGAAACACAAGTGCTTGCATGGTTTGGTTTCAGCTGTTTCTTGGGGGCACAAACTATGTCTCCTACATCTGCACAACATTTACCACATTTGTAAATAAAAAGAAGCAAGACCCTGAAGGTAAAGTCAGCTGCAATCTGCCTATGAAAACTTTTTTTTTTGACCACACACAGATCAATACACAATGAAGGAACATGTAAACAGAAAAGAAGATTTTTTTAAAAGTTAATAAGAGAATAAATAGCTCACAAATTGATTCAGCAACCTGATTAATCTACAGTCATTGTTTGAACAGCCAGAAACATGAGAAATAAATTAGATTTTGAAAACTCTTTCATTATTAATAAGCCACATTGCAATTAGTAGCAGGTGCAATGATCCTTAATGATATGACACAGAACAAAACAGCAATTGTGAGAGCCCACTGGACTTCCACAGCAGAGTCTGACCTTCCTGGTACTCTCTTATTAAGTATGGATAAGTACAAACCAGTTTTCAAAAATTTGTGTCAGCATGGAGGCAAAAGTTTAGCCAAAATTACTTTCCTTCACTTTTTATAACTTTGCCCTCGACAGAGGCAGTGGTTCTTGGCTCTTGGAAGCCTTTCCTTGGCTGGGACAAGGGTGGCCATACAAAGAAGCAACATGTGTTAAGAGAAGATGCACACCCTGCCTCAAGGCTCTTTAAACACAAATACTGCAGCTCACTGCTTCCCTACAGCAGTAAATCATATTAATTCTGAATTTGACAGTTGTGTCTCTTTCTGCTGAAGCCTCTACAGTAAAATCAAATCCTTCTTTAGCGCAAAAATGCACGTGCAGCTGGGTCCAATACAGATCAAGTAAACCTCACAAGCTCACGATCCAGATCCTGTGCCCCAGGGCTCACCCTCATTTTCCCCATGCTTCCCCAGCCATTGCCAGCTTGTCTCATCATCCATACTGTACCACTCTGCTTTTCCTACTTCTTAAATGCTTTTAATATTTTCAGTAAAGGACTGTAGTTCCTTAGAGATGAGTGTGTGTGCCAAAAGTGGAGCACTTGATACAGAAAGATCAAAACATCAGACTTATTGGCTGAAATACCCATTTGCTTCAGGGCACTTTTCTGTGAAAATCTACTGCTGTTAACTACAGGGTCATTTTGATTGTGACTTGTATTGGCAGTGGCATCTGGAAGTCATTCAAAGTCTTTTGTGAAACGATATCACTCTGCCCATTACTCCAATCATTTTGGCTTACAGACGTTACTTTATTGCATGAAGAAAAACTCTGCTGGTTTTCTTCAGCAAAGCTGAAGATGATCAGAATAACCTTCTCTCATAAAAACTAACTTTCTTCGTTATTGTGCAGACAGTACTTTCTTGGAGGTGTTCTACCCCTAAAAGCCTCGCTTTTGTTCTCCCTTTATTGCTACACAATACAGGCCTTTCTGGCCTTTGCACTGAGGCAACAAAATGTGATGACAAGAGTTACAAACCATTTACTCCAGGTCTTGTCATTTCGGTTGCATCTATGATTTTATTGAAACTAAATTCTCTTGACTTGCACTGACCCAGAATCTAATTTTATACACAAGCCCATGAATTCTTAACTGTCCCTTTTTCTGATACTATCTGATGCTTGTGTGGGTTTTCTGCATCCTCTTACTTAATTTCAGTTTTTCTTTTCTGCATCTTTTCCTGATTTCTTTAGCCTTTTTTTTTTTTTTCAGTCTTAAGAGCTTCAGTAAAATGTAGGAATGGCAACAACAATATTTTGTAACTGGCCATTTAGAACTAAATTGATAAGACATATTATATGAAAGAAAATGTATCATATAATATCCAATCCCTTATTGTTCATATTATATGTCCATATGAAAACAAAAAACAATGTATCTTCTGCACTTTTAGTTTAACTTATATGACTGATCAATATTAAAAAAAAAGAAAGGAACAGGGTTTTCATTTTTTGCTTTGTGGTACAGTGCTATGGCCCTGAACAACCTATGGTACCTATACAAGAGCTTTCAAACAAAGAAGTATAAGCCCTTTTTAATGTGTGTACAGTTGTTTGGAAAGAAGGCAGGGAGGCTAGTTCATAGCAATATTAAAGTCCATGGCATTTTCCTATAGCTCCTGAGCAAACAAAAGTCTTCTGAGAAGGGAGCTAGCTAAAATCAAGAAAACAAATTTCCATCAATTATCTTTACTCTTATTTTTTTCCTGATACTACCAAAGGCCAATACCACACCGAAAGGATCAGTAACATTTCATTATGCTTGAGATGTTTATCAAAGAAATGTTTAACAATGAAAATCATCCTATATCAGAAGCACACATGGAAATACAAGTGCACTGAAGCACCCACATGACATCCTAATTACATTACAATATGAAAACTGAAAAGCTCACATATCTAAAAATAACCCACTGAGAGTATTAGGAGAATTTTAGAGAATATCACAAGCTCTTTTACATAAACTTTACCCCAACTAAATGTGATACACGAGTATTAAAAGCATTCAAGATTTTTGTAATATTAAGCAAAAACAAGAGATTACTTCTGTCAAAAAATCATGAACTTCTCAAGCAGACAGTATCAAGTTTTGATTGAACCTGATCTGTTTTACAGCCTTAGATTGAAGTTAGGCAAAACCTGGTGATCTTAAAACAAGTCAGGCAAAGCTCAACCACTGGTTTACTCAGCATGACAATCAAACAAGGACATGATGTGTGGAACTAAAACCAAAAGAGAAATAACTTGTCTAACTCTTCTGCAGGCTGAAATGGCTTTGACTCAGATCAATCTGTTGTCATCCTACATGAGTGCTACAAACCCCTCAGGTACAGAGACATTTATTGAGGGGAACATTGGCCACCCCTCTGGGCTCTCCAGTGACAGGGCGAGGGGGAAGGGCTCTAAACAGAGAGCAAGGGGGTTTGGATAAAGGGAGCAATTCTTTAATGTGAGGGTGATGAAGACAGAGGCAGAGATGCTCAAGGCCAGGCAGGATGGGGCCCTGAGCACCTGGTCTGGTGGAAGGCTTCCTGCCCGTGGCAGGGGGGGTTGGGAAGGAGATGATCTTTAAGGTTGCTTCCAACCCAAATAAGTTTTACCTTTCTATGATTCTAATTATATACCTGGATTTTAAAAAAGCAAAATACAGTCCAAAATGTTTTCCCCTTCTCAAAACAACTTTATGGTGACTGTCTCTTACACAGCTGTCACAACCCTGTTGCACACATTATAAAGACTTTCAGCACTTGGTTCATAGAAGGCCTTATCAAAGGAACCATAAAGATATCTGTCCATCAAACTGTCCTACTTTCAACAATTCTAATCACTTTAGACACTCATGCCATAAAAGTCATATTTAGTCCTATTGCTAATGGACACGTCTCACAGCCTATGACAAATATATAGCTTATTTTACTTTGATTTGTAAAAGACCAAGTTCTCAAAACTATATAACATATCAATGCATCAAGAGACACTGGAAAGCAAATAATGGACTAAAGAAACTTAAAAAAAAAAAAAAAGAAAAAAAAAGGAATGTGTAAACTCCCATGCTTTAATTTATACAGTTTTATAAAAGGTGTTTTTTGAAGTATCATGGAGTACCTAAGTGAAAAAATTATATTAATAAAAGATAGTTTGTTCTTCTCTTAGCAACTCATTAAGCATCCAGTACTTAGTATAGCTTGTAATAGAGTTAGTATTTATTTTGACAGATAAATGCATCCAGCCATTACATTGAGAGATGTCCTAATTTCCACTTACTTACCCTTCATTTTAAGAATAATTTCCATACAGTAATTCTATCCTGAATTCCTACCCTGATATAATTTTAATCTCTGGGAACATTCAACAAGACATTTAAAAATATAACTAGGAAATTACTTAGAATATTTTTGAGCAATACTGAAATCTTGATTAAAATCAATGTCTACAGCCTTCCATCATTTAAATATGCAATACCTCCAGTGAGATTCTGGTCATGTGAGGACTGATGGAAGTGCCCCATGGAAGTGCCTACAGGAGGATGTAGGGCTGGGATCTCACCCCACACTGCATGAGATATTAAGGGAATTGAGAAATCTGGCAACCGAAATAACTAAGGAATAACCAAGCAAAATCCAACAGTTATGGTTGTGTTCACTGTGCCCTGGTTTCAGAAGTTGACTTAAACTATTATATATTCTATTGCCTGAGGAATTCATCACTGTCAATGTAACATAAGCTGATGCAATATTTTAAAGGATGTATTTAAGTTGAAGCAAATGCACTTCAATGTAAAGAGTGAAATCCTCAGTTGTCCCTGACTGTAAATTACTCCCTTTACTTTTAGTCAAGTCAGCATATCTCTAAAAGAAATCCTCAATATTCTTTTTCTCCACAAGTAAAGCATAGATAAAAGAATCCATTAATCTAAATTTTTACAGGATTGGACTTCACTGCCAATCAAAACAAATCAAACTAACAGGATGCTTTTCTCTGTCAGAGATTAAATCCTTACTTAATAGAATACAAAACAGTTGCACTTGGTTCTGCCACCACTGAAGAAGTGTCCTTCCTCTCCCCTCCATACACACCATCTTCACTAATAGAGCTGTCAAGCTGCAGTTATCAGGAGATCCTACAAGCAGCAGCTTCTTTTCTCTGGCAGTGAAAAAACTCCCATGATCCACTCCATGTCTCTATAGAAAAGTTACCTAATTTGATTCCCATAATAGTGTACAAGAAACAGTACATGTCAATTCGTAAAAAAAAATTATGTCTTCATCTGGATCTAAGAGATGGGTTGGTGACAAGAAGTTCACACATGTTCTGTTGCCTGAAGAACAGGAAGAACATGCCAGTTTTTGGTCTGTGTGCCCATCCAGTCCCTCTACTCTCTTCTGTTCACACATAAACCACAGAAGAGACATGAAAAGAAAAAAAAGAAAAAAGAAAAAAACAAAAAAACAAAACCAAAACCCAAACCCAACGAACATGAGGGCTCACTGATTTGTTCCTTAAAACTGAGCACCTTATTTTGGGGGTCATTGGGGGCTGCTGTGGGGGTCATACAAGACAGGTATTCTCAAAATCAAGTCATTCATTTGTGGCACCACTTGTACAGACTTGTTGTAGAACATACTGCATAACCTACTGCATATATATACTGCACATATAATGGAACCTGGCAGTACAAAGTATCACTTTTGTTCCTGCCTACCCCAGGCCCAAAATTTTGCCTCTTTGTGGTTTGTGCATAGGCACCCAGGATGTTTCCTGCAACAGTTTTCACCACTGAGCACTTGTTTAAGGCACATACTGCAAATGTCATTAATGCATCACTGACAGGGGTGGGAGGTGCAATGTGAGACCAGCAAAACACAAGTGAAGATCTCTTCTGTGGGAGCACGCTCAGGGCTCAGGCAGTAGGAGCACAGCGACACCAGGCAGTGCAGCACCACCCAGAGATGTGATTCCAAACAGGGAGGTGCCAGGGCCAACCACCCAGGTACCTGCCAGACCAACACAACTCCAGGTCCCAGGACTCACTACCTCTGCAATGTGGGGCTGTGGCCTCTGCTGGAACCAGTCATTCACAGCATGCTCAGCTGTGAATCTCTAACAAAACACTGTGTCACGTGGTGAAAAAATACACAAAGCTCACAGCAAGGTCAAAACCACACAACTACCAAACTAAGGGACAAGGACTTGTCTCTGAAATGCTTACAATTCTTTATTCAAATTCAAATTCTTACTGGAGATGCCCTACGACCCTGTCCTGGAGTGTTTTCTCTTTGGGAACTTTGTTCTTACCCAGTTACTTTCCTGTGAGCCAGCAAATTCCTCACATGATCCCCAGTGCAGGCCAGAGAAGTAACACTTCTTGGTTGCCTCATTTGCCATCATGTCCTTCTGCTCTTGCAGACAAGGACAGGCTGGTCACAGCCCTCCACCCACCCACAGTGGCTGCTGATGCTGTTTGAGCACCACCTAATTCACAACTTCTTTATAATTTAATTTTTGCACCATTTTGCAGAGGCATTTAAACCAGAGTCTCCACTCTATTCCTCCCAGGCTTCTACCATACTTTAAAGCATATTGAATCACACTCCTCTTGGACAAGGCACCCAACAGCACGATCACAATACATGTGTGACTCAGATCACAGATCTGGGCTCTGATCTGATGAGTCTCTTGGCATGGGGAGCTTCTCTCCAAATTAGCAGTACAAGCTTAGGTCTGCTGTATGCAAACAGTGACAACACATTGCAAACAAATCCTGGATAGTTGAAATTAAGTCCCAGAACGTCAGATAAATGCTGTTAGCAGTTTTGTTACAACCTCCTCAACTCAGGTGCTTCAGCTCCCAAATCAAAGGCAGACTTCAAAGGTCCTTATTATGCAGTAAGGAACGTGGGGAGAGAGTGTGAGGAAGCATGACAACTAACAAACATTATCAAAGGTAACAAGAATTGTGCAAGGAATTGCAGAGGGACAGACTCAGGGGTGACATGGCATTTTTATGTTTAAAAATGGCTACAAGTGTTGGTAGCTATGTTCAGGGATAAGTTTTCTTTAGGTTTTGGGGGATTTTTCTTTTCTGTGATGTTTGTTCATTTACTTGTTGGTTTCTGAAGTAAATCAGAAAAGTAGGTCTCATTATGTTTTGTATTACCAGACCCAGGTATGTTTTTCTTCCAGCTACCTGGCAACATAGAGTAATTAAAAACTCTAAAGAGATTTCACATTTCTTCAACACTTGCAAACTTGAAGTGGAAGCTGAATATTGGGTTAGCTGTCCCAAGGGAAATCATGAGTGGTAACAGCAGAGAATAGCAGGAATTTCAGTTTTCAAATTACCCAAGAGCAAGGGCGGCTGAACCCAACTAAGCCTTTGGCCAGGTACAGCACATCCAGACCAGCTGCAGCATCTGCCTCATTCAGCTGGCTTATGAAAAGAGCACCTGATTTTAGAGTTTAAACTCAGGAGGCAGAATAGGTTACAGCCATGGCCTAGGCCTAATGTACAGTTGGTGTCCACAGCCACATACATCTGAGTTCCTTCTGAGCTCAGTTCTTAGGAATATCAGACACTCAGCTGCCGCTCCAATTCCTGACAGCTTTCCCAGTGAGCTATATCCTTTCCCCCAGATTCATATGGCACCTCACAATATTTTCTGGAGCTGATGGATCTTGATTTAGGTGCTATTATTATAAAATAGTCATAGTCTGTTTTCCTGGACTGTTCTACCTGTTACTGAGCTTTCATGCAGGAAGCATGAAGATAACATCAATAGGCAATAACCTACCTGTTTCAATTTTTATTATTTTTTAGTTTAGTTTAGTGCCTGCTATTCAGACACGTGTCTTTGGCAACTGCTGCCACTTTGTTTCCTATGGATAGGTCCTTTCTAGCAGTTATTATGAGTGGCCTATTTTTAAGAATACCAGAAGACATTTCCCTCTCTCATTAACAGGGGCCCATTTATTGGTCTGTACCAATGAGCAATGAGAAGTGAGTATGTCTCAGAAAAATGAATCTATATCATCTGCACTGAGAATTACAATGTCACTGAGGATATGAAAATCTTCACACTATTGTTTAGCAGGCCAGCACCACCTTCCCATCAGGCCAAAGCCACAGCATGGCCCTGTGCCAGAGCCACTGCTGCCTCCAGGGCTCTCAGCCTGTCACCCTCCTGCCCCCAGGGCCCTGCAGCTCTGGAAGGTAACTGCAAAATGCCCAACTACCTCATCAGGTGTAGAATAAAATATTTAATTCTACGCCAAACAAAAAGGAAGTACTCTGAAAAGACTCTGAAGTTCATCCACACAGCACCTAGGTCTGAGCTGTGTCCCAGCCCAGCTGGGAGCAGCCACCAGAGCTGCCGACTGAGTCCTAAAGGTCTCAATTTCCAGAGCGTCCCTCTTGTTCTGTACATGGGCAAATGTCACTGCTCGGAGCCGCCCAAGCATCCTTTAATTCAGGCTTGCTTGAGATTAATTTTTCCTGGTACCACAAATTCTGCAAACCAGTGGCAGTAACAGCTGCCATTTCTGCTGGGAAAGGCCAATACAAGCCAGACTAACACTGCTGATTTAAAGCCCAAGCTTAGCAACTCAACACAGAAATCTAAGAAAAAACAGAAGAGAATCTGTTTTTCTAGTAAGAGTAATTACTACTTCCATAAACTAATACCCAGAAACTTGTGAAATTTCTTGTACATTTTGTATCACAGATGACAATAAACACATTCATAACAATAACAAGGGCTTGTTTTAATAAACCATTCCAGGCGTTAAACACATTAATGACCCATGAAATAACTGTTTCATCTGCAACACATTAAACAATGTTGTTATAACATTTTATTAATTGAAAACCTACTTCATTCTCTCCAGACAGGAAATTACTGACTGGATATTAAAAGAGAGATGTAAAAATAAGTTTCTTTGTAAAGGAAAATGAAACATATAAATGAGAGGCACCCAGTCAGGTGAGCAGTGAAATAACTATCTTTTGCCAATTTCAAAGTAACGTTTTTAGCTTTCAGTCTTCCAATCTAATGTTAATCTATTCACTTAAAGTTCATTAGTAATTTGGGAATTTAAACTACTAAAAAAAAATTTGAGCTGTCAGTAAAAGGCACCACTGTTCTGAAACATTAATATTTCTATTGTATGCAGACTTTAATAAGCTCAAATTTGCACCTCATCTTTTTAAAGCCACATTCTTGAGATGTTTATTTTTAAATTCTCTTCTTCAAATAAAAGCAATAGTCACTATTGTGCTTTTGATTTGAGCACAGTGCCACTCCTAAGGAGTAATATAATTAAAGATGAGCATATTCCACTATGAATTAGCCTTATCTGTGCAGAATCCTGACTGCGCTGGCAGCACTGCAACAATTATAAAATATAAACAGGCTCAAATCTTCATCAAATAGGAAACACATTTTCTCTGGCAGCATAAGTAATGTAGAGAGCAATATATAGAAAACTATCAGTCTGTTTTTCTAACAATTGTACGTTTTTGAAGAAAAGAAAAAATCAGACTGAAAAAAGACAATTATTTTACTGTCTGTTTCTTAGACATCAGAAAGGAAATTTTGAAATTCATCAAAGCTAACCTTCTGTTATGTACAACAGGCTAAGCTGAAAAGAATGTTAACAAGTTCAATTTTCATTCAATCAGCACTACTGCTCTCTGAAATGTTTCATTGCAGGAAAGAAATAAAAATAATCTATATGGTAATTATGAGGATGAATCCCCCAGTAACTTTCAGCTACATGAAAGGTCAGTTCTATTCAAGATATTTTATCAGTCCCCTGCACATACTCCTGTCCTGTCATTTTAAATCTGAACAGCATTTTATTTTCCCATTTACAGCTACCTGCAGAATTAAGTACTTAAGCCAAATAAGAAAAAAAAAAAAAAAAAAAAAAAAGAAATGTTGAATGCTGGCAAAGGCTATAATAGCATGGAGATAAATCGTTCAGCTGCTCTCTCTCAAGCCTCTGGGGCTGCAGATTTTTCTTCTCCTGGTGCACTGTGGGTATTCAAAACTTGTTCAACATGATTTCATTTCATTTCAGGCACTGCCTGAGAAAACTAAATTACAGAATCAATCATACAGAAGGTCAGAGTGAGACTTCATTACAAGTATTGCATGCTTGCATGAATATCTTTCATTTATGACTGACCCAATATGTCACAATAGCTGTCTAGTAAAAATAATCCACTTTCTGAAATTGATGTACTACTGATGTCAATGCTACTCAGCAGGCTGGGCAGATTAGAGAGAGGTGTTAAAAAAAGGAACCCTCAGGAGCAAAACTTGTAGTTTTATAGAATTGCCACAGTTTGCAGATTAAAATAATTTTTTATGGGCAGCTCAACAGAAAACATAGCATTAATATAAAATATTGGGGGTTGATTTTTAATGAGGCTATTGCTGTTGATTTCTGCTTATTTATATTCAAGTATTTATAGGGATAATATTTGCATCATGTAAATCCATGCATTCTTTGAAGTCAAATGTACATCAACACTCCATTTTTCAGTGACTCTTTTTTGAACACCAGAATTTTATTTGCATGTTATTAAAATATTAAAATTAATCAAACTGCCTCTGTTTTATCTCCTCTTTTTGTTGCTGTTGCCTGTTTTTAAATGTTTAAAAATGCTGTAAAGATAAATGTGTTGTGTTTGTTGCCAATAATAATGAAGTTAATCAGCATTGTGACAAATTGTCACTCTTTCCACAGTAGGTATACCGTGATAGCATGAACAATGGTTAACTCACCAATAACAATCTTTAGTAATTGCTAAGTCACATTTATGCTGAGAATAAATATATAGATATCTTTCTTGCACCATGAATGCTATTTTCAATATAATAGTACATAAAGAATATGTTAAACCTTTTTTCTTTCTCTTTTTTGTTTTCCATGTGTGTGTCTTCCTGTGAGTAATATGTGAGATCCTTGCAGAAGCATTATGTGGTACCTAGCCAACTCCATACCCTAAGGGAGACATAGGAAAACCTTGACATAACCTATTTTTAACCATGCCTCTGGCAATTCTGCATTCAAGTTTATAGGTGAACATGTCAGGTAGTACAGAGAAAAAAGCCAAAGACACACAGTATTAATCATAATTCTGTCCAAGCCCATTTTATTTTTTCAACATTTGTGATTTAAAATCTCATGACATTTCTCAAGGTGAAATTCTTGTACCGGGCTTTGCAACAGGGTAGGACTACATTTACCTAAATTAAATATTGCTTACAGTAAAGCTCTCTAATGCTTCACGAGATAAGCAATAAACTCAGTGCAGTTAATATTAAAATTATTTAAGTTTGTATTCAGCTCAAGGAGCTTTAGTGATTAGCAGTACACCATTAATACAGCGTTTAAATAAGACTATCCCAGTATCGCTGGATAAGAACATTGTTCTGTAAGAGTATACGAACATCATAATTATTTTACAACCCCATCTTTAGTTCTTTCAGATATAGTAAATTCAATTGACCATGAAATGAAATTTCATAGTCAAAATGCCTCCTTTACATTTTTTTATTGCTGCAATAAAGTTTTTATAGCTCCAAGGCAAGGTAATTCATGAAATGTCTAATTTAAGGATGAATTCTAATATTATTAATAAATATTTACCAGTTTAATAAAATGCACATTTTCAACATAAAATATTATATAATGGTTTCATTTTTTATTTTTGAAATACAGATTAACTGCTGGAAAATTTGACTACTAAAGAAAACTATATGAGTTCAGGGGAAAGCTATGTAAGGACCCACTAATGTTTTTAAACTTCCCAAAGCTACCTAGCATTTATGAGCAGAAGAGAAAAAGTCTACTGAGTAGAATACAATGGCAGGGGCCACTCCATCTCACAGCATGAAACAAATCAAGCAGTTGTGGGCAATGTCTGACACACAAACCTCCCTATGTGCCTCCTCCATATCCAATCACACAATTCCTTGTCAATTCTCTGCAGCAAAAGTGTAGCACACAAGTTCCCAATCCATAGCTTTGAACTGGAAATCACCCTAAAAATGCCACTGGACTACTGGGGTAAAAGGCAGGAGCTTCTCTGCATCTTTTCACTGACCTGTATGGGAACAAATCTTACCATTTGAGCCAGTGTAAACTGTGCCATTAATTTCTACATTGCACAGTCAAGGGAAAAGGCAGAGATGTGAAGCCTCCCATTGAGCACCAGAAGAGATGAGTGAAGGAATACATAATCTAGAGGCCTCTTCTGGTTGGAAGTGTTAAGGTGACCACATTTATTCATGGAAGAATCACATTCAGTAAAAGGTTGCAAAACTAAAGGGCAAAACTGAGTCAGGTTACAAACCACTCAATAACTTTGAGGGGATACTCGGACACATAACACCAATCCAGACCACAATATTTTCTGACCAAGTTTCACTGTATTCTGTGCACACACACTCCATTACTTTTGTTTTCAGGCACAACATTCCTAACTCTCAGGTTTTATTAATCTGATCTTCCTTCAGAAGTTACCCAACATGTACAGTGCAAAATGAGATTGAAAACAAATACTACATCCTTCAAGGCCTGTTTTAGGCAGTGCCTGTTTTGGATCCACAGAATAACTAAATTCTGTATCTCCTAATTAGTGAGCAGCTCGTGGTTCATTCTGCATTAGTACTAGCTACTCTTTATGACCTCCAAAGAAATATTAAAATTTGCAATGAAGTCAGCAGCCTGTAGAGTTACAGAGAAATATTTACTGCCTGTTGGTTTGTAAATCTTTAATTAATTTTCACTTGCCAGAATAATAAAAAAGAAATCACAACATAACAACACAACCTTTATTACAGTCCAGCAGTAAATATGTATTTTCACTATGTCAAGTTCAGCAAAAGGTCCTATATAAAAGAGCTAATCAGAAAAAAATACAGTTGATGTAAAATATCTGTTCAAGCTAAACAGTCACTAGCTCTCCAATATGCAACACAGAAACTAATTCTAATTGTAAGCACTGAGTTTAAAATGCTGAGTAGGATAAACTGGCTCACAGCTGTGTCTCATGGCTGGCAGTGTGGATGTTACTGCACAAAGCTCTCAGAAACCCACACTGGGAGATCCCCCTGAGCCCAAAGGGAAACACTGCAATAACATGGGAACTGCCCCGTGCACCTCCCTTGGAGACTGCAGCCCTACAGTGTGTATAGGTTCTGGAGGAAACTCCACATATCCCTGCTTTTGATTGTTCTAATCAACTCTGGAATTAGCCTCACAGTCCCCATCACTCAGCCCTTCCACACCCAGATCATGCCTCCCTATTCTTGAGGACTCAGACACAGCCCAGGAAGAGAAGACCACCCTGCCCCAGCCTCTGTGGCCAGCAAGAGCACTGGACACAACAAAGCCTTTTGATGGCCCTGTATTTCTGAGTATTGTCAAGGCAATACATCCCTGTCACTTTTATTATGAGTTAAAAAAAAAAAAAAATTAATTCCCTTTTATAAAGATTTAGCCCATGGAATATACAGGATAGAGGGAAATACACTGGTTTTTTCCTGCTGCCATACTGTGTCTGACTCTCCTTCTGAACTACTCTCAATACCGAGCTCTCAAAATATCCTGATGGATGTCAGCTGTGGGTCCTACACTTCAAATACAGACAAGCAATTCATTCTAAATGTTGTAGTTCACCCTGGCCAACACTATGGTCTTTCAATTCTTGATGCCAGTGCCAACTGTATAACACATTTTTGAACTTTAGGAGCACTTGGGATGCACATGATGCCAATGGATATGGGCTTCCAAGTCCATTCCCAAAATGAAAATTCTGTGTTTGTAAAGCCTGACTGGTTCTTCACAAGAGATCTGTTCACAAACAGTCTAGCATGGCACTGTACATTAACAAACATGTTTATCTTGCTGAATCCACCAGTATTTAACCCTTAACCATTTGGCAACTGCCTTAGGGAGCTGAGTAACAGCCAATCATTGTTTGCTGTGTAACAACACGTGTGTCATTGTTCATCCAGAACACGCCTGTAACGTGACACAGAACACTGGCAAAAGCTTGGTCAGGCACCCAAAAAAAGACACAGATCTTCTGAGGGGTCAATGAAAACTGAGAGATGGCCCAGATCTACATGTGATAGGCACCACTAGGCAATGGGAGCACACAAAGAACCAGACCTACCATATGCAATCCATTGCTGTGGATGATGCCATCCTGCTCCACGAGATTCCGGGATATTGTAATAGAGGGAAGATCCAAGCTCTGGGGGGGAAACTGAGGCGTAAATTCATTTCCTTGTGCAGGCAGCTGGTCACCAAGGCCCTGAAAGGGGAGCAGTATGTCTGCCATGCCCAGTGAGGGATCTGACTCAGGTGGGGGGGTAATGGGTGGGATTTCAAATTCCTCGTCCCCAAGGCTCGGCGTATGGAACGTCTGCTGGAAAAGGACACGACAAGGCAAACAGTGTTAGGGCACACAGAGCTCAATAGTCACCTCCACACCTGAAGTCCAAATCTTAGTTTTTTCTCGAAAGAAAACTCTATTATAACCAACAAAATTTTTAAGTTTCATATGCTGAATGGGTCTGTGGATCATTCTGATTAAAGATTTAAGTCTCATTATCATATGGCTTAAATGGAGTATCAGTATTAACAGTTTTTTAATGTGCACTTAATTAGCAACATCTGTCTGTTGTTAGTCCGAATATCAGCTACATTGGATTTGGCTGAATAACAAACTGCCACTTTATTGATATGTTAGTAAAATAGCACAAACAGCTTACATTACTCTCACGCTTCATAAAACACTGACAATTTCGTAGCACACACACAACAAGAATTCAGCACTGACCATTTCACATCTTTTGTTTGTTTTTATCCACTAACAAACTTGAAATATTACCATTCTTTATTTCTTTTCCATCCCCAAAATATAGTGAAGCCTTTTAAACAGAGGTTGCAATTTGGAGGAGAGGCATATGAAAGCGTGAGGGTGATTACAGCAGCTTCCAGTGCTTTCTGAAGCAAGCCAGCTTTGTTTGAACAGTAGGTTTGTTATTAACTAAACACCTGTTAAGATGCCTTGAGCAAAACATTTACTGCCAGTTATCTTCAGGGTTTGTGCATGTTTGTACGTGTGCATGTGTCTGTCAAATATAGTCTTTATTCAGAGTCTGTATCTGGCTTCAACGTTGCTGACTTTTATTTGGGAAACAAATGAGCTATGCTTATTCAAATTTTTTGAGACTTAAATGAACTTTCATGTATTATTTCAGGTCCACTGCTACTTAATAATAGAAATTCAATGCTTGAAATTAGGCCATTTTAAATGTACCCAAATCAGGACTGCCTTGATCAAATTGGGCAGTTGGCAATCCTAAAATAGGCATTCTTGTCTTGTTCTGGACATGCAAGGCTGCTCTGGGATTTGTTTGTTTGCATTAGTTCAGGATTCAGGTTGGGGCGGAAGGGAGAATTATTTTATGTATTAATTACATTGTTTGAAAGAGTGACTTAATGCAAGTTAATTTAAAAATGATAAGTTCAGTGAAAGATCTCATTAACTGCTGCAAATTGTCATCCTTCAAACTGTTAATGATGATATAAATTAATAACCGCTTGAGAGAAGATGGAAACTGAAACACAAGAAAAACCTTTGCTTGCATATAAAACCTGTCAGCTGTCATTATTGGTCTCACACCAGAAATGATGGGGTCCCAGATTGCTGCAGTCTGCAGCACTGTCAGAGTCTGCTGAGACTGTGCCCATCTCGCTCCAACTGCAAGGCTGTAACTCAATTCTGGATGTGAAGGCTGGGCCTGGATTAGGGAGATGTTTGACTTCCCCACTGCTATATTACAAAAGGTGTGAATTTTTCTTCTCATGGACCCCGTGGTTCACAAACACAAAGGATGGATTGGCCAGGAGAAGTGGTTGGCTAATGAACATAACCCTATGGCTGCATTTGCAGTTATTTTGGCACTAATGTGGTCTAGTAACAGATGCAACTGTAATTTGTGACTCATTTGCTACCCCATTACTGCTTAATGAAATCTAACATATCACATTAACAATACGGATAAACACTCATTCTTGATATGTGGCATTTGGCTGTTTTCATTACCACTGTAATTAACACTTGAAATATTATTTCAATAAATATTTAAGGTGCTTTAAAATGAGTTGTAGTAATCATGACATAGAGACAGAAAACATAAAGCAAATGTGTGGCTTCTAAGCCTGAATGTGCTCTAAGATTACACTCTTAAGGCATTATTTACAGAAATAAATGGGATTCTAGCTCAGCAGTGCTCATGCCCAAAATAATACCGAGAAAGCTACATTCATGTTAATGCAAAACCACTATAATTAAATACATTGTAATGCAGTAATTGCAAAGTAAGGTTCACGCTTTAATACGAACAGTAACACTTAATCATATTTTTATTCCTTGTTCAAGCAAAAGGGTTCAGTGAAATCAGTATTATTATAGTACATTTGAACCTCTCTTTACTTGACATATTTATGAGATATTAGTAATTATAAGAACTGGATCTTTTTTCCCCATCTAACAGAATAATTCCAGGACAGCTGCAGAAATATATAACATAGCTAGATAATAATACATTATTTTACTTAGAAAAATAGCATTCATCTTAATACTTATGGCTGCAAATGGGAGAGTAAATTGATGAATGCCTTAACAATTTCATATCTGAATTTAATTCTAAGTGTATAGTTTATCCAAATATGTATATATCTTTAAAAAAAAACCAAAAAACATACATGTAATAGAAATAAGATTGAGAATGAAATAGATGTAATCTAAGAAGAAAGCAACCCTCTTGGTGAAATAGCCTTAAATCCAAATCACTGGGCTATTCAGTCTGTAAAAAGAGCCTGAATAGTATGCAATTTGGGACTGCAGAAAGGTGGTGTTATGACCAAAAGATGGTATAACATTTGTGAGTTTTATCTTACCAATCACATTTTTTAAAGTTATTAACTTTTCAAATATTTATATCTTACACATATATTAAAAAAAAAAAAAAAAAAAAACAAAAACTGTGTGCATGGTTAAATGCCATCTGTACTGAAATGTTCAAAACATTTGTTCCTTTTGATAAAAATGCAAATCTGGAGAACTGTTGTATCAACATATAACAGCCAATGTCTGACACGGTGAATTATCACAGCTGGAATTAAATTGTCTCTGAACAGCTGCTGGCAGCAGAGCTTTCATCAATGTTTGATTCAAATGTAGGAAAGAAATTCTACAGAAAGAAACATCATGTTGTCATTACAGATGGGGTTTGTGTTCATTATCACAAATAACACTGGAGCTAGTGCCAAATAATATTCCCTTATCTAAGCAGTCTTGCTGGGTAAAAAGAGATGGTGACCATTGTATAAATGATTCATAAAATCCTACCCTTAATTCTAACCTTCATATTTATTGTTACACCTTTCTGCTTATTTTCTCTGAGGTCACTGTTTTAGAAGTGCACAGGAATACCTGTGACTGAATCCCCACTTACAACACAAAAATCAGGGCTGCCTGGTTTTCTGCCCTTTCCTCATGTTGGGAAGATCATTTATGATATGCACCCTCTAAACAATTCTTGTTCTCCATATTGCCGTGCACACGCCAGACAGTGCACGGAGTAAGAGCTTGGGTTTCAAGGATGAGCAAAGGCAGTTTCTTTCTGCACTTGGGGTCAGGATTAGTGTGTTCATTGTCTTTTAACTGGTTATAAGGTGGCCCCACCTAGCAGATACATAGAGCCTGGAGTTCCCACACTTTCTCCAGTTCCCATTCTCAAAAGCAGTGATAAAATACATCATCTCCACAATCCAGCCAGCCTCCACCAGCCCAGCCTCTGGCTTTGTTGTGGACCCTGGATTCAAAGGATTCCTTGATGCAGCACATAAACTTCAGGCAACAGAGCTGGCTTAGGTTTTCTATCTCATATGAGTATTGAGAACCTAAATTAAACCATTTGTATCTATAACAAAAATTAGAACATTAGCTAGTAATGACTATTACTAAGCTTGCTTTCAAAGTGTACACCTACTGTGCCTTTTATTTGTTTCCTTCTGTTCATATTTTTTTTCCATACATAAAGCAGATTTGTTTCTATTGACATGCTATGTAAGTAACAGCCTTATGGACAGCTAAATTGACTAGTAATGGAGAGCTGTCAGGTTATTTTCTTTCTCATTAAAGTCTTTATTTTGTGCTCCATAAAACACACAGAAATTCAGCACTTCACTCTTCATCCATTCAAAGTCTGTTAAATTATCACCGCAAACAGCAGAATATGAGCATAAATAAAAAATAAAAACATCTACCTCATTTGCAGCAAGAAATGCATTATTTGCCTCTGCCATGTTCATGTAGTTGTTATTGTTTCCAAACTGAAAGAAAAATAAATATTTGGATTTAATGTATGCCATGATAAACTTTTCTTTACCCCATCACTGGCATAGAAAAGGTTGGGGGAAGAAAAACAACAAAACCAAAACAAGAAACAGCTAAAAAGTATTTGCAGATGTTCTTTGAAGTCAGAACTCAATTGGATTCAACAACATTATTATTATTATTATTATTACTATTATTATTGTTATATATACTCTGCATCCCCCAGCCTTTACAAGGAAGATATTCATGTGTATCTCTCCAACTTTTTTTGCCCATGCAGCAAAGCCACCCCAGAAACCTAAAGGTGACTTTGGAAATTAAGAATCTGTTAGGAAGAGACCCCCAGGAAAGACATTTCTACTCTACTACATGTTTTTTGATGCACATTATAATATTTCTGGCAGTGATCCTGACACGGAGGATTGATGTAGCTGCTGTATTCCTACTCCAAGCAGACCTGGCTCCAAAGAGCTGAAGGCTAGTAAGGGGAAGAATGAGAATCTGCAATGCTGTTCCTGAAGTCCCATTCTTTCCACAAAATTGAAAAACCAAACAACCTCCCTTTGTTTATCTTTAACTCCAGTGGAGCTCCCACTCTCCCAGTGAACATTAACACCAGAACATTTTGCAAATCAGAGAAACTGTCTGACACTGAGACCCCGAGATGTGCCCAGTGCCCCTTGTTCCCACTGAGGAGCAACTCTCATTCCACATGCCAGTGATCACAAGGGATTTCCTTCGATGTCAGTCATTTCCTCCAAATTCTCCAGTATGAACATTTGTTGAGGAAGATAGGTACTTTTACTTCTACAGACTGAACACAGAGAAGACAGAGATTATCAGCATAATACTGTGCCTTATGCCCTTGAACAGCACCTCCAAAGGCATATGAACAGTCCTGTACGTGTTCCCAGAGGAGGGAGGTATCCAAAGTCTTTGCTTCAAGGAACAGACACCAGACATGTCAGTCACCTACAGTAAAAAAGGCTTTCCCATGTGCACATTGCTGCTACCAGGCACAGAGCACAGAGCAAGGCAGAGGGAAGGAAAAGCCCCGATGCTGTCCCTACCACATCACTGCTGCTGAAGCCACACTGAGCATTCCTCCCTTAACTCCCATTTTTTAGTTTAATAAAACAAATATTTTTAGGAAGGCTTTGTTTTATCTTATCTTGCCAGATCTTGGTGGAGCTGCAACGCCCCCCCCCCCCCCAGCCCCACAACAGCAAACACTCCCAACAGCAGCACAAGCTCTGCAACCAGTGTGTGGGGATGTGTGACCATGCACTTGCACGGTTCTTTCCAAGCAAGAAACTCTGGTGTGTTTTCAGAGCAGCTGAACCTGTCCTGAAAGGAAAACCACTTTGCTTCAGCTCTATTTGCTACAGCTGTACTTGTGCCTGACTGTTTTTAGCAGTGAAATGTTTCAGACTCTCCAGTTTCTCACTGGAGGGACCAGTGATCCTTCCAAGAAAGGTTCTTGCCCTGAAAACTCAAACATTCACTTCTGGCAATAAGACAAAGTTAAAAGGAGATTAAAAAAAAAAAAAAAAAAAAAAAAAAAAAAAAAGAAAAAAAGAAAAAAAATTGGAGTCTTGTGTACCTGATGAATTGTCAAATTGACTAAACAAGACATCAACAAATTAGGAGACACTCATAGGGGAGGGAAGGAATACAAGATGAGATCCCTCATTCTGAAGTAACAAATTCCATTTTTGTACTTATCATTCTGAATCTTTCAACCTGTAACACATGTTAAGCAACAGAGGCCTTAGCACAATATGTAGGCTGCCTCATAGCTATTAAAACTCTGTTATCCCCAGCTATGCAGATACTCAAGTAATGTCATCCATTTTTTAAAAGCCCAGATGTCACCCATGTTTGGAGATTAAAAAATGCAAGTAAAATTGCACATTCAAATGACTGTTTTGGCACTTGGGGATGTGTGTGTGGATTTGTTGCACAAAGACACTACTTCAGCTCAACAGTGCGATCGACAGGATAGAATTTTTCATGTCAGTTAGTGGCAAACTAAAAATGACTTACATGAAAAACTCAAATGGCTCTATTTGAATAGAGCTGTTCTTTCTACAGTAACCAAAAAAAAAAAACAAAAAAAAACAAAAAAAAAAAAAAAAAAAAAAAAAGAAAAAAAAAAAAAAAAAAAAAGAAAAAGAAATTAAGTTTTCAAAGGATACCTAAGGGCAAAGGTACATTAGGCAAGCATTACTCTAACACTGGATAAATAAGTGAGGACAAACCCTACCCTATTTTAATGACCTTTGCATCCTAAGGGCTCCAGTGCCTCAAAACAGAAAAGTGGCAGATTGTTTTCTTGAAGAGTAAAATTCTACATTGTTTTGATGGACATATATTGCTCACAGCACAGCTATGGCTTTCTGATTGCTAGGGTGGTTTTCTTCTTTTTTGTTTTATTAAAGTAAAACAATGGGGAGAGTGACAATTTAATTTTCCATTTTATTAAGACTGTGGAAGCAAATGATATAACAAAAAATGTCAAAGCTAAAAGTTACAGGTACATATCCTTCAAGTCATTCTCTTCTTAGGCTATAATATTTAATACCCCATTGTGTATGACTCAGGCAATGATGTCAGAAACTGGAATATTACAGATTTTGTTAGTATGGATCACAACTAATATTTTTCACATTTATTTTTTGTCTCTAAACTAGAAATCCACTGAAGGCACATAACAATTATCAGTGAGTATTTCTAAGATTAAACTTTCATATTATCTAATGGTACCTATAACAACAAAAGAAAATAAAATGGTTATTATCTTAAGGACCTAAACAATTCAAAAAACAAATTAAGCTTAGAGTGAAATAAGAACTGGGTTAGAAATCCTCTTCTGAACAGTTAGTCTGCGAATGTAATTACTGAAGAAACTACAGCTAATCAGCTGTGAATTGTATCCATTAATTAGTATTTGCCCTGGAGAAATAAGAAAAATCAGTAACAATGTTAACACTGCAATGCACTGATGAGTACCGAAACACAGGGCCCTCAGCATTTAGTCAAGCAGGTGGCTCCAATGGTCCAAGTAATTTAAAAAGCTCTCACCTGAAGTGCAGAGCTGGAATTACAAAGCACTTCTTGCATATCTTTGTATCTATATAAGGCTATAATTAATGGCTTTTAATTTAGAAACACTTTGTGATCAGCTGGGAACAGTTATAAATCATTCTAAATAGAACAACGGGTTCTTGCCTATTTTAGTAAAATAATTTTTTGTGAAAAGATTCTTGGTGCAGACAATATTTTTCTCCATTTATTTTCTTAAGGAACATAAACAGCTCAGAGCATTGGTATGGTTGCCAGCAGGGATCCAAATTAAAGGGGAGACCCAGCAATTTGGCCAGCCCAGGTAGACTCCCAGAGGCTCCCACCTGTCGAGTTTCCCTGGGACAGAAGAAGAGTAAGATGCAGCACCTAGTCCAGCTGTCTCTGTTTTAGGATGGTGTTGGGATGCTTTGCAAAGAACTTTGCCAGAGCAATTAGCAGGGTTTTGGTTAGGGCTTTTCATCTAAAGAACTCAGAGCACCCTTGATCTGTAACTAGGAAAGAGTAAAATGTCTCCAGCTTCCTTTGGCAATACACACCATTGCATTACAATTTTTTTCATTTGGTTCCAGTTCAACCTCTCTCTTCAGTTTTGATGAACACATTAAGTGGGAGTACCCAGCTGACTGCCACCACCAACCCATGGAAACCACACACATCTGCCCATTTCAGGAAATGAACTGCACACAAACAAAGCCTCTTCTGGACTTGCTGTGAATCACAGCTTCCATGCTTCATGCAAATCACTGCATTAAAACTACAACAGTTCAATCCCCTGCTCTTGTATTTTGGAAGGGCACCTGAATCTTTGCACTGCTGAAATCCCTCTGGACAGACAGAAAGACTGGAATGAGACTGGATGCTTGGTTTACCAACGATTTGTATAAAGCATGTCCAGGAAACTCATTCATTCTAAAATAGCTGGTTGAAGCTCTTCTCTTCTCTTTGCCAGACCTGAAGCCAAACACCTGGTCTTACTCAGCTTCTCTAACAAGGCTGTATATTTGTAATGAAAGGGGGAAATTCACGCCCTCTCCTTCCTCACCACATGCCCTAATGAAGACCAAATCAACTCCTGACCAGCACTGGGAATATAAAAACTGTATCACTGCCACACTTCTACCAAGTTTCCTTAGACCAAACCTCTGGGGTCAAAAGTTAGGCTATTTGTTTGTAAATCAAGGAATAAGGCACTTGGAACTGGCACAACACAATGCTATTTGGATTTTCAAACTACCCTTTGTACTTACCAGAGCTTATTTTAAGGCAGAATTCTGATATGATGAATGCCACAGAACACCCTTGGCAGCTTGGGATAAAAATCAGTGATTAAATGTCCACTGTGTCTGAATTCCAACTAAAAAAGTCTTCAAAAAATCTCAAATGTTGAATTGTGGCCACTCTCTGGGCTCTTTGGCAACTGTGATTGACTCATCATAGCACGAGATAAAACAGACAAAAGAGAACTTCACACCACGATACTATAATAGTTTAAAAAAAGCTTCAAGATTAAAGCAAATAACATTTGAAGGTGTTACTATTATGGACACAAAGAATAACATTTTGAACTTATAAAAGTTGATCAGAATTTTGCTACTGATTTTCATGGAGAAATCATTTTACTTACAATGTTCAGTCATTAGTATTTTTTACAATCTGTCTTTAAATCGACTGATTTATGGCAGAATTCTAATCTGAAAAAGTTAGAACTCGCATCCAACTATTCATTTGCTCAAGTCAAACACAGAAATACATAAGCTACCTAAAACCACACATAAAGGAGCACAGACGTTTATCTGAGCATCTCAACAGAACAAAAGTCATCATTTAAAATAATAATATTTTTACACTTATAAAGAAAATTTAATTCAGCAGGCAAATTTGTTAAATATGCCAAATAATTCTTTTTACAAGACTGCTGTTTAATAGTGCAACCCCAAGGAAGAAACACAATTGGAAAGATTATTATTCCAGCACAGGATAACAAAACCATGAAACATGAATAAATGTCCCAAATGAAAAACTTAAAATATATCTAAAACCGGAATGAAACACATTTTATCATCTACTCATAGCTAATCCATCAACTTAAATTTTGCTTAAAAGGAATGACTGCAATTCTATACTCAAAGAAAAGCTACATATTGTATATCTGAGAATAAATTTAAAAATGTATAGTTATGACAGAATCCACTCCCTACTGCATTTTTTTCTTTTTTTAATTAAAGGAAACCTTATCCCAGCCCTTCCTGGAAAACAGAATTCGGACTTAATTATCATGACACCAGCCATCCCTTCATAATTATTAGTTAATGTCTAGTCAAAATACACATTTAAAGTTTGTCAGGATAGTATTTGTAGTCAAAATTCTCACTGCCTGTAGAACAAGCTCTAAACCACTTCTGTCACAGCACTACACAGCCTCCTGTGTATGTATTTTAGATAGTTACACATCCAAATTCTATTATTTCTGATGCCAATTTACTGCTTATGGAAAATGGCACCCTCAAATGATCACACTTACAGTATTTCTGCAGTAAAATTAAAACCCATGTTTTTTAAAATATAGCCATTAATAAAATCATTCTTTTATGGTGTGAGCATATTTGTGGTTTTCAAATACCAACTAGCACAAATATATATTATGGCAAGAATCTCAGTTTTATCTTCATATTTGGCAAATTAATTCCTCTGAGGTTACACTACCCTCATGAGTAAAATGAAAGATAACAATCCCAAAAGATGTAATTACAGACCAAAACTAAATTACTTTGCAGGTCTAAGTACTGTATCTTAATAATTTCACTGGAGAACATCTTCACTGCATTTGGGCAGATTTGATTTTGCTGCCTGACCAATAATTACAGCTCTGGCAAATACAATGTCTGATAAGGACATCAATTAAGAATGAGCATTGTGTTATTTAAAAAAAAAAATCATCATGTTCACAGCCTGTCTGATTGAATGAAATGCCAAATTAAATTAATGGAGATTGCTAAGTCTAGCTGGCTGGTGGGGAACCATGCAGAAAGTGGGACAGCATAGACAATAAACTGTCTGTAATTAAAAGATGAGAAGCTGGACTAATGCTACTTCAGCCTGATTATTCCAAACAAAACAATATACACTAAAATTATTCTGGCAGAAGTAGAAGGAGTGGGAGGAGGGCTGGGACAGGGGACTTTTTCTTTTTTTTTTTCTTTTTTTTTAATAGTATTAACTATCACCATCTACGAACAGCAGTGTCCTCACCAGATGTATTAAATTAAATACTGCAGGTGTTCTCATCAGAAAACACAAATTATTTTCTCAATGAACATAGAAAAACATATATGAACTCTCCAATCCTTTCTGTTCTAGATGGATATCCAGCTAATCTCTGTGGAGGCTTTACTCCTAAGTTATTATGTGTTCATAGGAGGAGCAGGGAGTTCTTTTCTGGAAGAGCAAGTTCGTCATGGAAGTTTCAATACTTCAAAAGCAGTAGACAGTATCCATATTATTTTATAAAATACAAGTATTCTATTTTGATTTTGCTGCTAGAAAAAATGAGGCACAATGTTGAGAGGTGCCACACCAGCAATGTTGTTAGGTATTCATATCATTGTAAGTGAATGAAGCATTGTTTTAAACCTTGCAAATGAAGAAGACATTTTATCTCAGGATGAATGCAAAATAGTAGCCTTGATTTTGACACTGCATCAGTACCCACAGAAATTTTGAGAGTCACTCCTCTGGCAGGATGCCAACGATTCACCACAGACAACAGGCAGCTCTAGGAGGTTAGGGGTTGAGTCACTGAGCATAAAGGAGATGGAAGAGTTGGACCAGATGCAGGCAGAAGACATTTGGGTCAGCCTCTGACCACATGTCAGTGAGCACATAAGGTATCCCAGTTCATCTAAGAGCAAACTGCTCTGTGTGTGAACACACAAGGGTAGGGACAGTGCTTCTGTCAGCAAGAGATACCATTTTGGAACACTTTCATGAAATACTGGACCACTAAGTAACAGGTACTATATATGCCAAGTTTATACTTGGGACTTTCTGTTCAAAATTTTAGAACAAATTTAAGATTAGTTATTTTTATAGAATAGTACCATATCAATCTGCTTTTTGAGACAGATGACAGTGTTTTCTTATTTTCAGTAGTTCATGTCTTCTGGAAGAGGGTAAATTTCCGTCTAGGTTCTGCCTATAAATCTGCTAGAACATGTCTTCATGGACTTGTGAAAAGCCACCCAGGAAGTGTCAGCCTTGGTGACTTTGGCCACCAGAACCTGCTGTACAGCAGTTATTTTTCACCATTTCTTCCTCATCAGGATTCTCCATCACACCATATCAGGATCCTGCAATGACCTGGAGGGATTGCAGGCCCTGTAGAAAACCAAAGGAGTTCCTATAGGGGATCTCATGCCAGAAAGCTGCATTTGCTTACAACCTCATCACTGATGATCAACAAGCCAACACACAGGAGCACAAAAGTTTAAAGTCACATTCTCAATCCTGAATTTTAGGCAAATGCATCATCTCATTAGTGTTTCATTAATTATTGAATCTGCTCATAAATATGTGTAGAATGATACATGTGACGATCTTTTGATATTTAAAATCTTAACGCTTTTAATTCAGGGAACCATTTAGATTCAAATTTTTGAGTCTCAAACATCTGCCACACTAATTATTATATATATATATCCTTATATAAGCGAAGCTATGCCTGTGTATATATGTACACATACACATTCTCTAACTCTGCTTAGAGCCAAAGAAATTCTCAGTGGGATAAAATACTTGAGTAAGATCTGAAAGAAAAATAGACATTTATATTTCATTTATATAATCTCAATATCCATCAGACACAATGTTTGCAGATAGTACAGATTTAAAATTTTTGAAAAGCAATTAGAATGGAAACATTTGAAGTTACTTTAAAAGCTTTCAGCCAGCAAATAAAAAACTTTGACAATAACAATAAAAAGCACTGAGTTAATCTCTGTGATTCCAGCCAAATGCTTTAATATGAACTCCTTCAGTGAATTCCACAGCCAAAAGCTGTAACTGAATAATATTCTGCAAAGTGTGATACTGAACGAGTCTTAGGAACAGTAGTGAAAGGAATATTTAATGGTCTCATGTTAGACATTTTCACATCTCTTAAGAAGGACACATTCTATAAATGTTTTTATATGCAAGAAGTAACTTTCTATGAGTATGCACAGTATTATTCTGCTGACTGACAGTCAAGGCAATTCAGTATATGCCAGACTTTTAAAGCTACTTATTCCATATTTAAATGCATGCATATTAAAAGGTGGTTCAAGGTACAGTCCTGGTCCTAATATTAATACAAGATAAAGGTGTCTGAATCTTGATAGTGTTCTCCAAGACAAACATACCAACAATTTTGCTGTTACATGTTCAAAGAGTTTCAATTTACTATTTTGACTCTTTGTAGACAAGAATGTCTATCCACAGTCTGTGCAGCTGTGCATTCAAAGATAACAAAATGGACACTCAAACATAGATTCTGGGTATATCTCTGTGTCTTCCTACATACACTAAGACTACTTCTCCTCTCTACAAGGATAATACAAATATCAAACTGAGACCAACCCACTGAGTTTCACATTAAAAAGACCTTACAAGATCTACAGATGTTACTTCCCATAGTTCTGAAATACATTCCCTATTATCACACCCTGTTGCCTGAAGCTTGAAACACAGAAAGATACCAGATGTTAAGATAATCAGTTATAAAGCCAAGAAGAGGCCACTGAAGTTTAAGTCTTTGTTTAAAAATATATTAATATTTAAAGAATTTAAAGAATGTGTTTTCTTGCTTTGCTTTCTAACCTAGATGTGTTTGCAGTGATGAACTACAAAATTATTTTCCCAGCCTCTCTCATGAGGAAATACTTGATGCTGCAATAAACCAGATTAGGCATAAATGTCATGGAAGGGAAATATTGCTAAAATGCAAAAAACTTACTTATATTGCTCCTGTTTGTATGTATTTTTCTACAATTTTGTGGCAATTTTGATTCCACATGAGTAAAGGACTTCTCACACATGCAGTTTTCACGTCACCCCTTTTACATTAATTTAAACAGCTGAAATTTTACATAAGATTTCATTTCTGATGACATCTGAGGACATATGGCAGTTACAATATGCTATTTTTACACAGCTGCTCTAAAGAATGATGCAAGGCTAAAGCACAACTGAGCTTTTCCATGGTCCTGTGAGAAGATGGAAATGTCTCTTTTCTCCATGGCATTTACCAAATGGCAGACAACAGCTTCTCACAATGGCCTCCAACACACCCACAAAATAATTTGAAAAAAGGACCCAAACCAATTCTGTGGCCCTGATGCTGGGGCTGCCCCTCCTATCTGGTCCCCTAGTCCCACAGAGGTTGTGGCAGGAGCACTGGTGACGTGGAGCCCTGGTGACATGGAGCACTGGTGACATGGAGCACTGGTGACATGGAGCCCTGGTGACATGGAGCACTGGTGACGTGGAGCACTGGTGACATGGAGCCCTGGTGATGTGGAGCCCTGGTGATGTGGAGCATTGGTGACATGGAGCACTGGTGACATGGAGCCCTGGTGACGTGGAGCCCTGGTGATGTGGAGCCCTGGTGATGTGGAGCACTGGTGACGTGGAGCACTGGTGATGTGGAGCCCTGGTGATGTGGAGCACTGGTGACGTGGAGCACTGGTGACATGGAGCACTGGTGACATGGAGCACTGGTGCCGTGGCTGCAGCCACTGCCTCACGCCCAGCTCAGGGAAAGGAGTCCTCCAGCCCCCTCAGGACCTGAGAGCCAGCGAGGTCCTGAGGGAGCAGCCACAAGGCACCAAGGACAGCAGCAAGGGCCCTTCTTCAACTCCCCTCCCACACCTCTGAGCACCCCTTACCGCCAGCAGTTCAACAGCTGCAAGGGCTATTCCTACAGGGAGTTTTGTTTGGTTGGGTTTTTGTTTGCAGGAGGTAAATGCATAAACACAGAACTGGTTTTGCCATATTAACATTTCTGTTTCACTTCCCTCTTTGAGGCATTAAAATCATACAATCAAGCTGTTAATCATGTCTACTTCCCCCCCCCCATTTATTTTATATAAACTGTCTAAGCATTGAATCTAAGCATTTCTTAGCATAATGACAGCATTTTATACTTAGGATCCCAAGAAATACTTTTACATCACTATATTCAAGATTACTGTAACATTTTCGCACATGAATTTAAAGTGATGTGATTATACTGCAATTGGGGCTGTAAGTAGCTTTTCTTACAATCTTCTATCAAATTTCACTCACTTCAGTGAAAATTGTAAATTCCATTCTAGACTGTGAATCAGCTCTACTACACTAGCAAATTATATCAAGTTTTAAATGTAAAATTGATAGAGAAAGGGTGAGGCAGATGCAGACATTTTATAATAATCATAATGGAGGATCAGTCAAGATACTTTCAGGCTAAAATCAGTACATGTATAAAATCTTAAATATTTCAACTTTTGGCCATGTTGATACCATGAGTTCCTGCATTTTTTAATGAAATTAAATACTTTCCACTTTAGAAGCACTAATCATAACCAAATAGATAAACAGCATTTTTTAAAGTCTCCATTAAGTCTACTTCACCATGAGCAAGGCTGTACAAAGCAAGTCTATTGCAAAGACAGCCTGTGGGATGTAACTGCTCTTATTAAACACGTGCCTCAAGGAGAAACTGAGGAAAGCCACTGAGAAATGCCCCAACCCCAGCACCAGAACTGGTGTCAGTCACCCTCAAATGTTCCTCAGGTGATGACATTTTTCAATTTGGAAAACTTACATGTGTTAATACAACATAGGACACAGATGTGTTTTGTAAACAGGCACATAACACACCACTTCCTCCTGTTCCTTTATTTCACATCAACCTGAAACCTGGAGGATTTCTCCACTATTTTTAGTTGGGGCATCATTACAAGTCCCACAGCAGGGAGGCCTCTGGAGAGTCCTCAGCAGTATCTGACTTTATTTAAACATTCAAGGTGGAATTGGATGCAATGCTCTGAAATAACAGTACAGGAGAATTAAATTTTAGAGTGGAATAATCCCTCATGGTGGTTTGTATTCCTAATTTATGCCACAGAGACTAATCAGGTTTAATTTATCCATCTTTAGCTTCCCACTGTTTCATTCCAACCTAAAGGCAACATTTTGGGCAGCAGAAACTTTATTTTGTAGGTGAGTAACCTACTTTAATTGCATTTCATCCATTACTACAGTGTAGCATTTTTTTCACTTAATTGGGTCACTGTGTTTCTTCTTGAAAGTGGGCACAGAAATTACTTCTGATATTGATTGCACCCCCTGAGGTTCAGCTGACAGTTGAGGACACACAAAGGATACACAGCAAATTCCATTCATCACAAATGAAATGAATAAAGTTTCAGTCAAACCTTCATATTAGGAAAATTCCAGATGTTAAAATATGGAGATTCTCTATAAAGCATCTCACATATGCAGGACTGGAAATGCCTGGCACCATCACAAAACCAGGCCTCTCAAGTCTTCAGGTGATCTTCAGCATTGGTGTGTCAAAATACTAATGAGTAATAAGTGTTAGAATTAAGTGCATATTAAAAAGCACACCACTAATTCCTTCTCATAATTTTCAGATGCCATAGAAAAATCAAAGTTTTTAAATATAAAACTAAAAATGGCAACAAAAGCTCACTTGAACAGTCAAGTACTACTCTTCATGTCTTGTTGTAAGCAAGCACAAGCTTTGATGCATGCAAATTCTTGCATTTCTTTTCTTGAAGTATGAGAGACACAAGATCCTAGTGGCATTTCTGCTGCCAAGCTGTTCCACAGCTCACAACTCACACTCTGAATACATTCTCCTACTTTAGTGGACTGAGATAATTCAGTCTCATGCTATTCATATCAAAGATGTGCAAGAAGTTGAACACTTCTTAGTTGAATTTAAAATGATCAGATGTAGCTTTAGCATGAATTCAAAGTAGATGCATGAATTGTAATCACAATCAGTAGATGCATAAAAGCTGTAATCTCTTCATGAACTTTCTTTGTCTAAATGTTAGAAACTATGCAACATATTCCTAGGGATACCTGTTGATTCCAAGCCATGATAACTGGATGTCAAATCTGAAAAGTCACAAGCTTATACACATGTAGCACTCTTTTTCTTGTCAGCTGATGACCTGAGCTCTACCAAAAACATTTCTTTGAGTGTCTCTGAGATTGTATTTTTGATACAGAAACCACTCTGACAGAACCAAGTAATACTTTTGCTCCATAACCACATGCTTCTGGCAGGCAGATGCCTGCTACAACTAACTGCAAACTCCTGGGAGTTCTCTCAATTTTATTTTATATCTTGAGCCCTACTGCTCCATCCCACTTTCAGAATGGAAAATTCCACAGAGATCAGAAATCTCTGGGCACTAGAAGTGAGTCCTGGAGTCAGGGCTCTCTCACAAAATCCTGTATATTCAGGGTTTTGTTCCCAAACACTCAGGGCTACAGCTGTTTCATTACCATATTATATTTTGGATCACACAATAACTTTAGTCAAGTTTTACAACACAGACATTGTGTTGCTTCTGTGATATCAAAGCTGTGTGAAGGTCCAGAATTTCAAATCCCATGTCGAGTTCTAGTGAGCCAATGAAACAATGCAAAACCATGCAAGGAAGCACAAAATATCCAAATTGCTCTGCTTGTTCACAGAGAGAACAAATCACAGGAAATCCATTCAGTTGATTGCTCCATCACCTGCCAAGCTGGGGTGATTTTGCTCTACCATAAAGTTTCTCAGTCACTTTTTCTACCTGAATTGGGAAATACTGCACAGTGTCAGTGTTAATGTAATGGAGAAGGCAGGAACAGGGCAAAAGCATGTGATGTTCTGGCAGCTTTTTTTTTGCTACCAAAAGAGGAAAATACTAACAAAGGGTGGGGAAAATAACTAGTGTGTCAGTTAAAAAATAAAAGGTAATATAAATAATTGCTTTCTTTTCATTTGTATAAGCATCTAGAACAGTTTCTGATAATAATTGTCCAGTGATTTTGGATTTAGAAAATCCCAAAACCAAGCCATCCTCACACTAATGGTTTTGCCTGTAATTGCTTGCCTGATCTGCCTTGGAATAATAGCAGTTTTCCAGTGAAAGAGATTTCCTTTGGTAATCAAAACAAAGTTGCTCAACTGTATTTTCAAAACTGGTGAAGAACAATAAATGTATTTTAATGGAAGAAGTGAATTGTCAAATACAATACACATAGTATGGTTTGAAGAGGAATAAAAAGATATACAAGTGGTATGAAATGCTGTGCAAGTGCTGGGTACTAGGAGGCAGATAAAGTGTAGAATAAAGACCCATAGAAAAGCATAGTAAGACAATGATTATCAGAGCAGGATAATAAAAATTAGCTGATAAACTGAAACACATAAGAGATTAAAATGAGATAAAAATAACTTGAAGAAAGTTTAACACAGAAAGGAAGTATTTTCAAAATTAAATAGAAAATATAGTATTTTGTAATACCTTGTAAAGCATGATTTTGAGAGCATCTAGTAACAATTCAAAGGACACATTTTTACACACTCTTTCATATAAATGACATTCTTTTCATATTTTGAAAAAATTGAGAGCTTGTAACAGCAAATATGAAATTTAAATTAATCTCATAATTCCAGACCACCAGTGAAGAGGTCTAGAGCAAAGAGGTCTCTTTCCTTTGTCCTCCACACAATCTTACAGTTTTTCCTTCTCCAGCACATGGAAGCTGTCCATGTCTAAATTCACATACAGCCATGGGAAATTCTGGGTAACATGCTGTGATGACCTTTCACACATTTCCACATGGGACCTTCTTTAGCACCACCCAAACCACCAAGGACAGATTCCAAGGGACACAGGAAACTCTTCAGTGCTGTAACCTCACCTTCATTCCAACCTTACAAAGCACTGATTGTAAGAAACCCTTCTGCTTCTGTTTACATACCAAACCCCCAAACCCTCACACCTCTCATCAAATCAAAATTCAAACAATAATTTGTAAAAGAATTATCTAGGAAAAAACAGAAACCTGCTGTGGTATTTACCAGGGAAAAAAACACTGAAGGGTTATTTGCCAGCATACATCAGGCTGTCCCATTTGATTCAGATGGTGGTGCTGGTTTTGTGCCATATTCCACTAAAGGGAGTATCAGCTGTAGCTAAAATAAGTACTATAAGAAAATAAAAGGGCTATCAATTTTCATGTCAACATATAAATATATCATCTTCTGAGACAAGGAAAAAGTTTTTGCATATTGCTACACCATGCATGTGTGAAAAGGGGCTAAGGGGAATAAACCCTTCACCGTTCTCAATGGTAGATTCTCTTTGTATAGTCTTCACTCTTCCTGTGTTTTCCTTCATAAACAAAATTTAGGGAAATTCAGGCCTGTTTCCAGTCAGTTCCTCCCCTCAGAAGCACAGCCCATGCTAGTAGCTCAGTAATTCCTGTTTGTTTCAAAGACATGGAATTGTGTTCAGCTTGAGAATATCACAGCCCTTCAACTTCATTAATAGATTTTTTTTATTATCAAAATCTTAAGGTGACAATTTCACACACTCCCCACACCAGAAGTTCCTGGGTCATATGAACAGAATCATCAACATTTAGAATGGCCACCATCAACAAAGAAGGATATTCACAGCATTTTCTGGTTCCAAAAAAAGGTTAATATGCCATGTAACAATAAAATGGTTGTATCAGCAGCAGTGGGAACCAAACTAAAAGAGATTCCAGTGACTCAGACTCCTGATGTCAGCACTGCCACCAGCAGAAATGATGCTAAGTGACCTCAAGTGCCAGAGAATATCTCAGCATGCATCATGCTTCAAACCTCCACCCACTTGCTTATTTAGTTACTTGCTCTATAACTCAGTACACCTTTGCTTATCCTGATACAACTTATTTCAGGTCCCACTGCAAAAACTGAAACACAGAATATGGGGAGGTAAATGCAATTAAAGATTCTTTTTCACCTGGGGCAGAAATGAAGAGTAGATGAAGGAGTGTGTTGAATTAACAGCAGTGACAAACATGGCACACTGTGTGAAACCACGAATTTATTCACCAATAGAAATGGTAATATTTTAAATATTCATCTCACTGCCATCAGGGGACATTTTTAAAAAGTCAGCTTTTACAAGCTGAATCATTAGAAAAGAAGCTGAATCGTTAGAGAGATGGCCTGGAAGGGACATGCTGGACGTACAAACCTGACTTACTGAAGTACATCAAAAATTCTGTGTACAACTGAGCCCTGAATAAGGAAGAAGAAACACACATGACCAAATGGAAGTAGTTATTATTAAGATTTATATAACCTCTAGATAAATTATACTTTGCTGTCACGCACTAGCAAGAAGCTTACAGGACAGAAACAGGATTAGTTCAGGACAAGGGAAATTATTCATGTAACAGTTAAAGCTTAAGAAAAGAGATCTGGTTTATATCAAGTTGAGGTTTCAGATAAGAGACTGCATTATAACAGGTTAGAGTTGCAAAAATAATTTTGATTGGCATATCATTTATACTAACTACTGCTTGGAACCCACCCAGAAAATGCAGCATATTATAAACTGCTAGGAAATATATCTGTCTATTGTTCAATATTTACAATGTGTTTTATTTTGTAAATATAAGACCTGGCAGAAAAATTGTAGAGTATTAAAAATAGTTCTGATTAAAAAGAATGCCCCTTTTTTTCCTACAAAAAGAAGTATTTCACTAACAGTAGTTCATAATTCTGTTCAAAAACGTTCACAGCAGAGCTAAACAAACTTTCAATGAGGAAAATTTGATTGCTTTGTTCAGCTGCTCACACAGATTTCTATCTGTACTTATTTGCATATTTCTGAATATTCTCTTACAGGCCCACACCACTTTTGTTAGCAAAATCAATTTTCTGTTGGACAAAAAGTGAGATTTGCTCTAAAGATTTTAAGCTTTTAAATAAACATGAACTGAATGGTGTAAAGAGCTCTCCTTTTGAGAAAAGATTCTTGCAGTTTGGAAAGAAAAGAATTCTTTGCATTCACAGGTATCAATTGACAGCAACAGATTTTTACATGAAGAGAGAAAAAAATATACAAGGGTAAAACCAAAATGCAATGTAATTATGTGGCTTGACTGATGCCAAGTTTCATTTTTAAGGAACACATGTCCATATACAAAACATTAAAAATATTAAACTCTGATATAAAAGCTTTATTATTAGCTTTAATATTGATTTTCCAAAGTGCAAAGAATACTCATGATTATGAAATTCTATCATCTGCATCTGAAGAGAAGGATTGTTCTAAAATCCAACAGTTCTGCAGAATCCTCAGCAAACACCAAGAAAACACAATTTTTTCTAGGTCTCTTCAGCTCTGCTAATAGTTATTGTTTGCACAACTGTAACTAAGTACATTACCAACTAGTTGTTCAATCTATATAAATTTAAGAAACACACATTGCCAAGGAGTGACTCATATATCAGTCTATTATATGCTACAGAGCTGACTGTATTAAACAAATCACTTTCCCTACAGCTGAAGAATAGAAGCTATATACAGAGCAGAGGTTATTGTCTAATTTAAATCTTGGCTCCTTTCCCAGAGCTGTACAAGATTCCAATTTGTGGAAATGTTACTCTCTGCTACTGCCAGAAAGGCTACAGAAAATGGTATTGGGTGCCTTCCAGAAATATGTCTGCAAAATGCCAATCAACAAGTCACTAAAGATTAACAGTATGACTGTACCAAATTAATTTAAATTATAGAAACATATGGCTAGGATGTTTGCACTGCACTTAACACAACACCTGCTTCACAAACAGCTAAGTTTTCTTCCACAGTATAAAATAATATATGTCAAACACCTTGAACCCAAATCCTATAAATGGAAAAAAAAAAAAAAATTAGCAGTAACTACAGGGTAGCACTATCAGCTATAAGCCACCATTTTGTAATGGTTAAATCCCTTATTTATTTTAAATTCTACACCAACCCAGACTAGGCAGTCTTTTCCCATCATAGAGAAAGTAATTAACAACAGAAATTACAGAAAAAAAAAAAAAGATGACAGAAATAAACATCTTTATATTCCCTTTTAGAAATCAAATATTTTAAGTTGATTTTGCTAGACTACTTCCAGACTTATAACAGTCCTTCCAACACAGTGTTATTGTGCCTTCTCTCTCCCCCTCGCTGACATTCTTAAGCAAAAGCCTCTCGTGAAAGGCTCTATAAGCTCACAGAAAGTTAAAAGATTAACAATCACAACCAAAAGTCAAATATTTTGTATTTCCTCAATGTGTTTTTTCTATTATTTTTTTAATTCCTCAATATATATGATCATGTCATCCAATAAATAAAAAAAATTAAAAATTTGTGGCAGTCACAGAAATATTTACACATTAGGGTATGCCATATTTCAGCTGAAGAGGAAGGAAGCTGTTTTATGTTTCTCTCCACTGCTTTTCTATTATTGCCTAGCTAATCGAAGTACATCAAACAAATGTTCTACAAGAGCAATAAATATTAAAGTTGACCTATCCATCTGGAAGAAATGAGAACAATACTGCTCACTTTTAGCCCAAATATGACACTGATAAATGAAGCTGTGAGATTCCATCACACTTTCAGCAACCTGGGCTAAGCGCCCACCACGTGATTCTTGTACCAGCAATTTTCTCCATTCATCTTCATTAGGCAGTCACTTGACCTGCCTCCTAACATCCCTGTCAGATTTGAACCTTTAGGAGGCTGCTTGGAGTTTTTAACAATGCACTCTAAAAGCTTTACTCCCTTTTGGGAAAAAACCCTCAGATGAACATAAAAGAATATATGAGCCATTTCTTCTGGAGAGAGAACCATGAGCTGCTTGTCACAAGTAAAGTAGGAGATGGCAGGAACACATTGGCTGTTGTGTCCTTATAGCCCAGAACCAAACCACAGCCTGGCAGGAGGCACAAGTGGGCAAACCATCACCCTTTCAGCCATCAAAACACAATTACATGTTGAAATCAGAATGTGTGCAATCTTATGCCACAAATGGAATGCCCTCCACGCCCTCCCTCAATCACTGCTTGAAGAAAGTTGGAACAGGCAGCCAGAGCATCCTTTACCCAGCAGAGTAAGAAAGCTACATCACATTAGCAGTGTTACATTACATCCTCATTATTTCCTTTTTCAACTGTAACAGCACAAATTTGATTACTCTGTAACAGTGAAAATGAATACCAATTCAACATGAATTTGACAGTGTAATAAAAAGCTCCTAACAGGATTTTTAGCAACTTCCTCAAAAAACTTCATAACTTTATGATCACTTAGGGAAATCAGAAAGGCTAGAAGCACCAAAAGGCATTAAGCTTTTGACATTAAAACTATCTCAGACATTCATGCAGTTGCAATACCTTCATTAGGGTAGCTCTGCAATGTTTATCTGACAAGCATCTGATGTATTGACTCTTTTCTATTGCATACAAGCAGCTTATCTTTCTGGTTTCAAAGAAGTCTTTAGAATTATAAATATTGTAGACTGTCATGGTAATGTAGCAATTAAAATATACCCACATAGATTTCTTTTAGGCAGTAAGTTCTTCAACCCTTTTTCATGTTGATCAGGTCTTACATGAGTGGTTCCATGCAGCTGCTAAGCACACCAGGGACTTACTCATCCAGGAACACATTGCTGAGTTCAAGTAAAGACTGCAGAATCAAACACAAGATAGGTACTCCTGATACAGGGTTGAGATGGATTTCACTGTGATCACCAAAACATGAACAGAAATGACTTTCATACAAACCAAATAGTGTGCATTCATGGACAGGTACTTCAGTCATGCTAAGCTGGATTTATACCACTACAATTTTTACTTTTCTTTTTAAAAGCAATCAAATATCTTATCCTCTGTCATAATTTCAATGGGTTCTACAAGTATCAGAAATGTTGCTGGCAACCTGAAAATATTGCCAAAAGTATGGACAAGAAAAACTACTGAGAGATGTGCCATTTATAATCGAGGCCTCACACAGGTGTATTTGTGGTAGGTACATTTGACTTCCTGACCACAAAAGACATTACAGGTAATAAGTAATTGCTGACAAGGTGTTGTGCTTCCATGCACCATACAAGGAATGCTTGAGTCTAAGCTGGAATGCTGATCTCAGCTTCTTTTTAATCACTATTACATGTTCCTACATCAGCATTAGAGCAATTGCACAACAATCCCAGGCAAGACTTTCCCCAGGCTTTTCTGAGACACAGACAATTCACAAGAAAGCCATCAGCGGCATGAGGTTTCACCTGAGCCAGTATTACATCGTACTGGTATTACCTGCCTTATCATCTGTGACTGTAAATGCCTTTATCAACACACACTGAGCGTCTCTTTGGAAAGAAAATAATGGGATGGGCTCTTGTCTCGCTTGTCTGAGACGCTGAAGATTTCAGTTGTACTGCATCAATTCCAAGCTCAAGGTTTGTCTCATTTCCTTCACTGATGACATGGCCTTGGTCATTTTCTCTGAATGAACACATTATTCTCAAGAATCAACAGATGTCTCTGTGATGACAGAGATCTTCACAGGGGGTTTTCACAAGTGGGTCAGTCTATAACTGCTGCAAAGAGCTGATTCTCAGCACAAAGCAACTTGGAAAGATGAGCTTGTAAATCCAATGGTCTTCAAAATCACCCACAAGTCCATTATCTGCCAATTCTCTTTGTCTGAGTGACTTCCTCCAAAAGATTAATATCAAGTTAATAATGAAACAAGCTGCTCTAAATGGAGTTTCTGTTTACAGGATGACAATGACTTTTCAATATTTTACTGTAATCAGTTCCTGAAGGGTGCCTGATAGTGACAAGATTGAAAAAAAAAAAATGTTTTGCCAAAGTTGGGAGCTATAAAAGTCAAAACACAATACAAGGAAAAAGAGAGGACTGAGGCAGTTTTCAAAGAACTTGCTAAACATGTTAGCATGTTTTCAAAGAACATGCTAACAAAATAGTGAAAGAGATCTCAACACAGCTTTAAAGATGATCCTATGTGTATCAAGAGATACAATGTACATGAAAGTCTAAGGTATGCCAGGGAAACTATCTTTAGGTCTCTGAAGACTTAAGAAAAAAAGCAATCAATTAATCTGTTACCAAGTAGACATATAGATAGAGATGATAGATAGACAGATAGATAGGTAGATAGATAGATAGATAGATAGATAGATAGATAGATAGATAGATAGATGATAGATAGATAGAAAATTCCTATCTGTTGGAGTTGAGAGGAAAAAAAAGCCAAGCAAACAAGGAAACAACAGATATTCCAAGGAGAGTCAAAGAAGTGAAACATAGTTTCATCTGTAGCTGGTGTGTGCTGGGGAATGTCTTATCCAAAGTGATGACGATGTGCTACGATAATGTCAGCTTTACAAACACCATCAACTGTCATGCCAGAATTATTCCCTGGCTCTTGGTGATGAAGAGGCTCTTCAATTCTTCAAGACTGAGTGACACTGAAGCAACCTGTAAAAGTATTTGCTAAAGACCTTCAGAAAATGAAGTAAAAGTATTCTACATTGTGTTAGGCTATGCACACGTTAGCACCATATTCTAGTTGGAATTAGTCTTTCTTTGAGTAGAAACTTCAGTGAGCAGTTGTGCCTTGACCACAGGCAACTCATCTTAAATTTCATGAACTTTTTTCTAAGCTACTTTCTTAACTTTATTCAGAATGCCCCTTCCAATGCAGTTCACTCATGAACTCTATCATTCACAGTGCAGCATTGTTTGTGTCGAGTCTTTGCAGCAGGGTTATCACTACAGGTTAATGGATTTGTGTTCTGAGAAGCCATGATTAGAATAGGTGACCTGTGTTCTGCATTATACAGTGAAAAACATATCTAGCAGCACGATTGCTATCAAGTGTCAAAAGGGACACTGAGAGCTGTGTGTACAGACAGTGCTAAACTCAGATGGTTTTCTTACTCCTAGGTATTGTGCAGTGGTTAAACTTGACATGTACAAATTGCTGAAGTGAAGATTTGCAGTATATATCAAGGTTAATGGCTTAGTTAAGAAAATGATGTGCAGGATTTCAAGCACAGCATGAACATGCATTTAAAATATTTCTGACACTTTAATGGACATTTTTATTAGCAGAGGTTATAACAATGGCAAAAATCTGAAATTTTAGACAAGGAGTGACGTTATTACAATAATTCCACAAAATTCAAAGAGATGCATTCTTACTGTTGGAGAAGACATTAAAATTAAGACCCTTGAAGTCCCCTTCCAACACAGATATTCCAACAGAAAATTCAAGTACAAATAAAGGAATAAGTTTTCCTGTCCCTTCTGTAAAATGTTTCAAGCACTATTCAGTAGGAGGTAGTAGAAAACTTAAGCTGTCATGGCTTTTCTCTTCCTTTTTATCATTACAATACACGAGCTGACATCAAGGAGAAAAAACACAGAAAGCTCATTTATACCTAAAGTGGACTATAGAGCTGCTTGCCATGCTAGCAGGGCATCAGAAGTGGTCATTAGGAGAGCATTTAATAGTAACTATAACATTAGAAAGAAAAAGTAGCACATTGAAGGGAGAAGGCAAACTAATCACCTAGTGAATACTAACTTCTGTCAGAACAAACTGCAGTCTTGGACTTTCAAACCATTATGTATGCACAGCAACAGCCTTTCCTTCCTCAAAATTGGCCTTTCACACATCAACTCTTTTAGAAAATACTGTGATACTGCATTATGACACTGAACCCAATCAGTTATGAAATGTGCATCAATAAAAAAAGCTGCAAGGAAAGACTTCAATGGACACATTCAAAATTTAAGCACTTTCATAGCATTGTGCCTAGAAAGTCATTGACTTTCATGAGAGCTATACCTAGCATGTTTCCAGTTCCTCCAAAGGAAAGAATTCTTTCCAAGTTATGTTCAGCATGCTTGGAACAACCTGGGCTACAAGGAAGAGTGAATTCAGCCTGTCTGCATCAGTCTCATTCACAGATATGGCTTAGAGAAGCCCAGATTTTAACAACTGTTTGTCCACTATTTCAACTGCTTGCAGGCAGGCGTTGCTGCACTCCCCAAGAGGAGCAATGATGTTGTGTTCCACGTGCACACCTTCTGTCTCCACAACTGAGTTGTAACAATGACACTTAAAAATTCAGGTTCCTTTTTTTCCTCCCCAGTAATCAGCCCTGAATCGCCAAACCAGTTAGTTAAGCCAAATGTTTATTACACTTAAACAAAATTAAAAAAAAAAGAAACCAAACAAACAAGACACTGCTTCCCTTTAGAGGCAGTAATATATTAGCATCTGAACCAAGTTGTCCTCAGGATACAATTTTATTGAGCATCTCTTCTTCATTTATTGTAGTAGCTTAATCTGTCTTAGCTCTTGTTACAGCTTGTTTAAACTGTTCTCAGATTTTTTTCCTACCTAACACTTTCTACACTGGCTGTAGAATACTTTTGACATGACATGCTGTGCTAGGAGTTGCTGGTGATCATTTCCAGGGCTGTCACTGACACTGTTTTCAGTAACTCTCATAAAGCACTTTAGATGGAGCTGATCAAAAACTGCTAGAAAAGGTCCTTCGTCCCTTGCATATTTTGTTAGCAGGGAATTGGACTGGTGTCTTTATGCAGCACAACTGCCAGCTTTGAACCAAAACACCTGTTTATGACTTGCCAAGACAGTAACCTTGAAGCATCATCTCCCAGACTTTGCAATGTGAACCTCTGCTACAATTAAATAATGATCTCTGGGATAATAACTCCAAAATAATAACCTCTGTGAAATACTGAAAGACTGAGCCATTAAGTAACTGTCTCAACTTCTGCTGTTACCACAGTCGAGTCAACTGCCCCTAAAGACTCTATTTTCAAAGCCTGGAATTTGTCACAGCACAATTGGTGACAATGTGTTCACCATCACTTGCTCAATGGGATAGGACAATTCAACCCATTCCACTCAAATAAGCACTTTCAGCATTCTGTTCAAAAGTCATTACACTCATTTCTGTAGCAAAGATGGTAAGTACTGTCTACAGAAGAGCATCTATCTTACTTGGAACAACTCTGTTAAAAAAAAAATAAAAATCAATGTGAGTGATGGAAAATTAAGGCATTTGGCGAACTGAAGCACCAAACACATAAAACTTTTATTATTCAGCTATTTCCAGGCTGAAAAGGCCCAAGATGCCATTGAGTATGAAATATGGATTATTTTTAAAAATCCAGATGCTACAAATAAGCTGCTTTGAAAAAAAGTGGCATTTTGAATGCCAAGAGATTAATTTAATGCAATGTGAAGCAGAACACACACTTCAGTATTTTTTCAAGAAAACATACATGAACATAACCTTTTCTAATAGGGCTTACTGTATTTTGAAGTCTACATAAGAAAAAAACCCTCAAAAATTAACAATTTGATTTTCAAAGGGTAACATATTTGTCTTCTACTGCTTCAACAAAAAATCTGGTAGTTCAGCTCTCTTTTTATTTTGGAGGAAATTAATTTGCAACTTAGATGCTAATTAGATGCTAAGATCTGTTCTTGAAAACAGAAGGAAAAAAGAATATTAACAACACCTAAACTATGTCCAGTCCAAGTAAATGCACTTTACTAAAAGTATAAATGCCCAATGAGAAACCCTACATAATGTTGATAATTTCAATCTCTATGCCTGTGTATGCTCATTTTGAGCTTTTTTTTCTTTAAACAATGGTAAGTGACATTTAAGTTAAAATAATATCTGACAGTATTTCTATCCCTGAGCAATAACCAAAAGGAACATATTCCTGTGCATTTTTAATTTTTCTGGCACAAGAAGTACTCTCACATCTGTGAGGACTGATTTGGAATCACTACTCTTGGAAGACAGATTATTATATTTATTTCTTCAACATGATTCCCTGAAGAGTTAGAGAGGCTTCAGAGCCACAAATGGGGTAACCCAGCAAAACCCCAACCTGCGCCAAGGGACAGGGGAAAATAGTTGTAACACTACAGTGCAATCTCCTGAGCCCAGGGAACTGTAACCAGCCTGGGGACTTTTACTGATTACAGTCCAAGGCAGCTTTTTAATTTCTTCTCTGGAAGCCACTGATACACATTTAACAATCTCAGTGGAGTTACCTGCAGATTTCTACATCTTGCTAAGAAACACTCACTAGGAGAGGAAGGATGGAATTACAGCTAAGGAAATACATGTACAGTTCCTGGTTCTGCCACCTGAGTCTGCACGACCTTGATCAAGTTACTTAAGTTCTCTGTGACTCTTGGCCCTGAGCAATTAATGAAAACAGTAACATTTCTAACATCACAGGGTATAGATTTTACGTAAAATGTAAGTAGGAAAACTTAAAGGACTGTTGCTCCAAAGGCAAGGGGAATAAGCCAAAAGCAACAAAATCTCTTAAGGATAAGGATAAATGGTGGCATTGCTGGCTACCTGTAGAACACAGGAACTTTTTCTAAGTATAAAGACTTTTGAGAAAAATTACAGGTTCTAATGGAGTGAAGGGAAAAGAAAACTGAAGCAGAGAATTTAAAAGCCTGCACTTCTGGATTTAGACAATTTCTCTCTAGACCTCAGTCCAACACACTAGGACATAAACTTTTAAAACATTTAGGCTTCTAGATGGCAGAAAAGTTTTTTGGTTAATTAGTTCTTGCCCTACAGAATCAGCATCATAAGAAGCAACTGATGGATTTTATTGTAGTAACTGATCTATCTGCCTCAATTAAGTTAAAACTTCTTTTGCCTTAGTACAATGATGATTGTGCAATGCAGGATATTAGGGAGTATGAAGCTACTTAGCTATACATGCAGTATTCACATGCTAATCAATATCTCCCTATATATATATATATATATATGCACTGAGCAGCAACTGCTGCTGCTGCCTACGGTAACACTGGAGAAAGCCAAGAATGAAGATTTATGTTCTTTAAATATTTGCTTAATTCTGTTGAACAGAGACTTTTTTCCATTATTCAACTTGGTGATTTAAAATAAAAGTGATATTACCTATGCACTTTGAGTTAGTGAATGTAATAAATAGTTTATAGGGCTTAAGAATGGCTGCTCCCTTCAAGCCAACAAAGAATGAATGTTAACACTGGTGTGAGATCACAGTCAATGTCCACAGCCATTACTTCATGCAGGCAAGAATTCCAAGCTCACTTCACTACCACTTAATTTTATTCTGGTGTGAAGCTGCTGGCATTATTTTAACCCAGGAAGAACAAAAAGGTCTATTTGCACTGCACAGCCCTGCAAGGAGAACACAGAAGAAGTCGTGCACGTTCAGTGTGAGATAATGTTTGTATCTAAAGCCATGGCACTTGCATGACATGTGTTATCTATTTACATGGCTGCTGGTATAGTGGCTCTCCTCAGGCCAGGACCAGCTCCAACATGCCACGTTCCTGCAGATGAAAGCCAAAGCTTGCCAAGGCCAGGAGCTTTCCCTTCACTCCTGTCAGGTGGATAAGGTGATGCTGAAACTTCCAAAAGGTTGCTGAGGATAGAGGAAGGAACAGTAGAAACTGCTGTGCTGGAAAATTGCACTGCAGCAGAATAAATCATAGGAGAGCCACAGGAGTTGCATTTTTCTCCTTCCCTTTTTTGCTAAGAGAATGAGACAGAGCTTGGCCCAAGAGACAGGAGTCCAGACAGACTCCTTTATCTAAATGTGAAGACTCTAACAAGTAAAAACAAGTCCCTTGTTTTAAGATGTGAGAAGTTGGTGTTTTCTCTTCAAAACTGACTTTATTTGTTTGGAGAAAATCTTCCCAACTGCATTTGGAACTAATACTCAACACAGAACTATTTATACTGCTCTAAAACCTTGGCTTACAATGCATGTTTCCTTTCTGAACTACCTTCACTGCAAAAGGAACATTGCACAAAGAATTCTTCCCCAGGAAAAGCAAATCAGAAAGCACAAAAGATGCTACCTTAGCAAAAAATGCACCATTCAGATAGGAGATTATAATTAGGTTTCTATTCCAAGTATTTCAATGCACAGTTAACCTTAGATGACTGTGCATAAACCTTTTAATTAGCATGTTATCTTTGGAGCAATTAATATCTTGTACCTCATATGTTATCTTCAAATTAAAACTTTCACTTGCTCAGCATTATTAATTAATCATTGTGAATCTGAGATGAAATAGACATCACTCAAGAAAATGTCAGTGTTTTTGGAATGTCACAGCCACTGACATTTCAGAACAATTATTTAGCTGTCTTCCAACAGCACAAGGCTATTGCCTTTAGCTTACACTGTCTTCGTAGAACATACACAAACCCATGGCATACATAAATTACTTAAATTGTTTTACATCTCCAAACAAATTTTATTGCTGCATTATAAAAAACATCTAGATATTGCAGTAAAGATAAATCTTAGTTAAAAATGCAAAAGTACATTTTTTAAATCCTTAATAATCCCCTCAATACAATCACGAATCTTCCCCTCTGTCAGGGCCTGCAGAAGAGCATATAGCCAGTAGCAACAATTCAAAGTAAGAAGCAATATGACTATTTGACCCTGAAGATATCAATATAGATGAAGATCTTTTATAAGCCACCGTGCCAACCTGATTTACTGTGATGAATGAATAAATTCATAGCCCAGTAGTTTCTCTCTATATGTTTGATTTGAGACCTTAAAAGAGGAAATAATTTCAAGAGGTGAGCATCCTTATAAAAGAGTTTAAACTCTGGAATATTTAAATTATTTTGTATCACATATCACATTTAATAAAAGTAAATACAAACCAGTGTAATGCAGCTGCTCTCTATTAACAAATAAAGCTATCTTTTATAACAATAAATTTCCTGTGCTTAAGCTAGAAACTGTCTTATGTCTGTTTACAAGGAAATAAATCTTCATCTATATTGCACCAAAGGAAATAAGTATATTTCAAAGAAAACACAACAGGAATCAGTTGCAAAACATTGTGTTTTCTTGAATTCACTTAGACAATGAAGAGCATGACCTATAAATATTTAACAGACAAGATGAACATTTTCTTAGGGCTACAGCTCATCTGATTCCCAGTTTTCTTCCACAATCACTTGACTCCACACAGACTTAAACATGAAAATTTTCCATAGAAATAAACATCCTGAGTCAAAACACCCGTGGATTTAAGAAAAAGAATTTGCTCCTACTCCTTAAATCTTTATTCTACTATAATCACAAATAGAAACAAAAATTTCAGTAGTGTCAAAAGATGCCTCATTGGTGAACTGTAATTATACAGGATTGTGGTGAAACCTGCTGATATAACACACCATATATACCTCATCTATGCCAAAATATATTATGCACAGTTATAACATGCATGAAAGTGTAGAAATGCCTGCAGAGCCCAACATAACAGCCAGGAACTGAGATTCAGAGCACTACCAGGAGGTCCCTATACATCATCATCATCATCATCATCATCATCTCTACTTTCACAGAACAAGTCAGTGAGGGACAGGCACCACAAACAGTGCCCAAGGTCACACAGCCATGGGATCTTAATGGGAACCCAAATGCCCTTTTATTTTAACAAATACACAGTGTTTCTTCACTTCTGTAAAGGACAGAAACAGAACATGTATTATTTTAAGAGAATACACTTCCTAGCTTGAAGTAATCAGCTTTAATAAGTTTACTTAGAAAAATCTTAAACTCCATTTGGAAAAGTAGGATGAAAGAAGAACAGGACAAAAGACTAATAAAAGAACCACCATGAATTTGATAAGGAGTGAGCTAGATTTATATCATATCCACATCAATGTAAGTGAATTTTTTAAAAAAGATACAATTGTTCAAACATGAAGACTTACAAAAAGTTTTACCAAAATTAATATATTTTAAATTTCCTACCAATAAACTAGATGGCTTTCACTAGATGTTCATAATAAAATGCAAAGGAATTCTGATGGTAGTAGTTTTAAGTCAAATATAATCTCTATTTAAATGCATTTTCATTTAAAAAGTCCCTCTCTTCACACAATAAACCCTCAGAAATACATTTCCTGCTGAAATTACTCCACATCTTTTATGCCACAGGGTGAAATGGAAGTAGAACAGTCCAAATGAAGTTCTATTCGCTCAAACCATGGCTAGCAAAGCCCAGAGCCCGAAGGTCACTTTAGTGCTGCCTCACACCCATGCACATCCAGAACTGTCTGTTTGGATACTGCTGCCTTTCAAACACCCCTAACCCATAAAATCAGGATAATGGCTTATTACTAATTACTACAGCACAGAAACTACAGATTTTCAACTGCTGTTTCAAAAGCAAATCTATTTTCATTGAATTAATCAGTACAGGTAGCAACAAGATAGCAAATTCTACATGTAACTGAAGGAACCAGGGGGGCATCAAAGACACCTCTTTTGTGGTCTTCCAAAGGAAAATTGTTTGGAAGAACCAAACCATGAAAGACTCAAGCCCTCTGCCTGCTGTGTTTTTGAGCACAACCTCCCCATGACCCACACTAGAACACATTCCACCAAATTCTCCTCTTTAACCATAATCAGAAATCTTCTCCAAGTAGCAGTGCAGATGGATAGAATATTTGGTTTTGCCCTCACACCCGATGGTTGGTTAGTCTTTTTTCAATGTTTAGTGAGAAAAATCACCATTTTTACATGTCTCCAGCTTTGAAATTCCAAAGAATTGTACCACAAAATAACAGGAGCTTCATCAAACCCAAAGCTATGCCAGAAGTTACTCCTTTTCCTGGTACACCTATAAACTTTTCAATTATCAGCCTAGTGAAATTATCCCATACAATAATTTAAATCTAATCTTAAACAAACCAACGTCGAACTCTGGATGAATGGTAGGCATGATATAATATATTTTAACTTTATTTTTTTCTTTATTTAATCTGCAACTATTATTCTATATTTTCCTTTCCAAGGACATGATGACTCTGATTAAGAAAAGAAATTTACAGAACTTTGTAACAAACAGTTTTCAATTACCTTTAATAAATCTTTGGTATAAATGTGAATAGCTTCTTATGCAGATGAAGAGCATTAAATAATGAATTTAATGCTACTAAGCAAATGTCATTAACACTTTTTGAAGACTGGATGAACATTAGCTTTGTTGGTAAATGGCATTTTGAATATTTAGGGTTTTATAAAGGTGGTTGACTTCTTTATACAGCAACAAATCTTCAGACAGTACTGGTGTCTGGTTGTAGAAAACCACAATTGATATCTTTTCCATATATACTTAACCTCCTACAGATTTATTTGATTCTCAATAATTACTATTCTCTGGTAAGAGGCATATGTTATTACAGCACACTGCACTCCCACAAGCTGTCCACTCAGTGTATTTTAATAAATCTCTGCCAAAGCTGTATAAATTTGATCCTGTTTAAATTTAATAAGGATCAGAACATATCAAAGCACAGATTCCCATGAGAGAAATAGATATTTTGCATAGTTATTGAGTGCCCTATTCATAAATACAATGTGTAAGACCTAGACCATCAACCTTGAATTAAAAAGAAAAAGAGATTAATGTGTGCAAAGCCAGCTACTTCTTAAATAACTAGTGAAATTAGTGTTTAATAAAACATTTTCTCCATACAACTGTTAAAGACAGCAGCACTGCCACAGTTTTAGCATTATGGTTCTAATACATAACTATTGAATTTCTGCAGTATAGAAAATTGAGAGTACCTTCTCAAGTACTTTTACAATTCTTCCATTGAAGATTTACCTACATAAGGACATAGATTCCTAAACGTGCCACCAAAGGTTCCTCTCTGGGGCTGTGCTTCACCCTTTTCTATTCCTTGGGAGCACTGCCTTAGGCAGGAAGCAGATCAGCCACCAAAACCCACAGCTATTGCAGAACCTGAACTACTTTAAGACAATGAAGAACATAAACATGTATTTGACATCCATTTTCTGGAAGGATGTCTTGAGAAGGAAGAAATTCTCAATGCTCTATTAATTCTAGGTAAATTTCACTGATATTATGTAATAGCCTACAAAATTTTATGTTCTATTAAGTAGCTCATGTTTCAGAACCTGCTGTGCCAAAATACCAGGACCCGTAAGTATGCTATTGCATGCTGATGTAGCAGCTTACGAAGAATTTTGAAGATCACTATCATAAACACAAATACAACATGTATTCCAAATACAAATACATTTATATAACTTCAGATTCCAGTGTTTTCTTTGTTTTTGCTTTAAGGAAAAAACTGTTTGCATGTAAGGAGAAAAAAAAAAACCCAAACACCTAAACCAAATTTCCACTAGCATGTGTAGAGACCACACCTGATAGCTGCTAGTCACAGAAAGAATTCAACAGTCTTCCACTGGAAACCTGCCTTCCTCATCATCAGTTTCAATTAGCAGTTGTGTATATAACTATTCATACAACCTACCACTTTCAAAATAGCTCCACTTTCTCTTATCACCTTTGATGTTTACATGCTCACAGCCATGGGAAAAAATCAGATTGTATTTATCCTGAATTAAAATTCATATTTTCAGAATAAGAGCATGAAAGTCAAAAGACAAATCATTTTACATAGAGCAGAGCTCTTTCCCAAGAGGAAAAAAAATGTACTAAATCAATTTGCCATTGTTTTATAAGTCAGCTACTGAGAATGAAATTACAGACGGCTGAAATTAATGTGAGTTTTGCCATTGACTTCAATGAGCCAAAGATGTCATTCTCAGTGTTTTACTATACACAGAAGCCTGATGTCAGACTTGGTATAGCTTTATGAAGTACATTACAACATAACTCAATCCACCAAAGTGAAGACAATCATACCATCACTCAATCATTGGTCCCATTCACATCTATGCTAAGATTCCTTCTTGTTTTCTTTTCCCCTTACTGTCATGTAAGTGTTGGAGCTGGGAAAGACCCCAGCCACGTTTATCAGCAATATTCCTTTAGTCAATGTTACGGTGAAAGTGCAGGTATAAAAATTAGGTTAAAAATTCAAACTATTCCAACTGAAATGTGTGGAAGCCACAACACAGGAAATCAAGATCAAAATCATAGCACTTAAGGCACAATTACTTTATATTGTGATCCTGTTTGATCTCAATTCAACTATTGATCCTGGGTAAACACATGTCTAGGCCTTCTAGGTACCACCTGTAGCACAGGTCTTTGTTTCCAAGAATTTTTGAAAATTTTAGAAAATACTGTTGGTTCCACTCATTTAAACATTCAGTGTTTAAGTACAAAGATGCTGAGTTAAGAGTACGGTGACTTGATTTCCTTACTTTTACAGGTTTGGGTCTTTCAACTTTAATGTTATTTCAACAAAGGGCCTTGTGTTTATTGTGGAGATATTATGTTGTATTTCCCTTTTCTCAGTTCATGAAATTTTCAATATAACAAGAAAAACAGCTCAAATTCTTATTTTGAAAACCATATTGTCATTTTTATTCAGCCTGTATTTTAATATAGCATCAATATTTAACTACTTCATTAAATGAAGTGTGACTTTTATAGTGAAAATGTCAGACTTTGCAGTTCATTAAATTCATTTAAAGTATAGCTGCTTGATTTTTTTCTGAAGGAATAAAGGACTATTAACTGAAGGCATAAACTTAGCATTAGCATGTACTTTTTTCTTCAAATTAACATTCAAGATTTGCAACAGTCTTTACAAATTTAAGAGATTGTTTGTATCTTTTTGTATTATCCTTATTTTTATAATAGATGTCACTTTTATAGCACATACAACTGTTTATCACAGTTGGATATGACCAGTAGGATGTCACAGAGGATATTAACATGTCACGTGCTATTATGAATCTGTAGACTCCTTCAAGTAATATTAAAAATACATTATTTTTAACTGTGGCATCTGGAAAAATAAACTGCATATGATGTAAAATGTAATAACTCTTGGAATCCAACAGGGTTTATGAGTTCTCTTTTTATGTTTCATAAAACATTCTTTGATGAGTATCCTTTTTCTTTCAAGGAGGTTTTCTATTAACTAATACAAAAGAACACAGGGAAAGCACCATTTCCACAAAGGTAGCACCATCTTTTTGCCATATGTAAGCAGTCCTGGTCCATGTTCTCTAGGGTATGTGATTTCTGTGACTAATGTCTCTAAAACTGCAAAAGCTAATCACTTCTGATTAATAAAATGATGTGATTATAAAAGGTTTTCTTAAGAATAAAAAAGTTTATTTGAAATGTACTAAGATATAAAGGTGGTGATACTTTCTCTTCAACCTACTATTCCTTTCAATGTTTGGAGCAGGTTTTAATGACAGTGAAATTTTGGGTTTTGGAAGACAACCATGAGTTATTTTCCATTTTAGTGTTTGGGTTCCGTCCTTTCCTACCCAACAAAGCAATTCCATTAGGCCACTCTCTTGCAGTAATGATCTGAATCACTACCATGATGGTTCTCACACTTCCTATTTTCAGGCTGCACCAACCAGTCAAGGCTTAATTTGCCACAATACAGGTGGTGACTGGGGGACGGGTTTGGCATGTGACATTTTATTCATTCATTGCCATAACTATAAAATCCATCCTCTGAAAATCAGATCCTTTTCTAGAGTCTTAAATGTAAAATCCAAAACATCCTACAATGAACATTTTGGGTACCACTACATACCACAGAGATTTAGGTTGGAACTAGGACTTTGAAAAATACCAAATTATCCAATATATGATTTTAAAGTTCAGCACATTCTCTATTCCTCTCACACATGGGCACTTTCGTCAGTTCATGCAAGCAGCACCTGGCACCAACTACGGAGGAAGAAGAAATATAGAATGCAGTAATTAACATCTACTAAAGTTAAAAGCTTCCTCCAAAAACCCTCTTCCAAGAATGTTGTGCACAATAAAGTTTTATTTTCTAAGAAAACTACTTTACATCTCTAAATTTGTGCTGCTACTGTGATTTGTTTTTCTGTGTATCAAAAGCAACAGGGTTTCTAGGAAATTCTGATGTTTGAACTACCTTCCTTTAGATGAATTTCTCTAAAGAGTACTATAGAGAATAAAAACTGAATTATCATGTGGATGGAATTCTGAAGAAGGAAAGAAGAAACTCTAAAACTTCATTATAGAAGCAACAGCCAAGTCACATATATGAAAAGCTAACAGGTACCAGCAACACCTATTCCAGACTGGAGTCTCAAATAAAGTCTTTACACACTTTTTTCCTACACTGTAACAACTGCCAAACCAAACTGATGGGCTCCATCTTAGAAATCCCTTACAGCAAGGTTACATGGAGCCAAACAAAAATGGTTTGTTTTAGGATGTCATGAGTTAATATGCATCTACAAAGGCAGGGGGATCCAGGCAGCTGTATTAAATCACCGTGGTCTGACAGGTCACAGTGACCAGCTGAGCCAACTCCTCCCCAGCAGAGCAGAGATGGTTATCCTGGATCTGAAACAAGAGCTTCATTCTCCCACTGCATGGCCCCGCCAAGCAAAGGCTGAGGCAATGCCACACTTCCAGAGCTGTTTTCCTACAGCAGTGCAAGGAGGATCAAATTGATCTTTGCTGCCTATTCACCTTGCACAGCCCTAGGAAGGAACATCAGGAGATCTCTAGTCTGACCTCTGCTCTGCTCTGCTCAAAGTACAGCCACACCACATTTAGAAACTTCTTGCTTGGGGCTTTTCTTCAGTCTGGTCTTAAGAACCATCAAGGACTTTGAGCAACCTCTTCCAGTACTTTGTTATCCTCAAAGTGATTTTTTTTTCTCTTTTCATCCTGCCTGAAACTCTAATTTCAGCTTGTGTCTGTTACCACTCAACCTCCAACCATGAACCATTGTGCAGAGCCTGCCTCATGTCCTCACAGGTACAGGGGATGCTGTCAAGTCCCTTGAAGTCTTTCCTTCTCCAGGCTAGTCAAGCCCTGGTCCCTGAGCTCCTGATCACACAGGGCAAGTGTTTCAGGTACTGACCACTGTGCAGGCTCTCACCTGTGTAGGTTTTTATGTTTCAGTCCACCACTGGTCCTTGCTAAGAGATGTGCTTCCCTGCCAGTCAGACCCCAGCCCATATCTCTCAAACCAGTACAGCAAAACCAGTGTTTGACACATTAGGCCAAGGATAAATGCTTTGTCATCGAGCTTCAGGGGTCTGGGATGCTACAAAAGCCCCATGTATTCCCTTTTCTGAAGTCCACTTAACAAGAAAAATAATCTTTCTTTCACCCAGACAAAATACTTCATTACCCATGCTGATGCACAAGCATAAACAAATAAAATCCCACTGTTAGTACTTAGCAGCCAAAGCAGGAAGAATAATTACATTGGACAACAATTGAGGTTTTGAAGAAAACTTTTACATCAGCTACAGTCACCTACTTTAAAGTTTACCTTTCAACTATTTCAACCTACTCCTCAAAAAAAAGACAAGGTTAGAATCTTATGGAAAAAAAAAATCTACACTGGTTTTTAATCACATTTTAATAGCACAAAATTAATATAATTGCCTTGGGACATATTAAGAAATAGCAGCAATGAAATTTGACAATAAGATTTTTGCAATTAAACTACCTTATAACCAAGCAGCACATCTTCACACTATGTTTCAGAGCTCAGTAATTTCCACAAAATCATGCTGCAAATGCAAATAATCAGCTACCTAAACATGACGCTACCAGTGTTCAGAAGGAGCCATCTAATTTTTAACACCTCGCAACTAGCACATATTTACTATTGTTAAATTTTTCTGAACTTCTAAGATTAATCTACAGGTTTTTTGAGTCTGAAACACAAAACCAGTTCAGCCAAATGATCACTTCCAAAAACATCAGTGTGTCACATCCAGTGCTATGAATGAGAGGCTTTCAAAGAGATCTGTGATCTACCAGGTCTTTGTGCCACACACTTGGGCCCTCTCTCTTGGAAACAATAACTGAACTGATTCCACTCCAGCTGAAGAATTCTCAATATACTGTTTGTTGACATACAACTTCTGCAGCTTTACTCTTATTTCATGTGATTTTTCAAAGAAAATTACTTGGATGAAGTTTCAATTTTATATACTCCAACCAGAGGACCATTTCAAGAAGCCAACAGATAATCTTTGTTTAAAATGAAAAAGCACACTGCCCACATTTTTCTATCATGTAACAGGCCTGGAAAAGGACATACAGGGGAAAAAAAAAGTCATTACATCAATTAGAAAGATATGATGTTAATAATAATGATGGCAATAGAGGACAGTAGAAATTTCCCTAAAAGAGTAGATGAGTATGCTGTTATTTTTTTTTTTTTACACTGAACTAAAAATATAATACAAATGAACACCACAGGATCCAGTACAAAGCTTATTTCCTTTGAATGCTGTGTTCTAAAAAAACTGAGACAGCTAACAGTTAGCAGAGCATGGAGGTGAGCAAGCAGATGATTACCTGATGTGCACTTCCACATCAAGACAAACCATCTAATGATTTAATACCACACCTCTAGAGATTGTCAAGATTCCAGATGTGGATTGTTCCACCACCTCAGATGCTTAAACACCTTTCCCTCCCTCCTCATCACCACTAAGGAAAAGCTCACCACTTCTGAAGGAAGAACTGAATAGTCTCTCCGCATTCATTAAGAGATACTAGATAACTATCTACCATCTATAGATCTCATTTCTGATTGTTTTCCATTATACAATTAGACTTCAGACATGAATTTTCTTTACTAGCTGTTTTGCAATACTTTGAAGTCATTACTAAGTGTGTAAGTAACTATCACATCTGTGGTTGCCTTGTCCAGTCTCACAGACTCTCTCTAAGACTCACAGAGTGCATAAGACAAATTCAATATCACATACTTAGGAATGTAAAGATGAAACCTAAAACAACAACATTAAACAAGACTAAAAGTACAGCCAACCCCATGGCCTGTGTTTCACCCAGCCACATGACATCAACTCTTAAAAGTGACTGCTGCTGCTTCCCTATGCAAAGGCTGCTGCCTCAGTAGCTCAGCCCTCTGGAGAGAAAGGCTTTCCTCTCCTTCTCAATCTAAACTCATGGCCAATGTTTATACACCCATGCTTGGAACAACACTGTTTTCTTTCTCACCCTCCATTTTCCATTATTACTGTTAGGCCATAGATACTGGCTCTTATGTCTTCTTCTCGTAAGAAAAATTAATTCTCCAGTATAAGGCACTTATTAAAAAAAAAAACCTAAACTTTTCTGCCAGACATGCAATCCTGTGTGTCAGTTCTTTCATGCTTCAGACATGAAGATTATCTCCACCTTCTCAGCTGAATGTAGTCTTTTCCTTCATTTTGTTTGGTATCTAAGCCAGAGTAAACACAATAATCATTATGTTTTCACAAAACCAGTGAAGCCAATGTGTTGTTTCTGGTAAGGGTGAGAGGCCCAGCAGAAGTGGTGTTTCCCACCAGCCAGAGTTAACACTTACCAACACTACAGCCTGTCCTCACAGCAGCACTGATTCCTTTGTCTTGTCAATAGGTACAAAGAACTGGCTTTATCCTTTTAGGAAATGAGTGGTTCAGTGCCCAAAAACTACTATTTCAAAATACACCCTGTGAGCTGAATTTTTCCCAGCAAATTTATGAAGTTCAATTTAAAAGCAGATACAACTCTCTTGTTTAACGAGAGCATATTCCTATGCGCAAGAGCAGGATTGCACCCTCTCCTTTTGAATCCACAGAAGATTTTCTTGCAAAGTAAGGATGAGAAAGAAAAAGCCGAATATGTTTTAAATCAGTTCTTACATGAAGTCCAGTTTGTCTCACTGATTGATTATTTTTTTAAGATAAACATAAATCAGCTTCACAGGGAAAACTTCAGTAGCTAGGATCAATAAGCAACTGGCCTTGCTCTAGCATACATACTGAGATTTATCATCTAAAATCTTATTTCTTACTTCTGCATTCAATGACCCCTGGATACTTGAGTTTTGGGGGGAAAGGCTGCAGATACAAGCTCCTTTGCTTGGATGCCATAAACAAACTGAACTGAGAAGCAAAGATGAACGTGTCTCTTTCTTTTGATCAAATGAAAAGGAAAGATCAGTTCTTTAAAATGAAGGGAAAAGTTTTAAATAGGAATAACATATATTTTCACCCCCTTCCACTCCTGCTTCTTGCCAACAAAAGAAAGAAGTTTAAGATCTCAGAGAGACTGAAAACACTTGATCCTCCAATTGTAAATATTTAGCAGTGTTCCCAAGGCACTATTCCCTCTTTGTCCCCAAGGTGTTTCACATCCCTTTTCATATCTTTTTAAATCAACAAATGGCCATTTCCTTTGGCAACAGATAATGCAAAGACTGCTTCCTACCACAGAAGTGTGGAAGATGAAGCAAAACTCTAAGAATGAGCAAAATAAGAAGAATTGGGAAAAAATCATTAAAAAGAAGAAGATCAAAGATTTCTCACTGTTAAAATTCTGTGCCAGATTGGTGGTGCATTGGTTGTATTCACTACAGCTGCAAAGTATCAATCTGATTTCATGAGCCTGAAGGTACAAAATCACTTTCCTCCATGGATATTGTTCCTTCTTCTACTTTCACATTTATTTTAAAAGAAAAAAGGTTACATCTGGGGGAGCAGAAAGAAAATGTATCCTTGATATCAGGTCTCACCCACACAGAGAATAAATGAAACTCAGAAGATCTACAAATGCTTTATTTAGTCTAAAAGTATATGGATAGATACTTTTACTATTATGATTTCTAGACTTTATCCTTTCATATGCATTTAAAATACTCCATTGACGTCATGGTATTTTAATGGAGCTCTTTTTGAGTCACAGAAACACTCAGAATGAGGCATAACAACAGTGTTCACCTGCAGTTAGTCATAATAAATCAAGCTTTTTATCACTGTCTCTCACTTATGCCTCATGATGGAATAACCTTAAAAGCTTCTATTTAGAAATCTGCATAAACACACAAATGACACAGAATATGATGCAGAGTGCACTATAATGGAACTCAGTTAGTTAGCAATCCAAATGCTACATGCCATCATAAGGAGCCCCATGATCTCCAAAGAAGATGTTTGTATCCTAATGCAGGTATTCTGTGCAGGAACAAAGTGCCCCTCCCCACATTTTCCAAGCAGTGGCACTGTGTTAGAACTGGGGCAAACCAATACACATTGTCTGAGTTTAAAAATGTGTGACTGTCCAAGAGTCACGTTTTCAATTTCACATTTATTAGTTACATGTATTACAAGCAATAGCTGCCAATTTTCTTTACAAAACCCAACACAAACCTCAAAAAAAAAAAAAACCAAAAAAACAAAAAAAAACCACAACAACAAAAAAAAGCAAAAAAACAAGCCCTTTGCAAAGAATCAGGATTATTTTCTGGTATGTAAACTCTCAACCAGACTATTAACAGAAGGGCAAATTCTGAGACCTCCCTTGAAAAATTGCTATTTACTAGAGACAAGAATACAGGAGATAGGCAGCATACTCCTATGATAAGTTATCACCAGCAATATATTTGTGCTGATAGAAGTCAAAGCCAATCTTCACCATCCCTACTCAAACACTTTCTAGCAGAGAAGACAGAAAAAGGCTGCTATCCTATCACAAGTTGTTTGCCAACTAAATTTAGAAAAACAGTTTTCTACTTAAACTGGGCAAGCTATAGCTGCAGATTGAGGCAAAATAAACACAGAAGCTCACACTAGCATTCTATAGCTGTTTGTTGTGAAGAATTACAGGTAGAAGAGCAAGATTGATCTCTAAGCTGCACACTGGACATACCACACACCTGTGTATGCACAACACTGAAGTGCTGTTTGTTTGCCTGCTTGAGTAGGTATTTCATAAACATATTTTTCTTTCATATGATCCATGATTAATCGCTCTGAGTCATATTTAGCCCTAGATTAGCTGCCTGTCTTTCACCTAATTCAGTCTGAGCTGCACATAGACCGAGGTTCTGGCCCAGCTGTGGTGGCCCCACAGGGTTTTGGTACGTGCCATCAGCCAGCCAGCCCAAGCCAGAGCAGGCGGCAGAGCCACGGGGAGATCAGAAAGCCACCCAAGGAATGTGCTGAGGCAAAGCACACTCCAAGAGCCCTCTCACAGCAAAGGCACCCACAATGCTGATTCCAGGAAGGGAAAATCGCAGAACAAGCCATTGTCTCCATCAGGCAGGCCAGGGAGAGCAGGGAGCACTGAACCGCTGCACCGCAGCCACGGACACACAGGGACAGCTGACTCAGAGTGCTGGAGTCAGACCAGGTGAGACAACCCTGAGAACTGAGACTGCACACACTGAGGCCTTGTCACATCCTTGGAACAACAATTACAGAAGCCATACAACAAATACCCAAAGCACCTTACCAGCATCATCCAAGACCCCAGCACAGAGCTATTAGGTTAAAAGAGGCTTAGATGAAGGTATGAGAATGAAACAAAGGCACTTCTGCTCTGTCATAAACAGCAGGTAGATCTCTATCATGGAAGCAGTGATGCAAGCCACTGTTTAGGAAGCCTGGCTGCCCTGTGTGACATAACATCTGATTTACCACTCCACATGCTCTCCTTGGGTCTCAGCTGCACCACCACGGGAGCATAAAGATAGCTCTAAGTAGGATTTAAAAACGTCAGGAGGAAAGGACAGCAGAAGCATCTGTTAGATACTCTTATTTAACAATATCCTGAAATTGCAAATTATTTGGAAGGACAAAATAAATTGATACAAATGACTTCACATTTGCAACATAGCGATTGGACACTCTCATAAAACCACAAACAGAAAGTCACATAGGCATAAACATATTATTTACTCTCATGATTGCTTTGTAGTGCAAATCTATACTAAGCTCCTGTGTTTGTACCTCACGGTGTATTTACATCTATGGTCCAGTGTAGTTTTGAGATCAGTCTTGTTTTTACTTCATGTTCTGCTGTGAAAAACAGCAGGGAATGCATCGTAAAATTCTGGGGTTTTTACTGCATGTATAGAATCGGCTTTTTTTAAATATAACATGTACTACATATTTTAAACTGTATCAAGCAAAACAACAGGAGAAAAAAGAACCATGTTGGGTTGTGGTAGGAAACCACAATTACCAAGTTTTTTGCTACAAAAGATCAATAGCACAATAGCCTCATATTTACATGGTCACCACCTATTATCATCATCATCATCATTTCAGCCACATGCTTTTCAGGAAACCACAAAAGTAACAGCATTAACCTATTAAAGCAAACAAAATTATTATTTTTCCTTGCCTAATAAAATTCTTCTTTATTTAAAGAATGCAAATAGAGGACTGTTAATCCCCATCAGGTAAATAGTTCACTGATAAAAGCACTGTTTAACAAAAGCAGTTTATTAATAACAAATTTTATTAATAACAACTACTGAAATACAGTATCCCAAACCATTCACAAAATCAACTATTTGTGTAAGCCTTACAACCATAAAGAGAGTAGCATAAAAAGAATGGCAGATAAATATGATCTGCTCTGAAAATAAGCTACTCCAACATTCAGCAATTGATTTTTGCATGGTTTTAAGACCATTTTCTTATCAAAATTAGACAGTTAATCAATACTGAGGTGTTTAAATATGTCCTGAACCTACAAACCTTTATATAATTCAGTGACTTTGAATACAGGCATTGTCCCATTGGGATAGAAAGGATGATTCTTAAAGCTCATGTTGTTTCCTTGCAAAAAAACGTACAAAAACCCCACAACAACAACAAAAACAAATAAGACATCCCAAAACAAACAAAAAAAACCCCTACTTCATTAACTTGGATGTCTAAAACTATTTAGATTTCAGGTTCCCATCTAATTTCTCTCATATTAACTGCTTAGAGAATTACAATACTAACTATAACCACTTGGAATGCCAAACACAGCAGAGCTTCTCTTACCAAATTTCTTAAGGAAATCAAAGGGAGAGATGAAGACACCTCACCTCAAGTGATCTCAACCATCTGCACGTAGACTTCATTTTCCACAAATCCTACCATCCTGGTAATTGTATGTATTTCCAACCTTTAGTTAGGTTGCCCAGTTGATCAAAACTCTTCAGAACATTCACTGTAGAGAAGGAAAATCCAGATGCAAATGTATCTGCCTGAAAAAATGTTCTACTTTGACATAATGATTTAACCTAACCATCACTTACATACGTGGTAAAAGCAGATCAGGAAAGTGAGGAGATCCCTGCACTGCTGCCTCTACAGCTCTCACCCAGCCAGTAGCTGAGACCTCTGATCCCTTATTTCAGAGGTAACCAGTCCAAGTCCTGCTATTTCATCCCAAAACACCCTTTGTTTTTAACCTATGTCACAACCCACTCCTTTCCATGTTAGCCTCAGCTCTCACAAGTCTTTGGCCAGGAAGGATAACATGTGGCTCTAGTGACCCAGACAGTAAGAAGGCCTGTTACTTTGAAACAGTGAAAATAAAACACTGAATGGATAAAAATTTCTCCATGAAATACCCTGATCTAATGTACATGTAAGTAAGTGAAAGATGGCCACACTGAATGGGTCTTCTGTGGATGTAAAAACTACAAGGGATACAAGGGATACTTACAACTTACAGTTTTTGAGAATGGATTGTTTTTCTTTTCCCTCTTGATATGGAGCTTTTCAACCAAATGTGGCTGCTGGGCAAACTGGTTGTGCAGGAATAAACAGCAAACACTGAATGCCAAGAGCTGGAACATGAACTATACAAACAAACTGAAAACTAGATGAACTGTTTGCTTAAAACAGTTTTCATTTTCAATTATAAACTAACATTGTCTAGTTGCAGTAGCACACCTTTTCCAACACAACTCAGTTTGCAGCACTGGTCAATCATACTTCCAGTACTCTGCTCATAAGACTCAGTTATTTTTAATGTGATGAAAATAATATTTTCAGCTAATCTGCCCATTACCATGAAGTGAATGAAGAAGTTCATGAAAACATCTGTTTGGATATTCAAGGTTACCCATGGCAGAAGCATTGTGTAATGAGAATCTCTCCTTTTGTTTTTAATATTTCAGATGCCCTGTAATGCCTGTGATTTTGAATACATTGTTTCAGGTATAAACAGAGACAATACATTCAAAACAGGATTTGGATTGTTTTGACACATGCTAACATCAGTGGAAAAGATGTGAAATAGAAATCTTGTTACAAAAATAAAAAATGAATAACGTGGCAGCAAGCATGATCTCATCTAAGTCTTCATCTGAACAGAGCACAGAGGCAAAACCAGAAGGCTCTTGTGTCACATTGTTATCTAAAGTCCTGATTAGATTTTCACCTCAGAGTTCTCAATTTTGGTAGCAATCATCACAAAGATACTATGGTGACTGGCACTCTGTAAATACATCACACAGACAGGTAACAGTACAGAACAGCTATCAGATAAGAGTGTGAAGCATTTGAAAATTCAACCCTGCCATTAGGTCGGTATAACAGTACTCAATTTTATGGCAGTAGAAAAGTGATTACAGATAAAAAGGTAGGATTAGTGCTGTACAAATTCTTCTCTTAAATTTGATCATCATCATCCAATAGCATTACTTAGGTTTTTAAGGAGTATCAGAATTCAACAAGTATATAAGGATGTATTAACTGTAAATTTAATAAAAGCTGCAGCACAAACCACAGGTTACAGTTTGAATGGCCTCACTTTGTCTGACACTGCACAAAACTGCAACAAATGAATCACACAACTGAGAGCCTCCTCTTGAGTATCTGCCAAAGAATAGAGGCTGTTATTTCCTGTGCTTCTATTTTAGATTTTATTATAAATTTGTGATAATCCATTATAAGGCTGGACTGGGTACCTGTCTGTGAAGTACAACGTGGTGTGCTATGGGTGGTACTATGGGAATGAGGTTCTCGTCATCCCAGTGGATTTGGTCAATGTTTCCTCACTCCAGAGCCGGAGGTGTGAAGAGCAGCTCCATGTCCATGGCCCACCACCCCATAGTTGTGATTGCTACAAAATATTATCATTTTAAAAACTCCACCCACTAATGATTTCCTCACATTCCTTAAGTACTCTAAATATCTCCTAAGCATTGCATTCCAACTCTTCATGCATTACTGTACATTACTGCAAGCATCTTACTGATATGGTTGTAACCCACTGTAATGAAAATATCTAAAAAAAAATTCTAAAAAATTGACTTCTACAAAGTATATTTTTTATACAATCAACTCTCAACCAAGAAACGGTACATTCAGTATAGGAGCTGCATTATGTGAGCAACAGAAAAATTGTACACTGCACAATCCAATCAGTATCCCCATTACAGGTGTTCATTCTGAGCACCACAGGTTCTTGCACAGTTTTGGCATACAGGGGTTTGTTTCCTGTTTCACAGACAGCTCTTAGAAAACCTCAGGGGTGACTCTGCCTCCAAAACAGCATAATGTAAGGTGGGGTGATGATACAAATTGTAATTTTCATTCTGATGGACATACTTATATGACATTTCACTTCCTCTTCCAGGGAGTAGAAATTATATATCCAACAATTTTAGTGCTAGACTAGACAGATAAATATTTTGGGAAGTTTTTTGCTCCCTAGCAGTAGTTGCCTACACAGTCCTGAGGTTTTGAGGTATCCAAGGCATGGGCTGGCTGTTCTGGGAAAGAAGCAGTTGAGCACACTTGCCACATGTGCCAGAAGCTCAGTGGAAAATACTGGTGATAAAATGTAATTTACCGAGTTGATACTGCAACAGAAAGTTCACAGTCCTCTGCCTAAACTGTCTCCAACAAGACCTGTGTTTGTGTCTCTGCTACACATCTCTACTTTTTGGGAGCTCCCTGGTGTTTTGTGGCCCTCTCCCATCAGCTGGGGCCACCTCTGTCATGGTCAGGCTGTGGACACACACACGAACCCAGCACAGAGCAGCAGAGACTGCCCCGTCTGCAACAGAGCAGAGCCCAGATGTAAACAAGCATACTTGCAGGGCAGCTGATGAGTGAGCATGGAGCTTTCTATCTTAGCAACATACATGCACCCATTGTCTCTCACCATCTGCTGCAGGAGAGGAAAACCTATGCATACAGAGCCACACTACATTTGCAAGAAGAGTAGTTTTAAATTATTTGCATAACTCTAATCCACTTTTTCCTAACAACACCCTCTAACGGGAATGACTTAGAGCCCCAGTTTAGCTGCTACTAAACTATTGCTGTCTTTGCTTTACCTCTGGAAGAACAAGATAAACTTCGAGCTTCCTTTGTCAAATGAAAAATATTTCAGCCAAAAACATCAAGCTCTGACAATCTCATATGTATGGTAGTGCCTAAATTAAGGTATGTATGTTTGAAACTTGTATCCTTTGAGGACAATCTGTGTAGTAGAGATAAACGTTATAAAATGCAGGCAGCTAAATAATGAAGTAAGGATTCTGGAATTTAATATGATAACTCAAGCACTGAGCTGTATGTATTTAGATTTTGGAATTTTCACTTTTTCCAAATGTCATTATAAGAACTACAGCTCCTTAAAAAAAAAAAAAAGTATATGCCAGGATGAATACTAGTTCCCTAAATATTTTTAGTACAAGACATATAATTTACTCAATAAGTGAAAAAGTTTGTTTAGAAAAAGCTACTCAACTGTACTGAATGTCCAAAATCATTCTCCATCTGCAGAACCATAAAAGGGCTCAAAACAGAAGCAGAATGTTTTACAACAGCTGGTCTCTTTCAACTTTCTGTAATTTTTATAGCTCCTTTTCAGTGATTTTTTTTTTAGTATACTGCAGCAGGATTCTTCTAGAAGCAGGCAAACCATGGTTTCACTTGTGCAATTCCATGAAGCAGAAGTGGATCGCTGTTATCCCGAACCACCACCAGACCCATGCAGGGTCAAGTAATGTACTCTCACATCAGGGCTGAAAACTTATCAAATGTGGCCCTGATCCAGCAAAGCACTTAAGCACATGCTTTACTTTAAACATGTAAGTAATCCTATTAGAGTAAATGAGATTCAGCATAAACCACTGGACTGAATCTCAGAATACCTTGGTTGTGGCCCTGATTATGTCAGTGACCGACTGTGTAACCTTGGACAAATCACTGCACTTCTGTGCCCGTGTTTCCTCTCTTGCCCTCTACGTGTCCATGCCATGTTGCACTACCTCACCAAAAGCAACCCCAATGAACCTCCTAGAAACTGCTGTACTCCCAATGGTGGCAGGGATGTGTGTGTACATCAGTCCATTTCAAACACCTGTCATGTACTCAACACTAACTCTTCTCTAAAAATCCCCAAGATGGCATCCCTCACCCTTAGGTCTTCTTATCCAGTATTGAGCACCAATTTCAAAAGCACAGCATTGCACTTAGAAAGCAGTTGGGGTGGAATCCAGCCAAAGGCTGCCTGCAGGTCAGTGCCAGCACAGCTCCTCAGTATGCCTGGTTCCAAACCCAGGACTCAGGATGCAGCTTCCCCCCCACCTCTGACCCCTCCTCACAGGGCACCCCGAGATCCTGCCTGGGGGTTCATGGGTCAGTCTGCCACATTCTGCCAGTGTTGCATCCACTGAAGGACAAAAACCCTACAGTCCTGGGAAATTCTGTGCAAAGCATGCAGGTGGAAGGTAGCATTGTCTCACAGGGTGCAATGTATTTGCACTAAAAGGCTTTATATTTGCTATTTTTAGACACTGTGATGCAAGATACAATTTTCCACAGGCAGGCCATACGCCATCAACTCTATGTCTTAATGATCTTGAGAATATTTTCACATAAATAATTCTGCTTTTGCACATATATAAAACCACGTAGTCTGTTTACTCTTGCCATCACGCTGCTTCCCGGCAGTTGTCACAGGCAATGTCACTGTCACAAGGAGAATATGGATTCAGCTCCTAACAATGAAGCAGGCATGGGTGAGTGGGCAGGACACTCAAATGAGTTTCAGAAAGACTTGAGGTGAAATACTGTCCCTAGTGAAATCAATAACAGTTCTCACATTTACTTCAGCAGAGTAAATATTTCAGCCCTTTTTTTCAATGCCTTCTGGTCATCTCTGTACCTAACAGAACAATCATTTATTTTCTTTCAAAACACAGGGGAAAAGACAGATGACAAGGAAAGCAAAGCAGGGAGGCAAGATATCAAAACAGATGCACTCTCTTTATCAGAATAATTAAAAAATCCCACAAACTTACAGTGACTCCTATTACAGATTATAAACAATGCAGAAAATGAGATTAGATTAACATAGTTAGGACTATCCTTTCGAGGAACTCATTCACAAATTCTTCTTCTGTCCTTGAAACACCTGTACACCACGTTGCTGTCTTCCCAGCTGAGCCAATGAAGAGCTCACAGCAACAGCAACACAATTCCGCGTGTGTCAGCCTGCTCCGGATCAGGCTTTTTGCATACAAAGATATCTATTATAAGACACAAGCATCACGAGCTGTAGTCTGTTAATTAAAATATTTTCTGCTGCAGACTGAAAGCCTGGCCTACAAGGTACTTGCCAAAATTATGTTCAGGAACACAGCAACTGAAATGTGTTTCTGAATAGGCCAAAAGTAAGTTACTTTTGACTTTTTCTGAATGCACACTCTGTTCTCATTGTACAACGATGGGAAATACAGTTAAAAGGTTATCGATAACTGTGCACTAGCAGCAAGTTAATGTACACAAGAAACTACCGGTATTCAGAAGATATTAAAAATTTTGGACGTACAAAAAAAAAAAAAAATTAGAAAGAGCCTACAGAGTAACCTGTACCAGAGCTTGAATTAAGCCCGCCGTGCACAACACGGGAAAGTCACAGCACAAGTGAAATTTACAGTAAACACGCCGGCTGCCAGTAAGCGCTGCAAGTTTCCAAAATTAGCCGGCTTATCAGCCAACAGCGGACATTTACGAGGCATTTTAGAGCTCCCGGAGTCCTTAGCAGCACTCAAAGTTGGGGCTGACATTTCATCTTTAATTCACGCCCCAGCGTGTTCCCGCACCGCGCTAACAAAGCCGCACGCCGCCGGCCCCGCGGGGGCGCATGCGCGGGCCGTGCGCGCCCCGCCGGCACCGCCGCTCCGCGGCCAGCTGGACACGGGCCGGACAGCGCGGCCAGCTGGACACGGGCCGGGCACCGCCCGCCAAACTTCTGCAGCGGCGGCTCCCGTGGACATCGGCCTGCAGAGCCACACAGGAGTCCACCCACGACAGCTACCCAGACGCGATTTCTCTAGGAGAAAGTTTTCTCCAGCTACTGAATCTATTTGAACGCACGTTACTTCTCTCTCTGAAAGTGAGCTTTGTATTCCAGCAAAGTTCATCTCTTCGTTTGGAAAGGATTATTGAAAAAAAAATAGGATTTAACGTAAGTTCAGGCTTCATGCAGCACCCTTCTTTTCCCCAGCATCTCATACGGTGCCTCACAAAAGGCCCCAGAGGTTGGACAAACATAGCACCAGGAAAAACACAGAGTGAAAGGGATCTTTATGTGCATGTGTGAGGGCCCAGTGCTAATAGCTCAATGTGCTATTGACACATCACAGTGCAAACAGCTAAGTCTTTTTCAAAATAGCATGAGTCACAGTGTCATTCTCAACTTTGCCTTTCTCAGATTTGGGTAATTTGTGGTAAATCATCCCCGTATTATTAACACATATTTCTGTAAATGAAGGTAAGACACTGAGAAATTACTATTGCTTCTGACTGTAACGTTTACTCCAAACACTGCACATGCCGCAGAGGTGTGAATAGACAGAAGTGGTACTGCAACTTCTGTGACAGCCCTCGCCAAAACGGAGCGTTAGTTACCCTCCTGTACCAGCAGCTGATGCACTTTTAGATAATCCTCCCGTTTGGATAATCCTCTAGTTAGGAACTGGCCATAACAGAGCCGCGCTGAGCCGAGAGAAGAGAGCAGAGGGAGGCTCTGTCCTCTCCTCACAGGGCCATCCGAGCCCGACGCGCCGGGAGCCGCCGCGGCTCCCGCCCGGGGAAAGTTCGGCAAGTCCCGAGCCCACCGCGAGCGCTGCGCGCTCGGGACGCGCCTTTGTTCGCCGGCCACAGGGAGCAGGATCGCCTGCCCGAGCTCTTCCCAGCTGTCTGCCGCTCGCACCCTTCTGAACCGCCCGAGCACCGGCCCGAGGGCAGGTTCCCCGGGGCGAGCCCCGCGGCGGCCGCCGACCACAACTTTCCGGGGCCGGGCATCCCTCGGCCCCGCGGAGAGAGGCGGGCGCACCCGCCCCGGGCATCCCCCAGCCCCGAGCCTCCCCGCCCTGACGGAGCCCCAACTCCGGTCCGCGGGCAACCGGCCCGGGCAGCAGCACAAGGAATTAACACCCGCGGGAATAATCACCTTGTTGTAGTTGTAGTAACCCAAGCACTGGGCAAAGTCCAGGTTGGCGGGGTCTCCGGGGAGCGCGCTGCCCGCCGCAGCCGGATAAAATCTTACATCCATGCTGGAGATTTGGTCCACTTGGAGAGACCGCCGGGAGGTTTAATAGATCCACCTTCAAGTGCCTTCCCCGGGGTAGGGGCACGGGCAAACCGCCGTCGGAGCGGAGCTGCGGGGCGCCGAGCCTGCCCGAGAGCGGGGACGAGCGAGGGCCGGGGGGCGGCGGAGACAGCGGGGAAGAAGAGGCGGAAAAGTGCAGGTAAACAAGGAGGAGAAGAGAGGAGGATGAGAGGAGAGGTGGGCAGCGGACCCCAGGTGGATGCCCGTCCACCTCGGCGGAAGGAGGGGAGGGGAGGGAAGGAGGGAGGGCAGGGGAGAGGGAAGGAGGGAGGGAGGGCTGTTGTTTTTTAAAAGCTCAGTGCCAAGCCACAGGCTTTGCCTCCGCATTCAGGAGCAGCTGCTGTACACAAAGGAGCCACGCGCCCGGCGCGGACGGACTGACGGACGGACCGGCCGCTGCTGTCCGCCCGACAAAGGCGGGGGGACCGTCACCGCCGGAGGAGCGGGGCACGGCGGGGCCGCGGCCGCCCCGCGCTGCCGGGGAGGGGGCGGCTACCCCGGACTCGGTGCAACAGGGCTGCGCGCTGCGGGGCGAAGTGCCGAGCGAGCGGCGCCGCGCTGGCAGCGCTCCCGGGCGGAGCGGCCGGGCCCGCGCCCCTCCCCGCCCCGCCGCGCCCCTCCCGCCGCCCGCAGCCCCCCCCGCCCGGTGCGCGCCCGCGCCGCCGCTCGCCCGCCCGGGCCGGAGCGGGGCCGGCAGCGGCCCTGCCCATGGCTGTCGTCGCTCCCGGAAGGTTCCAGGTGAGTAACTTTCACAGCTTCCACCAGTTTTCCGCTTTTTTTTTTTTTTTTTTTGGATAATGCACTTTATCGATTCACACCGCTGCCTTGCTGCGTCAGGTAGGTAGCAGAAGAAACAAGTTTTTTTAACCTGCTGTCAAGAGCAAAACTTTAAAGCACAGTAGCCTGCCTCACAGAAACCTCCTCACACTCTCAAAGTCTCCGGGTGATGAGTCAAAGCAACCTGCTAATAACCCAAATTTGTTTTGTCAGTCGTAGGCACAGCCCAGCCCAGCCCAGCCGTATCTGGTCCCTTGCATGTTGCTTTGCTGACCTGAAAACCTGCTCCAGAACTTTTGGAGAAAACACTAAAGCAGCACAAGGCCATTTAACCTTACAACTTGAGCCCTGCAGGCAAGGTGCAAGGAAGAAGGATGGAAACACGCCCCGGAGTCAAGGTTTCTGTGACAGGGAGAGGATTGCCTTTTGGGTCTAGGCTGGATTCCTGGGCAGTTCTCATGCAGCTGAAAGTACACCCCAGATGGAGTTTCCTCCATTTGGCTGCAAAATAGCAATGGTATACAAGGTATATATAAGTATACAAGGCCTAACTGCACAACAGCAGCAAGACCTTCTCTGAAGGACCGACATCCTTGGGCCCATGCTCAGTCCCACTTCCGATGCCTGCCTCAGGAGCTTAGTGCCCCTTACTTCATCTCTAGGCATGATTCTTCACTGTTTAAAAACAGTGCAAACGGGAGCAAACTGTAAAACAGTCCATAGCTACATCATGTAAAAAGGAACATCTTCCCAATTCTATTCCTAGAAATCTTATGTTCAATATTTGTGGCACAAGTGGTACAGGTAGCTCCTGGTTGCATAGGACATGCCAGATCACCCTTACTCAGGTTATTGATTCTGATGTATCACACTTTGAAGCAAACATCTCTAGTATGGTATTTTGCACTAAGAGCAGAATTAAACATAGTACAGATACATTTTTGTATTTCCATAGAGTATTCAGAATTGAACTCTCTGGAAAACTGTGTATGAATGGGTAAATGCCTCGATAGCAAAGATAACAGGCATACACTATCAAATACCTAATCCAATTTCATATTCATTATGGCAACTGTTTTTAACCAAAGGGAAAAGACTGCAAAATGTACTCTGTTACTAGGAGAGGAGTGGTTAAGGCACATATAGCGCAGAATATTCGCACAGGCACACCCCATATCTGTGGCAAAAAATTACTTATGCTCCTGAGAGAAACAAATTTTTCAGAAAAAGAAATGAAACTGTTTCAAAATGCAACATCGCATTAGAGCATTTCTCCAACACAGTGATGGAAAAGTGGTAGTGTACAGGCACAGCAAACATCTTTCAACTGAGGCTGAAAGTAAAAGTAGAATTCTACCCAAGTGCACACGTTACATTAAGCAGATTCTCAGGTATAGGAACAGATCGTTGCCCTCAAGTTCTGGGCTGCTCTGCTCTATGAACACAGCTATTTCCCACTGCCTAGCTCTGGGTCACAACTCTTCTAATGAAATCTGAAAGCATACTTCCACTGAATTCAGAGGAAGACTACATGAGTGAGGAATGAACAGCAAATTATTCCAAGTCTGGCTTTGGTCCTGTTGCTGCACTGCAAGCAGGCACTGCAAGGCTGCAGACCTGTGTGATCCATGGGCAGTGCAAGGGCAGCTCACCTCTCCTGTCCCCTGCTCGAGCAGCAGCCTCTGCTGCGGGGCCAGCAATGGGAGCACCTGCAGCAGGAGGCACAGCGGGTGCTCCGGGGGACTGGCACCTACTGCCACTGGTTAGAAGACTTGGGGTCAGGAGATGAGCAAATAATGGTGGTGTAAATAGTGATGATTTTAAGTATTCTGCTGTTTCCAACAGAGTTCATTCTGAAAGTAATACCCACAACAGTAATACCCCAAAATACTCCGTTTTGACATCACTGGCTCAGAAAGTTAATGTAAATTGGAACAGACTCAGTCAGCATTAAAAAAAAAAAAAAGGAATTACATTCAGGTTAGGCAAAATACCCCCAAAATATGATTCGGTGAAAAGCTTTGAAATACTCTTTGTTTATACTATCATGAAACTAAAGCAGAACTTCAATATTTTCAACAATAAAAGAATTACAATTCCTGGCTACAATCTACCTTTGTCACCTCTACCTAGTGCCCAAAGTCTTTAGAAGAACTAGTATGACTGCAGTGAAATAAATAAGTGATCTAAAATTATCTAAAGAAAAGAGAAGAGAAGCTGGCATATATATGCTAATTTATTTTTCTTTTTAAATAAAATATTATTGTTTATGTGATACTGTACCAGAGAGAATTGTACAAACTAAAGAAATAGGTATGTGTTTTTCTTTCTCAACACCTCTTCAATGTAGTATATTAAATAAGTAAACTTGAGCAATCTCTGCTACACTTTAAATCCATATACATGATGTCATTATGTGTTTCTTATTACAATTCATTTAAGTGCATTTATCTCAGGAGTACCTTAAAGGTGGAAAATGAGCCAAAGTATTTATAACCTCTTATACATGATGCTTGAAAAGAGTCCAACAAATTCTTCTCTCAAGCCATTCTCTTAAAGGTCTTTCGGTAAAACTATGGTTTTGAAATTTACTAACATATTTTTTTTTTCTTTCAGAGTAGACGGAAGTATAAAGTATTTGCAATTTTGAGTAAGTATTTTTAATAAAAGCAAGTATCTATCTATAGTAAGTGGAGTACTCCAGTAATTTCCCTGGTCCTGGGTAGCCTGAGTTTCAAAGAAACTCTTCAAAACGCCTTGTTTCATAAAGGTTTGAATGTATGCCTACTGATGCCAACAATTATGATTCAGGAAGCAACACACAAATGGTGACTCTGTTCCATCTTCAGCTATACTTTCTTCTGACTCATCATCACAATTCAATTTTAAAAGCCATTAAGAACACTCAAACTGCTTTTCTGATGTAAGAACAGAAATTGTATTGAGTGAATCAGTCACATACAGACTTGAAAGTATGCCTGCACAAATTCTCACTGCTGCCCAGAAACATTTCAACTTGCACAGGTAAATATGAATGTTCCAAGCCTGGCTGATTCCCACACAAGCCTTACAACCTTTTTTCTTTTTTTTTCTCCCCCATACCAGGCCAAATTTTGTATCCTTAGAGCATTTGCAAACCCTGTGTCAGTTCAGTAACATGGAAATAGTATCTGAGGCTCAGTAACAACAAAGGCACTGGAAGATTTACTCCAGCAAACCACAGGGTCAGGAAGGAACCTCAGAGGTAAGAGCAAACAGACCAGATCTCTTAATACCCAAATTCTCAGGTAGGCAGCCAAGTCCTCCACAAGCATTACACCTCAGCAACCCACCCTGTCTCTGACCACACAGTTCCCACCCACTGGCAAAGACAGCAAGCATGGGAGGGGCAGGAAAATGAAGGAGAAGGGATGGAACGAGCCAAGGATGGACTGAAACCCTCTGCTCCAGTTTTACAGTGCAGAGCCAACACTACAAAGAGCTGGCATTTGCTTGCACAGCGCAGGGTGCACATCTATTGCCCCAGCCCTCTCCACAGGCCTAGGGGAAGGTAGTTAGATTTACTCTGGGCAGTGCATGGAAGAAACACACAAATTCTCAGGAGGTTCAATAACTTTTACCCACAAACTTTAGAACTCTTAAGTAGAAAAAGGTGCTTGGCAAATTTTAAAATATCCAGGTGAAGTACAGCACTTTGCAAACTATCCAGACACCACAAGGTACTTACTGGAAAATTTTGGTTCAGCTTTAAGAAGAGGAAGGTAGAAGAAAGAGGGAGAAAGAGAAAGAAAAGGGAGAGAGAAAGGTAAATATTCAGCATCCTAGGATCCACTATTCCTTCAGTCTCCTACATTGTCTTTTGGCTTCTGTAAGTACTGGGAGGAACAAGAGGAAAGGGAGGAATAGGACATCTCTACTGCCACCTGTTAAGACTGTCTTAGCCCCTTCCCCCCAGAGCACATGTGGAGGATGGAAGGGCACAAAATAAAAAGGATGGAATACAGAAGGAGAAAAGAAAGAGCACCAAGCAGGTCTGGCTTAGAAAAGAGTCTAAATCCTCCTGAAATCAATAGAAAGTCCCTTTAATTGGCTGCAATGAGTTCTGAATTAGACCCATATTCTACTTACCAAGTACAGCTGCTGAGAATCAATAATATTTTGACTAACCCTTCAAAACAACTACACTACTAACTTCTGGCTAAGAAAAAGTACAATTAATAGCATATTCATTCATTAGAATTTATCTCACTGAAGTCCCCTTCTCATCAGGTGGTAGAGTCAGATGGTGTTTAGAAGTGATCACACATGCATGAATATCCCATATAAGTGAGGCAATAAAGAAAAGACTTTTGTTCTTAACATTAAGTCAGATCAAATATTCATTGATATCTACATCTCTTAGCAAGTATCTCAAGCAGAGATCAATAAACACTTATTAGTCACTGACTATGTTTCCTGCAGTAAAGGAAGGAATTTCAGCCAACAGATCGGAGAAGCCAAACTGGGGGAGCTGGAGTTTAGTGCTTGCCTGCCAGATGATCATTTACCTTCTCATTGTCTCAGTTGCCACATCTAGAGAACTGCAGATCAAATAATTATTTAAAAACTATAATCATTCATTTAAAATACAAATCATTATTTCAAAATACAAGTATGGATTGCTGCAAAGGGGAAAAAATCATAACTGCAAGATTTTGGTTTGTGAAAATTCTTTCAGGCCCAAATTAGGAAATACATTACTTTGTGAAACTGGGACTAAAATAAAATTATTAAACTTTTCAAAGATTTACATGTGCCTCTTTGATGTTTCTGAAGTCTGTTAGTTTACCTGAAGTATTTTACCACCTCAAATCACATACAATATTTCAAATAATATTCTGCCAGAAAAGCAGATATTTGAGTTGTTTAGAGAGCAGAGACAATCATCACTACTGTTGAACTATGTTACAGCAAAAAGGTTTCTGCTGCTTTAAAGAAAGTATTCCATAACCTTCCAAAATAAACCTGTGTGTAATGGACAATATAGGATTACTTTTTGGCAGCGGGAATATCCTGTTGCTATTGACTGCAGTGTCACAGTATCCTCACATACTAGTACACAGTTATTGTGGGATAAAGACCACGTTGAAAAACAAACTGATTGCAGCACTGAAAACAGTAAAGGAACTGTCCAGTAATATGAAAATTCACTTCTTTAGGAGAACAATGACTGGAACAGTGTCACGTCTAGATTAGCATGAAAGAATAAAAGTTTTAACTGAAAAGAAGAAATTAATGCAGTGTATTCCTTTCTTTCAGGGATGCCATTTTAAAGCAAGACATGAAAACTTGGTTAGAGATGGTGCTGTATATGGTTTTATATATATATACATAGATATATATATAATTTAGATCATCTGTTGATATAAAGCTGTGTGGTATGTTTCTGGTTTTCTCCTCCAGCTCTCTCCACATTCATACATTTGTTGAATATAAACTTCTGGAACTATTATGAGGGGGGGGGAAAAAGCCACTGGCATCTACATTTTACAGGGAATTTACAAGGACAATGTCTACAGAAAGAAAAATATGCTCACTATGAGCAATCCAAATTCTTCTCTAAATTTCTCTGTTAGTCTAGAGGAATGTGATAGGCAGAAACTTTCATTTTACAGTAGAACCAAATCTACTGAAAGAATTAATGAAAAGTCTTAGTGAGATATACTGAAGAGTTTTTCCAGGTGAGAAAGATTACATTTAATCCTTGTATCCGCAACAAATTCACTCATGCATGTTTCTCAGTTTTAATTTCATCCAATGTTCTTTTAGGCAATGGTTCGAAATACACACAAATGACCTCTGATATATTTCAGGTGCATACTTTATATATTATATACATGCAATATAAAGCACCTAAAGAAGGATGTGGGGATGTTTCTGGAACAATCAATGACATGTCTTTCTGAGATTTTGTGAGCTTAATTCAACAATCCCCAACTCAAGGGCATACTCACCCTTGAGAGCTGTGTGGTACCCTGTGGGGAAGGTAAGCAGCAGTGGCTGTCCCCAGAGCTGGGGAGGTGGCTCTGTCCACCCTCAATGACCACAATGCACATCCTTTGTTGGTGGCTGTAGAAGGGATGGGCTTTTGGTCATCTCTTGGAAGCCAATGAAGGACTTGATGAGACACAGCCAAGGTATAAGGTAAAAGCAGTGTAGTTTCATAGTCATGCCTTAAAAACAAAAGTAATTATTTTAAAATGCTGCTGTCATCATGTCCCTTTCAAATGTTACAGTGACTTACCATGATATTAGTGTCACACCATCTACCAGCACAGGTTATAACATTAAATAATTAGTGACCAATGCTAGGGAATGTGAAGATATATTAAAAATAAAATTAATAGGGCTGTAGACATACTGCTTTATTTGGATAGATCAGATCCATACAATAACTGGGAGTAGTCTTCCAAAGGACCCATTAGTTATCCTTTAGGTCTTCTAATTAATGATGTAGTCTTCTGAGAGCACATTAATAACTCTGATATTAATAGCAGCATAATTCTAGCTGAGAATTAAAAAAATGAAGCATTATTTTATAAGTACTTGTACAATAGAGCTTGGGACTTAGTAATAGACACATACATAAATTCATCAGACTGAAAATTAGGGAACAGATTTCTGAAGGTGTAATTAGGGACTGCAATAACATCTCTAAATGAACTGCTATACTTTCATTTGGGATTTATGTTCAGTTATTGAGTTGAAGGGTTTTTTTTTTGGTTTTTTTTGTTGTTGTTTATGGGGTTTTGTTTGGGTTTTTTTTTGTATGCCTCAGTGGCCACGTTTTCAGTGTTGAAAGGACAGATTCCAGTTCTCAGGACCATTTCCTGAAGTTCATGAACAGTATGTGCCAAGCTGGTCTTAAAGAATCAGTCCACATTACCATGAATAGCTAATATTTAATAAAACATCTGATCACAAAACCAAATCTAAAAAAAAAAATCAGTAGTAAAATAACACTCCGACTTGCTACTAAATGCAATGTTCTTTGATATAAGTCTATTTCAACTTCATTTATTCCAGGGTTCTACAGCAGTCAAAATAATCAATGCAGAATTTTCCATGTGATTTACACATTGCTTTTTAAAATGAATTGTCTGAAACAAAAAATGCTTTTTTTCTGCTGCCTTGCTTGTTTTCTAAAACATATTTTCTTTCTTTTAAAGTGAGAGAACGACCTCTGCTTCAGGAACAATTTTCTGAGACAGTGTGTTTATCAAATGGCTTCTCTGCTTTCATGAAAACAATTTATTTTCACTGAACTCCTCAAGATAAGCACTGAAGTCAGGAAGAATGTACAATGACATTTATAATTACATTCAAGAAACAAATATTTTGCTAAAGAAAGGATTTGGATTTTTATTGATTTTAGAGATAAAAAATATTTTCTTTCTTCCAACATACCATTTAATGACATTGTCTCCCTGAAATTACAAAGTATGTTTTTATATGCATGGAAAGAAAAGCCCAGGACAGTAATCTTCTCATAGAAAAGCTACAGTATGGATCCTAAACAATGAAAGCTCTAGCACAGTCCTTACAACCAAATTGCCCTCCCTGCCCCAATCTTCGGAAATAATCTGCAGAAAAGGGCAATTTAAGCAGGAGGATACATGCCCCTTGCAGAGCCTCCTCCAAACAACCCCTCCATGCCCAATCTTTGAAAAGAGACAAAACGGTTGGCTCTTGGCACAATACATCCATCTCTCCAGCTTTCCTCCCACGCTTTCCCCTTGCTCAGAGACATTTCTTAAGCTCCAGAGCTCAGTGCAGAGCCTGTGGACATGGGGCATGGTGCCTCCCATTCTCTGGGGAACTGGAACTGGAAGACCTTGCTGAGAAATCTCCTTCTGTTTCCCTTATGGATTCAGCCCTGGACCTGTTCTCAACCACCAACAGAAGCTCAGTCATGCCAGACAATTACTGCTTCCTGCTATATTCTCAAATACCCCTAAAATCAAGGTAGTCCACAGTGTATCTCATCTTTCAGGACAAAGCAGCCACAGATTTAGCCCTGCAGTGCCAGTATTTTGAAATGCAAATTCAATAACTACCTATGCAAAAGCTGCCCATGAATATATTTAGGAGTTCCATTTGGGCTGCCTGGAAACGTGGGGTTTACAGGATTAAAAAGACACACTACTATCACTCCAATGAATGTCCTTTAATTTGTGAGAATTCATTTTAGAATAAAAAATTTAAGATCTGGTTTATTCCTTGTCAGTCAAACATCCTAGCTTTTCATTATCCCATTTTTTTTTCAGTGCATGTAGGTAGTTCTCATCATAAAGATCCCCTGATAAAGTTCTCCTCCAGAGACATACTCTTTTTGTAGGCTCAGCTAGTGAAGAAATATCATTCATTTGTAATACTCAAAGAGAAGTTGAAAAAAAAAATCAAAAGCAGCTGAAAAGAGATTGTATTTCACTAATATACACCAAGGCTTTATTTAAAATATACAGTGTTAAATTTGATCAAATATCAACCCACCATTCAGAGTGAAATAATCTCTTTTAATTTGCATGTATCTGTGTGTGCCAAAGAGAAGTGTGTTTGCTTTCAAGCAGGTGCACATCCTGCTATGACTAAATCTCTAACTCATCAAATTGCTTTACCAGTGTGGGACATGCCCTTTTTCTGGAACAGCTTCAAGTATTTTCCCCAGCATTTCAGCCACCTGTTTACCGAGTTCATACTCCAGAGGAGATGCATGCAATTAGAAACAAGGAAATGAAAATAAATGACCTTGTTTGTTATAAATAACAAAGAGACTCAGCAAAATTAATGCAGTGAAGCCTGACCTTCTGACCTGAAAGAAAGAATCACCTCATTCCTTTGTAGCAGGCTCACAATGCTCCAGCACCAGGCATTGTTGTGCAGCTTTGCCTCTTTTGATGGATCTTAAAGAAGTATATTCTAAATATTAAATGTTTTACAAGTTAGATTAGGAAATTTGCATTAAAAAGAATGTCGAAACAAAGTCAAGAGAGCAATGATAAAGATGATCACTCCTTTATTTAGCGAATCCAGGTAAGCTGTGTGTATGGCAGTTCACTATAATACAGTTTTTCAGTTGAAAAATAAATATGGCATTCCAGGTGCTAAAAAGCCACAAAATGTCTCCTTCGGTGTTCAGTGAATTGATGAGGGAGAAAGTTTTTAATTAGCCAACTCCAGGAAAAGGAAACATTTTTCTTTTGTTAATTGTTTGTGCTATGATGGTCTGACTTTTGAAAAAAAGCGAAGTACTTCCACAACTACTGCCAAAAATATATACTTTTTTTTCTCATCCCTTAATTAGGCAAGTAGAAATGCTTTCTTTTATATGAAGCTCACTGAATAATGTTTCTATGGGTTACATTTTCACTTTTAATTGATTCATGTCAGTCTGGAACTGTGTCCAGCTGCAACAGAAGGCAAGGTGCTAGAAATTTGTTTCCTTGCCTGTCTTTGGAGAAAATGAGAACACAGCATTGTTTTCATGGCAGTCCTCACAAAAAGAGCAGTGCGTAATTACAGTGCTGGTTCCCATCTTGTCAGTCTCCCAAACAAGTCTGTTATTAATGAAGCAGCTCAGAACAGTTGCAGAAATGAAAGGAAAATGTGTTTGCATCTCACTGAAAGCAGTTCCCATAACAGGTATTGTTTGATAAAGATTTTTCCAAAACTTGTTTTGTGGGTTTTCTTCCCCTTCTCTCACTTTCAGTGACATCCATCCAGCTGCTGAGGTACAGCAACACCCTTCCCAGCAATCACAGCCTCAACTCTCCAAGTTCCTCTTTTGCCCAGAGTGCATTGAGGGCAGTGGGGATGGGGCAGCTCTCCCTGCAGTGCCCAGGGTGATGGGCACAGCCCAGGGACTCAGCCAGCCACAGCCACAGCCCAGGGACACAGACAGCCAGCAGTGCAGGGCCACAGGAGGCATGGCAGTCACAGAGAGGCACTGAGCAATCAGTCTCACACACAGGAGAGCAGCAGCCAGAGCAGCAAAAGTCACCTCATGCAGGACCACGACCAGGATCAGGAGCATGAGGGGGCAGTGACCCTTCTCCTCCCCACCCTCTCACCCTTCTTCCATAATTCTGCATCCAATGGAGCCACTCCAGCCCTTTAAGCTCTTGGCATGCCTCACTCCTGCTCCCAAACTTTTACAGTAAAAGGGTGACCTGAATGAATCATTTCCAGCAGAAAAAGAGCTGATCAACACAGCCTCTCCTTCTACTCATATAGTCTCATGAGCAGCTTGTTCTTTAGTCCAAATGTGTGCATCATTAAAAACTGAATACTCCACATGGCTGAAGATAGGGATGTGTGGAAGTGTTTGAGTGAATCAGAGACCTTTGGGGTACTGTCTTCTCAATCAATCTGCATTTGTCCACATAGATTAAACCAGAGCACTCACGTGTCTAAACACTGAGCTGTGAGGCCCTGTATGACAGGCCCCATCTGAGAAAACCTGCATGAGAAACAGGTTCTGAGAGCTGAGCCCGACCAGCAGAAATTCTGCATTTGTGGAGCATGAAGTCACAACCTCTGTCCTGCTCTGGGGTTCCACATGGTCCAACAGATACCCAGGCTGGAGAGGGGCTGTGGATCTGTGCTGATCCACCTCTGTATGGTGTGCAAGGCTTGGAAAAGGGAGAGCAGAGCTGGGGATCCATTAACAGGGCTCATGCTTTGAGCATGACTTACGCACAGACTTACACTGCCTTCTTCAGCTGATCACCTTTATTTTTACTGCAAACTGTGCAAGCACCAAAACCATGCTAATGTGCAGTTCTAGCATGCAAGCTGGTTGTGCAAGCACAACCATTTCCTCTGCACCATGTCCTTGAACGTCCTTGCAATACCTGGGTGAGACAGACCTCACTGCTGGGAGGAGTGGTCTTTTCTGCAGTGACAACCTCAACCAAATACTAAGAAAGACAAAGAACACAGCAGTGTTACATCCAAAAATCAATGCTAGAGATATGCAAATAAAAACAGCACTTCAAAAGGCTTGAAATGAGCAGCATCCAAAATGAGTGATATTGTAAATTGGGTTTAAAAAGCAGCAATTTTCAGGAGCATTAGTTTACATGAACCACATGCGTAACTGGCTTTGAAATTCAGCTGAAGTCAAGTCTCCCTGGAAAGAAAATGGTGTAGTTGTACTCCTTGGCTGTTTCACCAATTCAGGAAGGGTAGCTACCCACACTAGAGCAGGAGAGCATATATTTTTTCCCAAGAACACAGGAGATACATGCTGACCAAGAAAATAGTTGTGAAGAAAAGAGTTGCTACACAAAAACCAGGGCTCACCGAACTGCAGCTCTTGCAATTCACAATTAAAGGCGCCACATGGTCAAAATTATTGGCACTGGCACTGGAGAAAACCTCAGAATTAACAAAAGTTTCCTTCTTTCTTCCTCTGGTACGCATCTGAGGAGAGAGCAAGCACTACCACAGACAGCTTGAGGGGACAAAGAGACTGTCAGGGGCAGTGTCCCTGTCTCAGTACAAGAGCCCTTCGTGGCCATGGCTCTGTGAGCTACTGCTGAGCACATAATGATTTTGCACTGAAAGGCTAAACCAGCCATTGCTCTGGACTGAGCAACCACAACTCTCATTCTTTCATTAAATGCTTTGCCATTCCTTGAGAATGAGAGGGTCTATAGAAAAATCACATTATCCTGTATTCCACTGGTAAACAATATCTTATATATATTAAACTGTTGTCTAGTAGTCATCTGTTCTTTCCAAGCTGTGACAGGACTTTGAATTATTTGCACTATCAGCAACTGCTGCAGTAAATTCCCCAGTTATGCTGTGCATGGCAGGCTTGAGGAAACACCCGTGACAATGAAGCGTGCAGAGAACTCATACATGACGGAATCCACTCAGCAGACTGGTTTTTTGGGGACAGTTGGGCCTCAACAAACAATCCTTTCTTCTCAGTCTATAGAGGAGCTGCACTGAGGCCTACTTTGGCCATTAGTCTAAGGAAAGCCTTTGTTGAACATATAGCTGCTTCTCACATTGAAAGAATAAATCACATTCTTATTCTGGGTATGTCTCCACTGCATTCACTGATGTGAATGTTGTTCTACGGCTGAAAAACTGGGTAAACAGTGTGCCCTGTGCAGCTCTGAGCTGCTGTGGCTACATTACTGCCTGAACAACCTCATTTACAGCCAGCCTGGATGTGCCTGTAAGAGCAGCAGCCCTGGCAGAGATCTGTTCTTCAGACAGCATACCCTCTCTTTTCAGGAATATTTCATTCTTCAGGCTGGATTACCAGGATTTGAACCACTTTGGAACCCACTCTGCCTGAGAAGGAGAAGGGAAAATCCCATCTTTTCTATGTGCCTAGCGAAGCAAAACACAAACTAGGCAAGTTGCAGGAATGGTTCTGAATCTATAGGGGCTTTTTAGGGTTATGCAGATGTATGTTAATTTCTCAGGCACACATCCTGGAAGTACATATATAGCGCATGTTCCCCTTCTAATACTTAAAATCCAGAGTAATTAATGTTCCTAACTGCTTCAATGTACAGCAATTCAATATTCATTCACCTTCACAGCCATACACCGCTCTCCACCTTTCAATGTGCTTCATCTTTTAACTTATATTTATGTCCATGTTCATATCCTCGAAAAAAAGGGAAGCTCCAGGTTTCAGCAGACCATAGGGACCTCTGCTGACAGCTTCTATAGAGGCGGTCATCGCTGGTGAATAGACGTGGTCTGCTTCGTACCTGAGCCTCAGTTATCTCAGATTAAGTTTTCCATTTGATAGAGTGAGTCTGATGATCCATCATCACTCTGGTGGAAAGGCTCTCATTTCCAGGCAGGATGTTACAGCTTCATCTCAGCCTTTGATAGACTCCTAATATAACAAAATATAGCACTTGTTAGTCCATGTACAGACAGAATTCTGCATTTTTACATTTGAACAGGAGTTTATCTGTCTCTGGCAAAAAAAAAAAAAAAAATAAAAAAAAAATCCTGTGTCCTTTCTACCTCGCATTTCAGTTAGCACTTTTCCATGAAGTGTTGTGTCACAGAAGAGGGGAGCTCCTGGTTAAACAGGGAGGCTCTTGGGAAGCATCAATCCCTGAAGGGCCCTCACAATTTTACTTCAGAACAACAGAATGAAAATTTCTGGGTTATGATATATATATATATGCAAAAATATATGTGTGTTTGTGTGTGGTGTGTGCATTTGTGTACTCTTCTGCACAGATGTAAATTTAAATTAATTAAAAAAAAAAACACAAATACTAACACAACCAAACCCAAAACTCAAGTAACTCCTCTGATGACATAATCCCTATTTGTTTTCAAACAGGATAAATGGTAGACACAGAAGTATATACAGTAAAGTAGTGTTTACTCCCTCTTTTAACACACAATTTACTTGTGCTGTTGGGGAATCACTGCAGGAAAATTTCCAATAACCAGAGTTATAACCATCTCTAAATTAAAATTTCTATTTTGAAGGTTTTAGGCTTTCTTTTATTATTTATTGCAATAGAGCTGCCTTGCAAAAAGATTATGTATAATTATTTGCAAAGAAAAGAGCTCATTGTAAATGCTAATGTTAAATGTCTATGTTTTTAAAACCTTAGATACACTAACCCTTTAAATTATTGTTTCAATTCTTTCTTCCTCTTGCTGCCATTAGTGAAATAGTCTATATATGCAATTGCTCTCAATTTGTGTAAGGAATTCCAAATAAATACAGTGGCCATTGATTTCTCTTAGTTCATCTCCTTTGTTCTTGCATCTCAAAAGAGTTCAACTAACCTGGTAGCATTTATCCTGCCTATTCCCTTCAGAATTATCTCTGACTCAATGAGATGACCTCCTAATTTCCTCTGTTCTATAGACCTGCTTTCTCTAACTTTAACAAATAACTAAGGTCTCTCTGCCCTTGTACCATACTAGCATTGGTTTTGAACCTTTTCTAATTGTACAAAAGCGTCTTTAAAAGATAATTAAAACTGGTCTTTTGAGCATTATGATGTTACCGTCATGCCTCACCAGTATCAGGCTACATGAAGCCTCTGTATTTGTATTTCATACCTTGATGAACTGATTCTTTTTGCTGGTTTTTTTTTTGTTTGTTTTTTTTTTTTTTTTTTTTTTTTTTTTTTTGTTTTTTTTTGTTTTGTTTTGTTTTGCTGCTGAGAATTCTTTAGTCTTACTGTTCTCCATTGGTCTGGGCTATCTTTGAAAGCATGTTATACATTCTTTATCTGATTGCAAGTTTTTCCTATTCTCCCATTCTCCTATCTACTTCATGGTCTTTCCTACTGTCCTAAGTATAGTTCACTGTGTTTAAATAGCCTTTCTCAAATAGAGTGAGGATGTGGCCTCTCACCACTGCTCCTCCACATCAGCCTCACCTTGGTCTCATTTTAGTGCCCTTCTCCATACTGCAAACTTGAAAAAAGTCCACAAAACACAAGGATAATAGAAACTGCTGTGTACAGAACTATTTTCTTGTAACCACAGACTATCCAAACTGTACATCATGACTAAGAACTCACCATCCAGGACTATACTTCAAGTCTTCAGGCATTTCCAGCCAGGCACTATTTCTGATAATATGGTCAGCATGTTCATGTCTTCTCCTGAATGTTTCAGTTTCTCCCAGAATTCTGGGTTGATTTTTAAAGTGCTAATTTTTGTCAATATTCAGAGTCCATATTAACTCCTTTTTCTGTTTCAGTGTCTCTCATTCGTATTATCTTTATCTTCATTGAGAAAACTGACTCAAAGACTTTAACATCTGAAAAATATATTTTTCTCAGCCAAAGGTAGGTTACCTTTGCAATGTCTCAAACTCAGCTGCATTCTCCAGTGACCTCATTTCTTCTGTATTCAGAAAATCCCTTATTTATCTTAGCCTTCACACAGACTTCTTTTATTTTCTACCTTTTACTTACACTTTCCCCTTTGTTCTGTAATCTTTCAATCTTCCCCACCTGCTTTATCTTACAGATGATTGATATATGCATTTCAACAGTCTCAACTGCTATTTTATTTATCCCAAATAAATATCCACACTGGATGGCAGGTAGAATTCTCTAGTTACAAAACTTCAGCTTTGAAAATCTCCTATTTTATTTTCCATCCATACCCTTCCATGATCCCCTCATGCTTTTCAGAGCTTTTCTTTCTTCTTGCACTTTTCTATTTCACTATAAACCTAGCTCAGTTAAAACACCTCATATCAAAATATTCTCCCATTCTTACATCTCTAGTCATGCTAAATTTATTATGCACACCTATGAAAAGGGTTGTTCCCTTTTTTAGTCCAAGCTTTTAAATTGTGCAAAGAAGCAATATTATAGAATTCAATCTGTGATTTGAGTTACACACCCAGACTGATTTAAAGCTAGATGGAGGGGCAATTCAGGCATGTTGTATGTTTAAAGGTCTCTGTGTGAAATAAAAAGAAATCTATAATGTTACCCTCAGGATTTCAGGCAATGATATCCCAAGTCTGAAAGAGAGGGAATAAAGAAACTGAAAAAGGATACACACCACTGACCAATCAATTGAAAAGTACAGTAAATGGAAAACAGAAGCCTCCCTGGATTTGCCTTATGGGCTGACAGCAGTGGCTTTGTATAAAAAGACAGAGCACTTATGATCCACTTTCTACTTGAGACATTATAAATTAGTTTTTCTGAAGGCATAATCCACCGTAACAGATTCTAAGGTGGTGTGGAAAAATCCCACCACTCCTTGATATGAACACTAAATGATGCCCTGTCTGTCATGGATCCCGTGTCTCTTTGCTCAGGCAAAGCCTGTCTCTGGAAAACTCAAAAGTTATTGAAATGCACCAACCTTTATTGCAAAACTGAACACACTGAGGATGACTGCAACCTTTATTAAGACTCAGGGGACTTTGGTTAGGCCTCACAGTAGACAAGTTACAAAAGGCTTCTGTCTTTGTGCTACTAAGTGCAGGAAAGAAACCTCCTACAGGCTCTGAATGAAGCTGAGAGGAACTGCCCTACACCCTTTTTCCAGCAGGGATCTGCAGTCCCAGCTCCTTCCCAACACGAGGTGCCTCACCATGGGCAGCCAGCTCCATCTCCTTCCATGCACACAAAGTCCACCTCATTAGTTCTGGACCCCAAACAGATCTTGGGGACCTATTTAGTGAAAACTCAGATGTAAGAGAGAAACTATTTGGGGCCAGATTCCCCAAGGTGCTGTTACATGGCTGGAAAGCCGCAGAAATCCCAAAACAATGAAAGTGGAAGCAAGTAGTGTCAGACCATAGTGACAGACAGAGAGAACCTCTCAGAGGATCAGTGGTTTTAGAGCTGGGTGGTGATGCAGGGAGCAGTCTCTGACACCTTTTTAAATATCTGTAAGACCATTAATTTCTCCTGTACTTCTAATTTTCTCTCAGCTCCAAAAGTATTATAGTGGCATCTCTCCTAATATATTAGGCTTTATAATGATGTTAAAGAATTGTCAGCAAAAGGAAATGAAATTACACACCAGAAGAGAAAAAAGGGAAGTCAATCCTGCCAGTCAGGCTTCCTATCTCCTTCAAAAACTACCTTTGGAAACATGGTGAAGAACAAAAGAAGTCCGTGCAGGCAACCTGGGCCACTCCACACTCATTAGCACTGCTCTCCAGTGAGCAGCACAGTTAAGCTTATCATGACTTCTCTAAAATACTAATCAAGATTATTTCCAGTAGGATTCCCTGCATAAGGAAGACCATAGGAGACTTTGCAAGCTCAGATCTAAAAGACAGTAAGTGAAATACTCTCCTCTACATTTTTCTCAAACAAGTTGAACTTATTTTACAAACCCACAACTCACCTTTCTAGTATAGGGACACTTCAGGCAAATATTAAATGAGGTGACTCAAATATTTACGCAAGCAAAACCACTCTTATTTTGTCAGAAAACAAATAAAGTTAAAGTTGGCAGAGTTTTATAAGCCATCACACCTCACTTTGTTTTTCTACTTCTTTTTCATGGCCCAAACTTGAAAGGCAAGGTAACCTTGGTGACTGCTGAGGTGGCACACAAGTACTCAGGACTGTCCACCACCCTCAGGACTTCATCAGGTCAGGACATGCAGACACCAACTCCTCTGCAGGGACTGTGGGCAACAGGAAGCAATGCATTAAAACTGCATGGTGGGCATGTGACTGGGATAAAGAAAAGATCAAACAGAACCTCAGCCTTTCCTCTCATTCTTGCAGAACATGAAAAAAAAAATAAAAGCTTTGTTTCCTAAGTTCAATATATATAAAAATGTAATGAGGTAGCTTTTGTTTATATTACAGACATTGAAAAGTCCGACCTCAGCTTCTCAGTCACATCATTGTTTTGCTAGTGGGGTTCTCAGAAGGTGGAAAGAGACAAGGGAAAGATAAAATCTAACGGACAGGATAAACACCTTCCTTGGAAATAATGCAAAAATTATATAGGGACTATAAAAAACCTACTTAGTTTTAATGAAAGATTTACTTCAGAACAAATCAAGCTTTATTGAAATGCTTAGCTTAGCTATTTTAGTTCTTTTTGTGTACTACTTCAGTGATATATCTTGATAGGAAAGACATTGACTGGAGACTAGAAGGAGATAGCTCTGTTCGAAAATGCGGCGTGCAAAGGTTGTATGCATGTTTGGTGGATAGTGCCCTAATTCATTACAGAATGGGTTTCATATACTTACACAGTGAAAAGCTTGGATTAGGCACACAACATAATTTCCATTATGTTAATGTTGCTTTAAAATATATTGCACAGAGTGCTGCAACAATCAAATTATCAATTATAATGTCTACTCAGAGTAGAAAAGTGTTGCAAACAGAGGGCTGATTACTGCTTCAGTACTTCCAATCTGCATACTCATTGTTTAGTACAGGGAAAACAAATTATCTTGTGTTGGCCCTAGTTCAAATTTAATTAAATGAGTGCAAAGCAATTATAATAAAGTACAATAGTATAGTAATGAAAGGAAAATAACTCATTAACCTATTAATCTTTATTTATGTTCCTCTCAAATAAGTATGTAATTTCTTTATCACTGCATCCCATAAGAAATAGCAGCTCTCACTGCTCATGGCCTGCTTTAGTGGGGCTTATTTTGCTAAAGATCATTGTATGACTTCACTGTTACTATTTATATAGATTTTATTTAATGTGTCTGATTTTTCTCCTCTTTCTTACACAGTGTATTTTAAAACCCTTTCCCACATATCTGTGATGTAGATTATAAACCTGTTCGCACCCCCCATTTTCTTTTAACACTTGTCAGCTCTGAAAGGTAAACCTCTCTAGGAGCACTGCTATGCTTCTGTCATTGCAGGAGGGAGGGAGCACTCCCAGAACATCTGCTCCAAAAGAAGCTCTTACATTAAGACATAAGATGAAAGCATATTATTTTTTAGAGGACCTGACACAGCTATTGCTTTACAATCTTTATGGGTATAACAACATACCCCATATTTTCAAATGTATTTTTTTGATTCTTCATTCTGACTTTTATCTAGGCTGCTGGATTGTTTTGTGATTCTGACAAATCTCAAGTTTAAAGAAAACCAATATTTTTAGATGATTTGTCAACTATTACACTGTGGTGTACTTTAATTGTGCTTGCTGTATGGTAGCTCTCACTATTACCTTATCTCTCCAGAACTGGTTTTGTTTTCAATGACGTCTTACATTCTAGTGTGTACATTTAATGTCACACACCAGTGCTTAGCTTATTGCAGCCAGTCCTTTCACTAAGCTGTGCCACTAACAAAAAAAAAAGGAGGAAAAAAAAAAACAAAGCACAAAAACTACACGAAACCATCACCAAAACTATGCCATAAAGAAGTAGCAAAATTATGAGCAAAAATACATTTCAAAAATTTTTACTAATTAGCAGTTTTGCTAGTTTTAGACTGAGGAAACTAATAACATTGATTTTTTTTTTCTACTAAATGAAATGAAGCAGAGGTGCTACTGTAACATAAGCAGTGATTGAATACTATCTTGGAGAGTGGGACAATTGGTAACTGCTATATAAACTATAAGAAAAATCAAATTAGAAGGACCACATATTTAAAATACAGTTTCCACTTCTGCATAGATGGGTTTAATCACTGGCTCTTACTGAAGAACAGAGGTACCTGTAGGAAATATTTATTTAACAGAAATACAATTCTGAATATGCATAAAGGATGAATGAAGGCTGCTTTTGAAAACTGGGAAACAAAACTTTCACAACAGAGTTTTCAGTGTCAGATGTCCCAAGGCTTCTTCCTTTCCATGCACGGACCCTGTGCAGGCAGGATCCAATCTTACTGCCTTATAGGATTCAAGCAGAATAGCTTCCAAAAAGTTATTAACAGATTCTCTGAGAGGATTGTAGAGGTGCAAATTTACAGCTCAGATGGCTGAGAAACATACAAGTTCACCATATCTTTCCTCTTCACACATAGCAAAAAACTTCTGCCTTGCAGAGTGTATTTCTGGTTTCACAATCTGCTGCTGAGAACTCTGTTAGCAAGAAATGGAACTCTTTAATCATAATGACACTTAATGAGTCACTCTATTCTTTGCACATTTTTAACACTCAGTTCTTTATTTCACACTTACTGCTCAATTCTTGCTTTTATATTATTGCAGCACTAGTACTGCATTAATACAAGCAGGCACAGAGCTGTGTGTAGCCCTCTTGTGTGGTATGGGACAACTGGCATTGTTCGTGGTGACATTGCCACTGACCTGCTGGAGAGCAATCAAGAAGTGCAGAGGCATCACCAATAGGTGGCACATTCGCATTTTGCAGAGTACAATGCCATCATTTTTTTTGTTTGTTTTTGTTTGTTTGTTTGCTTTGACAATGAATCATGTTTTAATTACAGTATTGCAACATGTGAAGTAACTAAATCATTAAAATAGGAAGAAAGACAAATAAATAAATTTCACTATGTACAACCATCAGAATCTCATATGAATTGTCATCTTTTTCTGTCCAGAGTTAAATACGTGTCATCAAGCTAAATCAATGTTTATTCTCTGTGTACCAACCACTAGAGGGGAGTTTGACACTCACATTGCAAGTTCACAACAATATGCTAAACTGCAGGGAAATGTAGATCAGAAATCTGCAGTAATTAAAAAAGACCATCCTGCCAAACTCACGACTTCTCACCATCTTTCCAGATTACTGAGTGAGATGATTTCTATCTGACTTAATAAAAGTCTAAATCCTGCTGCCAGTTGAGCTTTGTCCGGCTTCCTGATACATAAAATGAAGCAATGAAGATGCAGTGAGCCGAGGAAGAGAATATGAAGCGTGCTCAATAATGAAGACAAATATAAAATAGAATTGCCTGAGATGAGACTAGACTTCAGTCACTGGACTTTTTGAGCCCTAGGACAGTTACACAAGGAAAGACTCTTCCCTGTCTTACTCCTTCCTGCAGATCACTGGCAAAATGTGATATTTGGTGAAAAAATACCACTTGAAAATATACAATGATGTCTTCTGTGTGCACCTAGACTGTATGGCCAATTGCCCTTGATGTTTCCTCCTGTCTGATTCTTGCTTTTATTTAAGTGAACTGGTACTGTACTCCATCAGTCCCCCTTTGCTGTGGGTGCAGTGCACACCATCCATGAAATTTTCCCTTAATGCAAACACACAGTTTCAATCAAGCCAACTTACACCTGTAAGAGGTTTGGCCATATCTATATAACCATAAAGATACCTGCCAGGACATCAGGCATGTTTCAGAATGCTTGGTGGGGGTGGGAATTAGGACACAACTCCTCAAGTGCCAGGACATAGGGAGCTACAACTGATGCATGATGACCTCCCCAGTCTGATCCTTTGTACACCCACCTCTTTAGCCAGAGGGAATACTTTAAATCTAATTGATTTAACATATGAATCATATGCAATCTCATTATAACATAAGCTCTTGTACCACAGCATCATACACAACTCCTGTAGTAATTAAAACCACAGCCATGGATTCTGCAACTTCTTAAAATTGTAGTTTGTATGAGTGTGGATATTTTCAGGTGCAAGCATACATCTCTCACAAGCAGAAAATTATATATATATATATATATATATATATATATATACCATAGTTTTTCCATAACTGAGTATAAATGTACTTCTACTGATCTTCAGAATACTGGAAGAGTGCAGATTCAAAATAATGAAAAAGATAATCTATCTTCTAGAAGAAAGAAGTGAATGCACTGCACATTGCTTGTCACAAAGAATGTATTTAATCCATGCTCTTATTTATAGCATCAAAATGTTTTTGACATAACAAGGAGAGTAAAAAGTCAACAAACATGAGACAAAGACTAAACAAATCTGCACTCAAATTAACTCAAACAGTACTTAAAGGGACATTGATCATATAAGGATATATAAAGCATACATTTAAAAGTTAAAGATGTTGCTTATTAAAATGACATTCCTATTGTGTACCATAACACCCCATTCACCTGATTTACTCTAACACCTACCAGTGTAAATCAGTGGGTTTTTCCATTGACAAAAATGACATTTCTGTGGCATACAACTGATGCAAGTGGAAAATTTGACCCTATATCTGAAATCCTTCCATTAAAAAAGTAATTAGTGTACACAGGTGTTGTTTTTCCCTAGTAATTGATGTGCAAGTCTAACCATTTCTAAAGCCTGGCCATTTACTTGACAGACAAGAATTTATTTTCCTCAGTAATGAGCACAATTTTGTATGGATGGGCTTTTTTTCCTCCCCAAAGTAGAAAGGCCATCTAGATTTCAGCATTTAATCTTCCTCATGACAAAATCTCAAATGGCCCTTAAAGATCTGCAACTCCAGTGAGTTTATGCAAGACACTGTAACTAGTCCAGCTGGAAGGCATCACCTTGGGCACTGGAATGCATACGTGCCTGAAGATCTGGAAATGTACTGAGAGTAACTGGAGATTGCTGCCCTTACCATTCACACTGGAAAGCTTCCAGGAATCCATAGGTAGTTCAAGGCAAAATGACCAAAAGGTATTTCTTCATGTTTTCAACTTAATGACAATATTTTGCACAACAGCTCTCCCTCCATGCGGGACGGGACCAACCTTTTAGAAGTGATCACACTTTGGCTGCAGCTCTTGCAGCAGAGAATCAGCACTTCTGTCCATCATAAGAATTATTCTTCAGAGATTAATTCCCAGCATGAAAATTAGGCATGTCTAGTTTAAAATGAGATTTCAAGATCAGTGAAAGGATTGCGAAAGGACTATAAGTTTCCGCTGTAACACTTAAAATGATCCCAAAGACTTAAAATGATCCTAAAATACTCCACAAAAATAGTTAGAGCACCATGTCAATGCTTTCATAAATACACTGCAAACCCTGCAGCTGGCATAGTCCGTAAGTTTTATTCTGTTCAATAATCTACATATCAAAGATCATACACACGACAGTAGGATGAACATGGACATCAAGACCTAAAACTTACAAGGACTGGTTAGAATTTGCCAGCCTCACCAAATAAGTAGCTCTGGAAAAAAATTCCTAAAGTCACTATTTACAAAGTGTGATTCCTCTGTTTAATGGTGACAGAGAATTCAGTATGTAGTCCAGATGGTTGGTCACACAGATAACAAATCCAGCATGGCTTTTTGGTGCTATGGGCAGCCTGTCTGACTGGCTCACACTGTGACAGCCAGATAGATTGATAGACAGACAAACAATGACTTTCTCTTTTTCAGAGTGTTTTCTTGATAATACACATACTTTAAAAAAAAATCCAGCTATGCATAGACCTCACTCAGTTACAGAACTACTACAGAACAGACCGGAAAACATCAGCAGAGTTTCATTTTAAGTTTACAAGTTCAGATGTTTCTGTTGTCCCCTTAGGAAAGAAAAGGGCAAAGACTGAGTTTGAAAACCTATTCAATAATAGATCTTAAGCTCTTAGTTAGAGCAGGACAGTTCTGGGCCAGCACAGTGATTCCCCAACAGCTGGTATACACACTTTGTAGTACTACAAGCTTTTGGCAGAGAAACTCAACTAACACTGGATTCTATTCCCAGTGCTGTCTTTCCCCAACTTTTAACCCAGGGCAATTTAGCTAACTTCTGTCTGTTCCTGGTTAGCCATCTGGTAAATAGATAATATAATTGCATCCTTTATAGGCTTATTGTGGGGCTTAATTATTGAAAGTCTTTAAGATAAGTCAAAGTTCGTGGTGAAGACTTGTGCGAAACATTAATAAATAATAATGGGGGCAGCACTAAGAGGAGGGGAAGCTTAAAGCTGAATGTTGCATAAGAGAAATGTGCCCAGCTGAAGCAAGAGAAATATAGACAAGTGATTAGTTGCCATGATGTGGAAAGGAAGGCAACAAAATCACCCAACTAATTGCACTAGAAAATTTAGAGAAGGAAAATGGGCTAAGTTGAAATGACAAAAAAAGCCAAAACACTTGGACAAATAGGAAAGGACAGACCTGGCAAAAGAGAGTAAGTGACATGTCACTGGAGAGGCGTCAAGATTGGACTGAGCCAGGAAGCTTAAACTGACTGGAAGGAGAACTTCTCTGTGCTTTACAATTCATGCTTTGTTCCTGTTCCAGTTCGCTCATTTCTTTAGAGTGTGGCTTACACAGATTGTCCTAATGGATGGCACTGCCAGGGGGCATTTGCCCTGTTCTGCCTCATCTGAAGTGGGCGGTTCCTCAGGGAGCTGACAGCTCCTCCTGACCGTGCGGCATTTCCAGGACAGACATCTGCACAGGCATCTCCATAACAGCCTAAGGGGAGCAGTGTTGACTCCCTTCACCAGCCTGATCATGTGCAAATTACATCATCTGCACTACCTTCATTTCCTAAGCATAATTGCCCTAAGTGATCCATTGATTGCTATCTGACACTCAGCTTTTCTGCTCTCATTTCCCAGATGTTCCTGGTTTTGTCATGACTCTCAACTCCATTTTATCAGAGATGTGACAACGCATATTGAAAGGACATGGTCATATGCAAAGAAAGAATTATGTCAGATAAGTACAGTACAGAACCATAGTGTTTAAATAGCATTATCACAAATTTAATAGTTTGCAAATTAAACACAATACTGTTTATTCAGCTTTCACTGGAAAATTTGTTTTATATACTGGATTTCTTTATTGCAAAGGCCATGCACTTTAGATAGCATGGCAGCAAACAAAACCTTGTCCTTTCTTTTTTTTTGAAATGCCTGATTTTTTGGAGGGGAGAATAATAGGTATTGACTTAAATAGTGGGGTTTTTTTCCACAAGTCCTTCTTTGAACTTGAAAGTTTTGTATAAAATTATATTTATAAAACCACTAGCCATATATTCTGCTTGTTTCACATAGTTTTAAGGGACAAAAAATGGGGGTGGGAAGGAGGCATATGGACAAAAGATCTTATCTACCAATGTCAATGGGCTCTTCTCCCCTAAGGTACAAAGATAACCTTTGGCTTTCCAGAATATTTTAACCATATTGATGAACACCCCTCAAAAAACCAGAAGGAGTCATTAGGTATATCATAAAGAAAAATACAAACCAGTAAGAAGGAGAAAATATGGTAGAAGGAGGACTTTCTCATTATTTTCCATATTGCTGAGTCCACAGTGCACACTCTGAGGTATACTGAGCAGCTAAGTGACTTTGCTCCACACAGTAAGTTTTGAAAAAACCATTTGGCCTCCTCACTTGTTGCTAAACTCTGGGTCCTGCTCAATCTTGCTCTCAGAATTATGAATTACTCAGAAAAAATCCATGCCTTTTAGCAATAAAATATTAAATACGAACATTGAGCTTACCTGCTGTCACTCCACTACTCATTTGCCTGTTACTGACAATGAAAGTGCATCACTTCCAATAAAACTTCATTCCAGCTTTCATGTTTTTCTCTAAAAAGAAAGCAGGTGAATCCTTGATCTGTCAAAGACAAATGTTATTTTGTTTTAGTCTGTCTGACCAGTCCATCAATTACAGTCATTCATCTGCTGTGGAAAAGTGAACAGAGCACCATGAATTTGCTAACATTGCATCTGCCATTACATTTTTCTTTGATAGTAAGTGAGGCATAATAAACCTTGATCTTTTCTTGTATGCTGCTTTTTGTTTGAAAAGTATGATTCACTGGATAATACATGCTGTTCCTCCCCAGAATCACATTCTACAGTCAAAACAAATTTCTTCTTTGGATTCAACAAAAAACATTATTTATTGTTCTTAAAAAATAATAATATAATGGAGAAAACTCCATGTGAAAAATTTTAGGCCCATGTTTTCAGTGCTGACACCTGCCGAGTGATGCATCAGAGAAAGAGGACCTATTATCACCACAAGAACTCAAGAAAATTCTTTCTGAATTCCAGTAAATATCTTTCTTTTCAATGGTTCATTCAAGATATATGAATGTGATGAAATTCTGTGTTCTTTGTGAGTGAAAGTGTTTTCATTTTCATTCAGCAAATAATCTGTAACCCCTAATGACATTAGAAGGATTATTTGTCTTTTGAGCGCCTCATGGAAGTCATTTGAACACCTATGTCACAACTTTTCAGCCTAAAAGCTACACTGGTGATCATTTACACACACACAGTTGATCATTTAGGGGCTGGAAAAGTATTGTTAGACCTTTCACTGCCAATGCAAAGGGATTTTCCTAACAGTATAATTTCAGTAAGCCAAACAGAATGCACTACTGAGCTGCATGTTTCCTGTAACATACTCATGACTCACCTTCTCCTATTATGCTTCTTCCAGAAGAATAAAAAAGCAAGGACAGCACCATTTAATTCTTGTCTTTCACTCAAAGATAAGCAGCTGTGAACTGTATCACAGATTTCTTTCTTTTCAGATGTTTATTTACATTGTATTTAGAAGCCCATTTACCCCTATTTATTTACCCCTACAATCTGGGTAAGATTTTTCACTTTTTTTTTTAAGAAAGAGAACAAAAAAGACAGAGGAAAGGGCCTAAAGTAACATAGGTAGAAATAAGCCTACACATGGGTGTAATCCAATTCAAAGAACAAGTTTCAGCTTGTGATTATTGCTGTGTCTCACCTGAAGTTAATGGATTCACAGACTCTTATGAACCCAACCCAGTATGTCATCTGTGCACAGATGAACTGATATTAATTAAATAAAATCACAACAGAAAATAGTAGTAATGCTCCTGTTAAATATCTTCTGCCTGGATATATTCAAGTCGCTATGAAGATTACTTTGACTCCACTGCTCTTTCCAGTGCTGAAATGCATGTGAAAAAGATTTTAAAATGACACAAGATAGGTTTCTCTCACCCCAAAACTGAGATTCCTTTAAAAAATAAGTGAATGGAAACATTGTTGTATGATAAAATATTCTTTTTAGTTTATATATATTATTATTATACTCCCTGTTGTTTTCTTATCTTGACCAGTAGAAAATTAGAATCTATTATATAGAAACATAACTTAGTATAGGGACATAAAATAAGTAGGTACACAACAAGTTGAGTAATGCAATGTATAATTACTGTATATAATAAAAATGAATACATTTTCTATGTTTCATGGAGGAAACACTTTTTCAACACTATGCTAGTAATTTCTTGCCCTCCAAAAATTGTCTCTTCTAATGTATACACTCTCTAGAGGGAGACTCTAGCTGTATTTATAAGTACACAATGAAACACAATATTCTTAATTGATTTGAGTCAGGAAAAATATTTGGAACAGCTTAGCTCACACAGTAGGTACATTGTGGTTATTAAAACCCTGAAACATAATGAGAATTTAAACAGTAACAGAAGATCATACACACGAGCTTTGTTTGCTTAGTTAATATTAAAATTCTTTCACGGAATCACAGTAAGATACTTTAGTTTTCCTTTTATATATCAAAAACTGGTGAACTCTTTACCCCCTAATGTAACTTTGTGTAGTGAGAGCAACAGCAAGAACAAGAGAGAAAATCATCTTTATAAGCTGAAGGTCCCATCTGCCTTTTATTTCCAAATGACTATGAATATTGTTATGTAGCTTTCATTTTATGGCAGCACCAAGGAAATCAAGCTCTGAATCAGTATTCCCTTCCACAATGACAAGTACAAACAACAGAGAAGCAATCCTTGCTCCAAAGCCATTACATCTAATCAAATTATTAAAAGTAGTAATACTGATCATTATAGTCTGTCTGTAAGGCTGCATTTAAATTCATCAGCAGATGCCACATCAAGCAGTATGCAGTCATAAATTGTTACCTAATCTGCTCAAGGACACAAGACCAACACTTTTGATCCACAGCTAAGGGACTGTGACTGCAATGAACAGTACTTGAGAAAAATTAATTCACAGAATGCTTTGGTTTGGGCCTGACTCCTGTGGAGTAAATGCAAAATATAAATATCCTCTTGCAGGAGGACGTAGCTAAGACAGTCTTTAATTTTAAGATACACAAACCTGAACTACCTTAGACTGCTACCAAGTTCCTAGAAAGGGCTGGATCTGTTTAGAATATTAATTGGAGCTTGTGCATTTTCTGAATTCCATCAGGTCTGCAGAGTTTTATTTTAATAGTACCATTATCATTAAATTTCACTAAAAAAAAAGAAACAAAGGGGTATTTATATCCATTTATATCCTTAAAGTAAGTGTTGCTAGCTAAGTTTCACAATTATGTGCACTTTTTTTGAGTCACCTTAACTGCATAGCCAAAGTATGTGAACTAGGCAGACTCCACTATAATTATGTAGAATTGCACATTCCATCTTGCTTGTGCAGTTCTAAGGCTTTGACTCAGTTTCAAAATGTTGTTTAGGTTTTTTTTGTGTAGAGATTTATACTACTTTCTCACCACCAATAAACAATATTTCCTTTAATAAACATGCTTCCTTTATTTTCTAGACTTTTCACATACAAAGGGACAGCCATTAGCCATTCCCACTTCAATAACTGCAAGGTACCTCTCATGGGTTAATACAACCTATCACCTAAGCTAGCAGAAATACTCTATAAAACACTCAGCATCCATCAGTTTTGAAAATGCTAAAAATTATACAAATGGTTTGCTGTAAATTTAAAAGCTGAGAATCTTTTTTAAGCTTAGGGGGAAATGTAGTCATAAAACTGAGTAAGGTTCATGGTTTTATTGACATCTGTACTTATGTTCTTACCAAGAACAGGTCAAATAATCATTTCTTGGAATTAGACTGTGGTGAGTTCAGATAAAGAAAGCAGATCATGTAGCTCAAAATACTAACCAGTAACAATTATTTCCAGAATCTGTTTCCCATGGAAGCAAGCACTGGTGTTTAAAGCCATGATTACTTTAGCTCTGAGTTACTTGTACCACAGTGTGTATTGTTCTATTTCTGAGCAGCTCTGGGAAGCTGAGTGAGTAGGTCTATAAAACTACACTCCGTGGATTTCGTACGAGTCTAAATGTAAACAACAGAACTTACAGCTAATTGCCTTTAAGATAAAGCTGACTTAAGCAATTGAGATAACAGAATCCTACAATACTCTGGATGCAACATACTAAAAATGTGAATTAATAAGTTAGCTGATATTGAGCTCCAGATGTTTCTTACTCTGGCAACGTTCCTTAAGTGATGATAAGCAGATTTACATACTTAACTAATATGCTTATTTAAAGAAAATTTCCAGATCCAGACTAGCATCCAGATTTTTTACTTGGCTTCAGATCAAAATACATACTATCAAGAAGGATGGCATCCAGGAAAACCTTTTCAACATCTGCTTAGAACTAAACAACAGATATTTGATTTTCTGCAAATTTAATTTCAGGCAAAATTTTACTTCATCCAATAATTTTTATATCCTCAAGACAGCCTGACCTAGTCATTTTACATATTCAAACCTCAGAATGCAGCTCATACACTGGAAAGACAGCAGTTGCTACAGAGAAACTCTATTAGTTTGTAGTTCACATTTAAGCTTGCTATGAGCAATTTCACTTAGAGTGAGACAAGGGCTTTTTTGGAAGCAAAGCCCTTCCCTCACCAATAGTATCAGTGAACTAAAGAAGCAGGTTCAAAAACATTTTATATCTTAATTGTAATCTAAAAAAGTTTAAGTTACAGCATGGAAACTTAAGCTCTACTGTTTCAAAAGGCTGAGGAATAGAAAATAATATTATTGAGTCATAGGTGGTGTTCTTTGAAATTCTTATGAGAAGTGCTTACTGTCACATTTAAGACATGATAAGAAAAGAACAAATCCAAGCAAAAACTTAAAAGAAAATACTTGGAGGAATGCATACTATTCCAAATTTCTTCCCAGATTACAGAAAGTAAAACACAAATATACTGGGAAGGAGCATGTATATTCCAGGGCAGAGTAAAAAGAACCAGCCAGGAAATACAAAATATGGATTTCATTTTCAAAATAAATTATTTTAGAAGAAAAATGAAATGAAAAAAAAAAAGTTTCCAAATAAGCTGAGCACTGGCATAAACTTCTACTGAAAGCCAAGATAATGATTATATAAACAGAAAAGAGGTAAATGTTAAACAATGCATTGTGCAGACTGCTTGAGGAATGACACCAAGGATTAGGAGAGATGAGAGTAAAAACTACCCAGTTTTTCTTGTGGTTCCTTGGTGTACATGAGAGAACAGGACCTACCAGGGACTTGGCTCAGAAGAAAGCCCTCTGGATATGGCTCACCACATTACATGATTGGTCTCTAGTACCTCACACCCTCAGCTCTCAACCTGCTTTGCAAAGCATGTAAGTGCAGGAAAACTGCTAATCTGAATCACCCTGCAGGGCCATGGCAGATTCAGAAACACAATGAGAACCTGATGCACATACTGATCTTACTTTAATGAGAAAATATACTTCTAGACTTCATTTGCTGTGGGGAAAAAAGACAAAAATGTGACAGGACTATTCCCTGTACTGTACTCATGAAAAGAAAATAGAGGGAAAACAAGAACTTATTATTTCATTTAGTGAGTGTGATTTTATTATTATTATTATTATTTTTATTTTTTGTTAACTGGCATTGAGACTTGGGAACATCTGGCATTAACACTACGGCTATCAGATGAAGTCAGACTTTCCCACTGATATTTTTTTTGCCACTGAGTCCTTTCATTCCTTTCACTTCCACCCTGAAGACCACGGCTTTTCCCTTTCTAACATCTATACACAGCACTTCTACTTTTGATTTAGCCTAAGTCCCTTGTCTCCTTGCCTTACTACTTGAATTCCCCTTTGCTCAACTGCAGAATTAATGCTAGATGAACCTGCCCACAGGGCATCCATCCCAGTGCGCCTGAGTGGAACAGCAAACAGAAACCAGTGGGGAAGTTTGCAAATGGTTCAATTATTACATGAATTTCAAAAAGCAGCTTCTGATAAGATTAGCTTCTCAAATGTGTTCCATGTGGTTTCACTAAGAAGGCATTGTGGTACATTGTCTAAATCTGACCACAGAGTGATTGGGGCTGAAGCCTGGGCAGCGCACTAGGGCAGGCAGAAAGAGGATGACAAAAATCTGTGCTTGTTCTCTTCTTCATTTTCTCCAGGATCTATGTCCTAGATCCCTGCGAGGTTGCACAAATCTGTGGGATAACTGGCTCATGAGAACACCCTGCTCCAGCTCCTGCCCCATCTCTTGGCCTCTTCCATCCAGTATGGCACCAGCCTCAAATCCTGGGGGAAAATTCTGCCTGAGGTTTGCTATTTCCTGGGAGAACAGGCCTGTTTTAGTCTGTACTAACCTCTTTGGAATTAGCCAGGCAGTAAGGCAATTTTTTATCTCAAGCCCCAAGGAAAAGTGAAGGTATCACACCACTGGAGAAATGTCCTTTTGAGTGAAACTAGCAAGCTCTGGTTCTCTTGTTGCTCAATCTCCCCAGGGCAGGTAAAGATGCCTCTTTCAAAAGGTTTCCTTATTTGAGGGCACCCCAAGACATGATGCTGCTCTTTCCATTTTGCAGAGTCAGCCAGAATTCAAAGATGTGTAAAGCCATGTATAATGACTCTAATCAGATGTGTTCTGGTACCAGAGTCATTTATCTTCTCATACCCAGGCCTCAGTCATGAAGGAAAACAGAGCTCTGCTCCTTGCAAACCATAAAACATTTTCCTATAATTATCCTGACACCATTAGACACACTCAGTCACCCATAAATTAATGTAAATCATGTGAATATAATTTACCATAAAACATACACCTGCAAAGCACAGTGAAACCCTCTTTTCCCCCTTCTCAGGCAATGACAAGTATTTCAATCAGTCCAGAATAACATTGGGCTGATATTTAATAATCCAACACTGTGGTAGTCTGCTCTATGACAGACATCTGTGTATAAAGTATTCAGCATAAAATAAATTCAATGGAAGAAATAAGGACTGGTACACATTTCCCAAACTATTTAAGTGATGGAGGAGCTGCATTCCCAACTTTCACAAGTAAATTAAGATGCATACGAGATTTTGAAAATTGTAATAAACTGACAATAATTGGGCATTTGTGTGAATTATACTTTTCATCTCCATTTAATTATTCACTTTTACTCACTTCTGTGATTAATTAGGTTTTGTTTTGAAACAGTACTCCTAACAGCTAACAATAAAAGATATACTAACTACTTGCAGCATAAGGAGGTTTATATAAGTCCCTTGATAGGGCTTAGAAGAAATGCAGCCTGAGGAATCACAGCAGGAAAAGGTGCTTACAGTGGTGGTCTTCTACCCTAGAGGAAGGACAGCTGTGAATCAGGAATGGGAAACCCATAAAAAAACCAGCAAATAAGAAGAAATACTTCTTTTTTCAGGTTTCAGGAGGGCTGCAGATGCTGTTACTTGCTAAAGAAGCTATGCAGGAGCTAGAAAGAAAAAGAACTATAATGAATAGGAGGAGTTTTGTTAGCTAGCTGCTGTGGGAAATGAGCACTATGAAGGCACTTGGGCCATCTGATCAAAAAAGCAAATATTCTAAAGCGGCAGAGAAATTGAAATGAGAGCACTATCATGTTGTCCTGAAAAACTAATGGAAAGGCTAAACTAGCAACACTGGGCAGGAGGAATGCACGTGGTGCATGAGGGAGGGTGTTCTTCCTGGGCAACGCCTGGAGAGTTCCTACAAGGTCATGAACAGCTCTGGCAAACAGACAGCAGCACCCTGAGGTGTCTGTGCTCTGCTGACCAGAGACACAGGTGTGCTGTTTCCTCTCTTGACTCAAATCAGGGCTTCCCAAAGCTCCACACAGAAGAACCCTGACTATAGCGTGGTACCCCAGGGATCTCTCCCTTATCTCCGTGTGAACCAGCCTCCCCTTCCTCCCCTGCCTTGAACACAATTCCCTTGTTCTTTCCATTACTTTCATTGCTGAAGATGCTTTATTGCTGACAAACATCGAAAATTTGAAGTGTTAAAATGGAAATGAAGACAAGAATTTAACAAACCAAAGTGATTTCAGTATCAACCTGATAGTTTTACCAGCCTGACATGCTAATACACGAGTGTTCCTTTAGTATTAAAAAAGTCATCAAGCCGTGATAAAGGAGACAAAATCACTTCCAGTCTCACCTGGGAACTTGCAGCTAACAGCACAATTACACATGATACTACATCAGAATATACTAAAGCAAACATTAGGAGGGGTTTTATTTATATGCATTCTGTCTGTGCAGCAGTGTCAGAGTTGACAGCTCAAAAGACTGCTTTTTCCCCAAACTCCTACTTTTAATAATCTGCAAACATGATTGAAGGAAGCAGTAAGAAATCTAATAAAAATGAATGCAGAAAGGATTAAGGAGACAGCTTCATGACAATTTACAGTTCTACATAGCAGTCTCTTGCTATGAATTGTGATAAGACAAATCTTGTTTACAGTGTGTTAATCCCATGTCCCAGTAATGCTGGTATGCAATGGATTCAACTCTTCTGCAGAATGGAGATGCTGCTGCATTAAATGAACAGCTGCAGGTAGCAGCAGCCTGAGTGAGAGAGCAAAGGCCAAGGGTTAGTCTAGATTACATTCTCCAATGAGTCACTCACATCTCTCTCCCTGAGAAAATGTTTGATGTAAGTTTTTGGTTGTAAATTATAAGTAAAGCTTTATTTGAGCTTTTCTGGGTCAATGATTGACTTTTATTGTTCTCTAAAGAGGGAAATTTGAAAGCTGGCTTTGAGGTTTTTCCGTATAATAGAGATATATGCATTTTCTATGACTAAAGAGGACTCTCACATCGTGAAATACCTTTAGCCATGAACAGTGTGTTTATATAATATCAGGAACCCTCTAAATAAATTCTCCCTAGGAATGTACAATTTAGTAATTCTCTTTGCAGAGCTGGTAAAAGATCATGGACTATTACCTTTTTATGTCTGTACAGGTGTTAGGTCTTATAACTGCTTATTCATGTCCAATCCCTTCAAAATATTAGCTAATTAGACATTGTCCAAGCTATTGGCCTCAAAAGGTAATGGTTTGACCCAGATAGGACACATGTTTGTATCTCAGAAACCAGATTATTTTCCTAGATCTGATATTTAATTTTCTGGACACTTTAGGCAGCTCACTGCATCTTCTGTGACTGTTTAATCTTTGACCTTTATTACTGTCTGTGTCAACCCTAAAACACTCTCTTTTTCCATATGGATACCTCTCCTATTTTGTTTGGCAGCATCAGTATTCCACTAGGAAACAAAACAGAACAAAAGAATGTATGAAAATAATTTCAAAAGTTTCAAGAATCCCATGCACAGACTGGTATCTTCAGTTGCTGCTTATTGGTAATAATCACTACTCTTCTGTTTCAGTGTTTTATTCATACGTTTGAGAATGTGAAAATATATTTTTCTCTAGGCTGTACTTTACATCAGTAAGGGAAAGTTAGCTGTCCTTTAGTCAACTTTTATTTTGTTTCTGGCCAGCTTGTTCTTGGAAACAATAACCCAAGTTTCTTGTCTGTCTGCCATTGGGATGTGAGCATCCTGGATCAGTGGTAACCAATCCCAAAGCCTGGAGATGTATTGTGTGTAATCACATCTGTCATGACAGGAGATGGTCACCTTAGCAGAAAGATCACTATAATGGGTTGCTAATGGGCTATTAAGTGGCTTTCAAGCATCAAGATGATCATCATAAGTAAGAACTGAGAGTCATTCTTTATTTCTGTTAAAATTAATTTTTCCCAAGTAATTCCGTGGATTAATAATGCAAGGTTTGTGCACCTCAGGAACTGCTTCACAGTTTCTTACCATATGCTATGCAAATTCAATAATTAACTCTTGACTTCACGATTTAAAAGTAAGGTGCTACTACCTCTATTTAGGCATGGGGAAAATACCAAGCTGAGCAAGCATTCTGAAAGAAAAAATTAGATGATATACTAAAAAAGGGTCATGAATTGATCAGAGTTTTTAGAACTACATTAACACACACCCACTTATAGTCCATAAACATTTTAAATGGCAAAATTTAAGAAAATATTTGTTACCTCAGATCAATCTTTATCATTGCTTTGTTCTCAGATTAATTTCTGGATACTGACACCTCTCAGAGCATTGCAGACTATATCAAAATATTCTACATTGTGCCTAAACTGGTTCTCTCAGGGCTGATATTTCAAATGAAAGCAGAAAACATGGAAAGTGGCATTATATGTTCAGATGTGGAATACTGAATTAATTTTGACTTAAATAACAAATGGAAGGGGAGAACGAAGGTTCTTTCCAGTCCTAGCTGGTTATACATCTTATAACAAGCTGTCAAACAATCTGAATTTTATGTCAGAGTTTTTCCTAGGTCAAGTTCCCAGTTTCTTGTGAGTTGAACAGGTACCTGTCACTAACAGACAACAGAATAAAGAGGTCTACCTGTACTTACACCTTTGAGCTTTACAGGTTATCATTGAAAAGCTGTGTACACAGACACACAAGTAACACATATAAAAAGCTTGCTTGGTTGGGGTTTTCTTTGCCAGCAGTACACTTATTCTCAAGCCCTTCTTTACAGTTTTCTGCCTTCTTTTGGATCTGCCCCCTGATCAACATGATCAGCATGCTCTATTTTTAATATGCCTTTTTGAATTTGCTCTGGTGATTCTGTATTTCCTGACAATCCTGAGCTGCCCCATGTTGCATCTCTTCCTCTCTTTTACTATTCCAGCACTATCTTAGAGGATAAGTGTCAGCAGGTGTAAACAGGAAAAAGGAGACAAGTGGCACCATTATAGCACTGCTTTCACTTGAAAGGGGCTACTTTTAGAAAAGAAAGCACTTGCAGCAACTCTTATTTGATTGGCATCATTGTCTAGTGAAGCTGGCACACCATCTTGTGAGCAGGCACAATGCCATGGGAACAGATGGGCATGTGCATGGGAAGCCAAAAGATAATGTACAAGTACCAAATGTGTGTAGTGGAGGGCAAGTTTCCCAGGCAAGGAACATCAGAATGGCAGTTTATAAGCTTCTGCACCTATGTTTGAGGGAGATAACACACACATTGAATCTTTACAATACATGCATGGCTAAAGCACTCCAGAACAATAGATTGGGACCCAAGAATCTGGAATTCAGTGGCTGCTGAAGGATTATCAAATTTTCAACCTCCTGAAGTAAAGAAGCCATGTAAAACCCCAAAGTGGTATCTTTACAGGTGCAAACTAGGATACTATTTCTGGACTTGACATTAACCAGGAGGAGATGACTGCAGACCAGGAAGCAGGGGCTGTATGGAAGCATCCTCTCCAAAATATTCCTCCCAAGCAAAGCTTTCTCAGATGAAGACTTCATGTGGACCCTCACATTTAATAACAGCTGGACTTAATGCCATGAACTTGTGTTACATCATTGTGAATCCATTTATGGTTTTAGTTTCCACAACACCTTAATGAATGCTACATGTGGATTATTCATAAAATTAGTGAGCACTTCCTTTAACTTCTGCTAAACTTATCCCTTGACCAGAGTTACAGGGTAGCAACATAGTCCTTATGTTGCCAGAAAGAACTGATTCTTAGTTCCTCTCTTCTAGATTGCTTGTGAATATATGGACTTCTACAATAGGCCCCTCCTGTACTAAGTTATGTTTGTATTTCACAGTTTGTATTTCAGGCCTCCCAGATTGCCCAAAATGGACACAGACAGTTCCTAAGGTCTAGTCAAAAATCTGGTTTTGTCTATAATTTGGTCTTTTATTCCATTTTATTCCATTTTATTCCATATTCTATTTTACTTTTTTTCCTGCCAACAATACCATTACCACCACTAATCTGGTAAGCAGCAATATTATGGAATAAAATTGTAAAAAACAAATCAGAGACATGATAAATATTCATGAATGTTACCAGTCAATTCAGGCTTGGCAGAATTACACATCTTCTTTAAACGGGCTTGCATGACAAGAAGAAACAGATCATATCAAACAATGCCATGTTGCACTTCAGTATGAAACCACATTTTTTGGACCCCCATAGCACAAGCACTTCATCAAAGACTAAAGCACAGTAGTAGAATATAAAACTAATAGACTGAGATGAGTTATCCCAAGATGTGACAATGGGTATTTCTCAGCATCCTTTCCTGTCAGCCCACTGCATACCAATAACATCAAATTAAAACATCCATTCATATTCTCAACTAATTGCTAAATATTCTCTTAACTGTAGCCTTTTTTATCCCTCTCTATTAGGAACCAAAGGGTAAACAAGGAGGTGACTATAATCTGTTTCCATACCAGCATGGGGATTTTTGATACTTCTAACAGTTATACCTCTAGACACACCTAAGGTAGGACACAGCAATGTTCCCTTTGATTCCCAAGAAAAACAAAAATTGAATAACTGCTCTAAGTCGAAATGCTTAGTATTTTATACCAATACAACTCCAGCAACCTCACACAGCATAATTTTCTTTTAATACAGATAGCATGTAAGTAATACTGGGTTACCTGTACATATAGGGCATCTCTTTATCAGTGTAGCACCTTTGTAGGATATTGCAACACAACAGATCAAACCAAACAACTAAACTATAGGGTTTGAAAACACTGTAGTGTTTTCTCTAGTAACACCACTGGGTTTAAGGACTTATGCTCACATTATTACCTCTGTACTGCTGAATACATGCATAGGAAAGCTCTTTATTTTAACACCTCTGATTGCTTTCAAACCTTCTTTATTACACTTTTATATATTTTAACAAACATTATTAGGTTTCACATGCAACCTTATTTCCTGAGAACAAATCCAGCCTGCTCCATTTCCTTTCCTTTATACACATTTCCATACAAGCACACCAAAGCACATTTTATTCCCAGTCAAAAAAACTTGAAAGAGAAAATCCATGATCTTTTTTGGTACATCTTGGAGCATTTGGCTATCTTCCTTAGTACTCACGGTAGAGTAAGTGATAATCAATAGTGAAATTTGCTTGCATCTGGATGGTTTGATGGAAAAACTTTTGAAACACATCATAGTGCCTGATTTGCTGCAACTTGGCCAGCTCTTCTTTCCTTTGCAGCAGCAGCACTGTACCTAACTTATACCAGTTGGTAGTTGAAATCTATGAAATGTAATTATTGGCATTTAAAAATGCAGTTGCACCTCGCTGACTTCTCTTACATTAAAATTACCCAGCTGCTTTAGCTCTTTTAGCTTCAAATTGGAACAACCCACAGGACAGGCCAGGTGTAGGTGTCAACAGCACACGTGCAGCCACTGCTATGTTCTGGTTCTGGGTTTTCAGTGCAGGGAGACTTTCCCTCCACCTGCACAAACAGAGTCCAAACAGAAAGAAGTCAGAGAAGTAAATTAAAATTATGTTACATTTCACAAACTGACTAGGACAGTCTTTCACTATCTCGCCTAAAGATACCAAGAACTTTTTTACCATTTTGTGTACTAGAACATTATTTTCCCCTAGTTCTACCAAACTAGCTTCAAGAGTTTCAGAAAAACAAGGTGAACAATTATTGTGGTAGTGATTTACATTATTTGGATATACAAATGTTCACATAATGCCCTTAGCAACATGCCAAATTTTGGCATATTTTGAAGCTCATAGTATCTATTTATATACATTCAAAACATGCTTCCTGTGCTTTTCTCTTTTGCAGTATGTTCACTTCTGGAGAAAAGGTGTATGTATTAAAAACATTTTTTACCAATATTTCTGCCATAGAAAAATGCATATATGAAATATAAAACCTGTTATTTTTAGCATTCTCATTTTGTTCCAAATTTATCGCAGAGCGTTCTTTCATAATAATTCTAATGCTTTTATGGGGAACTTGTTTGTACCTAACCCAATTTTAATTCAATGTGAATTTGGATCAGGTAAAGTGCTGTTCACAGAGTGTATCTGCCAGAGTATAAATTGCTCAATACTAAAATGCCCACCCTCTAGAGAGCAACTTCTGCAGGTACTTTATAAACAACTGCTGAGGTTACTCAACCTGTTAATTACCGCTGAAAATTCAGCCTGGTATCCAAATTATGTCTGTTACAAAGAATGTTTATGCCAGAATTGTCAGCAGCAAGCTGCCTTCTACATCCCACCCCCACTGCCACTCTGCAATGCCCTTGAAACTAAGCAGATACAGTGTCAGTGAAGAATAAAATGAGGAATTCATGGGAGCACTCATATACTGCAGGTACACACTCTGTAACGACACACTCCTGCTCTGTAAGCAGTTCTTATACATCAGATGCTCACAACCTAAGTTACACACCTAAAAATAACTGCTTATGTCAGGAGGTTGTAAAGCAGGAGGAACAAGTTCTACTTGCACCCAAGTCCCTAAAACCAAATGGATAAATACTCCATCTTTAATAATCACAACAAGCACCATTTCAGAGCACAATTGATCTACTGATGAGATCAGAAAAGGCTACTAACAAAAATCCACACCTCAGGGTAAAGTTAATGAGGCTGTCGAGAGAGCAGCAGGGCCAGATTTAGTGCCAAAAATGCACCAGTGACACTAGAGAGTCGAGGAAGGTGAAGAAAAAGAGTGCTAAGTGATAAGGAACAGTGCAGCTCAGTGACAGATAGATTTAAACCTCTTAAGTTCAATAACCACATGACAAAGATTGTTAAATCAATTCATAAGAATTATGCTGAATCCTGACTAAGATGCACATCAAATAGCACTGCATTTAGAGCTAGGAAATATAAGTAGTCAAGAAGGTAATCTATGTGTCACATAAAATATGAACAAGGAAGGGGCTCTTGGACTACTTGTGAGCAGTTCAGCACCTTCTTGCTGAGCTGTAGCAAATTTCTACCATAGTGCTGAAGATACCCAGGCACCCTTTCCCTGGCACTCCAACTGCAGAACACAGGAACAATGGCAGAGGATGTCAAACTCTGGAAGGGCCTTTAATCAGGACACACTCAAAGCTCAACACTAAATTCCCAGTTCTGCTTCCCAGGGCTTTTGAATAAAATTTGTCAGCCACTGCGCTGGGGGTAAGAAATACAGAAATGTGGTGGAATATGCAGTAAATCACTACCTTCCAATGGCTCATTTACATGACATACAGTTCAGAGATAAAGTCCAGTCTGGCCATTCCAGTGAAAACCTGAGATCATGGCAGTAGATGGTTTAGAAACCTGGGGTCCCCTCTAAGCGAACCAAACTGGACTGGAAAGTCCACATTGGATCTCATCACTATAAGGCCAGAGCGAACCCTTTTTCTTAGTCCCAGAATGCAGGTGTCCAAATCCCACAAAAGATATTCATTCTGTGTCTCAGTTAAAAAGTTACAAAAGAATTAGGAATTTTTCATCATTGTCTCAGGCTTCAAATCTGTTTCTTTTTATTTTGTCAAAATATTACTATTGCTAAAGGATGACAAAATCTGGTGTTTGGTAGAGCTATTGGTGTCTTTTAAATGGCTTAATAATGTAGGTCAAAGCCTCTGCAAAAAAATTCAATATTGATAAATGAAAATTAATGTACATTGGGAAAGCCATGGGAATTAATCATTCATCTTAGCAAGTTCTGAGCTGATATAAGCCAGGAAAGGCATCTAACCAATATTGTGACGACCTGAAGCATGCCTGCAGCAGGAATGGAAACTCATACAAAGAAAAGAAAGTT